>NW_004567114.1:11899389-11947341 GCF_000260355.1 Condylura cristata
GGTCAGGAGAGGTCTGCCTCGCCATGTGGATCTCCTCCGGGGCAGGCGGGGATTGAACTCATGCGGAAGTGGCTTAAGCTTCTTTGTGCTGTGCTTTAACCCACTGGGCCACCAGGGAAAGCCCTGTAACTATTCTTAATGAGTAACTCTAGATTGGGAAGCAAGAATGAGAAGCAAAGTGCTCAGTGACAATTAACAGAACATGTAAGCTAATAAATAAACTAATTGGCAATGTACAGCTAATTGGCACAGAAAGAACATCTTATGACAAAGTTCATCTAAAGGGGACAGACGTAAAGTTGACTTCAGTTACCAACTTTCTATAAGTTTAACATCTGGCTTCTCATTATGTGTGGTGTCAAGAGGTCATAAAATAAATTTTAAGAGAGATTTCCACGCAGCATTGCTAGGTAAAGTTGTTGATGGAAAATACACACACAAGTACCACTTAGATGAGCATTGTGGACTCAGCATAGCTTTCCAGGGGCTTTAACTATGTGTGTTTGGATGAGCAAGGTTTTCAGTCCCAGGACAACCAGACTTTGCCTGTGAGATGAAATGTGTGAGTTAGCCTCCATGATAGAGGTCCCTTTGGGCATCTTTTAAATTCCTGATGTCTTCAAGTCAACAATGGAGTTTTCCCACCATTAATACAAATTGCATTGTAGTTTAAAGTAAAAAAAAAAAAAAAATGGATGTAAGTATGTTTTAAATAGTCTTGTGGATTATACAAATTAATCACCTATTGATACATATAAATGTGTTGCTAGATGTAGTACCCCACTATAATCACAGTCTTTGCATTATTTATTTAAAAAGAGTCCTCCCAAGACAGAATTAAAATCAGTGAAGAATGGTGTCATTCAAATCCACTGTTGTAGTCATAGCATCTAGCAAATTATTCAGTGGAGAACTAACTGTGAGACACCAAAACAGCAGGGGATCATGCATGTGTTAATCACATGAGGGACAAGTTACCCACAAAGTCCATAATTCTCTAGGCAGAAATCAAACAATTTCCTAAGGAGAAAAAGGAAATCAGCGAGATTTCTGGATTTAGACATATTATTAAACATAATAAATGTATTTATTATAATAAATATATTTATTAAACATAATACATTTAATATAATGTTCTCTCATCCAGTTTTTTTTGTTTGGTTTTTATATTTTCTTTATCTATAGTTAATTTATAGTTAATAAGAAATTAAATTCATAAGGTTGTTCATTAAATTTGTACTACATGATTTCTAGTAGTTTATTGATTTGAGAAAAAGACACATAATGAGATACTGAGTTTCTCAGGCAGCTTGCAATCTATTGGAGGATGCTCTGAACTTTGAACACAGTAGCAACTGACAGAAAATGGTTAAAGGGGATCCATCTGTTTCTCCTCTCAACACAAGGGTGCACTCTTTAGATTCTGTCAAAAATTATAACTAATTTCAATATTTCAATAATATACATTCACTAATATAAGTCTTTATTGTTTATTCTAAATGCATATATTATCATGCTTATGCTCATATCATTGGAATAGTTCCAAGAATCCTTTCTTCAGAGGTAAGCATTTTATTACTCAAAAAAAAGGGGGGGAGAGTTTTTGAGACCCTGTACATTATTACTATCAGAAATTTCACGACACCTTGATTTTTCTTAATGCCATATTTACTTTCCTTCTCTGGCAACATCTTCATTCTTTCAGGACCTCCATCTATCTTCACTCCCTACATAGGTACAGCTTCCCTTCCTTGACACCCCAAAGTTCTATACATCTCACTAACACAAATAATCACCTCATTAAGAGCAGGTTTTGAGATAAATGTGGTAAACTGAGCCTCAGCAAAGAGTAATAAACAATTTAGGTTGAATATCAGTCAACCTGCTTCTTAAAATTCTCAAGATTTCCTGCAATGACACATTTTATTGTCCATTATTCTCTAGAATTCCAGACACATGACTTTCTGTTTTTGCAGGAATCATTTTCACCTACTTTGCCCAGAAATTTTCAAAATCTTGCTTCTTCCCTAAGGTCCATGGACCTCTCCATACTAGTTTCCATGATCTGTCAGCAGACAGAGCAGTGTAAGAACGTCTCTGATAATGTTTTTGACAGACAGCTTGTTCCCTTAGACACCAGCAGCGTCTACAAGCAGAAATCCATCCTATTACATTACCTAGAAAATGTCCACTAAAACACTTGTTTTCTTTCTAGTGAAAATTACAGTGATATTTAACATGCTATTCTGTTCTTTCCTATGTTTTAAGCTGCATGTTCTGGAAAAATAGGGGTTGTATTTGCCACTACTTCTTTTTTCCCCCCTCCCCCCGATGAAATGTCTCCCATTCCCTCACCCTTAGTTTCTTTCTCCAAACTAAATATTGCCTGAATGTCAAAAAGTTTCATAGTTTTCACCACCTTCCAATCATTTTGTATCTCTCTGGTGGCTTCACAATTAAATCTTGATTAAAACACAACAAATAGAAATAAAAGCAAGTCAGATACAACTTGCAAATACAGATAAAGTGGAAGTGGGTCTATAATTAAGGACTGTTTAACATTTAATTAAAATGAAATCAGAACAAGTGACAGCTCTTCTTGTGGTTGGATGAGCACAGTGAGGAGCGATGTCAGATTAACAAATAAATGTAGAGAACACAAATTAACTTTGAATTTCTGATAAACAATTCACAGTTCTCTACTTTCAGCACATTATTCCATGCATATGTTTTATCTGGCAACCTTACATGGGACACTCTGTGGAGAGAAATAGGCAGTCCCAGGTAATCACTACAGACTGTGGAAATTATGGATTTATATAGTGAAAAAGGAATTTTAGCTAATCATCTCCTACAACAGAGGAATCAGTGTCATGTGCTACTGGACGTTTTTGAGAGACTGATTCACTTCTTCTCCATTTTACTTCAAAGTTGAACCAAGAAACCAAACTTGGATTCAACTAGGATTTAGGAAATATAATTTATTCTTTTGACAAAAAGAGCCTGGCCCTGAAGTGAATTTTTGTGAGTCTCTGAAGAAGAGTTATATTGGTCAAGAATCTTGTGATTCTAAGAGAAAACAAGCCCTATCTCAAAAATCTAAACATGGAATTACTGCATTCTTGTGCATATGCCCAAAGAATATGAAACTCTCAACGCAAAACACATGCTCCATAATAGTCATCACAGCACTAATGCAATAGCGAGCGAGGACTAGAGACTACACTAACGCCAGGGAGAGAGTGCTGGATAAAGAAGACGTGGTCTGTCTACTCAACAGAGGACTCTTCTGCTCCAAGAAAAGATAAAATAAAATGGCACCAGTTACAGCAAAATGGAAAGAACTTGAGGGACGTGCACGTAGTAAAGCAAGTGAGGAAGATAAAGACGAGTATTGGATGATTTCACAGATATGAGTAAAATAAGGAATCAGAGTGACGAGTGATGAAGCAAAATAATGATAAGCTGATGGACACTTCAACAGTGATTTTTTTTTTTTTTGAGATTTATTTATTTACGCATAAAAGAACTGGGGAACATGCCAGAGCTGTGGGCAGCGAGAGGATTCACCAGAGATAAGTGGGGAACAGAGTAGGATCTCCACTGAGATACACTGCTAAGGGGAGCAGCGGGCGGGTCAGGAGAGGTCTGCCACACCATGTGGGTCAGCTCCCTGGCTGGGAATTGAACTGGTGCTACGGTGGCTGTGGATAGCTTCATAGATCTGTGCTTTATCCTGATATGCCACCAGTAAAGGTGACACAGGAGTGAGGTTTCTAGAGTTAATAAGTATGAGGGAAGGAAAGTCAAAGGTGTAAATGGTAGGGAAGAAAAAATAAATTAAAATTTAAAAAATAATACTATGAGGCATTAAAAAAATGCCACTCAAAGTAGATAAGAATCCTGGTTTTCTATGAATATGGCATTTAAATGCCACATTAACTAATCACAAAAACTAAGACATTTTATTACTACTCAGAAGAGAAGTCACATTTGATAAATGTGACTCAGTTGGACCACTAAGTGACTTGTATTAGCTAGTGGAAGTCTAAAATATTTTTTTTTTGTAATTGCCCAATACACACTAAAAATGCAAATTCAGTGTCCATAAAGTATTGAGTAGAAGTTTAAATACTGATTGCTAATTAATAGATAATATTTAATGTTGGCACACCTGCTGGATAATTATCTTGAATTTAAAAATCCAGAATTTACTTTGGGTGTGAAATTTTACTTTTAAGAATTTATTTTAAAGTTGGAAGTATGTGTGTATGTGTGATATTGAGAAAGAAAGCTTCAGAGTAACATAAAGTAATTCACTGAATACTCAGCATACACCAGGGATGTATGTCACCCGTATTAGCTCACTTAATATCAAAATCATCATGTTAAGTATTGTTCCTATCATCTATTATTTACTAAATAAGAAAATGGGATCGATGGGGGTAGATGTTAATAAACATTAATAAAATGCCTAATCTTCCATAGCTCGGGGCAAAGCAAGTGTTCATATACAAGAAGCTGCAGAGATTATGATTAAGCCTTTATTCATTGTATTAATGACCCCTGTTTTCATGAGTTAAAAAAAAAAAAAGGCATAGGGCCCTCCCTGGTGGCGCAGCGGGTTAAAGCAAAGCACTAAGAAGCTTAAGCCACATTAGCATGAGTTCGATCCCCGCCTGCCCTGGAGGTCATCCACATGGCGCGGCAGACCTCTCCTGACCCGCCTGCTGCTCCCCTCAGCAGTGTACTTCGTCGATCTGCCTGTTCTGCTCCCCACTCTGTCTCTGGTAAATCCTCTCACCGTCCCTGCACCTCTGGCCTGTACCCCCATTCTTCTGTATACATAAATAAATGAAACTTAAAAAAAACAAACAAAAAAAACTTAAAAAATAAGCATAAACTCATATATATATATATATATATATATATATATATATATATATATATATATATATATGCACATATAAAACACAAATTCTGGAAAGCTATATATAAAATTGTTAAGATTACTTACTTTAGGGAGTTTAAGATGATAAAATACATTCAATAGCAAGGAAATCTTCAACAAAATCCTCAAATAAAATAAAATTGGTTTAACAAAAAGCTATATTACCTACTCAATGGAAAGTATGCAGAGGTAGTGGTTAGCTAATGGGCTCCATTTTCTATTATCTCCTGAGATTTAAAAGATGATTTATTTATTTATGCATATTACGAACTGAGTAATAAGTCAAAGGTGCGGGTGAGAGGATTCACCAGAGAAAGACTAGGGAGCAAACACATGGATCTGCTGTAATACACTGCTGAGGGGAGCAGTGTGAGGGTCAGGTCAGGTCTGCCACACCATATGGATCAGCTCCCTGCGTGGGGATTGAACTTGTGCTGTATTGTCTGCAGTCTCTTCATAGTGTTGCAAATCACCAGGCTGTGCCATGGGAGGATCCAATTTTGTTGTTGGTGTTGTTAATTGTGTTGGGTAAACAGAATAGTAGAAACGTCTGAATGAACAAGATTCTGAGTGAACAAAAATAACAGATATTCACTATGAGGGACAAGACTTAGCTACTAACCTTGGGGACACAGTGGCTTTGGTTGTTGCCTGAGAAGAAAATACAGTCCTCTGCTTGCATTACAAAGGGGGGCAGCCTAGAGGCACCTCAGCTTTTCCCATTTTCATTAAAGACAAGTAATTGTATTCCACCAACTTGGGGACTCATTCAAAATGTATCCCATTAAAGAGCTTTAAAGACAGAATGTACAAAATATTCAAATATACCTTCTCAAACATCAGTTGAGAGTACTCTTGTTGAACAGCCCTGAGAGGCTGCCAATTAAGTAAAATGAGCAGTGTTGTGACCTGTGAGGATAAGATGTGTACATGAAGGTTTGGGGCGAAGGATCTCAGGAAGATCAACTAGGGCACCGTTTTGAGCTTAAAAGAGCTGCTCCCCCCAACCCCCAGGCTGCTGGTAAAAACATTTGGCCCTGGGGAAGTCTAGTTTGGAAATAAGAAGGACCTAGCTAGAATTGGAAAGTGTACAGGTTTCTTCCATTACTAAGTGTTGATTCTTTCAGCTGTATTTGACCTAGGGATAATGAGAGTGAAATAGACTCTAAACTCAGACCAGGGGGCCTCCTTGGTCACACATGGAGTTAAGTTGCAGCACTATGAAACTATCCATAGAACTGTGCCAGGGAGATGACCCACATGGCACAGCAGACCTCCCCTGTCTTGCCCACTGTTACCTTCAGCAGTGTACTTCCTTGATCTGCCTGTTCTGCTCACCACTCTGTCTCTGGTGAATCCTCTCATGCCCCTCCACCTTGCAACTCTGCCCTGCACCCCAGCTCTTCTATGCACAAATAAATATGTATGCAGAGCCACAGACTCAGCAAACCTAGGTAAACACCTCTCCTCAGGGATCCAGAATGCCTAAGGGCTATTGCCAGGCAAGTGGAGTTACTGTGGCTTGTTTAAGGCTTACTATAGGTGGATTGATGTAAATTCTGAATATTGGGATCAGAAAACAGAGACCCCAGGCATGAAGTGATTTGTTGTATAGTTAAAAAAACAGCTGTTTAATTACTTGACATTTCTACTTGTTTACTTAATTTGCGTCTCTCACATGTCTCTCTTGATGAAAACTGAAGCAAACAGTCCATCCTGTTACAAAATATAGTGCTTTTGCAGGATTTAGGAGACATTACTGAAGTATAAATTTTAACCACAGTAACATTTAAACAGGCCCTCCCTGAAGACGCAACGGGTTAGGGCACAGCACTGCAAGCTAGCTGCAGCCGCTTTAGTGCCAGTTCGATGCCCACCCAGAGTTGATCTATATGGCACAGCAGACCTCTCCTGTCTCGCCACCCCGCTGTTCCCCTCAGCAGTGTACTTTGTCAATCTGCCTGTTCTGCTCCCCACTCTGTCTCTGATGAATCCTCTCTCTGTCCCTGCACCTCTGGCCTGTACCCCAACTCATAAATATATAAAGCTTTAAAAAAAATTCCATGATAAAAAAATAACATTTAAACAGTCAAGGAATTCATTAGATAATACTTGTCCTCCTTCTAAACAGCACATCGTCTTTGACAGTTAAACAATTCAATTAATTAATGTTATTAATTAAATTTTTGTTTTCTTTAAACATGAACCCCCATTCTTAAGATTTTTTACCCCAACTTAATTAAACATCATCAATAAGAACTGCCAAAAAATAAAAGCAAAATGGAACAAATAAGTACTTATACTGTTAAGGGGAAGGATTTCCTAAAGGAACTCTGCAGTCTTATGGACTCCACCTCTTTTTGGACCCTACACCCTACTCCAGTGATTGGAAACTACAACTCCCAGCAGTACCAGGGAGAGAACTGTGAGGACACAAGGGCGGAGCTAGCAGGAATTCTGGGACATTTGGGGGATAAATAGGGTGATTACAGCTCGCACTCTCTCTCCCTTGGGAAGCAGCTCTCCGGACTGCGTGACTCGGTGTGTTCATTCAGCCCAGCCATAAGGTATTCCAGTGACTTTGTATCCCGCTCTCTTTCCCTGGGTTGTTTCCTATTCCTTTCCCCTTTTGTAAATCAACCCATTATTGACCCTGTTGTGTGTACCTGCAGTATAACCCAATTGTGAGCGCGTGGGTGAGGCCCCACAGACAGGGGGCCCAGTCCACTCTGGGCTACCCTGTAACAATACCAGTAACAAAATGAGACAGGGCAGGGGGGTTATCAATGAATAATTCCTTTGGGTTAACAATGAAATAAGAGAAAAATAGCTGCTATCATGATGTCCGATATCCACCTCGCACTTCTGGATAAGTTTCCATTTCCCTGAGCCTCGTCTATTTCCTATTATCCTTGTCCTGTTGAGGATAATGATAACATCTCACTAATCCTGTTTTTACGAGGATGAAGGGAATGTATGCAAAATCTAATTATAAACTGTAATGCACTGATGATCATTAGAAATCAGCAGAATTTCAATTCTCAAACTATTTGCATATGAAAATCCAACTTCTTTCCTTTATTTGTTGCATTATAAGAATTGATTTAAATTGCCCTTGAGTGCAGAGACATTTTGTTTGGTTGAGTAGAAAATGTATCTTCCCATCAGGCTGTGTGTTTCCTGGATCACGTTCCTGAAGACTGAGTCCTTTCTGAATTCAGGGACGGGTGAGGCAACATTCTTTTGCTAATAACCGTGGTTTAGTTTTCATGGAACATTTAGATTCTTCTTGTTCAACAGTCATGGGAGCCTCCGAATTAAGAAAAGATGAGAACAGTGCTTGTGGTCTGGGAGGATAAAGAGATATATGCATGAAGGTTTGGGGGAAAGAAAGGAGGATTGCAGGAGGCTCAGCTAGGAAATCGTTTCGAGCTGACAGAAATCCTGAGGCTGCCCATCAAAGTCTGGCTAAGGGAAAGTCTATTTTGTGAGGAACTTGTTGCATTTGTAGGCTGTGGTCTGGAACCCGCACCCACAGGCTATGCTGTTTGCATAAAATTTCTAGAACCTGGGCTGGACAACTGTCCAGTCTAGGTGAGTAGGGATTCTAGTTGTTTCCACCAAGGATTCTTGCTGACCAGCTGCGAGTGGGCACTGTGTGGTGAAGCTGTGACTTTCTGATGTTAGCAATTTCTGGCTACCCCGTGGAGGTACATCCCTGTAATGCTCCAGGATAACTGCTAGGTCTCCACAGCCTTTGTCCCAGTGGAGAAGGGGTGAGGTAAGCCTTTTTACTGCAATAACAGTTATTCTTCACTCACTATTAAAGAAGAGGTGGATTTTTATTTTTAAGATTTCTTTATGCATACAGAACTGGGGTACAAGCCAGAGGTGAAGGGGCAATGAGAGGATTTACCATAGACAGCGTGGGGAGCAGAACAGGCAGATTACGAAGTACACTCCTGAGGGGAGCAGCAGGTGGGTCCGGAGAGGTCTGCGGTGTCATATGGATCACCAGGGGTGGGGATTGAACTCACACTGAGGTGACTGTTGCTCACTTGCAGTGCTGAGCTTTAATCCATTGCACCACAGGGGAGGGCCCAAGTGGATAGTTTGATCAGGTGTTTGTGCTAAGGACAGTCGCTGCAGGTAAGCCGAAACTTTTGCAGTGACCATCCTATCACACAAGGAGGAAACTATCTAACCTTATCTTTCTATTATGACAATCACATAACTAGAGCTGCTTTTTCTTCGGGACACTATTGTGTAGATGTGCATGTTATAGGGACTCAATGAGATAATGAAAAATTTCTGAAGGAGCCTTTACATAAAAGATGTAGCCAATTCTTTTTGTGACACATTTTAAATCTCTATTCTTGAGCTAAAGCTAAGAGCATAATCAGAAAATTGTAAGTCTAAGAAAGTATTTCAAAAGCAGATGAAAAAAAGGGACATTGCAGTATTGAAATATCTGCTTTTTCAGGAAACTATTTTAAGTATGAATCTTTATTTTCACAAAGACAATGAGCCTATATATATACATATATATGTATATATGCACATGTATATATACATATATATAATATCTATAATAAAATATCCACAAACATGTATGAAAGTATATATATATATATATATATACTTTCATACATGTTTGTTACAGAAAGTAACATGTTTGTTACCGAAAGTATATATATATATGTATATACATATATATATATATATACTTTATGTATCATAGGTATATGTATACACACAGTAGATCTAAATATATATACACATACATTGCCCTATGTATTATTTAAATTATTTTAACCCATTTTCTGTACCTAAATATAAGATAGTAAGATAGACTATATTTTTTATATATTTTCATATGCATTCATGTACAATTTATTTTATAAAACAAGTTAATTTATATTATTATATATAAATACACAGTCTGCATGTTTGTATATACAGATGTATGTATTTGTAGTCTGTTGAATGAGAAAGACCCTTCTATTAGATATTATTTATTAAAGGACTTGCCAATAAACCAGGTGTCCTAACCCGACTATTGAGCGCCAGCAAAAATGAAAATGCCTTTTCACAGTTGAGGCTTTAACAAGCAACAGCCAGTTATGGGGACTTTGGGGAGTTTCTATGGCAGATTTGTTCTCCATGAAACACTGGCTACTGACATTGGAAATAAAGTGACATTTCTTCAGGTTTGTGGCATCAAATAAATATACATTGAGCTGAGACTGAGTTCTGTGATTTTCATCACTTTGCATGTAGCAGAGAAACTGGAACTACAGAAAATTCACTTAGAGAAAAAGAAACCAGACAAACAGGGAATATTCTTATACCTAAGAGGAGTTTCATTTTCTCTCTCTTTTCTCCTCCACCACATAGTTGGATTCCAGCTGTCATTCCAAATAGAAAAACACTACCCGTGGAAACAGAATTTAAAAAATAAATCCTGTGAGGCTCAGCACCCACGTGCCCACCCTTCACTCTTGCAGGAAATTGATCATGATTATGTGCATCTGAACTTAATGGATAGCCCCTGGACTGAAACCCAGAGAGAATGGCCGAAGAGGAGAGAAAAAATCAACATAAGACTCTTGCCAAAAATGCCAAAATGCCCAAAGGAAGACATTGCTTCTTCAAGTTCAATCTGCAAATGATTTTAGCATTGTGTTTACGTGCAAAAAATAAGGCAATGGTATTAGTTTCTAATTCCACTATACCCCCAGATAGTGATGGTTATTCTAGCCAGAGAAAGTCACCAAGTTTCTATTTCAAACCCAAAGAAGATGAACATTTTATAAGATTCCATTCAAATGATCACGCACAAAAAGGATATTTTTTCAAATATTCAAAACTAAAATCAGAATATGTACAATAGTATAATGATGATATTTATGAAATAAGTTAATCAGATGAGAAATGTTAGAAACTTTTCAAGAAATTTTTTAAATCAGGGTGCTATTTATGAAACTGACTCCCATTCTTCTATGAAAAGGTCGATGATTCCCTAAAAAGAAAAAGAAAGATATCTATTATGAAATTTTCATCATAGGAAATAGCATAGATTTATTCATACAGGGCTACAGTTTGAGCCACCTTGCCTTGGAACACAAAAATAATTAATGCTTAAATACATTCAGACATAACTCCACTCTTTTATAAAGAGAATTACCCTTTTTCTTAGGAAAATAATTATACCTAATAGCTCTGAAAGAAAATGTGTCTGGTTATCGCCTAGATGGAAATCTTCCAGTTATTATTTTCTGAATATTACAAGAATTTGCACTGCATCTGTGATTCTGAAGAAGTGTACTGGAGACCTGAAAGAGACTATGAGAGGTAGGAACATGAGATACATGGGGCATGACTGTTCTGGGGACAGCTGAGCCTGAGGGAACTACATGACTAACGCAAATTTTGCTGCAGGAGGAAAGAAATCAGGGTTTTCCAGAAGCAATATTGCTTGATCATCACCTAAAATTCTCCATTACCATCAAGTTCACTAAACCTCTATTATAAATTATGGGCTTATGTTCCATGGAACTGTGTGGGCTAACAGATGAGAACAAGAATATTTTAGTCCTGGAGGTCACCAACAATGAAATTGAGGGGGATGGTGAGGTAAGTATCATTATATATGGACTAGACTTATTTGATGTGGACATATATTATGTACAGTCTTAAACAGGGGGGCAGCAGAGAATGCCAAAAGGCAAACACAGCTCTTAGGGTAAATATGCAGGCAGTGACCTAGAGAGCTAGTGCCTTAGCTTGACAGTCTCTTAAATCATGAGTGGCCATTTAGATAATATGCTCTGGGAAAATCTGACCCCCTCCTATGCTTTCCTAAACTTACTACATGAAGAGCTGTATCTCTCAAATCGCTGGTTCAGATTTAGGTCAGGCTACTAAAAGAATGCTTTGAGAGAGATTCTGTTTTATGATTAGGTCATAGTGAAATAGTGTACATATCCCATCACCGATTCATCATGTAACTTCTTTCTCTAAGAATTTTTTGTTGTTGTTCCAAGAAAAGTTAATACATTCACTAAAAATAAAGAATTCCACAAGGAAGAATGTCCAGCATTCTTGGTGCTAAGATAATTATAGGACAAGACTCTGATAACACTTGGGCTACCCTACTGGTGCAAGGGTTAAAATCTCAGTGCTGTCAAGCCACTGAGGCAAGAGTTCTGTACCCAGACTGGGCACTAACCCAGCAGACTTCTCTTGTCTCACCGCTGCTCACCTCAGCAGTGTATTTCAGTGGATCTTTCTTTTCTGCTCCCCACTCTGTCTCTGGTGAATCCTCTAGCTCTCCCCCCACTCCACACACACACCATTGGGCTCCACCCCAGTTCTTGAATGCATAAGTATATATAAAAGATTATGGTAACACAGTGTTGCATAATTTTATGATACATGGATTTTTTTATGTATTTGTCCATTCACTAATTTTTTTAAAGATTTATTTATTTCTACATACATAACTGGTGTATTTAGGTCAAAAAGTTTGATATTAAGAATCAGAAATAGGCCCTCCCTGGTGGCTCAGCGGGTTAAAACACAGCACTAAGAAACTTAAGCCACTTCCGTATGAGTTCGATCCCCGCCTGCCCCAAGAGGAGATCCACATGGCGTGGTAGACCTCTCCTCACCCCCACGCTGCTCCCCTCAGCAGTGTACTTCGTCGATCTGCCTGTTCTGCTCCCCACTCTGTCCCTTGTGAATCCTCTCACCCTCCGCATCTCTGGCCTGTACCCCAGTCTGTATGAATAAATAAGTCTAAAAAAAAAAAAGAGAATCAGAAATAATATATCATGTTTATATAGACTCATCTTACAACTGTCCACAGGTAGTTTTCCTTAACCACTGTAATATCTAACAATAAATTACTATGGTTTATATGTAGATAGATGATAGATAGACTACTGACAGACAGACAGATATAAAATTTCAACAAGTGTCATATACTTTCTTGAAAAATTTACCATTTATATTTGTTAGAGGTAATTACAGAATTCATGGTAATTCTGTTAATTCTGCCAGCTCCCTTAGGAATGCCTTGGGAATTGTACTTATACTAGGATCTCAACCCTTGTGACCTCAAATGGACAGAACTTAAAATACATTTCCCACCTTTGCTTAAAACACTTCAAATTTGCTAATTTGAAGGTCCTATTTAATTAACAGAATATGGAAAATCTTCTATGGGTATTAAATTTCTAAAGTTCAACAAAAATATGTGATTATATTAAGAAAACAGACAATCAACTAGCAAAAAAGAAAAGTCTTTATAAAGAAATCGGCCTCTAAAAAATAAATATGAAAGAGGGAATTTGAGGAAAATTCACTTGAAATGTAGGAGATAATCTCTCATACATATTTGTAAACATTGTGAGAATTTTAACATAAGGCAACGCAAAGATGTCTCTGCCATCTTCGTTACCTTTGAATTGCACATATGTGTAAATATATCTATATAAAATATTCAATGGGAATAGCATAAAATGTAAAATGCATTACATTAGTATATTGCATTATCATATGAAAGTGCTTTATGTGTGTGTGTTTGTGTGTGTATGTAATGTATAAATGTACGATGAGGATCAAACTCCACTGTCTCGTGATTCCAACAAGAAAATGACAAAATAAAAATAATATCAACAAATGTTAACTGGAGGCACATTTCAAGAGGCTATTGAAATCAATGAAGGAATCATGATTATGTCATTAAATTTTGGTGAACATGTTTAGTGTAACTTGATGCTTCTTTAAAAAGTCAATCAAGTAAAACCATGATGAACAAAAGCAGTGCATGAAAATAATTGTTCTTAATATGCATGATTTTGCCATTTTCTACAGACTCTTAAATTTTTCAAGTCAGGACCATATTGCTTAAGAACTAGTGTTGAACTTTTAGAGTGAATTACATTAAATTTCAATAAATGATGTTCTTAACTGAAAACATATGAAATAGATACATAGGATAAAATATCTCCAAAAATGTTGGCATCTTTACCTTCTTTGGACAGGTAATTAGGCAAAACCAATTGTTATTATAATTATAACACAAAAGAAAAGTCACCTGTTAATAAAAAATATTTTTATGAAGTGTTATTTTTCTTCCTTCTATGTAAAAAGAGAATAATATAAATACTGGATTACTTCTCAGGTGTTATCAGTATATGGTAAGGCCAAACAATTAAAAATAATGTTAACATTATTTATGTGATTGTTAATGAATTCCAGAATTCTTTTCTTGCACTTTATAATTTTGGAAGGAAGACTATGGAGAGAGGTCAGGAGAATATGGTGGAGCGCTAGTTGATGACTAAGTCTCTTCTTAATGGTCACAGCTAAACCATATTTCTCTTGCAATTAGGATTGACTGTGTTTAAGCTAAGCCAATACAATGTAAATGCCAAGTGTATGCCTCCTTCTAAGACATACTCATAAGAATCTCCCACATTTCCTTCTACCTGCCCTACCTATCTTCACTAGCTCCATGATCTTGGAAACCACCTGCTCAAAAAGACAAATCTAAAGGTGAGTTCTGGTCTTGTGACAACCAAGGCGTTTTATTTTAGATTTTATTTGGGTGAAGTGAGAACTAAACTATCAGGCCAAACCTCTTTTTAGAGGAAGCATTTCCAAATCAAATGGTGTGGTGGCTTTTTAGATATAAAAGTGAGTTGGCAAAAATCCAGGATAATGTTTCATGATTTTTTTTTTAATAATTTGCTTTTCTTTGTCTAATTCAAATTAAGTCTGAATTAAGCTTATAAACCTTTGTTAAGTTTTGATGAAGTTTTGGCTAGAATGAAATGGAATGGAAAAAACATGACCTAAGCTGAAATGCATGTCAATATGAATATTTTGAAAGATGACAGAAGCTACTCATGATTATAGCATTTGTGTTATTTAAATGAGACCAACATTAATATAGAAGAGACTCATTATTCTTTTAGCATCTTCAAATTATTGTGTCCTTCTATTGTATGTATTACTGTTATGCATATTGAGAGGCTTAAAAATTTAGATGGAAATAATGATTAAGGTGTGTCACTACATGAAGTGCCACCTGCCAGAAAATGAAGCGACAAAAAGAAACCTGAAATGCATGAGATATAGGAGATAATCTCTCTTACATTGTTTGAAAACATTGTGAAGAATTTTACTTTATCAAAGATGTTTCTGAAATCTACAAGATGAATTATACATATGCGTAAATATATTTATAAATACTATACAATGAGAATAACATAAAATGTAAAGTACACTATTACATTATTATATTGCATTATAATATAAGAGTGCTTTATGTGTATATAGTATATATATGTCTGTGTGTATACAATGAGGATAATATGAGACTATTAAGCATAAAAATAATTAGAGGATTAAAATTTATGCATTTTTGCACCTAAAACATCATCAGGCTTATTTTTTCTTTTACACTTTATAGCAGACAAGGCTGTTTCAAAAATCTTCTGTACTCCCCATGTCTTTCTTTCCGTCAAACCTCAGTTTTGTTCAGCTATGAGGCCTTGATGTTAAGAAATACAGGCCTAACTTTTTTTTCTAGCAAAACAATGAGTTGTTGAAAAGTAGACAGGGGGGAGGTTTGGGGGGTGGATATTTTTCTTCCTGATATAAAAGAGACTCATGTAGAGGTAAACTCTGAGACATTACTGCTTTTCTTCCTTCTTTGATTGAAGTGAGAAGACAAGAATTGTGGACACTACAGTAAAGGCACATGGCAGAGAGGTCTGCAGAATGGCCACCCAGAGTTCCCTCTCATGGTGCTGTGCCCCTGATATCAATGCCAGTGACTGCTAGTTGGGGCTTTCCAACATTTTGAGCATGACCGTGAACTTCAATGCCACCATTGTAGGTTGGATTATGTGCTAGGCCACTTGGAGTGCATGAGCTTGACTTGTAATTGACAACTGCAAGTTGTGTAAATTTCTACTAGATTCTTTGGTTTAACTCCTCATTTAATCCTATTGTTTCCGTATACAGGCTATGTCTTATTGACCTGTCCATTTTTGAACATGGGGTGTATTTCTACTAATATCTCTTTTAAGTTAAGCTATAAATTGTCTAATATATCTTGGTGCTCCATCATTTTTAGCAGGCATATTTCTAAATGTTATATCTATGTTAGACCCTTAATCATAATATAGTGTTCCTCTCTGTATCTTAGAACCTTTCTTTACTGAAAGTCTTTTTTGTGTGTGTGTGTCTAGAAAACTTTTTTTTTTAATTACAAAGTTTATTTTTACATCATTTTGCACATTTTTTTTCTATCTTGATTGTAATCCCCGCGGGTTTCCCATCACCAAATCACCCCTGTGCCACCACCATAGTCCCGTGCATTTCCCTCCCTTCCCCGCCACCCCCCCCCCCGTTTTTGATCCCATTCCCCACTCTGCCCCCCACAGAATGTCTCTGGTATATGGTTCATTATTTTTGTTATTTTCTCACCTGGTCCATTATACTCCTGCTATGAGTGAAACCATCTGGTATTTTTCTTTCTCTTTCTGGCTTATCTCACTAAGCATGATCTTTTCCAGCTCCATCCAAGTTGCTGCAAAAGACATGTGTTTCTCTTTTTTGGTTGCTGAGTAATATTCCATTGTATATATGTACCACATCTTTCTAATCCAGTCATCTACTTTTGGGCATTTGGGAAAGTCTTTTTTATCAGATATACTTATAGCCATTTCAGATTTTTCTTCTGGTGGCCATTTCCTTGTATAAATGTCTTTCAGCTTTTAATTCTATGCTTGTTTTTGGGTCGTAATTTTCCTACATGGTTAAAATTTCGAGTTTGGGGCTCTCCCTATACATGGTTTTCCTACATGGGGTTTGGGGCACAAGGGTTAAAACACTGCATTATGAATCTCTCTTAAGCCACTGCAGCACTACTTCTATCCCCCACCTGGGGGATGACCCACATGGCCCAGTGGAACTCTCCAGACCCACCCACTACTCTCTTCAACAGTGTACTCTGTAAGTTCGCCTGTTCTACCCCTCCCCTCTGCCTCTGGTGAACGCTCTCACTGCTCTACAACTCTGGGTTGTACCCCATTTCTGTATGCATACAAAAGATTTATTTCTTTGTGCATTAAAGAACTGCGGTACAGGTTAAAGGTGCAGGGGTGAGAGGTTTCACCAGAGACAGAATGGGAAGCAGAATAGGTGGATCTAGTGAAATACACTGCTGAGGGGACCAGAGTGTGAGGCAGGAGAGGTCTGCCATGCCATGTGGATCAGCAACCTGGCTGGGATCAAACTTGTGCAGCAATGGCTGGAGATAGCTTGTGGGCCCAGGGAGGGCCCACAAGACCATAGTATGATTA
The DNA here is from genome assembly GCF_000260355.1 of Condylura cristata. NCBI lineage: Eukaryota > Metazoa > Chordata > Mammalia > Eulipotyphla > Talpidae > Condylura > Condylura cristata. The sequence goes on from NW_004567114.1 coordinate 11,916,724, forward strand.
AGATATTCCTGAGCAAAATCTAGTGTATTCTATTGAATCTATTGACTTATCTGTGACTCTATCTGTGTTAGTCTACTATTCTAGAAAGCTTTCCACTGTCTTCTGGATCAACTTTAGGGAAAGGAAATAATTTGCACCCACTTTACCTTGCTAACTCCCAAGCCTATTATAGAGAAGTCACTGAGGAGGTGGTATGCACCTTGAGATACACGCCTCACAGACTGGATATCATTAATCTTTACCCAGGGGAATAGTACCCAGGTGTTAAAAATCTCTCTCCAGACAGTGTCAGCCAATTGCAGACAATATATATTTAAGCAAGTGAGAGGAACCTTTACATTGACCATAGTGTGCTTGACAGAATTCATAAGAGGCAACTAATATATAATAATTTATTATAATATTAATAAATATATACAAATAAAATATAGTAATAACTGATGAGAAAAAACTCTCATTAGTCCCTAAAATGCAGTAACATATTTTCTTTTTCTTCAATGATCTTTCAATATTTTATTTGTCAAATTATAGTTTATTACCAGAGTATTCCATCAATTTATATATATAAATTGATATCCATATAATTATAATTATTTATGATTATAAAGTTTGTATAATTATATATTTAGATGTATTCATATACATAAAATGATGATATATGTGCATAGGAGATTATATATGTTTATATATACATAAATATGACACACAGCTATCATATTTACCCCACTCTTTTTCCTCCTTAAATGAATAATATACAACCGTGAAAAGTGATTTTTTAAAATTACATTAACGTAATTAAGGTGACTTAGATTATAAGTATGAGGCAAGGACATTTACTATACTATTTAATGTTATGTGTTACTTATTTGGAAGGAAAATAAACTTTGATGAAATAAATGAATGACAGAAAGAAACACACAAAACAGTGGAAAAGTGCATTAGAAAAAATTGTCTCTATTAATATAATCATCAGATAGTCATCGATTGCCTAGTGTGTGTGAGGTAATCAAACAGGCCTGTCCTAAGGGTGCCCCAGAGAAATAAAAGCGTACCTGAAGAAACGAATATGCTTTCTTCTGGTGGAATTATAATCACAACTGAAAAAAAAAAAGTTAAGAAATACTACCAAAGAAATAATTTAACTTCTATGAATCTTTTCCAATAAATAAAAATTTTTCAAGAAAATGCATTTTCTTGAACGCCTTCCCTGGTGACACAACAGATTAAACCACAGTACTGTAAAGCTGGCTGAAGAGACTTGGGTGAAAGTTCAATCTCGTCTGGGGAGATGACCCATGATGCAGCAGACCTCTCCTGACGCGCCCGCTGCTCCCTTCAGCAGTGTTCTTCATCCATCTGCCTGTTCTGCTCCCCACTCTGTCTCTGGTGAATCCTCTCACAGATCCTGCACCTCTGGCCTGTACCCCAGTCCTATATGCACAAATAAATAAATAAATCTTAAAAAAAAAGAAAATGCATTTCAAAGTTAAACCTCAATATTATTAAAGGCAATATTTATATAAGGAAATTTAAGATAGGTTTTTTAAATTAATTATTTTTTTATTTTATAACAGTTTATTTTTACATCATTTTGTACTTTTTTTTCCCATCTCAATTGTAATCCCCGTGGATTTCCCATCACCAAGTCACCCGTGTGCCATCACCATAATCCCGTGCACTCCCCTCCCCATCCCCCCGTTTTTGATCCCACTCCCCACTCCACTCCCGCAAAATGTCTCTGGTATATGGTTGTTCATTATTTTTGTTATTTTCTCGCCTGGTCCATTATATTCCTGCTATGAGTGAAACCATCCGGTATTTTTCTTTCTCTTTCTGGCTTATCTCGCTAAGCATGATCTTTTCTAGCTCCATCCAAGTTGCTGCAAAAGACATGTTTTTCTCTTTTTTGGTTGCTGAGTAATATTCCATTGTATATATGTACCACTTCTTTTTAATCCAGTCACATGATAGATTTTTAAAATGTCTTACGTAAGAAGGTGAGACTATACTCTTAGTATTGTAGTTATTTTACACTGAAAAATATTCATGTTAACCTTTATTAATTGGAGTAGACATTTATGATACTAGAACTTTCAATAAATTTTTCTGCACTAAAAGTTGATTTTTTTTCAGACTATGAAATGTTCTGCTCTAATCCTGATACTATAGAACATGTAGTTATAATTCTTACTTATGATTGTGTTTAATATTAAGACCTCATCGTGGGCATAAGCCCACTAGATTAGCAAAGAAAAAGGCAGCATTTTTCAAACATTGAAAAATAGATTCCATCTTTTTTTTTTTTTTTTTTTTGTGCATACAGGACTGGGGTACAGGCCAGAGGTGCAGGGGCCATGAAAGGATTCACCAGAGACATTGGGGAACAGAACAGGCAGATTGACAAAGTACACTGCTGAGGAGAGCAGTGAGTGGGTCAGGAGAGGTCTTCAGGGCCTTGTGGATCACCTCTGGGGCAGTCAGGGATTGAATTCATATGGGCGTGGCTTTAGCTTCTTAGTGCTGTGCTTTAACCTGCTGCACCACCAGGGAGGGCCCAGATTCCATCTTCTTTTGAACGGTTGGATAAAATTTTTTTCTTGTCCACAAGGGTAGACTCTGTCCCTTATATCATCTTAACAATGAAAAAAAGTGACAAGAAATGTTATGAAAATCACATTAAAAGTAAATGCACATAAATTTGAAATCTCCTTTAATGGAAAGTTTCCTGTAATAAGAAAGTGTAATTGGTATAATAAGCTATTAAGCCTGGAAGGGAAAGAAGAATGCTTGGCACTTGGGGAAACACAGCAAACCAAATATAGTCTTACCGAAGAAGACAGACACTTACAGCAGGACTAATCTGGAGATGCTGTTGGTCCTGTGAAGTTCTAACTGCCTTCAATGTCACAGGAAGACTCTGTGTTGTCTCAAGCTGAAGGCAATTTTCATAATAGCCTTGGAAAGACTGGCTGGGAATGTAAGTACAGAAGCATTGCACAGGATACACCACAGCCTCACTCATAATAGCACAATAAATCTGTTGCTTCAACATCCTTTTCTTCTGCCATAGTTTATTACCTGTGATACATCCTTTGGTGAATGGACTCTACAAAATTATATACAAAGGCAGCATTCTAGTTTCAATTTTCCCCAAGAAAACTCTTAAATCATCTGTTTAAAAACATGGTAAAGGTTGATAGTTTGGGCCAAATCAACACAACATGTAGAAATGATGAGGCTTTAAATTGGGGATGGCATTATACTATTTATCTAACCTGAAAATAACCTTTCCAACATGAATATCATCCACAAGGTGCTCCTGGCATACCCAGGATGTTCGTGCATGTTTTGACTCATTTTTTTCCCTAAATAACTAAATCTTAACATCAAATATATTATTGTGAGGGTTTTGCTTCTTGGTTCTGATCTTTTCAAGTCCTGAGAACATATACCTTTGTAGAATACATCCATCGACACAGTCAAATTTTCCATTTTGGAAAAGCTATGAAGAAATGGCGTTTAATTGTTTACTGTGTTTGTTATAAGAGTGGATGTCAAGTGGGAGAACCCTGAACATAGTCAACAAGATGGAAAGAAAATGAAAGAAGGAAGTTATTTAAAGCACTGTGTCATCTAGGCATACGTGGCTCTTAATAGTTGTTCACATAATTAGGTAGAAGCACACAAATTCACCTGGAAGCAATGATCTGTCTGGGCTCTGACAAGGGAAAGTGAAGCTAATTATAGTTTCTTAATCTTGCTCAAGAAAGATGAATCCTTCAGAGAATTTCCAGTTTGAAATATAAAAAATTGATTTGAGGGCTTCCATGGTGGCTTGGGGTTAAAAGCACAGTGATGGATGACAAGCTATTGACAGCCACTGCAGCACGAGTTTGACCCCCCACCAGGGATGGCGTGGCAGATCTCTTCTGACCCACCCGCTGTTCCCCTCAGCACTGTATTTCAGTCAATCAGCCTGTTCTGCTCCCCACTCTGTCTCTGGTGAATCTTCTCATACCCCACCCAACTCTGGCCTAAACCACAGTTCTTGTATGCATAAGTCAATAGTTAAAAAATAATTTGATACTTTGAGTACAATGGCAGAGGGAGTCCATAAGGAGCCAATAGTCACTCTCTTCTAGTACAATGTAAGAAGGAGTAGAAGAGGCTGATGTTCATTTTAATATAGAGAGGTACTTTGAAGTATAATGCTAAAATAAATTTGAAGAAGTTATAATAAAATTTAAAAAATATCTGCTTCTTAGCATAGGGTAACATGAAGTTCAGCATAGAATTTACCTTTCCATCAAATGGTGAGGAAAAATAATCCACATATATTTCTGAACTGTTATTAACCCATGTACTTAATAATACATGGGTTCATAGACTCTACTAGATATGATATATCATGTGAACAAAATAAAGGAATCTTTGTTTTCATGCATTTGGCATTTTAGAACAGAGGCAAATATTTGAAAAACAAGCACAATACAAATCCATTAAAATAGTAATGAGTGCTACAGAGAAATGAGAAGGAAAACTGAATAGAGGATACAACATTGAAAGAGTGTGATGTTTTCAATAGAGTCTTCTGGTAGTCCTCATGGATAGGGTAACATTTCAGCAGAGACACAGAAAGCGGTGGCAGTCCCATGACTGTCTGGACCATTTCATTGAGCTATGATGGAAATCAGTCCATTTAATCCCCAAGGAGAATTTAATTTTAACTTGATATATGTGACTCAATTTATAGCAAGGATGACCCTGCTGTGCCAAGGGGAGAAAATTCAGGATTTGTGTCCTCTGTCAAGGAAGAGTAATCTGGGATCATGATCATTCATGATGTGTTGCACCAGTGAGCTCTTTTCTCAAAGACTTTGCCTGCAAGGATGAAGGATGCTTTGCCTTTCGAGGTGATTGCAGTACATCGTCAAAGCCTATGTTCTAAATCATCACCTCGAGTGTCCATTCCTTTAGAAAGAAAAAGTACCTCACACACTGTTCTTCCTCCTAGAAACTATTTTTTTTAAATAGATACTACTACATTCTAAAATACCTGAAAAAAGGCCCTCTCTGTTGGTGGAACAAGTTAAAGTGCAACACTACGAAACTAGCAGCAGCACTTCAGCACAAGTTTGAGCTCCACCAGGGAGGTGATCCACGTGCAGCAGACCTCTCCTGTCCCCTCCACTGCTCCTCTCAGCAGTGTGCTTTTGTCAATCTGCCTGTTTTGCTCCCCACTCTGCCTCTGGTGAATCCTCTCACCACCCTTGCACCTCTGGCATGTATCCCAGTTCTGTATGTATAAATAAATAAATCTTAAAAAGAACAAGCATCTCATTTCCCAGAATTAAAGCAAAGAATTCAGTTAATGAAGATAAAACAGAGCTTAGGCTAAACATCATTAATTTAATGCTTTTTGACTAAATAGTTCACTTTTGAAAGTAAAGGAAAAGTCATTGAAACCAAAGTGACAGTGAGTTTACACAGCTGAGTCTGCTTTCTTATAATTTTTTTCCCAATGGAGATCTTGATGTGGCAGACAAGAGTGTAGGATCCAGTAAAGTTCAAAGTAAATTCTACTAACAATAGTGATTTTCACAAAATGTGACCTCATTTGGTTGATTCAAAGGATTCAGAATGGACCATGTGAATCCCTGGGATGGTTATTTAGCAGTTGGGACAAGTGGTGAAGATAAAGGTGTAGAACCTGGTGAAAGAATTTTATGGGAGAGGAGTTAAATTCTTATTTTGTATATCAAATCACTTCAGGAAGGACAGATGTGTGAGTGAATGTGGCCATTGAATAGATTTTGCCATTTCTATGAGCTCTTCGAATTAAATCTGTTGCAAAGAGTAAATTAGCTGATAATTGTTGCAAAAGTGTGTCATTCCGGGCTACAAAATTCACATTAACCACATTAACTATAATTATATTGCTCATATTCTACAGGTATTGGCAAATTGAATTTTAAGAACTAAATTACTAAGCATCTTCTTCTAGTATATAGGATTAAAAAAAAATGATGGGTCAATGTTGCAAGACATATTTTTCTTAATTTGGATCTTGCAGAAATAGTGTCTGAAACTGAGACTTGTATGCTAGTCCTTGGGTGATATCTTCATCAGATTCAGCAGGGAAGGGATAAAAAACATGGTGGAAAAAACCTGACAGATGCTACTTTAAGCAAATGGTCAATGACAGTGTCACTAGTAATCAATCATGCTAATATTATGTACTCTTTGCATGAAGGAATAAGAACACTTTAGCACCGAGTAATTTTCCCCTATCAATTATCTCATTATGATGATAAGAAAACAAAAGACAAAACCCAAATGAGAGATGTTTCTTCTACAACCTAGAAAAATTTTACATTATTTCTGCAGAATAACTAGCCAAGTCCATATTGTCAAGATGATGAAAAACAAGGAGAAATTAAGAAATGGTCATAGATTAGACACCATGAAATAGATTCATGACTAAATACAATATAATGTCTTAGACTGGCTCTTAGAAGACAAGAATGACATTTATGGAAAAACTATGTCAGTTTTCAAATATTTTATGTTTATTCAGATATACATACCTACAATGAAAGTTTGAAGAAAAAAAAATGTAAGTGCTAATTGGATATGAGTTCCCTGAAGAAGTCAGGATGACAGGAGGATATGGAAGGTGACTCCATTCTACTGTGATCTCCTTGCCATTATTTTGGGATCTGGCAGGTTGAAATAATCCTTTTTGGTTGTCATCATATAGAAGGCAGGGGCATAGGGTTAGATGTCTGCAGCCACTCCTCAATCAGTTATTGGCTAAAGGTGACCTCGGAGAGAGCCATGCCCTAGACAGATCAATTATGAGCTGTCAGCAGTTGACATTTGGTAGTTTAAGGAACACACTGCCCTAAAGAAGGAAGCTGGAAGGGAGTGAGGAAAAGACACCTTCTTCTCCACCATATACAGTAAGAAATGTTTGCCTTTCCAGCTATGGAACAAAATAAAGTGCAGAAACATAATAAATATAGCAAAACTGATTAACAATATAAAAAGTCCATAAACACTTACACACATTTATAAAATGCCTCTTGTTCTAAGGTTAAACATATATTATTTCTTTGGGAGTAGGGAAGACTCTAATAGAGGATTTTTAGGGAACTTGCAGGCATTCCTCCCCCATTATAAGTGAGACAACTTTAGATTCAAAGGAAGATTAGGGTAAGGATCTTACTTTTTTTGTAATATTTATTCATACATAACTGGGGTACAAGCCAGAGGTGCAGGGGTGGTGAGAGGATTCACCAGAGTGGGAAGCAGAACAGACAGAATGACAAATTACACTGCTAAGAGCAGCTGCAAGCTGGTCAGAAGAGGTCTACTGCGCCATGTGGGTCACTCCGGAGCAGGGGCTCGAACTCACACTGAAGTGGTTGCAGCTAGCTTGTAGTGCTCTGCTCGAACCTCACTGTGCCACTAGGAAGGGCCCATGACCTCACTTTTAAATTATTTTAAAATATCCATTGGACTGTTATTTTTGAAAACCCTATCAAATGTTGTTTTTTTTTTTTGTTGTTGTTGTTGTTTGTTTGTTTTAAATTGTGTGCTGTTGTTTCTGGAAGTCAGCAATACTTTTCTTTGTTTCAAACAAAGTAAATTTAAGCATGTAAAAACAACATTTTCAAGATTTTTTTTAATTTTAAGAATAAGCTTTCCTGTTAATAAATTATTTTAATTATAGGAATGATTATATATATGTTCACACAATATAAAAATATACTAAGACATGGGCCCTCCCTGGTGGCGCAGCAGGTTAAAGCACTGCACTGAGAAACTAAAGCCGCTTCCGCATGAGTTCGATCCCCGCCTGCCCCGGAGGTGACCACATGGCGTGGCAGACCTCTCCTGACCCGCCCGCTGCTCCCCTCAGCAGTGTACTTCATTGATCTGCCTGTTCTGCTCCCCACTCTGTCTCTGGTGAATCCTCTCACCCTCCGCATCTCTGGCCTGTACCCCAGTTCTGTATGAATAAATAAATAAATCTTAAAAAAAAAATATATATATATATATACTAAGACACTACGAATTAGAAGTCCAATGCAAAATTGTTTTCCTGCATTTCTTTTGTGAACTGACTTATGCTGTGTTCCACAGTATATTTTGCCAATTCTGAAATGTGCTTGATATTTTAACAAGCCACTGATAGTTTAGAAGTGAAAGATAGTCTTTTGAAGAATAAAAATGAGGAATTGATGACTGCATTCTCAGTCTTGAATCACAGCCAAATAGCCATGATCAACTTCTGACTTCTCTTTGCCTCAGTGTCCCTCTATACTAAAATAATAGTCTATCTTTGTCCAAGAGTCAAACAGGTTAGCTTAAAGATTTGAGAAGCATTCCTCAATTTGTACGAGAAAAACTTATAAGAAATTTTTTGTCATCAAATGCTACAATGAGGAATTATTAATCCAGTGCTTATGGATTCAAGTGCTATAGTTGTGTCAAGGGGGTCTCTGAGCCCCCCTAAATAATATATTTTGTGTGCATGGTAAAATAAGTAGGGGGGAAGAATCACTAAATTCTTAATGTGAGCTTTGCCCCTCATTTCAAGGCCTCTGTCATGTACAGTACATTTGTCAGATCTTCCAACCAGATGCTACTTGTCTGCAATGCTGACTTTGGCATGGATTCTGCAGGAGCAACAACAGCCACACATAAGGCAGATTTCACTCCTTGAGTTTGATGGACATTCATGTTTAGCAGAGACCCTTTCTCTCTGGAATACTACTTCAACTCCTGTTGCCCTGTCTGGGCATATCTTCAAATGGGAATGGGCGGACCCTTCCTGGTACAGAAATGGGTTAAATTGCAGCACTACAAAACTCAAAGCTAGCTTAGAAGTCCAATGCAAAATTGTGCAGCAGCAGCACAAGTTCGATCCCAGGCCAGGCCAGTGAGGTGGTTCACATGGCGCGGCAGACCTCTCCTGTCTCACCTGCTCCCCTCAGGTGAGAGGGGAGTGTACTTCACTCCCCTCAGCAGTGTACTTCATCTGTCTGCCTGTTCTGCTCCCCACTCTGTCTCTGGTGAATCCTCTTACCCCCTACACCTCTGCCTGCATCCCAGTTCTGTATGCACAAATAAATAAATCTTAAACATAAAAATGAATGGGAACCAGTTTCATCGCCACCCCTGCCCCTTCATTTCTGGTTCTGTACTTGTATGTGTGTGCAGACATCTCGATTTTTTGTCCTCCCACCTCCTCTCATTTAATTAAGCCACTAAAGTATAGATTCGTGTTCCCAGTGCACTAGACCTTCCACTCTTTCAGGTCACGCTGCATCTGAGTGACATTTGCTTTCAGAGGTATTCACATGCAAGAGAGCCCAAAACAAATCTACCCAAGGTGATTATCAGAGCATGGCTTTCACTCACCTCTCCTGCACTTCACAACACGGCACTGTGACTGCATCAGACTATGATGAGTCCTAATCTTACCAATGACCCCTGTCTGCACCCAGGTGACCTTCTTTATAATTGAGATTTTAATCATAATTAGACACAGCTGTGTGCATGCCTGTGCCTGCCCTGTAAGAAAAGGCTCACCGAAAGGGTGACTTGTCCATCCTACCCAAGTGGAGGGTAAAGCACTGGGGGTGAACCCCAACATCTTTCAGCAACAAAACAGATAAAAGAAATTCTTGATATAAAGGAAAGGTTTGCTACATTATTTGTTTTTCCTCTCCTAATTTATTGTTCAGTTTTGAGCCAGACAGCGGTTTAAAAAGAATGCAGGTTGGTGTAGAACTTTATGAAGGCTGAGAGCATGCATTACAATCACAAAATTTTCAAGGCTCACAAAACTTGCATAATTACACTGGCTGCTGGGCCCTTCCGGCACTTTTCAGCTATAATGGCAATCTGGCTAATTTCCCACTGGCTTCATCTATAACTTCAAAGCCTCCTAAAGCAGTTATGATGATTCTGTTTGCTTTTCAGGTGACCTACACCATTCAGCATTGAACAGCCAAGTTCTTGTGTTGATTAATTAGAAAAGTCCTTTTAATTTTAGGAAAACCCTCCCCCAGTACGGTTTCTTTCTACAAATAATTCTAGATGTGGTGTTAGCAAAACACTTCTAGAGTTTTTTTTTTTTTAAGATTTATTTATTTATTTATTTTTACAGAACTGGGGTACAGGCCAGAGGTACAGGGGCCATGAGAGGATTTACCAGAGACAGAGTGGGGAGCAGAACAGGCAGATCTACTGAAATACACTGCTGCGGGGAGCAGTGGGCAAGTCAGACTAGTTCTGCCACACCATGTGGATTACCCCCTGGCCAGGAATTGAACTTGTGCTGCAGTGGTTGTGATAGTTTCATAGTGCTGTGCTCTAATCTTTTGTGCCACCAGGGAGGGCCCCTCTAGAGTCATCTTTGCAAATGTGAGGACAGTTAAAGACCAACTGTTGCCTACTTTTTTTTTTTAATTGCAAATACTTGTGGAAATACCAAATAATACCCTTTCAGAATAAAATCAAAAACTTGGAAAATGCACAGAGCATATACATAAGAAATGTTAAATCAGCAAATGTTCAACAGGTTATCCATCCCTACTATGAATATTCCTTGTATTCAAATTCAGTAGATGCCAAGTTGGCTATTTGGTAGCACTGGCATGGTCCTTTCCTAGGTGCAGTGTGATTTTGTTGTCCTTATTATTTAAAATCAAGTTTACATTTTTATTCATATAACATTTATTATCTTCATAAATGTTAGGACCCGCAAAAATGGGAGTTTTGTATCCTGCCATTTTTGCTCTACTTTACTATATGACCTTTCCCAGGCCTTTGCAAATTCCTTAAAGCTTCACTTGAATAACTATGCAATATCTCTTCTTATGTGGCACCATAATTCATTTAGCAAATTCCCCACTCTTAGGCCCTAACACTGTCTTTGATTGTCTTCTTTCTCTTGTATTTTAATCACTTCCTTTGGAAGTGCTTGTGTATACTTACTCTGAAATTTTGATTCTTAGTCTCTCTTCCACGGTTTCTATCTAAGTGTTTCTTTTTACTACATAGAAAAAAAAAGAAGAAAAAAATGAGGCCTTTAGTAAGTTAGAAAGAATGAAAAAAAAAAAATCAAAAGATTGTTTCCCTAGGAATGTGATTGGAAGGTAATAAAGTGAAATAGGATATTTGATTCCCAAGCAAAATTGGTTAACATATTTAAATCTAGAAAGGTTTCCTGGATAAGATCTATAATGTCAAGTGCATTATAGCTATTTTTAAGTGGTAATTTTTAGCTATAAATATTAGCTAAAGACATACTAAAGAAGTTATAATGGAGGGCATAAAAATTAGCATGCATTTATTAATAATATATCCTTAGAGACGTAAAACTTGAGTAAATAAATGATAAATAAATAAATAATATGGCATTTTCCTTATAGAATTATTTCAAATAATAAATATAAAAGAAATGAGAGAAATAGCCATAATTAGAGCACTGTGTCATTCTGGCAGGTAATTGATAAAAGATTAAACTAATGGATAATTTTAGAATAACAGGCTATGTAACTAATCACAAAGCATTTTCTCCTAACTATATGTTAATTAATATTCGCTATGACCACCAGTTCATCCATACTCTTCTTTCCAGGTAAAAACGCTTAATCCCCTTCCAAGCCCTTGAAGAGTGTGAGCTGGCATTGAAGGAATAGTACATGAGAAGGTGAAAGAAATAATCACTTTAGCCCCACAGACAACCATTTATCCAACTGATCAAGGTAGTGAAATCAGGAAAAAAAAATCAAGTTTTACCTCATTCAAGCCCAGGGGTATCTGAAAAAAATATCTGGCCATGAATCTTCAAAAGTGCTAAGGTTATGAAAAAAGAAACATATGATATTCTTAGAGAGAAAAAAACATTGAGAAGACATTTTATCCTTCCTCACATCTTGGTAAGAAAAGACCTTCCATGCAAAATTTGGTGAAATTCAAAATAAGCCTGCAGTTTAGTTAATGACTATAGCAATTCTCATTCCCTAACTTTGATGCATATACAGATTTGCCCCACTTTCAGAGAGCAGAGCACTCTTACACAACCTTTCATAAGCTGAAAGAACAAAAAAAAGTGAAGAAGCAATTCATATGGGAAAATTTTTGAGTTTCCCAGGCTCAAAAAATAACATAACACATCCTACAAAATAACACATATAAGCCTAAAATAACACTATCATATAGTGAAAGCAGAAGTGAAGGACAAATTCACAACCTGAGAAAGTTGTTCCCAGGTAAGGAGCTTACTCTAGGAGAGCCGCTGCAAACAATGCTGAATGCTACTTCTGCAAAACCAAAATCCTCCTTAGATTTCTTTAAATTAACAAAATGGCTATTGCTATAGGTTTTCATTAAGTCAAAGTATTGAAATATTAACCTTCAAAAAGCAGGTGATACCTTTTATCATAGTTTTATAAAATTATGATATTAGCCATAGCATGCTGAAGAGTTAAATGCACTTGCTGTACTATTACAATTATTCTGTCAATCTAAACTATTTCAAAATACAAAGGTTTAAATAGTATTCTCATTGATGGCTAAAGTCATTCATAATATTGTAGAATGTGTATAAATAGGTAGAGGGCATGTTAACAACTCAATTAGGTAGAGAATATATTAGAGCCTATAATTATCAACATATTGCTCTTCCATCTGATTGAATGTAGAGATTTTTTTTTTTCCTTAGTTTTGATTTATTTTTGTAAGTTTGGAAAATATGATGTTTGAGTCATCTCAAGTAATTCATTGTAATAAACTCTTTGATCTTGTGAAATTAAAGGCCCACAAAGCTGTTCATATGGTCCTGTCCCAGACATACTTCAAAAGACAAAGAGTAAGAATAGACACATAATTTTATTTACACATTATTATTACTATTATTTTACATTTATCAATGCTGTTAGTATCATCAAATAGTTCTTTGAGAGTGGAACTCTAGAAATCAAAGCAAAAAAAAAAAAAAAAACTGACTCATAGCCATTATTCAGAAACTTCTAAAAGTAGTTGCTCTTTTTTTTTTTTTTTTTTTTTTTTTTAAAGATTTATTTATTTATTCATACAGAACTGGGGTACAGGCCAGAGGCTCAGGGGCGGTGAGAGGCTTCACCAGAGACAGAGTGGGGAGCAGAACAGGCAGATCGACGAAGTACACTGCTGAGGGGAGCAGCGGGCGGGTCAGGAGAGGTCTGGCTCGCCATGTGGTCTCCTCCGGGGCAGGCGGCAGGCGGGAATCGAACTCATGCGGAAGTGGCTTCAGATTCTCAGTGCTGTGCTTTAACCCGCTGCGCCACCAGGGAGGGCCAGTAGTTGCTCTTTTTGTAAATTTTTAATTTTATAAACTAAAATAGATTTTGTTAGATCTTTACAGTAAAGAGAAAATATAGGAAACTACTTCTAACTTGGAATTAGCATTTTCTATGACTTGCTCAAACTTCAAATTGACTTACTAATTCTCAGAGCTCTCTCTCTGTGGAATCAATTGGATAATTTGTGTGAATTAATCTTTAAACACATTGGTAAATCTCCAAGAAGACATTGTCAATCTGAAATTGGAGAATATACCTATAAATCTCTTTTTATTAGTGATTTTTGACAAAAAGGAGAATTTCAGTTCTAGAGGTGTTGTAAGGAAGTATCAAGTATTGTTAGCCTTCTAACAATTTTGTTATTATTTCATTGACATGTTTATAAAATATTAAATTTTGAAACATAGCAAATGTTATCATTTTGGTTTTATCATACTCTAGCTCTAAGTCCTTGGAGAAATTTGTATAACTTTTCCCTATCTCAGTTTTTTCATCTGTAAAATAGAATAATATACTTTTCAATCTCAAAGAACTTTTGCAATGAGATCATAACTGATTAACAGGTGTTCATTAAATATCAGAGTAAAGGCCCTCCCTGGTGGTGCAGCAGTTTAAAGCACAGCACTAAGAAGCTAAAGCCACTTCCGCATGAGTTGGATCCCTGCCCTGGAGGTGACCCACATGGCACAGCAGACCTCTCCTGACCCGCCCACTGTTCCCCTCAGCAGTGTACTTCATCATCAATCCATCTGATCTGCTCCCCGCTCTGTCTCTGTCTCTGGTGAATTCTCTCATCACCCCTGAACCTCTGGCCTGTACCCCAGTTCTGTATGCATAAATAAATAAAAATCTTATATATATATATATAAACACTCCTTAAGGAACAACTAATTTTGATATTTCTTAAAATGTAAAGTGTGAAAAGGAATAATTTAGTTCTATAAAGTATAACAGTTTTTAAAAATGAGGCAGAAGGGAGGTATTGTTTTGCTTTAAATATATAGTAATTTAGTAATATCAGCAATAATATTAGTGTGGTTTCCAGCTGAATGTGTGGGAGAGGAACCTCTTATGACTTCGTTTCAATTTTATGTTTAACCCAGAAGTCTTTCCCTGGCACCTGGCAGAGACACTTTGATTTCCTTTCCTAGGCTACCCTTGGATGCCGAGAATTGTGGACCATGTGAGGATGAGCAAACCATCTGTGAGCCACACCAACATAAGATCCCAGCACTGCATCACCTCTTGTTGGAAGAGGTTGCTAAGACCATGCTGCAAATATCCACTTCAAGGCATTGTTTTGGTATTTAGTGAATGTAGACGCAAGGACTGTCACGCAGAGCTCCTTCATATCATGGGCCACATCTGTCTGTCCTCAGTCCAAGCTGAGGTTGGTCTACTGCTGGTGCTTAGTAAATAGCTTAGGATAGGGCCTCCCTGGTGGCACAAGGCATTAAGTCTCAGTGCTATGAAGCTACCAGCATCCACTGCAGCACAAGTTTGATCCCCAGCCAGGGAACTGACCCACATGGCACAGCAGACCTCTCCTGTCCCGCCCGCTGCTCCCCTCAGCAGTGCATTTCAGTGTCTGCCTGTTCTGCTTCCCACTCTGTTTTGGTGAATCCTCTCACCCTCATCTCTCTTGCCTGTTTTTGTATGCATAAATAAATATATTTAAAAATAAATGAATAAAGAAGAATCTTGGTAAATGAAGGCAGTAGAAATGTACAATGATAAGAACAATGAACGGCATAGCATATGAAAGCAAGTCTAGGTTTACCACTTGCTAAGCGAGTGAGAACTGTAGCTACAACACACAATCACTGTGATCAAACAACAGAATAAGAAACTGATCTCGTATCAGGTTTATAGGAGTGTAAAGTTCAGGGATCTGATGGTCTTTAGAAACAGGAGGGATTAAAGATTGATTTTACCTTAGGCAGTCAGCATCATAGTGACTAAAACTAAACGATGTTGACTAGCTCAGAAAGCAAGATAATGTGGATAAGTTGCTACCAAAGAGTTTTTTTTTTTAATTAAAGATTTATTTATTTGCGCATATAGAACTGGGGTACAGGCCAGAGGCTCAGGGGTGGAGAGAGGCTTCACCGGAGACAGAGTGGGGAGCAGAACAGGCAGATCATGAAGTACACTGCTGAGGGAAGCAGCGGGCGGGTCAGGAGAGGTCTGCCACACCATGTGGTCACCTCCGGGGCAGGCGGGAATCGAACTCATGAGGAAGTGGCTTTAACTTCTTAGTGCTGTGCCTTAACCTGCTGTGCCACCAGGGAGGGCCTCTACCAAAGAGTTTTTAAAACTGCTCTGATAATGGTTTAAGACCATGAACAAAGATGCTAATATTTCCATTTCTTGACCTTGGAGCATAGAAACTTCATGATTTTTTTATACATAGGATTTTTTTTTTTTTTTAATTTACGGGTATTAGAAGGAACTGGGGTGTAGGCCAGAAGTCCAAGGGGTGAGAGTGAGGAGCATAACAGGCAGACTGACTGAAATACACTTCTAAGGGAAGCAGTGGGTGAGACAGAAGAGGCCTGCTGCTCCATGTGGGTCAGCTCCCTGGCCAGGGGTTGAACTCAGGCCCAGTGTTGATAGCTTGATAGTGCTGAGATTTAACTTCTACACCATCAGGGAGGCCCAGCTCTTCATTTTGACAATCTAATTTTTGAAGTTGGCATATGCAGCCTCATCTGTGTCACAACTTAATCTCCAGCTATGTGCACAAATACATATCATATGATTTAGCCACAGAGACAGGGACAATTCTCCATGTAAAGAAGCTTGCATGGCTATGAACCCACCATGCCCGTTTGCCTTTCTGCATGTGGCAAATTACTATTCATTATTCAAGACTCAGTTGAAATGTTACGAAATTTGTCAAGGTTTCCTTAAACCACACATACTTGCCAAGTGAAGTATTTTTCGACTCCCCAACCAAAGTCTAGACAATGTCAATAACTTCCTCCTCTGAGTTTACAAGGAAACTTGGAACAGCTCTGGAGAAAACTTCCTATTGCATATTGTAATTTTATATGTACATGTTGGTCTCTCTTCTACATTATAAATACCCCAAATGTAAGCTCTGATTTACTTATTTATTTATTTGTGTTTAATCGAAGACCTGTGTTAGCATCTACTAGAGGTAGTCAATAGACATCTAAAATTTGCATATGTGATAGATCATTAGTGGGTCATTTATTTACATCTTCACTTATCAGTAAAGGAGGGAAGACATTGCATGGTTGACTCAAGTTGACACTTTGTCAGGTTGTAGAGCTATCAAATGAAATCTGCAAATCCCCTTATCTTTCATCTATTCTTCCCACAAAGTGACTTCAGGCTACAATTCCTGGAGCTTGCCTGATGGTGGACTCACTTAATGCCTATTCACAAACTAGGCACTCGCACAGAAAACACTCTCAATGTCCCAGGACTAGAATAAGCCTTCAGTGTTGTGTCCAGAGGAGACATTCTCAGCCAGAGTTTCTTATGTGCACAAACTCTGGAACACTGGAAAGGTAGGAAGTTTTCTTCATCATGAAGTTTGCTAGTTTGCTAGGGTGGTATAACAAAGCACCCAGACTGAGTGGTTGAACCACAAAAATTAATTGTCTCACAGTTCTGGGGACTAGAAGTCTGAAACCAAGTTGCGGACAACATTGGTTCTCTTTCAGGTCTGTGAGGTCTTAGCTTCCAGTGTTTTGCTGGAATTTTTTTTATGCTTTGGATTGTAGAGCAAAACTCTAGTGCTCACATAGTATTTTCCTTGTGCCTTTAAATGCATTCAAATTTCCTTTATGTATAAATCATATCGAATTAGGTACCCAACCTACTGTTATATATGCTTAGTTCAACTAGTTATAACTCTTATAACCACATTTTCAAATGGCATTCTGTGATTCAGGGGTGAGGATGTCAACACATGAATAAGAGGAAACAATTCAGCTCCCAACAATAAAGAGCCACACATTTTAATGAAGGACGCAATATTTCTAATTTAGAGGTTTTGCAAAAATGTTGGAGGACAGAGTAGTTGCAAGGAGACAAGAGATGACAGGGATGGATTTGTGTTGATAGTGTCTATTGGCTTGTGAAGAAGACTAATTTGCTTGTGAGGGCACCTAATTCAATATGATTTATACATAAGGGAAATTTGAATGCAGCTAGAGACACAAGAAAAATACTATGTGAGCATTAGAGTTTTGCTCTACAACCCAAAGCAAAGTAAGGTCCAGGGAAGAACTATGCAGTTCTCCACCCACCTTGACTTTCTACAGAATCACCCAAAGCAGCAAGCAAAGTTATGGAAACTACATGTTTCACAATAAACAATTAGAATACTTATGATATGCCAGCACTATTTTTAAACATTCTACTTATATTCCTGTTTATAATCATTAGTGCAACCTCATGAAGTAGTTGTCATGTTAGCGCCTTATTGTAGATAATGAAATGAAACACCAGCAGGGACAGTTACTTAATCTTATTTTAAAGATTTATTTATTTATGCATATAAGAACTGGGGTACAAGTCAGCGGTATGGGGGAGGAAGTATGAGAGGATTCACCAGAGTCAGAGTGGGGATCAGAAAATGCAGATTGACTGAAACACACTGCTGAGGGGAGCAGCGAGTGGGTCAGGAGAGGTCTGCTTGCCCTGCGGGTCAGCTCCCAGGCTGGGGATCAAACTCATGCTGTAGTGTCTGAGTTGCACTTTAACCCATTTCACCACCAGGCAGGGCCCGGATTTTTAATCCTGATCACTTAGTTTATGAACTCAGATCACAATTCAGGTCCAGGAATTCAAGCTTTAGCATTTGTATAATCTCACTTGGAAGCATTTGATCTCTTACATCCTTTCTTTTTCTTTTCTTCCCTCCTTTTATCTTCCCTTCTTTTCATTTCCTTTCAACTCACTAATATTCCTTTCATTCTTTCCTCTGCCTCCTTTCCTTCCTTCCCTAACCCTCCTTTTCCTCTCTCCCCCCCCAGCCTCTCTATCCTACCTATAATTAGAATAACAAAAAATTAAATTTCCCCCTTATTTGTGCCCACATCATTTCACTTAATCCTTGCTAGTGCAAAGTCTTGCAAAAGCTATTTATTCATGGTCAATAAACTCCAATCTTATGGATATATTTCCAAAGAAGGAGGTAAGAATCCTCAGACTTATTTTTCTCCATCAAGTGCCCCTACCCCCAGGGGTAATTTGTACAATAAATTTAAAGTTTCTATTTCAATATACAAATCCGGGGTCCTTCTTGTCACATGATCTTTAGAGCAAAAGCATACGGAAATTGTTAATCAAGTTTGTCTCCACCGCTTATAAGCAGCTGTCGTTATAAATAAAAGGTAATGTCACTCTCATCAAACTTGAAATTTAACACATGCTTTTGCCACTCAATGAGGGATTTCCTCTAGCACACTTTCTATGTAAATCTCCTGTACTCTAGTGGTTTTACTTTGGTTTTATACTACTATAAAAGCACATTTGGTGGCAAACACTTAACAACATAGAGAGTAATAACAAACCTTGAAAATAAGGATGAATATTCCAAAATACAGGATTGTTTTTCATAAAATTTGACATTTTCACCTCCCAGGTCAAAATTATTACTTAGACATCAGATATCTAGATCAAATTGAAATCTGGAGTAGAAAATACCACCTAGGCTTGTCTGTTTCAGATTTGGAATTTATATCAAGATTTTAGTGAATCAAGGGGATGTTTTTGAGAGATAATTCATAAAATAATAAATAAAATTCATAAAAGAATGAGTAAAATAAAAAAGTGTAATAGTTTTTGTAAGATTTTCTAACTAATGTGCAAATTAGACAGTATAGTCAGTAATAAAGGTTCTCACATCTTGTATGTATAAGACAAACTTTGAAATTAATTTGTTCACTTTGTACATTTAAACTTTGAGATCTTCAAATATGAACATTATATGTCTTCCATAGCTTTTAATCCCTGAAATGTCACTTTACTTGGCATGTTTTAACTAAATATTTAAATTACTCTATACACATATATGCTGAGTTTGGCCTGAGTCAAACAGATGAAGGAGGAAACACCTCAGAAAATTGGTACATTATATGGTTTCCAGCCTGTGGCATGGGGATAAAGCATCAGAATCAAAAAAAAAAAAAAGCTCTAACTCTATATGTTGATCAAAATTACATCCAATATCTTCAGCCAATATAATTTTATTTTAAACATAAATTAATTTTGTGTATTAAAATATGAAACCAAAGGCACTTAAGTAAAGTTACTGCCGGTCCTCCCTGGAGGTGCACCAGGCTTAAGCTCAGCACTGCAAGCGAACCACAGCTGCTTCAGTAGGATTTCGATCCCCAGCCCCAGAGGTGATCCACGTGGCATGTCAGACCTCTCCTGACCTGCCCGCTGCTCCCCTCAGGAGTTTGTCAATCTGCCTGTTCTGCTCTCCTCTCTGCCTCTGGTGAATTCTCTTACCACCCCTGCACCTCTAGCCTGTACCCCAGTTATCTGTGCATAAAAAAATAAATCTTTTTAAAAAAATCAAGGTGCAGTCTTCATCATCCATGGTATTCAAGTTTATAGAAGAACATGATTTAGTGCCATAGTTGATTGTAAGTCAAATATTTATGTTTCATATGGTGAAGAAATGAATTGGAATAATACCAGGGATTCATTGAACTTATGGGATATTGAAAGGTCTTGGTGAAATGCAAAAGTCAAATTTTGCACTGGAATTTAGGTAGTAAGAATGATAGCAACAGTCATGTTTTAGGAAGACTTTGCTCTTTTGAAATTCAGTGTTCTTTAGAGTATATGTGATTGATTAAGCCTAATTGACCTACAGAGAGCAGTGTAATATAGGCACTATCCCTCTTACAATAGATGTAATACAGAATTGCCCCTCAAGAAAAACAAAGTGAACTAAAAATAGGCAGGATAGAGACTGAATGAGACTGATAATCCAAAAGTTACTAATACACATGCAATGTGCTGTGTGCACATGTGGACTTTTCTGTGATAATAATGTGTGCTGGCACATATAAATAATCCCATGTAAATACTTTCACAGCCAACCCCTGAAGATTCAAAGGTATCAAAATATCATGTAAAGTGTGTATTTAGTGTTAGGTGACTAGGGGCCTCCTTGAAGGCCTGGGTATCTAAGCACTATGAAGCTTTCCACAGTCACTGCAGACAGAGTTTGATTTCGGACCAGGGAGCTGATCCCCATGGCCCAGCAGACCTCTCCTGTCTCTCCCACTGATCCCCTCAGCAGTGTATTTCAGTAGAACTTGCCTGCTCTTTTCCCCCACTCTGTCTCTGGGGAATCCTATCACCACTCCCACCATCACCCTAATTCTTGGAGCATAAATAAAGTAAATCTTAAAATAATAGAGTTAAAAGACTAACTTAGAACCCTAACTATATCATTTTAACCTTATTCTGTAGGTTATGGAGCATGTGATTTTACTCCTTATTCTGTAGTTATTTTATTTAAACAATACAATTTATATAAAATTGTCCACATAATTGTTGTGATATAGAATAATTTATGCAAAAGCCATTTCTAAAATACGGAACACCAGACATTGTTATTTTATCATTATTCTGATTCCTTGTGTTTAACAAGGAAGGTTGATTCCTTTTTCTTCTCCTTTAAGAATAGATCTTCTGTGTTTGCTCATTTCACACCAGAAGCCTCCTGAACAGGCCTCTACAGACTATAAAACATTTTATTTTGGCCAAGAAAGGAGTGTCAGTAGAACTGAAGAGGCAGTCATAAAATTATTTTTTTAAGTGGAAACAATTATCTTAACTAGTGAAGGAAGCTGGGCTCACAACGTTAGTTCTAAGCAAAGGTGTGGCTCAGTCATTTTTATTTATACCTTTAAAAGGCCTTGTTTTGTCCTTTATGTGACTTTCCCCTATTAGTTCGCATATATTTTATACCACCCTTGGAGGGACTTTATACATTGTTTATTATTTTTCTTTTCCAAAAAAAGAGTTTATAAGTCTCAGATTCCATCTCCCAACCCCCCCATGCCTACCCCTTCCAACCATTTGGCCTTTCTTAGTCCACCCTGGGGACTTTTTCTACCCTCTTGCCCTCCAACTTTAAGTCTAGCTGGGATGGTTCTTGCAGTCATAATTGAAAATTAATGATGAGAAGCAGCCTCAAACCACACCGTTCCCTTTCCCCTTCCTCAGGCCGAGAAGTACACAATGCTGATTTTATTTCAGGGACTGGAGAGGTGATTAATCGTCATAGGTCCTGACACTGGCTTCAGATAAGTGGCGGAGTCTGGCAGCGGCACAACTATGTGGGCACCATTCCCATTAATCTCCCAACACCACATGGAAAGGAAAAAGTCTTCGCAAGGTCTCTATAAAGGGAGTTATTATTACGAGGCCAAATTTTCTATAAAGAAAAGCTAATTTGTAGCCCCTGTGAACCTACCGACGAGCAAAGGAGTTTCTCCACTCAGCTTACAAGAAGACTTTTCTCCAAATAAGAAGATATAAATGGAGTGTGAGGGTGAATATAAGAAAACAAAATAGAGGAAATTGACTATAAAATCGAGGGCTCGTCCCTGCTGGGGAGGGCAGCCATTGGGCTGGCCAGGGGCCATGGTTGAGTCATGGCTGGAGATGACCCTCCCTGTGCACTTCTCTGGATGCAGATCAGTGACAAAGGAAACTGAACATAAAAATGCTGTTGGGTTCTGTGGTCTTTGGTTCTGTGATCTCGATACTATCGTTTAGTAGGGTTAGTGCCAGTTCTCTTATTGTTGTGCCATGATCTTCATGATATCACTAAACAATGCCATATTGATGCCGAATGCATCATTTTCAGGTGGTGGATGGTTTCCTTTCCGAAATCAAGGAATTATCTTAATGGCTCTTATTGCTATTGTGTCTGCTGGTGTATATACTTCATGTATCGTCTTTATGATGCTGTGATGATCAGTTTGTGAACTCGGAGAAGCACAGAGCTCCCTGCTGCCCCTAGTATTTATTAGGTGTGTGTAAATGCTTCTGGATTAAAACAATAGCTATAAGAACGACTTGCCTTGACCCTAGTTTGCTTATTCCCTCTGACTTAGTGATTTACAAGAGGAAGGTTATCCTAGGTTTTAACAATAAGATGTTGCATGATCTTGCTTTGGATGGGGCAGTTCCAGTCTCTTGATGGAAGAAGGAGATTTATCCCTGGTGGAGGCTAGATGGCTGTAGACTTACCATATCATTCTTTTCTATAAGGTGCTTTTTTCCTAATAGAAATCTTGGCATTTGCTAAGTTGGAGATGACTCATAGTTATTCCTGTTTAACACTGATGGCTCAGGAAGGGTAGTTAGAAACTAAAATCCCATAGTTTCAGAGATAGATATCTCTTTCTCAGTTCCATAAAACAGTTTTCATCCCCCAAAGTATCGCCAATAATATTTTCATTCCCCAATACTATTTGCCTTCATTTGGTTGTGAGAAGAGCTCAAAATGTTAACTACTTCATCCAACCAGCCAGTGGGGACAATGTCAGTTATTCTGTGAAAAATACATCTATATACATCTGGATTGACTTTTTTCTTTTCTGCTTTATTCTACCAGCTATTGAAAGGAATTGCTAGTCTTCACCTCTGATTGCAGATTTGTCAATTTCTTCTTTAAGTTATGTCATTTTTCCTTCTTTACAAATGCTATACTAAGTAGTTGGAATCATGCAATTAAGAATTGTTATATTTTCTTCCTGAAAGACTAATCTTTATCATTGTAAAGCATCCTTCTAATGTTTTAGTAACAGTTCTTATATTTAATACAAATTTTTTGTATTCATTTATGTAAATTGCACTTTAAGATGAATATATATTGTTTCTTACTGTCCATACACTTTTAACTATCATATATTTTATAGGGAAACTGAAAGAGGTATCTCTTATAAATAAAGCTATCTATAAGTTAGTATGTATAAAACATTTTTTGTTCCACAATGACAATGTTTATTTTACATGTGATGCATTTCTATACTTAACTTTGTATTAGTTGCTTTTGATTTTTCTACCATTTTATTTACCTTATAGTTTTCTTTTTGTACTCAGTTTTATATATTTTTTACTGTTCTTTGAATGTTGGCCTCATCACAGCCAGAATTTCTGATTTCATACATTCCCTTTATCATGCTGGTTAATTGGCAGATGATGTTAGGGCTTTAAAGAAGTTTGTTTCCAAGTCCTGTGGTCCTCTTGTCTGTGATATTGTTACTATGCATTTTAATAATATTTCCGTCTCCATAAACATTACTATTGGTTCCATCTCTTGCTTTTTCCAAGTGTCTTTCTGAGACTGATTTCCTCCTACATGAATAACTCCTTCCATATGGCAGTTGGATGCCTGTGTCTTTTCTTTCTGGTGACTTTGAGTTTTTCTTTTACTAACTGGCTTGCACACATTCTACTCTGATGCTTTGATTTTATACGCTGATGATGCTTTTGTTTTTTGTTTTTTAATTTCTCTTTGGCACACAAAGACACCCTAGAAGGTGCTTTTGCCTTTTCTTTATATATATGCTCTGGGAAAGTACTTCATTTCCCTTCTCATGTTTCTTGTCACCATGATGACATCACACCCCCAGATCAGAAGTATTGTGGTCACTGTCTCTTCTGATAATGCTTTTTTTCTTAATCTCCCTTTCTTTTTTTTAATAGAAGCTTGGATGTTCAATTAAAATATTTATTTATTTATTTATGCATACAAGAACTGGGGTACAAGCCAGAGGTGCAAAGGTTGAGAGAATACACAGAGACAGACTAGGAAGCAGAACAGGTGGGTCTATTGAAATACACTGCTGAGGGGATCAGTGGGCAGGTCAGGAGAGGTCTGCTGTGCTGCGTGGGTCAGCTCCCTGGATGGGGATCAAGCTGCTACAGTGGTGGTTGCCAATAACTTCACAGTGCTGTGCTTTAACATGTTAAGCCACCAGGGAGGACCTTCCCTCTTCTTTTTCTTCTAGGTCTTCCTCATGCATGCTGGACCTTCACACACTCCACTGCACTCTCAAATCTTTTGTGAGTTCCATAAATCTGCTACCATGCTTTTCACTCCAGTATCATACTTTTTTTTTTTTTAAAGATTTATTTATTTGTGCATACAGAACTGGGGTACAGGCCAGAGGCTCAGGGGCGGCGAGAGCCTTCACCAGAGACAGAATGGGGAGCAGAACAGGCAGATCGATGAAGTGCACTGCTGAGGGGAGCAGCAGGCGGGTCAGGAGAGGTCTGCTGCGCCATGTGGTCACCTCCGGGG
Source organism: Condylura cristata (assembly GCF_000260355.1). Lineage (NCBI taxonomy): Eukaryota > Metazoa > Chordata > Mammalia > Eulipotyphla > Talpidae > Condylura > Condylura cristata. Next base: position 11,941,405 of record NW_004567114.1, read on the forward strand.
CAGGCGGGGATCGAACTCATGCAGAAGCGGCTTTAGATTCTCAGTGCTGTGCTTTAACCCGCTGCGCCACCAGGGAGGGCCATCAGTATCATACTTTAATTCATTCTCTTTTCTACTTTGTTATGTGCGCTCTCCAACCCTCTTTCCAGTTATAACCCCATCGTGCAATCTATTTTTTAAGATTTTCTGTTATGTGCTGATTATATTAAATATTAATTTTATTTATTGATTATTTCAAGAAGTGGGGTGTAGGCCAGAGGTGCAGAGGTGAGAGGATTCACCATAGAATGGGAAGTAGAACAGGCAAATTCACAGAAATACACTGCTGAGGGGAGCAGTAGGCGAGACAAGAGAGCTTTGCTGTGCCATGTGGGTCAGCTCCCTGGCCAGAATCAAACTCATTCTGCAGTGGCTGCACAGAGCTTGATAGCACTAAAGCTTAACCCCTGAACTACCAGGACGGCCCTTATATTTATATTTTTTCCCAACATTTTTAGTGCTGTGTTTTAACCCGCTCCAGCACCAGGGAGGGCCCTTTATCCCAACATTTTAATCACTCTTTTTTACTAGCTCTATTTCATGTTTCTAATTCCTTAAAGCCTGTGTCTAGTTTCTACTCTTTACCTTGTCACTTGACCCTTTGTGTCTGTGTGTGTGTGCGCAATAGACGCAGGCTATTAGGATATAGGGCAGGAAAAGTGTGCCATCTCCAGATGCTATTATTTCCCTGGAGGCTTCACTATTTCCTCCATAAGCACATACTTGGAGAGCAAATGACCTGAATCCCATCAGGGACTAAGCTGACTCCAGCCCACTTGTGGTTTTCACAGGACTTACTCCGCACACACACACACCTAGATGCTGTTTTCTACAACATCTGACATAAAGGCTTTGATTTTATACTCTGATGATGTTTTTGTTTCTCTTTGGCACAGAAAGACATCCAAGAAGGTGCTTTTGCCTTTCCTTTACATAGGTAGAAACCTATAGTGTTTTTTTTCAAGTACTTGCATATTGATTAAGTTATACATTTTATCATGTTAGCAATGTGTCCATTAAGTCCTATTTTATTGACTTAATAAAATATTGTGTTTTTCATTATGTATGTAAATGTCTTTTCTGCATCTTTAGACATAATTACATGATTATTCTTTTAAGCTATACTTATATGATATTATTTATGACTATGTTTATGGCCATGCTAATATTGAACCTCACTTGCATTACTGAAATTAACTGTGGTTATTTATTTTGCATACTATTTAATGTGATATTAAATTCTATTTGCGAGTGTTATGTTTCAGAATTTTACATTGATATTTGTAAGTGAAATGTATTTATAATTTATCAACTTTTCACAGTATATAAGACTGATGATATTTTCATCTTATAAAAGAAGATTTAGAGGTCATTCTTCGTTCTAATGCCTCAGAACAGTCTATGTAACTCAAGATTCCCTAAACTTTAAAAACTTGCTTAAATTCCTTAGTGAAATCAGCTGAGAATGGTGCTTTTTTCTGGGGAGATCTTAACAAATTTCTGCATTTCTTCTAGAGAAAATAATCTGCTTCTCTTTTCTGTGTATTGATTTTAGTTTTGGCTTTTCTGTAAGAATATTATCCATTTAATCTAGGTTTAAGTTTTTTCCTTTGTGGGCATAACAGCAAAAAATGCATAAACTTGGCATTTGTTAATTACTTTTAGTATGGGTCACCATTCTAACTCACTTATTTCTGCTTTTATCTTTATTAAGTTTTTTGCTTTGCACTTATAATGTCATTCTTTGCCTAGTGTTTTTATAGTTTATTTATTGAATTTAATAGTCCCATTTTATATACATGTTAAATATACTATGTATTTTTCTCACAACTGCATTAAATGTATGCTACAAATTCCTTTGTATACTAATATCCTTATTTTTAAATATTTCTAAAGTTCTTTTATATTAACCATTTGACCTAATAGTTGTTTAATATCATGTTGTTTTATTTCAATATGGAAAGGGTTTTCCTTTTCAGTTTTCTTATTGATTTCTATTTTCATTCTCATGTGATTTCATTTCATTTCATTGTGATTACAGGTATCTATTTTTATTATTTATATGCCTTTAATTTATTAAGGTATTCTCTTAAGAAGCCACTTGAAGAATATTTTCTTGAAATAGATGAATGTTTCATTTGCCCATTATATGGAGATATCATCTCTGTCTTTGACCATCATAATAGATTTCTCATTACATGACACATGTTTTCTCTGAGCAAATAAAAACTGAAGCAGGCTGTATTTACCTTCAGAATGGGCACACCTTTTCCAATAAGGTTTAGCAATCAAATGGATGAGACTTGTGGAGGAAATGGGTTTGAATGAACTATGCTGCAGACATCTTTGACATCATTAATATGTCCGAGGGTGAATCAGGGTCTTTCCTCTTACAGGAGCTAAAAATCTAAAAGCCTCTGATTTATACCTGAGTCTCTGCCATCTTGGATTACTGGAGATCTCAGTTCTCTCACCTACTGGCCTACTCTTCGGGAACTGGAGATTCTCTTAGCTTTGCATCACAACGTGGAACTCTCTTTGAAACAGACTATCTTGTTTCCAGTTGCCATGATGAGACTTCTGCGTGAAAAGCTAAGAGTGTGATTCAACTCCTTGCCAGGAGTAGGAAAAAACACTGACTGATGCCTTCATATTGGTGACCAGAAAGGAAGAGCAACTACAGCTTATTTATTAAGGGTATTTTTGCATTAAATGGTTGTTAAATTTTATTGGCTTTTATAATTCATGACCATACCATACAGCAAAAAACTTCAATATTGTTTATATTTTATCTCCAAAACTCCAGAATGCCTGGCATATGGCAGCTATTCAATAAATGTCCTTTAGTAAATCATTTATTTCTTCTTTTCTTTATTGACGTGATCAGATAGTGTTTTCTTCTAAAAGTTAATATGCTTTATTATAAAACCTTCCATTTCTGGAATCAAATGGGCTTTATCATGGCATATTACCACTTTAAATGTAGCCCAATTTCATTTGCTAATATATGTTTAGCTATTTTGTATTTTATTCAAAAGTGAGATGGAAATTTGCTATTGTGTATTATTTTTATTCAGCTTTATGCAAACTTATTTCAGTCTCACAATAATTCCTCTGCTTTCAATCTCTAAAATGGTTTATATATAACATTTTGACAATTCACATGGTATTTTTATTTGGTCCTGATTGTTATACTAATGTATGTTTAATTATCGATTATGTTTTTAGAGGATCTTGGGTCTGTTCAAGTTTAATTTTTTGCTTCTATTGTTGCAATAAATTATATTTCTAGAAAATTTCCATATATTTTAAGCTTTCAAATTTATTGATGTAATGTTCATCACTAGTTCATTTCAAAAGATAGGTGTGCATATACCTGTATATCTGTATCTCTGAATGATCACTTTCTCATTTCCAGAGTTATTTTCTTGATTATACACTAAGTTTTTGTCTTTGTGGTTATTTTAACCATGAGAAATATAGCAATTATTCTTAACCTCTCTTATAAATAGAAATGTTTCCTGTTATAAATGTAAAATGCATTAAAAAGTCATATAAATTTATACTTAATTAACCTGAACTACAACCTTTCTATAGAAAATAAAGTAGAATCTTCCTCCAAAGCAGTTTTCATCCCTTAGTTATTTCAAAGAAGGCTTGTTCACCTTATGAAAAAAATAATAAAAAAGGATGAAGAATCAGATCTTGTGAGATCTTGTGAGGTTGTGGATGACACTATGTACATTGCTCTCAAGAGCCCACAAGCGATGCAAATCACAGTTTAATTTTTGGAAATGAGTGGTCCGTTTACTGTGGATGGTACTCTGATGGTAGTTTAGTATCTGCCCTTCCCATAGCCCACGGACAGATAGTAAAAGTTCTAGACTTTAGATTTTCAAGTGAGTGATAAAGCCGTGTTATTTATCAGTCTGGTTTAGTACCAATTTTACTCGGACATAAGCACATGTAAACTAATATGGTTTGCTAAACAGCCACTTGATAGTCTGCCACACACTTCCTTTCCTGTCTGTGCAGTGTATGTCAGAAATTCAGTTCAATTTTCAGACCACAGAACCATCTGTAAATAGCTTCTTGTTTGTTCATTTGCCCCATATTTATTGATTACCTGCTTAGTGCAGATACCATGTAGGTCTTGTGATTTTGAGGCTAAATCTCTGCCTGTGGTATAGTGGATGATACAACTGTACTTTAAACAGTAAATGACGTTGACTATACAGACTGATTCTCAATGGTGCACACCTGAAACATATGTGCTATAATGCCACAGTACTTCAATTAAAAAAAATTAATAGGCCCCCCCTGGTGGCGCAGTGGGTTAAAGCACAGCACTAAAAAGCTTAAACCACTTCTACATGAGTTCAATCCCTGCCTGCCCCAGAGGAGATCCACATAGCGAGGCAGACCTCTCCTGACCCGCCCGCTGCTCCCTTTAGCAATTCACTTCGACACTGTGCCTGTTCTGCACCCCATTGTCTCTGGTGAATTTTCTCACCCCTCCACACTTCCACACTTTTGGACTATACTCCAGCTCTTTTATGCATCTTTAAAAAATAAATTAAATTAAACAAATAAATTTCTTCTCTCATAAAAATAACCTAAATACTTTCTTTCTTAAATATATATATATATATATATATATATATATATTCACCAGAGACAATGGGGAACAGAACAGGCAGAATGACTGAAATACACTGCTAAGCGGAGCAGTGGGGAGACAGGAGAGGTCTGCTGTGCCATGTGTGTCTGGCCAGCGACCTAACTCATGCTGCAGTGGCTAGCGATAGCTTGATGGTGCTGAAGCTATAATCCCTGGGCTACCAAGGGGGCTCAGCTAAACACTTGCTTCCTAGTAACAAAATCTCATCCCATTGTCCAACCTGTTTCAGGATTCCTGTGTTCTTAAGTGATGTTAAAATCAAAGAAAATGCCCAACTTGTTTTAACCAGATCACATACTGACAGTAAGCCTAAAACATTTCCCTATATCCAACCAAATGTAAGCATAATTTTAAAATACATTTTTAAACCTCCTTCTGTCACTTTCTTGTCTTTCTGTATATCTTATATTGAAAATACGATATCTATTTTGCCAGCTACTTCGTCCTGTAGCTAAACTACTACTGTGAATATTCCTATTAAATCCTCAGAGTATTTCAACATTAACTTCTATGTCACAAAACTCTGATTCATTAATTTATTTAAGCATTTGATATTTACCTAAGTGCTATATAATTGTCAGATAACAGGCACTCATTAACGTTCAAGCAAATGGGTAAAATCCATGGCACCGCAGTGTGAGAGACAGCGATCGTGAATTAACTCCAACTATGATGAATGTGACGATGGGCAAAGGCCTGGTGCAAAGAGAATGACTAATCAAGCAAACCAAACAAATCTAAATGACAGAGAATTGTTTCCTGAGGAAGTGACATTTAAACTTAAATCTGATGAGTAATAGTTGCTTTAATAAAGAAAAAGATAGTGCTTCAGGCTGAAGTAACAGCTTCTGTGAATTCCTCAATAGGAAATTAACCAACTAAAACATTGAGCGAAAGGAACTGGACATTTCCAACTTATTTTTCCCCTTTAAAATAAACTTATTTTTTAAAAACAGATTAAGGTTTACTTAAAAATTGAACATAAATCTAATTCCATTTTATTTTAATTTCAAAAGTAGGTTTTATCATAGCTTGTTCACCTTATGAAAAAAATAATAAAAAAGGATGAAGAATCAGATCTTGTGAGATCTTGTGAGGTTGTGGATGACACTATGTACATTGTCTCAAGAGCCCACAAGCGATGCAAATCACAGTTTAATTTTTGGAAATGAGTGGTCCGTTTACTGTGGATGGTACTCTGATGGTAGTTTAGTATC
>NW_004567114.1:11947481-11948300 GCF_000260355.1 Condylura cristata
GCCACCAGGGAGGGCCCATGGTTACATTTTTTAATGCATTTAAATGCATCAAGATTTATTGATGCATACCAGAACTGGGATTACAGGACAGAGGTGTGGGGAATGAGAGAATTCACCAGAGACAGGGTAGGGAAGCTGAACAGGCAGATGTACTGAAAAGACTCTGCTGAGAAGAGCAGGCGGTGAGACAGGAGAGGTCTGCTGCGCCTCGCGTGTCAGTCTCCTGGCCAGAGATCAAACTGCAGTGGCTGCTGACAGCTTCCTAGTGCTAAAGATTTAACACTTTGCACCATGAGGGAGGCCCTTCTTTAATTCCTTATTTTGAAATAATTAGAGTTTCAGAAGAAGTTGCAAAGAAAATAGAAGTTCTGTGTACTGTCCATTCAGTTTTTACTGGAGTAGTGCATTACTTACTTGTATTTCAGTATCAAATAGGAGTTTGGCATTGTTAAAATGTATACAAAGTTTTCATTTTATCAACTAGTGGGCAATGCCCAGATAATATGGTCAAATATTATTCTGGGAATTTCTCTGAGTTTTTTTATATGAAATTAAAATTTAAAGCAGTGGACTTGAGTAAGGCAGATGTCTTCTGTCTCGTGGGTAAGTCTCATCCAATCAGTTGATTGTTTCACTGATTTTCTCCATTGATTTTTATTTTAATATAATTTATTCTGCTTCTATTTCTATTTCCAGTGTGTTTTAGTCATTTAGATTTTCCTTTTTTTTTTAAGATTTATTTTATTTATTCATACAGAAACTGGGGTACAGGCCAGAGATGTGGACTAATGTATGTTTAATTATCGATTATGTTTTTAG
>NW_004567114.1:11949070-11960864 GCF_000260355.1 Condylura cristata
AAAAACAAAAAAAATTAAAGCAGTGTAAACCATGAATATTATTGTAGCTGAGGTTGATGGCAATTTCTGCAGGACACTTCATATAACTACCAATACAGCAACATCCCACAAGAAAGAAAATGATTGTTCAAGTAGAAGAAAACAAAAACATCTAACCAAAGAAAAGGTGAATGAAAGTTTAACGATGGGCCTTTCATCTCCCACTTTGTTTCACTGGACCTGAGCTTGATTATGGTCACAATAGAAACAGCAGCCATTTTGACATCAAGTTTAACTTGGGGATAAATGTCAGAGGTTTACATCTGAGGCAGAGGAATAATTGTCTCCAGAACATATTATCATCGTGTCTTTTATAAACTCTAAAGAGTAGAGAATTACAATTGAATCAGCAAATTCTTGAAAAATATTAAAGTACACTGGGGATGAGAACAATGTTAATATCTGTTTTCCCTGAAACATGTCTCCTAGCCCTCTTGGAATTCATAGAATGGAACATGAGTTAAGGTTGGAGAATCTTACCCAAGTGCATGTCACTAAATGTTATGACTATAATAAAATAGAAAATTCAGAGGCAGGGGATCCCAGGAATTAATGAACCAGAAAAAAATAATTTTTATAGAAGCAAATTAATTTCCTTCAAAGATATTAGAATACTGGAAAGATGAACTGGTAGCTTGAACTCACAAAGTTAATCCAGAGCAAACTGACAGTGGTAGAAAGAAGGAAATCAATCAAGTTTTGAAATGCTTGTGATACAGCTCATGAGCAAAGCAGTGAATCAGATGATTCATTGAAATACTTTCCCATAAGATATCAATAAGAAATTAAAAAGTGGAAAATATAACATCAACGTTTTAAAAAGGGATTTTAGAAGTAGCAATATGCCTAAAAAATATTCATGGCTGATCAAAATCAACAAATGGAGATAAGACCCATAAAGCAATTACCAAAGATTTCAAAAATTAACAACAACAAAAAAATCAGAGAGCAGTATTTCTATGAGATCAAAAGAGAAACTTGAGAAATATATGCGTGTGAGATATATTATAGCAAAACTTAAAAACAATATCAAATATTAGGAGCCTCCCTGACAGCCTAAGGATTAGGTCTCAGGGCTCTTACTATTACAGCCTGCATTCGATCCCCAGCCAGGGAGCTGACCCACATGGTGGAGCAGACCTCTCTTTTCTCCCCCACTGTTCCCCTCAGCAGTATATTTCAGTAGATCTACCTGTTATGCTCCCCACTCTGTCTGTGGCAAATCTTGTCACCACCGCCCACACCTCCAGCTTACTCCCCAGCTCTGTATAAATAAATAAATATTTAAAAACATAAATACATTCAAAAATAAACTTATAAATAAAGAGCATCAAATATTAAAACTTAAAGTTTAAGGATATCTAATATTAACCATGTCAAAACAAAACTTGTAAAACCTTACAAAAATTCTATCATGAATAAATAATTAAGAATAAAGATCAGCTGGAGAACTTCCAGCAAGCCAGCATAGGACATAATTGAGTGATTGTCACAATATAGAAGGTTTTCCACTTGAACCACACAGGAAGTGAAAAGTAAATTACCCTTCACTATATGAAAAGTTGATTATTTTCATATTTAGTGATACAAGTGCAAATAAAAGCTAAATCATGATTTTTAAAAAAATAGTCACTGGGTTAGTAAGGACACTGTGAAGCCTCTCAGTGATCAGTGAGAGAAGGTGGAAGAGTGTCAAACTGAGGAAATCAGGATGGGCTTGAACCACTTAGCAAGTAACTCAGATTTTATTCTACAAGCAATGAAGACTGCGTGGAGGACTGCTAAAAACTGAAAGATGAGGGAAGTTAAATATGCCAACATCTAGTTTGTTGACCCCCAGATGGGCCTTCCTCTTATACCCCACCTTCACTGGTTTACAGCAGTAATAACATCACCCTCTCAGATCGCATGTCCTTTCTCCTGGGCCAGGAGCATAGTCCTTAAGCCAGGACCAGACCGAACTGCTAAAGTAAATGCTCATTTTGACATATATTCTGTGTTAACCATGGCAGAAGGAAAGCAGAGAATACATGGCACACTTTCTCCAAGCTTCCATGAAGCAGTGATCTGTCACATTTGTTCTATTGCCAAAGTGTGTCGTAAACCCACACCTAACTTCAGTGGTGTCAGGGACATGTAATCTTACTCTTTGTCCAGAAAAGAGGAATGCATTTGTGAATGCATTCAATAACTATTAAAATGAGCATTAATATATTAACTCTACAGTGAATAGAAGAAACTCTAAATCTATTTATTGAGCAGTGAATTTAATTACTCTAATTATCAGATTAGTAATGTGTACTGAGGGTACAACATTTTATAATTCTGTGTGTATGTGTGTGTGTGTGTATAGATAGCTAGATGATAGATAGATAGACACATAGATGGATGAGGGAGAGAAAAATGGGTTATTGCTTCATTTTCTTTTTCCTGGCTGGATATGGAAGAAAAGTAGAATGGGTTTCATTCATGAGTATATCATAATTATAATACTATTTGGGCAATTTATCATTAGCCATAGTTTTCTACTATAACATATTAAGCATTTGCCTCCCTTGTCTCTAGAGTTCAGTCTCCAAAATGAAACTCACTGTCTCGTAATGTGACTCAAGTGAGGCTTATTTTGCTGTTTTTCCAGACAAGGGGATAGGCTGATACTTATAATCAAAATAAAAGTTGGCTTAATCATCGCCAGTTACCACATTAGTCTGTGTTTTCTCTTACTAAGTCTATCAAAATCCCTGAGGGCGGAGAGAATGTATGACCTTCCCAAATCAATGTTTTTATTTGAAGATATAATAGGAGTAATAATGATTTAAAAAACAGCCACCAGATAGTTTACATGCATTTGTCTCATTTGTTTCTGATGAAAATGCTGTGAAAGAAAATGCTATTATTAACAATTGTAAAAGGCCAAATGCAAGCAAAATCTGACTGCAAGGCCACAACTATCATATCTTGCTGCTTCCTACTGTCTTAGAGGAAAAATGAAGGATCACTGCATCTATGAATCAAATAATATTGAGTCATTTATGACCTAAGGTAAGCAACTTTACCAAAAGAAAAGATTTTTCCTTAAAATCCTCATAAAGAGGAAACAAAAGAAATGCATTGATATTAGTATATACAATGATTTAAGCTTTAGTGAACCTGTAGTTTATCTTTTTAACTAAGACTGTGTGTTTAGTTGTGTGTGTGCGTGTTTATTTCAATTAACACGTCTAATGGCTAACTGTGCGTTCATACTAGTACTTTTGCCAGAAACATTAACTCATGGGAGCTAAAGCTATAGAGCAGATGATTTCAATGAAATCAGAAGCCACAAAGATACCAGCATAGAAGATGCAATACACCTGAACTTGTCTCTCCCTTTTCAATGGAAAGTAATGAAAATAGAACCAAAGCTCATTAGTGACAAAAATAAGCTTACTGTTGTATTTCAACCCCTTCCTTATCAGATCTCTAGAAACAGAGGTTCACTGGAAGGACCCACAAGATTGACTTCCCCCAAACTTTGCCATTGCCTTATACAAGAGAATCTAAATCAGGTTTTTCAATCAGCGGGGATGAGTTCCAGAAAGTGACAGTGGGTGTCTTCGATATCAGTGGAGACTTAGGAGACTTCAAATAAGTGTTTCTTGATCTCGTTAAAGCTGTAAATTGATGAAAGCATAAGAGCCTGTAGTGTCTTTCCTCTGTGAAGCCCAGATTGTTATGACTTCAAAAGAATAATTGTATCTTTCCTGAATCACAAATATATACTTTGCCCAAGTGCATTACGAGAACTGAGCGCTAGGAAAAAGTGTTTCATCAACCCAGATGTGCTTGTAATGAATTAGGAAAAGCTCAAACCACCTATGGCTAAACAAAATTATGGACCTGCAATAGTTTTCTGACCCATATTCATCAAAATGTCAAAGGGATATTAGTAGACAGCAGGCATGCAACCTGCAAATAATAGGGCAACTATTAATCTCTTACACTGCTTGATTCTGCTTCTGGCAAATGAGACACAGACCGTATATGTGCCTGGAATGAGAAGCATTGATTTCCAAAAAGCAACACAGCTGATTTTTTTTGTTTGTTTGTTTCTGGGAAACTATCACCATTTACTAAAACGAACACTTCGATTAGTTTCTCAATCATCTGGTACTCACTGAATTTCTGTCTTGGGATCCTTCAAGAATAAGGACAATTTTATTAAATCAATTTGCAGCCTTCAAGCTAGTTATTTGCTCTTAAGAAATAAAGTTGAATGCCACTTTTTTAATAAGTTAAAGAGAACAGAGCACACAGCATCTACCTCTTAAAGTGTCAATAAGATGCAACGATATATATGAGACATAAAAGAAGTGGTAACCAGTTTTTAGAAACCATGTATTTCTGATCATTCTGATCCTTATTGAATGTTCTTATTGTATGCAGTGGACAAGCTTATGGGTGAAGGGCACAAGACAAAGTTTATCTTGAGAAAATTTTAGGGGAAATGAGAGAGGAGAGGAGGAATTAAGAACTATGTGCACAGATGGCATGTAAGGTCAGTTACTAAAATGATTTTTTTTTTAAGTTTTACTTATGCATACAAGAAATGGGGCACAGGCCAGAGGTACAGTGGGTAAGACTATTCACCAGAGACAGAGTGGGGAGCAGAACAGGAGAACTGATTGAAATGGGCGAGACAGGAGAGGTCTGCTGCCATGTGGGTCAGCTCCCTGGCCAGGGTTGAACTTGTGTTGCAGTGGCTGCAGATAGTTTCATAGTGCTGAGCTTTAACTTCTTGCTCTACGAGGGAGGCCCAAGAATTAAAATAGTTTTGACAAAGGAACCTTCCCAGGTACCAATGTAAGAGCCCCTGACTTGTTCATGAAATGAAGGCTGAAAGTCTTCCTTTTGTGAGTGTAGCCTGCTAGCAATTTCTAAGGCCATAGCACTAACTAGCAGGCTAAAAAGAAAGTTAAATCTTGTAACTTGTAGATTACTTCCTTTCTAGATGGATTAACTTTGAAGATTTCAGTTCCACATGTATTCTAATTTAACATGTTGCATGTCCTTATAAACAGGCTCTTCAAATTGTTTTGAGAACTAATTTTGGAGCTCTCAAAAGGCACACAAAGCAGGCATTTAGGAATTCAGAGGAAATGGACTCATGGATTCTATGCAGGTATAAAAAGTTCTTTCTTTTTTATTTAAAGATTCATTTGTTTATTTATTTATGCATACAAGAGCAGGGTATAGGCCAGAGGTGTAGAGGGTAAAAGGATTCATCCGAGACAAAGTAGAAAGCAGAACAGGTAGATCTGTGAAATGTACCGCTGAGCGTCAGGGAGACAGGAGAGGTCTGCTGTGCCCTGTGAGTCACTTCTCTGGCTGGGGATCAACTCAGGCTGCAGTTGCTATGGATGACTTCATAGTGCTGAGACTTAACCCTTTGCACCACCAGGGAGGCCCATAAATTTTCTTTCTCTACTACATGATGTTCTGGGACTCTCTGGTGGTATAGGAGTTAAATATCAGTCTATTGCACTATCATCTATCACCACTGTGGCTTGAGTTCTATCCCCTGCCAGGAAGCTGAACCACAGGGCACAGCAGACTTCTCCTGTTTGCCCAATACTCCACTAAGCAGTGTATTTCAGTAGATAATGCCTGTTCTGCTCCCTACTCTGTCTCTGGTGAATCCTCTTAAACCCTGCACATCTGGCTTACACTTCAGTTCTTCTATACACAAATAAATAAAAATAAATAAATAAACATTTTGTTGTCTGTCCTTTCCTTAATACATGGTGTATTCTGCTTTTGACTAAATTGTATATTAAGCTGTAGTTTTTTGAATATTATTATTAAGAAATATGTAAGTGTATAATATACACATACATATGATTAAAAGACATATATTATGTACCCTGTTCCATGAAAATAATGACACAGTTCATTATACTGTAAATAAATAACATTTGGCCTATATCAATGGGAAGTATGAAAAAGAAATAATGTTTCAAACTGAAATGTTTTGGTATGAAAATATGGGCTACAGAGTGGAAAACTACCCCAGGAAATTGGAATCACACATAAGAAACATTCAAGAAAAACAAAAATAATATGGTGTTTCAAAATGAAATTGGAGAACAATCTGTCATCAGAGTGGAATCTTCCAGAAAGAGATGTTTGACTTTGGACAAGCGGGAGAGGATTTCACAGAGGGCAGGCAAGGAGGAAGGAACAGGAACACCATGATTGTTAATCACATTAAACAAGTTCTTCACAAAGGATTTCCTTGGAACACTTTTGACAAAGGGAAAATTGACAATTAAGCATGGAATCAGTAATATGCTCGCCCTTTGAAGCATTACAGTGTACATTTTTAAAATAATTCTGAGATAATCAAGAGTAAAAAAAAATTTAACCTGTGATTCTAAAATATTTTTACCACTTAACCACTACGATCACACACATGTTTTTATATACTTATATGCAAGTTTGACTGAAGCTTCAAAGAGCTTGGGGTCCATAGGTTTATGTGAAGGAAGGTTAATAAAGGATGATGAAGAAAATTACTACTTTAGAAATAAACATAGGCAGATATCAGGTTAGAAATGAAAACGAGAGAGGAATATGATAGAAATGTAATCCCTAAATGAAAGTGCAAAGCAACACTGGTCATTGACTAAATGACAAAAACAACCCTATTGATGGACAGAAAGACTCTTTTCGACATGTTTAAAATCAAGTTACAATTCTCTATATGCAATCGACCCTCAGTTTTCTGAATTTCCTTCCTCTTGAGTGGAGAATGAACTTAGTCACTTAGTCATTCACTACTATAATGCAACACTAAAAATGAAACACTGATGTAATTTTGAGAAAATAGCAGAAAGAAGATTTTCCAGGTGATCAAGGTTAACCTACCCCATGTCACATGCCTGCGGATACCATATGCTGACTGTTAACATGATGAGAGGAAGACATTTCTCATGGTGATGTTCTTCACCAAAGTCAAGATTCCCAGAAGAACCTTCAAAAACCATTAAGGACTCTAAAATTGACGTCTCTTAAAAAGCATGAAGGTCATAAGGCAAAAAGAAAGACCAGAAAAATATGTCACAGACCTGGCGACATTGAAGAGATACACTGACTGAATCTACTAAGGAAGCAATACTATCCTGGATTGAATTCTGTAACAGAAAAGGGACATTTAAAAAAAAAATGGTGCAGCTAAAATGTCATCTATAATTTAATGAATAGAATTGTATAAGAATTCATTTCTTAGTTTTGAGAAATATATCTAGTAATATAAGATGTTAATGCTAGGAGAAAGTGTTTGTATATTTTAGAAATCTATTTTGCACATATTTTGTAAATCTAAATTTATTCCAAAACAAAATTTAAAAATATATAGATTGACAGAAACAGAGGGAAATATTGATTTAACATTGTTTTTAAATTCATGATATTAATTAACAACTTGATATGTAGGATACGTGTGTATTCTATTGTAAAATACTTCTTCATACATGCTTACAAGTTATATTTGGAGATAAGCCATTTAATTTTGCAGAAAACTGGCAGACACTTTTTATTCAAGAGATCAGTGTTAATATCATCAGCAAAGGGACAAATCAAAATTGTGTTTGCGACGTGATAGAATGCAGTGAAAAGACTGCAGCGCTGTTATGATATTCTCACTGAACATACATAGCTTTAACTATTAAGATTTCAGAAGCAGGTGCATAGAGAGACATCTTACAAAATAGCTGGCTTCATATCTTCATGTAATTCATTTATATATCAGCGTGATGGATAGGGAACAGGAGAGAACAAACTGAGGCAAACTGACCAGAGACTGAAGAATGTAAATTTAAGCAAAGAAAATAGTTGGGTGAGATGAAGCCTCTGATAAATCACAGTAACCACAGCTTATTTTGAACTTAGTCGTGCACATGAACCTGCGGCAGAGAGCCTGTATGCGTAGCAGGAAGTAGGCTGCGGGCTTGAGTCCCAGTTCGGTCCATTGGCCCTGACGGTAGCCATGGGGTAGAACTGCTGAGTTTCTGCACCTTTACCTGCAACATGGAATGAATAAAAATACCTCCTATCGGATTCATTTAGTAAATTCAAATTCAGAGTGTGAATACATTAGAAGTACACAAAATGGTGCCTGGTACGCTTAAAATAGCCCCTCTCCTCCAAAAATGATAAAGAAAACACACACACACACACACACACAGCCAAAAATATCCCCTTTATTCATTTACAAATGAGGCAACTGATGCACAGCATTTCCAGAAGTAGTTCAAGGTCACTTTGTTAATTTGTGTTAAGCTACTGGAAATGAGCAGTGTGGGGCCCAGTTTTAATTGCCGCCTCCCTTACTGGCCTCAGTATTGCGTAAATATTAAAACCTATTATAGAAAGATCATTATATTTTGACAAAAATGTTATGAAAAATAGGTTCTGCTTTCCATGAGCTTGTAGTTTCTGTGCAAAAAAAAAAAAAAAAAAATGAGGTATGCTTGGAAAAAGGCAACAAGCAGTCTTAACACAGAGGAAGGAAGGTTTTTCTTGCAGAAGTTAGATGGTGAGTTGGAGTTGTCAATGAAAAATACATTCAGAAAGAAATGGGATTAGAGCTGTCCTTTGAAAGAGCACAATGAAAAAGAGGAGGAGAAGGGTAACATTCTAAATCTATGGTTATTGACAAAATGCTACATTTCAGGCATAGAACGCCACAATGGAGTAAGTGTATATTATATTCTATGATGTATAAAAGTGTACACAATGATATACAGTATATATTCTATATAGTAATATAGAATATAATATGCACTGATACTATATACTTTGAGTATAAGTGTATATTATATAACATATTATAGAATCCATCTAATTTATAATTAGATGTTAAAATTAACCATTAATACCGTGATGAGCCGTTTGGGCTATATGGAGACTCTGTAATTTCCATTCTTTTCAGAGCAAAATTGATTAATAATTGAGGACCTTATAATTTACCCATTGACTTTTAATGTCCACATCAAGGTCTTCATTGGTGTTTTGATTCCAAAGTTCTACCTCACTATCTAAATTCTAAAAGCTTGAAAAATTTGGGGTATAATCTCAAATTGACAATTCTGGTAACAAGTTCAGTTAGTTCTTGAAACTTTGACAGTAGAAGGGGTATATGATGAAAAAACAATATGAATTGCCATTAAGAAAATCACCTACTTGGGCCCTCCCTGTTGGTGCAGCAGGTTAAAGCACAACAGTAAGAAGCTAAAGCCACTTCAGCATGAGTTCAACCCTGTCCCAGAGATGACCCACCTGGCAACACAGACCTCTCCTGACTCGCCCGCTGCTCCCCTCAGCAGTGTACTTTGTCAGTTGGCCAGTTTCTGCTCCTCACTCTATCTCTGGTGAATCCTCTCACTGCCCCTGCACCTCTGGCCTGTACCCCAGTTCTGTATGCATAAATAAATTAATTAAAAAAAAGAAAAGCACCTAATTAAAAATAAAATTTTTCTTACATCATCATCCCAGAGATGAGAATTAGTAATTCCCTGAGATTTGTTTTTTCTGAGATTTCTCTTATAGTGTGGCCCTTTTCTGTGTCTCAGGCTACATCCATGCATTTTTTTTACGTAATTGAATTTCACGTGCTACATAATGTTTCACAAAGTCTGTTTTCACTTGATGTGAAATCATGGATCTTTCTCACCTGATTTAGTATTCATCTTTCACACCTTTTGAAAGCTGCTTAGAATAGGAAGAGATCAGTCCAAATCCTTACTTAGCCAGGGATATCCCCGTTACTTTTGAATCCTAAAAAACATTATAGAAACACTTGAGTATTTGCATCCTTGTCTTATTGACCTAGAAACAACAGACTATGTGGTTCCTGAAATACATGAATAGCACACATTTAAGGAATGGTGTTCTGTTAAGTTTCATCTACAGTGGCTCTCCTCCTGAGGAAAAGAAACATTCTAAAATGACCAATACATGGAAATCTATCTCTTTGTGTGTCCTTATTTTGTTCCCACACCAGTTATACTAGTGAAAGTTGCCTAATTTATCTTTTTTTAATAAAAAAAGTTAATTTTAAAACAATTTGGAAAATTTTTTTTCCCATCCCGATTGTAATCCCCGTGGGTTTCCCATCACCAAATCACCCTTGTGGCATCACCATAATCCCTTGCATTTCTCTCCCCCCACCCCGTTTTTGATCCCATTCCCCACTCCACCCCTTTATTCATGGCAACTAAGCCCATTAACCTCAATCACTCACCAGTGGAGTCAGGCCCCTTAGTCCAAACTAGTAAGATATTAGAATGATTTAACAAAAAAGAGGGATTTGGGTTTCCTGTAACTGTAAGACAGTTAAGCCAGGCTGATTAAAACAGAAAAAGGGACATTGTGAAAAATATTTTAGGGCTGAAAGCAAAATATATTCATGTGCAACTATAATTTATATAAATTATTGTTTTATTTTCAGGGACTTTTTGGAGGTTTCCATCCTTGTCCTATCTTGTTTTTCAAATTTTCATTTAAGTGCATTAACATTCAAATGACTTAAAACTAGGAATTACTGTATCTATTCATGCAGTTGTATAGATTTGACATAATGTTTGTTGATGCATATGGTAATAACAGTAAGTGGCTTCCTATTCTTACTTCCTAATTATAATAATTTGAAGAGGGGGTTTCACCTCTCAGAAAATACTTGAGTGGTTCTTTTCCCTTCCACTTTTTAAAGGGAAATATTTTACTTTAATGATCTAGGAATATGTACTTAACAGTATATTGAAATATGTCTGGTTTTAACAAGCTTTTATGTTCAGCTTTACTAAAAAGTGGATAATGTCAGGGCCTGCTAATTGGGATTGTAGTTTGACCCCACAAAACAGACACTTTGCCTCTAATGTGCTTTAGATTCATGCATTTCCTTTCGTTTCCACAGTGTCTCACCTCCTCTTGTAAGACCCTGACACACAGTAGTTGTTCAGCAAATACTCCTTAGTTAAAGGAATGAAGGAATCAAAGAATTGCACAAAATTCCTCCTGGACTACATGACTCAGATAATCTTTGTACTACTCAGTAAGCAAGCAGTTTTTTTACTCTATACTGAAAGGAGATTGGATTGCAGACTTTTCAAAGGGATAGGAGACTGGTTGAGTAAAAGAACGGGATGGCGAGGGACACGGAGGACCTGAGTGAGGCCTCCCAGGATTAACTGAGATCTGAAGACATGAAAAGTGTGTCCCCATGTGTTTATCTGGCCATATTTTACCCTCCAGATTGAAATCCCATTAAGTCAAGAACACATTTCTTTTCTTATTTTTTTTCTTTTTTTTAATTTATAATTTCTTTATAATATTTTACATCAATAATGTTTTACAATGTTTGCTTTCTTTTTTTTTCAGGTGTAGTCTCCATAGAATTCTCAACGTCAATTTACCCACGCCCCATCTCCCTAGTCCCTTAAGAATACATTTATTTTCTTTCTTCCCACCATTACTCTGTACTATCAATAATTGCATAAATGCTTCTTTGAAAAGCTCATGTTAATATAGTAACTTAATTAATGTTTAAAAAGGTGAAACTTGGGCCCTCCCTGGTAGCGTAGTGGGTTAAAGCACAGCACTTAGAAGCATAAGCCACTTCCACATGAGTTCGATCCTCGCCTCCCAGGGAGGTGACCTACAAGGTATGGTAGATCTCTCCTGACCCGCCCGCTGCTCTCCTCAGCAGTGTGCTTGT
>NW_004567114.1:11961069-11974143 GCF_000260355.1 Condylura cristata
TAGCAGAACAGGCAGCTCATCGAAGTCCACTGATGAGGGGAGCAGCGGGCAGGTCAGGAGAGGTCTGCCCCGTCGTGTGGATTTCCTCCCGGGCAGGCGTGGATCGAACTCATGAGGAAGTAGCTTTTGATTCTTAGTGCTGTGCTTAAACCCGCCGCGCCACCAGGAAGGGCCAGTAACATGATATGTTTTAAATAATGTAAACAATATAATAGTAAAAGTGTTACAAAGAATACAAATAGAAACAATTACCTCCTTCCTCAAACATATCTCCTCCTCCTGTAAGTTGCCCATTTCAGAAAGTGTCACCATCACTTTCTCCCTTATTCAGACTAGAAAATTGGGTGTAACACTTGGGAGACTTTCACCAAGTGGAATCTGGGGTGTGGGAAATATATTGGGCAGTCACAGCGATAATCTATGGAATTCTGTATTAGACTTATTTGTTTTCTTTATTATGTCTTCTACTTAAATCACTAAGTTAAATACACATTTATTTTTGTAAATCATCCTGATGTCATGGTCCACACCCCATATTTGGGTCTGTACGACCTGCTGGAATTGTTACTGTCCACCAGGGTAGCCGCTTTTGGTTCAGATAGTATATCTTTCTTTAGTAGGTAGGTAGCTAACAAGGCACTTCTAAAAGGATTTTTACAAAATCCTAGAATCCTAGAACTTGAATTTGGGCTCTTACATACAAAATGTCATCTGGCCAAAATTATTTAGGTTTTCACTTTTTGCATGTGTATACACAAGAATTATCTACAAAAAAAAATGAGAAAATCTCATTTTTGACACCTTGAAAAAGGAAAATAAGTTGTTAAGACTCTCATTCTACAAAATGGTTTAAAACTCCAAACAAAAGATATACAACATTGCTGTGGTTGTTTAATTAGCACTCCTGTGAATTGGCCCATCTTACTAGTTTATTTGCTTGCATTACTTTAAAAACAAGGCAGTTATGAGACATATATTTTGTAGATTTGTAAACAGTTAGCAAAACTGCCAAATTGTCATTTTTATTGCAAACTGTAGGTGATGATTTTCTTTGCATTCTTGAAAAAAATCTAAAAATTAGAGAGGGTCATTCTCCCACAAATATTTCCCCTTATTTATCCATTATATTCACACTAATAATTCCATTATCTTTACTACTTTCCATCAAGCTCCCACAAATAGGTCCCCTTGTTTATCCTATTACCTTTACACTAATAAGCCAAAGTGATAGCATATTAGTTCAAATAACATTTTGGGGGGGTATTCATTACTTTTTGTTAAGACAAGAGTGTTGATAATAATAGAACATCGTTATTACAGGAAAGATAATATCAGTAAGTATTTTGGATCTTCAAATTAACGGATAGTGCATAAAATAATACTTTTTAAAAAGATTTAATGATCTATACATAAAGAACTGGGGTACAGGCCAAAGGTGCAAGGACAGTGAGAGTATTCACCAGAGACAGAGTGGGGAGCAGACAGGCAGACTGACGAAGAACTTCTGAAGAGGAGAGCAGCGGGTGGTCAGAAGAGGTCTGCCACGCCATGTGGATCACCTCCCTGGCAGGGATTCAACTCCATTGAAGCGGCTGTGGCCAGCTTGCAGAGCTGTGCTTAAACCAGCTGCGCCACCAGGGAGGGCCAGTGATTTCTCTTTAATGTTCCTACTTTTTAAATGAAAAGTTGAAGACTTGTAAAATAAGCACATTTTAAAAATATGAGCCCAGATTATTATTTTGTATTGTTATTATTATTTGTATCATCAGCAATATATAGAAACATAAGAGATCTATTTGAGAAATTAAGGGATATGTTAACATTCAAAAATATGTGAGTATGCATAGTTATATTTGTATATATGTATGTGTACTTCATAGTTAGTATGTGTACTTCATATGTTTATATGCCAGTATATTATATAGTAGAATATTGAGCTGAAGAGGTAGCTAGGATTGGAGTAAATGGTTTAGAGAATAGATCAACACAACATTTTCTATATAAATACATTTTACTGCTACACACCCATTTACACTTTGTATATTTATATGCCTTGCATATTGTATATGAATTAATTTGCTGCAACACAGATACTAAGGCTCACAGAGCCAGAATTATTTACTCCCTGGCCCTTTGGAGAAAATATTTGGTAATTCCTGTTGTAGAACAGTGGTTCCCAATGTGTAGAACATTAGCATCATTCTAAACTAGCAATTTGTTACAGATGAAAATACTTCAATTCTGCCTGAATCCTACTGAATCGTTTACTCTGGGGGAAGGTACTTGAACCTGTGATTTAACAAGTCCTACAGTGGATTCTGATGTGTGCTGAAGTTGGAAATCACCGTTTACAATAAACACCAAATATAAGAAAGGGATACCTCTCTCAAGTCAGTGACTATGCACTCCCAGATGATACACATTGCATTAGCAAAGTGAGGTGTCGGTGAACCTTAAGGAGTTGCAATTGAGGATTAATGTATGATACAACTCAGACCATTCTTTACACTTCCTAAGCTCCTTACAACAGTCAATGTTGGCAAAACCCAAGTCTCAACAAAAAGCATCTCATTCATCTTTTCATCATTTCCTCTAGATAACAATCCAGTGGTCCATTTAAAATGTATATCAATCTTACTTAACATCCTCCAAAAACAGTGTGTGATAACTCAGAGAAAAAGAAAAAAATCCTCTCTATCGTTTCTTCCCACTTACAAGCTTTGAGCTTGCTTTTCAAGTAGGAATGTCCTTCCCATAGATGCCTGCTCAATGCTTCTAACAAGTCTCCTTCACATAGCAATCTTTCCAAACCACTTTGTCTCAAGTAGCTACCTCTTCAAAAGAATGATAGTTGACCTATAATGATATACAACTGAGACCTACATAATGTTACAAAAATGTCAATAAGTGAAGGAAAAGTTAATAAGGCAGATGAATTATATCTCAGCATATTTGTTAAAAAGAAAAACACCGGGGCCCTCCCTGATGGCGCAGCGGGTTAAAGCACTGCACTAAGAAGCTTAAGCCACTTCCGCATGAGTTCGATCCCCACCTGCCCCAGAGTAGATCCACATGGCGCGGCAGACCTCTCCTGACCCACCCACTGCTCCCCTCAGCAGTGTATTTCATTGATCTGCCTGTTCTGCTCCCCACTCTGTCTCTGGTGAATCCTCTCACCCCCCCCCGCATCTCTGGCCTGTACCCCAGTTCTATATGAATAAATAAATAAATCTTTAAAAAAAAAGAAAGAAAAACACTGAAGTTGAAGGCTTCCTACAATATTCATCTTTATAACCAGGACTCACTCTAAAATTAAATAACACATGAGATGTTCATAACCTGATGTCTGGCTTTTAATAAGGTTCTGAAGTATTTGTATGTACACACACACACACACACACACACATAACCACATACTACTTACTATTGTAAATACAGGATGATCATACTTTATATGATCATACACACACACCCACACACACACACACATATATATATATAACTACATACTACTTACTACTGTAAATACAGGATGATCATACTTTATGGTTATTTGATTTGGCTCATTTAAGATTAATTCTAGAAGGATTTATTAGTCAAAAGGCTACTAGATAGAAGGAAGACATGAAATTGGGTTGGCAATAAAAATAATTAAAATAATTAAAGATGACCCATCGATACAAAAATGGGAAACTGCAATTTCAGCTTGCTTTGACAGTTTAGGTCAGCCATTTTGAAGACAGACCAGAAGCATATGATGTATTCAATATTCTTTGATTATAACCTATCTTACAGACTAGATCTTTTCAAGTTCTTATGTTGCATTTTCACTAATCTTAACTCACACATAACTTCATCATTTTTTAAAAATATTTATTTATTTATACATGCAGAACTGGGGCACAGGCAAGAGATGCAGGGGCGGTGAGATGATTCACCAGGGACAGAATGGGGAGCAGGATAGGCAGATTGACAAAGTATACCTCTGAAGGGAGCAGCTGGTGAGACAGGAGAGGTCTGCTATAACATGTGGGTCACCTCCAGAGACGCAAATTGAACTCACACTGAAGCAACTGTGGCTTGCTTTCAGTGCTACGCCCTAATCCATTGAGCCATCATGGATGGCTCATCATTTGTAAGCATTCTTCACTCATTGTTAAAAGTTTTCTTAAATAATCATAAATAAATGTGGACTCACTTTTATGAGAAAGACTAATTCAAGTTAAAATACTGGTATATTAGATTATTCTCAAATATCCCAATTTTGTCCAGGCTTTATTTTTAATCCTTTATTATTCTTATTCCTAGGATTATGTAGTTAACTGAATATAAATCTCTTAGAAGAAAAATAAATAGGATGAGTCTACTAATATGATTTTCTTCTCTCATATTCTGAAACTAGCAAATTTTGTATTACATCTATTGTACAATTTAACTGTTTTGTACTACTTTGGGGGAAAGAAAATATCTTAGGACATAGTTGAAAAACAACAGAATTCAATAGAAAATAGATGAACTACTGAAATTACAAGATTATCTTTATCAGCTTAAAATGAGTTTCATATAGAGGATAAAAAAAGCTCTCATTTAGTTAAATTAAAGACTTTGTCTCCTTTTAAATAGCCACTAAATGACAGATCTAAAAGCAGAAGTTAGGAATTCTAACTGCTGTCTCCTTTATGTTTTAACTAATTCTCAATTTCTTGTTGACATTTGTTTTGTACTGATATTCTTATGTTTGACATAATAAGCAAAAACTTAGAAAGCAAAATATACATGTCACAATTAACAATAAAGTGATAGCAGATGACAACACTTGTGTATATAAGAAAAAAATGTTTAAAGCATAATAATTTGACAGAGGGATTTACCCTTCCAGGACAATCGTTATCCAGATCTTTGAACCAATAACGGTACATTACTACAAGAAACACAACTTTTACTTAGCCATTTCCAAAGCCATCTAACCAGAGAAAATTGCACCATTGTGTAAAGACACATTTATTGATTGTACATTTTTATTGTTTAATATACTATGCTTATCAATTCCTTTGTGTTTGTTCAACTAATTCTTATAATAAGCATTTAAAACAGGAGCAGCATGCCCATTGAACTTGTGCCAACATATGGTTAGGGAGGTAAAATAACCACCGACAATTTCATATTAATTTAGTGAAGGATAAATTAGAACTCAATTCCATCGGACTCCAAATTTTAGTTTTATATCTAGTAAATGATGCTATTTTTCCAATAGTCTTAGGTATGTTAATCACTAAAAATAAGAAAAAAATAATAAAGCAAAATAAAAAATATAAATCTCTTCTTCACTTCATTTTTCCAGCATTTTTTCTGAAGATTCTGTTGCTGGAAAAATCTGAAATCATTGAAAATAATGACATCAAATATTCTTAGCGGGGTAATGAATGACTACACAAATATGCAGATAAATCAGACATTCAGACTGAAGCTGCATGAATACAAAGTAGTATTACTGTCTTTGATAAACATGAGAGCAAAAAAAAATTTTTGGATCTAATTTTATTTCAAAGGTATGCTAGTAAGTTGAATAACCTAGAAAAGATGGAAAAAATTCTGAGAAATATACAACCACTTGAAACTGAATCATGATGAATAAGAATATAAGAGCAGGCCAATTATAAGCAAGGGAATTGAAACAGTAATCAAAAGCCTCCCAAAACACCCACATGCCCAAAATAGATGACTGGATCAAGATGTCCTGTGTGTGTGTGATGGCATATTACTCAGCAATCAAAAAAGATAAGCTCATGTCATTCACAACAACAGAGAAAACATGAAAGGAATTATGCTCAGTGATATAAGCCAGAAAGAAAAAGAAAAACATATAAGATAGTTTCACTTATAGGAGGAGAATAGTGGAGCACATAAGGGATCAGGGAAAATTATAATAAATTAAAAAATTAACGAAGACTACAAGGAACTAAGACGATAGTGCTTGGGTGGATTAGTGGTGAGAAGTTTACAGGGACTACACCTGAGAGGAGAAAGCATATATTGTACAAAAAATGAAGATTGATGTAAAATATATACAAAATTTAAAAAAAAAAGTTTTAAAAATTAATCTTTTTAAATAAGAAAAAAAAAGTCTTTCAAAGCAAAAGTTCAGGGTCAGATTGTTTCACTAGTGAGTTCTATCAAATCTTGAAAGATGAACTAATACTTGTACTTCTGAAATTCTTCCCAAGATTTTATAAAGGGGCATACATTTTATGAGCTTAAAATATCCTGGTACCAAAATCAGCTAATGACACCACAAGAAAAGAAAACTACAAGCTATTTTCCCTAATGAACATAGATGCAAAATCCTTAGTACACTGAATACATTTTATTTAAACTAACCATCATGATTAATTTAATTTCCTGGAATATAGACAGAATAACAAAATACAATAAGTGATTTTTTTTTAAATGACATAAAATATTGGTGGAAAGAATTAACATGGGAAATATCTAGGAATAGTTTGAATAAAAAATAGAGCATGTGAAATCTATTGTTGGAGGTCAGTTATTAGGTAAACCATAAATTTTTTTTGCTCCAACAAGCAGTAGATAAATAAATAAATAAATAAATAAATAAATAACATTTTCAATATGATTGAAACACCAACCTATTTTTCTAAATAGCAAAAACATTGGAAGCCTGACCTTGACCCTCTCCCTAAGTTCCCTGCAGGACAGGGCTATGTGAGCCAAGCTTGAGGTGCAGTTGGAGACTGCAAGAACAGAACTGCCAGCCTTTCCTAGTAGGCTTTCTGATGTTTCTCATGAAAAAGGAAATCGTAAGCGTTTTCTACTTCTCACACATAAAAACTTCAATTAAAATGTTTTGGCCTCAGAACTACACCAAATTTAGGTGATATGAGCCCTCCCTTGTGGCTCAGTGGGTTAAAGCACAGCACTAAGAAGCTAAAGCCACTTCTGCATGAGTTCGATTCCCGCATGCCCCCAGGTGACCACATGGCTCAGCAGACCTCTCCTGACCCACCCGCTGCTCCCCTCAGCAGTGTACTTTGTAGATCTGCCTGTTCTGCTCCCCACTCTGTCTCTGGTGAAGCCTCTCGCCGCCCCTGAGCCTCTGGCCTGTACCCCAGCTCTGTATGTACAAATAAATAAATCTTTAAAAAAAATTTAGTTGATATTAATGCATGTGGAACCCAATTCCCTGCACCTCTAAAGTTATCAGGAAAGCAGTGAGACAGGAAAGATGACCTTGTACTCAAAGACCAGTTATGAATTTGCAATGTCTGTAACTACACACACGCAATTTTCTCCCCCCAGCCCCAGCGTCAAGGAATAAACTGGAGCTGATAATCAATACCATATTGGAGTTTTGCTGGGAGGATTTATAAATTATACGCAGGAAAAGACCACCACTGTGTCTGGTCCTTTGTTTTCAGGACAAGAGCTGTACATTGGATGACTCCCTGGGGACATTTCTAAATGTACTAAATTTACTAAGTTCTCAATTGTACCAAATTTTGAGAATGACTTTTGTACCATGCCTGAAAAACCCATTACATTGTTAGCTCTTCCTCTCTCTTCCCCTCCCCTCTCCTTCCCTAGTCTATCCTTCCCTCCCCTCCCCTCCCCTTCTCTCCCTTCCCTTATCCTCCGCTCCCAGTTCCCTTCTCTCCCCTCCCCTCTGCTTTGCTTTTTCCTGCTTCTTCCCTTCCGTTCTGTCTCTCTCCCTCCTCCTCTCTCTCTCTCTCTCTCTCTCTCTCTCTGTTCCTCATTCTTCCATTGTTTTCTTTTTCTGTAGTCCTCCCTTCCCTTCTGTCTCCCTCCTCCTCCTCCTCCTCCTCCTCCCCCCCTCTCTGTTTCTCATTCTTCCATTGTTTTCTTTTTCTGTAGTCCTCATCCAGTGTTATGCTCTGATTTACTGTCTGAAATTCTTACATGTAGACTTTAAATATGACTTCTTCTGGTTATTCCTGGTCAATCTTAGTGTATTAATGAATCTTGCCCTGGAATCTGGT
This sequence comes from Condylura cristata, assembly GCF_000260355.1. Lineage (NCBI taxonomy): Eukaryota > Metazoa > Chordata > Mammalia > Eulipotyphla > Talpidae > Condylura > Condylura cristata. The sequence goes on from NW_004567114.1 coordinate 11,969,085, forward strand.
ACTGATCCGAATTGAATGAATGAAGAAGACTGAATAAACCCTGTTAGGTCTGAAGCTAACTTACACACTAGCCAAATGTTTGTTAATGTCCTAAATAAATAAATAAATAAATAAATAAATAAATAAATAAATAAATAAATAAATAAATAAAATAGCATCAGGACACTTGAAACAGGTAGTTAAAAAAATAAATCTTGCTCAACGTATGTCATGAAGAAAATAATAAATAATGAAGTGCCTATGAGAGAGAGACTCTCAGACTCACAGGTCAAGACACAGGAAATCAGCATTTGGCACAACCATTCAGGAAGAGTACCCGGTTACACTGCAACTGAACAGATTCTATGAGCTTCCATGGCAGACACAGTCACGGAGTGTTTGCTGTTCCCCTTCGCATCCAACTCCTGCAGAGGGAGACTGGGCAGATGAGAGCGACATTCTAGGCTTGTTTCAGCCGGCCGTGTGCCCCAAGCCACAGCTTGGTGGGGATCTACCAGTTTTGTGTGATGGCCAGAAGGCTTGCAAAGCCTCAGCCGGAGTAGAAATGAGGGGAGGCGACACCTCAACAATACATCAGCATCGGTTTGCTCTCACCAGCTGCCTGGCAACAGATGCAGTGGTAATTAAATTTGGGGTGGGGATGTGCAGACAGTCACTTTCAAATTAGCTGTCAGATTCAAACAGAACTGTGTCAAAAGAGCCTCTGCCTGGCAGTCTGCTCAGGAGGTTTCGCTATTCATCTAGGCCCCGAGACTGAGTCTCATTTAGCACGCAGCTCATGCCAGCTCCTGGATCCTGGGTTCTTCGCTTAGCAACTTGCCTATTTTTTGCAGTCACTACTGCAGGCAAAGGGCTTTAGAAACTGACAAAACCTTCTACTCACTTTCAGGAAGTTACTTTAGGATTTTAAAAGAAAGTCAGCAATAATTGTGTGCTAATAAAAAAATATGTTCTTGCTTGATAACAGATATTCTCATTCAAATATTGATAGATCTGTGTTATAGGACTGCCCTGGGATGAAGGTAAATATATATATTATATATATATATATATATATATATATATATAATTATTATTATTGATCCCAGTACTTTTTAAAGTATTCCACACTCCTTATTAAACTGATTACTTTTTTTGTTGTTGCCATTTCATCCACAGATTTTGATGATCTACTGTAATACCACAGAACCATCATTTATTTACAGGAGTTCTGGGATGAAATTCCTATTGCTCTCTACTTAGTAAGCTTTGGTGATAAGGATACTACAATAAACAGTAAGTATTCTCTTCATTATTGTTCTTTTCAAACTGCAGAAAGCCAGCATTAAGTGATGTTCCACTTCAATCCCTAATGTTTGTGTAGAACAATATTTGTATAAATCTGACAATCATCCTTGGTCTGATAATTCACTGTCTACAATATGACATTCCCATAGTCTCAGAAAGTCAGTAAATCCTCAGTGGAAAATATCTCATTAACTCTAAGCCTGAGTCTCCATGAGAGAAAGGTGCTGGCTTTGCTTTACAGTCGAGACCTGCCCAGAACCTCTCCCGGATGTTGAACTTCCCTTCCTTCTCTTTCACCTCCTCTTCATCTTTCATCTAGGCCAAGAAAGTGGACAGGTGCCTCCCTGGCTCCCTGGTGGCACAGCAGGTGAAAGCATCACACTATGAAGCTCTCTGAAGCCAATGCCACACAAGTTAGATTCCCCACCAGGGAGGTGACCCACATGGCACAGCAGACCTGCCCACTGCTCCCCTCAGCAGTGTATTTCAATGCATTTGCCTGTTCTCTTCTGCTCCCCACTCTGTCTCTGGTGAATCCTCTTACCCACCACACCTCTGGCCTGTACCCCAGTTCTATAAGCATAAATAGAAATCTTAAAAAAGAAAAAGAAAGTGGACACGTGTGCACACACAGGCCAACAATATCAAAATGTAAGGAAGGATTCGACCCAGCTCAAAGTTACCTATTAAGAAACACTGAAACTTTTCTCAGAGATGACACATAAATAGACTAACATAACAGATAAAATACAATAACGTATTAGTATTCAGGGTCAGTTTTACAAACAGAAAAAACTTTGTAAGGTAATGGTATTCTGAGGTAGGTTCTAATTTAAAAATCCTTTCCCCTAGTATTTTGAAAAACCCCTTGCCAGGGCTTTAAGCAAACATAGTTAAATGACCAGATGTTCATTAAACACTTATTTGTATTCATTGTCAGATGCAAAAAAGAAAATATGGACGTTAGGGCCCTTGATCAAGGCCAGTTCAGAATCCTTCAAATGAGAACGCACACAGATCACACGCTAAATAAAAAGATAGTATGAGAAGGGTTAAAACTGAATCCTATAAAGATGAATGGAAGAGCATTACTGTATGTATTGAGCCATCTTTTTTTTTTTTTTTTAATATCCTAGCACACAAAGATCAATAGCAAGTATATAGTTGGTTCAAAGAGATATATAAAAATCAAAATAAAATAAAGGGGAAACAAGAAAAGTTTTAAAAAAAAAAGGTAAACAATCCAGGGCTTTTGAACAGTGTGCTTATTCAAAGAAAATACCCCAAAAGATGTTTGAAAAAATTGTTTAAATTTGTTCAAGACCAGAGGTTGAACATAGTTAGCTTTATTAGGTTGCTTTTGGGTCTTTGAACATGTCTAGATAGACATTTTAAGAGATAAGACATTAGTTCCAAAAATTAGGGAGTCAGTTGATACCTGGAGACTCAGGTAGCTTAGAGGAAGGAGAGACTCTGGAGCTATAAGAAGCAGAACAACAAACAAGGAGAGACCTATGTCAGATACAGTCTCTGAGACGCGAGCATCTTTGATCGATACTTCATGTTAAGACAATTTGATCATTTTAGTCACCTGAGCTGACCAACAGAAGAAATTATTCCAACATCTCTGTAGATTCAGGGCAACAGACAGACATCAGTCTATAAAATACTAACTACCAAAGAAAGGAGAAGCTGAGGAAAACAAAAAGACCAATTAATGAAGATAACAGCAGATTCTGAGGCATAATTTCATTTAGTTCCAAGCAAAGGTCAGCTTGGAGCTGAACTTGAGGTGTAAGTTCTTTGACATTAGAAGAGTCAGACACAGTGACAGACAGAGATAGGCTTCAACCTACTTATCATATAAAAAGGAACACAAACAATTCAAGGGTATAGTTAGGGAAAACACTCCCAGGGAAGCAATTGGGAAAGCAAACTATAATTTAAATCACAGTGGAAAGAACAAGCCTTTGAAACTTTAGATAATCAATTTTATGAGTCAACCTCTATTGAATTCCTATAATGTTTTGGGTTCTTGCTAGTTTTCTCAGGATGAAAATGGGATGTAACCTACATGCAATGCTCATGTTAATAATTTTCAACAATGAACTACATTTTACACCTGGATTATTGTGTATACGCATCAGTGATTTATATAAATGAGTATATATATATATATATATATACACACACACACATTTGTTTATGTTATGCTATGCTATTCATTTATATAGGTAGATAGTTGATAGACATATAATAGGTAGATGATAGATAGTAAACTAACACACACACATATGCATGTACACAATCTATTCTATCTCAAGTGTAACTCTATGTAGACACTGAAATATTTTGTCTAGGTAACATCTTAATCTATTTACCCCTTAATGCAGCAGTTTTCAAAATGTGCCCTAAACACCTGGGAATTGTTTGTTGTTACTTTGGGGATAGTTGGTACTGACACCTGTAGGGGTTAGAGCCTAGTGATGCTTCCACACCCCTTACAGTGAGCAGGACACCTCAACTCTCAATAAAGAATGATCTAGTCCCAAATGTCAATAGTGTTGAGATAGAGAGACCCTCTATAATCTATACTCTTTGATACAGAATTAGTCATATAGCTTGTGTGAAATATACCATCGACTTCAACTAAAAAAAATATTTGTATTATAAAAAAAAGTAAGTTATCCTTTACGTTTCTTTGACTAAAAAACTGAAACTTCTGACTCATTGATGGAAAGACTTACTTAAAGTTATTTATTTTTGAAGTGGAAATAGAATTGTGGACCTGATTTTCTCTCAGCACACATATTTGTAAAATTGGATAAAACATCACTGACAGCAGACTATACATTTCCAACAAAGAATAAAATTTATAAGATGATTACTGGTTTACCACAACAGCATGGAATTATTTTGTCACATACAATTAACATTTGTTTTGTTTATCATCATCATTTAGAGATCACTGATGATAATATTAAGCTACACTTGAAAGTTTTTACCCTGGAGTCTTCCTGTATGTTTTAAAAGTGTTACTTAAACATAATTCATATGTATTTAAGTACTACACATCTTGGTTGTTCTAGTTCTTACAATTTCCAAATAATTAGCAGTTCCAGTTAGTAGTAAAACTTTATGTCCCCCATAAATGAAAAAGTGGTCTCATTTGCAGTGAACTGCAGATAGGTTTGATTCTGTAGCCCTGAATTTCTACAGCCACCTTGCTCCACAATCTCAAAAATGTTCTTTCTAGGGAGGGACCTGATGAGAGATATAAGAAAGAAGAAATAGTTGTATCTGGTAACTGATCAAATGTGGGAGTTAGGTAGTTGGAAAAGGGGCATTCATCAGGATGACACCAGGCCTTCCCATTTTTGAGAATTGGAGTAGAAGAGTTGACTGTCTCTAGGAGGAACACAAGAGAGAAGTGAGTGAATAAATAATTGCCAGTAGTTCCTTAAATGGTCAAATAACAAAGTGCACATATGAATTGGAGGCCGGTTTTTTATGCTACCAGTCTCTTGTGCCCATGGATCAACTTTCCAGAGAGAACACATGGGGAGCGCACAGGGGCAGCCCACAGCTTTTGGCCAGGTTAGGGCGAGGGGAAAACTCGGACTGTGTAACATCAAAAGGAATAGTGTCCTCAACAGTAAAAATGTCTACCAGTCCCCGGAGTAGTGAGAGGAAAATGCCTCAGGTGGTTGCTTCTACTAGAATTCCTGCCTCCTGCACCTGTGGAAAAACCTATGGATTTTAGCTCTTTCTT
>NW_004567114.1:11974823-11977365 GCF_000260355.1 Condylura cristata
CCCCCCCAGATCTTATCTTTAGGAGATTGTTCCTATACATAAAACAATGAAGAAAAGAACCTGTGATAAAACTGTGTGAGGCATTTCTAACAGGAGGAATGTGTCCATCCGTCCATGCATCCATCCATCCATCCATCATCTGTCTTTCTATCTACCTGTCAATTATTGGTTCCATAACAAAAACAAACAAACAAACAAACAAAAAACTTTCAGTTTTGTAGGACTTAGAATTAAGAACTAACCTACTTAAATTTTTACCTTCATAAAACAAGCTCTGCAGCACTCCCTGGTGGCGCACCGGGTTAAAGTGTAGCACTATGAAGCTAGCCACAGCCGCTTCAGCAAGAGTTGGATTCCCAGGCAGGGAGGTGAACCACAGGGCACCTTTAAAGAGAAAAAAAAAAAATTCTCAAAAAGATTTGAAATTTGGCCCTCCCTGGTGGCACAACGGATCAGGGCTCAGCAGTGCAAGTTAGCTGCAGCTGTTTCAGTGCGAGTTCCATCCCCTGCCCTGGGAGCTGACCCACATGGCACAGCAGACCTCTCCTGTCTCACCTGCTGCTCAGCAGTGTACTTTGTCGATCTGCCTGTTCTGATTCCAGTTCTGTCTCTGGTGAATCCACTCGCCACCCCTCATTTCTGGCCTGTACCCCAGTTCTGTATGCATAAATAAATCTTTTTAAAAACTAAAAAAAATTAAAGTAAAAATAGGAAAAGATTTGAAATGCTCCTAGTTTGGTCTTTTGGAAGCAGGTATTTTTAATATACAGAAGGCTCATCTTTCCCCCTTCTCTTGCTCATTGCTTGGGTGCTTTGCTTTCAGGCATCATGTCTTAAGGTCATGCTCCCTAATCTTCCATTAACCCCTATGCAAATGTGCTCTCATTTCCTTGTAGCAATGTATTCTCAAGAATCTCCATCAAGCCACCTTAACCAAAGCCACTTGGAATGGAAATTTTCTATTGCAATAATGCAAAGTAGCAATCTGAAAAATACTGCTGAGGGGAGCATCAGGAGAGACTCGGGAGTTCTGCTGTGCCATACATGGATTAGCTCCCTGGCCAGGGACGGAACTCAGGCCCCAGCGGTGATAGGGCTGAGGCTAAATCCGTAGGCAACCAGTGAGGCCCTTCTTAGGAGTTTTATTTTTTTTTAAGATGTATTTATTTATGCATACAGAACTGGGGTACAGGCCAGAGGTGCAGGGAAGTGAGAGGATTCACCAGAGAGAGAGCAGGGAGCAGAACAGGCAGCTTGATGGAGTACACTGCTGAGGAGAGCTGCAGGCAGGTCAGGAGAGGTCTGCCTCGCCATGTGAATCACCTCCAGAGCCAGGGATCGAACTCACACTGAGGTGGCTGCAGCGAGCTTGTAGTGCTGCATCCCAAGACACTGCACCACCAGGGAGGGCCCTATTATGAGTTTTGTAATTAGGCTTCAGATTTTGATTTGACAAACTTATTATAAAGCAAGCATATGTGATGGAATAATACTAGGCCACATTAGACTGGTAATCAAAATATGGCTCTGGAAGGAGGAAGCCTTTCACAACTTTTAAAGAAAAGGAAAAAGTATTCAGGCAATTTTCAATTTGGATATTCCTTGTACAATCATTACATAAAGCAATTCTTCTAAGGAATTATCCTAGTTTCTTTCTGACTTCTTCACCCACATATTTCATTACAAATGGAATCACATGTCTAGGCAGGACGCTAGGGTGGCCTTTGGAATGTAATTTGCAAAAATTCAAGCACTGTTTCTACAGTGACACAGAGACATGCACATGCCATATTAGACTTTCAAATCCAATGATAATTTGACAAACAAAATTAGCTACAGTTCTGTGAAGTATACAAGGTAAATTTCAACCTCTCAAAACTGTGTTACACCTCAATTTGCTCACTGATCATTTGCAACATATTCCTTCTGAAAAGACTTTACTGGTGAGCAATATAATAAGTTAGCCAAGAATGTGAGATAAGTAGGGCATGTTTTATTACTTCCACAAGGTCTAAATGGTTGGATTTCTAGGGTGCTTTGTTCATTCTAACTCCTGGATTTTCAACTTCAATGCCATTAACCTTTAGTATTAGATGATACTATTGCTGGGGTTATCCTGTGCTTTGAAAGACATGCCACTATCCTTGGTCTCTCCCACTTAATACGAATTGTATATCCCCATTATGATGACAAAAATGTCTTTATGCACTGTCAAATATCTCTTGGTGAAAAAGACATCCCAGTCTCAAAAGCTTTGCAGTTAAAACTAAATACAAAACAACTGTGGGCCCTCCCTGGTGGCGCAGTGGGTTAGACCATAACACTGAGAAGCTAAGGCCACTTCCGCATGAGTTCAATTCCCGCCTGCCCCAGAGGTGACCCACATGGCGTGGCAGACCTCTCCTGACCCGTCCACTGCTCCCCTCAGCAGTGTGCTTCATCAGTCGGCCTGTTCTGCTCCCCACTCTGTCTCTGGTGAAGCCTCTCGCTGCCCCTGAGCCTCTGTACCCCAGTTCTGTATGCACAAATAAATAAATCTTTA
>NW_004567114.1:11977465-11979907 GCF_000260355.1 Condylura cristata
CACTCTGTCTCTGGTGAAGCCTCTCGCTGCCCCTGAGCCTCTGTACCCCAGTTCTGTATGCACAAATAAATAAATCTTAAAAAAAAAAAAACTGAGCAACCTAGATGAAATGGAAGTTTTCTTAGAAATGCATAATCAGAAAGAGAAAATCTGAATAAATCAAATACCTTTCAAAATAATAGGTTGAATTAATTGTGAAAAGTCTTCTCCCAAAATGCCCATTCATTTGTAAATCTTACCAAATATTTAAAGGAGAAGTAACAACTATCCTATTCAAACTCTTCCAATTAAAAAAAAAAAAAGATGACGAAGGAACACTACTAAATTAAATCTTATGAGACCACTAATATCCAGAACCAACACCAGAAAACCGATGCAATTAGAAAAGAAAAAAAAAAATGCAGACTAATATCCTGATCAATATAGTACAACTATTCTGAATAAAATACTAATAAACTGAATTTAAAAGCACAGTTAAAAAGATAATTCATGTTAAGCAAGTGGATCTCATGACAGAAGAGAATCAAATTATCATCTCATGAAATAAATTTATTTGACATAATTTAGTATCATTTATGATTAAAAATCTCAATAAATTATATATAGTAGGAACATATCTCAACATAATAAAGGTCACCTATGATAAGCACACAACTAACACCATACTCAATAGTGAAAGGCTGAAAGTCTCCTCATAAGGAAAGTTTATCCATTTTCAACACTGCAAGCTACCTAGAACTGAAATTTCTAGCTAGTGCAATCAAGCAAGAACAATAAATAAACTATATTTGGATTAGAAAAAGAAGATGTAAAATATCTCTATTTACAGATAAGGTGACTGTTTATAGAAAATCCAAACAACTAAATAAAAACACTATTAGTGCTTGACATTGAACTTAGTAATGTTGTAAAAAAAAAATCATAAACCTATAAAGTTATAATGAAATTCAGAGAAAAATAATAGACACTATGAAAGAAAATTAAATACTGAGGAATAAAATTAACTAAGGAGGCAGATAATTTCCACACTGAAAAATAAGCAACATTGATGAAAGAAATAAAAAAAATATGTTCCATATCTAATTTATTAGAAAATTAACAGCTAGATCAATAACTTCCTATAGATTCAATGCAATTTTGATCAAGATTACAGTAATATCTTTTGAAGAATATTAAAAGCACTCCTAAAATTTATTTTGACTAATCAAGATTTCAAGCCAATAAATACTGAGAAAGAACAGGAGATACCACTCTTTCTAATTTCAAGCACTATTGTAAAGCTATAGTCATAAAACAAACACAAGCTAACATGATAATAGAGAAATTGATAAAATCAAGAGTTTAGAAATAAACCCACCATAGAAAGTTAGTAATACTTATCAATGGTATGAAAAATAATTAATGGAAATATATTAATTTTCAATTAATGACATAGGTATAATTTGGATATTCATTTGGAAATGAATTAAACTGGACACTTACACCATTCACAAAATAAATAAATAAATAAATAATGGATTAAGACTTAATGTTAGTTCTGAAGCCTTAAATCTCCTAGAAAAATAATAAGGAACTATATTTGCTTCAATGGACCTTAGTAGAAATTTTTTGATATGTCCCCTAAAGCACCAGCAATAAAACTGAAAATAAAATAGTGTCAGCTGAAAAGTTTCTGCAGAGAAGGGAACAACCAACAAAGTAAATAAAAACAAAAACAAAAACAGCCTATGCAATGGGAACAAATATTTGCAAAACAAATATACAATAAAGGATTGAATCTACAATATGCAAAGAGCACATACAACTCAATAACTAAAATACAAGTAGTCTGATAAAAAGTGCCAAAGGACTTAAATAGACATTTTCAAAAAAAAAAAAACATATATAAAAGAACAACAGGTAAATGAAAAGATATTTAACTTTCCCAGTTAAATTAAAAACTTAATACAAAGGCAGCTTAGCCCTGTTAGAATTGTCATCATCAAAAAGACAAGAGATACAAAAAATCTTTGAATATGGAGAGGTTACCAGAAGAATTATAAATTGATACAATTATTATGAAAACAATATGGAAGACCCTCGAAAAATAAAAGTGGAGCTACCTTGTGAATTCTAGGAAAATATCCAAAAGGTAAAAAAAAACACTGACTTGAGATGATATTAGCGCCAAGACATTGAATAAACCCAATGTTCATCTATGATTGAATGGATGAAATTATATATATATAATTATATTATTCAGCCTTAAAAATGTGAGGAAATTGGAAGGACTTCCGGAAGATGGCGGCAGAGTAAACACGCCGAGATCACCGCGTCCAAGCCGGCATAGGAATTGAGGACCGAAAACGGACTATAGACTCACTTACTACAAGTTTTAACCCAAACGAAAACACCCTGGACTCACTAGAAGGTAGATAACTGCGAGGGAATCGGCGACTGGGG
>NW_004567114.1:11986662-12014468 GCF_000260355.1 Condylura cristata
AAAAAAAATGTGCAAAATGATGTAAAAATAAACTTTTTAATAAGAAAAAAAAATGTGAGGAAATTGTATCATTTGCGACAACCTGGCAGAATCTTGTAGGCATAGTGCTAAGTGAAACAATTCAGATAAATAAAAATACCATATAATTTTGCAAACATGTAGAATCTAAACAGAAAAGAAAGAAATTATCAGACCTGTGGTTCCATAGGTGGCAGGGAGTGAAAGGAGAATCAGAGGAAGATATTCCAAAAAGTACAAATCTCTAGTTACAAGATAATTAAGTAGGAGAGATACAATGTATAATATGATAACTAGAGCTACTCTGCTATATGATACACAGTTGGCTCTTGGTAGCCACTGGGGACTGTTTGCAGGACGCCTGTGTTATCCGATCTTCAGATGTACAACTTCGTACATAAAAAGGTTTGGTGTTTGAGAATAAACCCATATATTTTGAATCATCTCTAGATTACGTGTAAAACCAATATAATTCAAATGTTATGCTATTAGATGTATATACTGTTATGAATGGATTAATGACCAAAAAAAAAAAAAAGGAAAATCCACATCCACATATTGTCAATGTACATTCAACTATCATCATTCTACATTTTTTTGTGTATTTTTCATCTATGGTGCAGATCCTGTGGATACAGAGTACTGAAGGTAGAAGAAAGCTGTTAAAATCTTAAACCCCATGTGTTCATGAGGAAGGAGATTTTTTTTTTCTGTTTTCTTTACTCCTAAATGTTTCTATGTGAAATGATGGATGTTGAAACTATTGTTTCATGCAAAATATGAATCATTTCACAAGAGCTATAAATCAAACCATCAGCTTGTGCACTTTGAATGTATGCAGTGATAGATGTCAATTGTTCCTTTATACAACTGGAAGCAAAATAACACACACTTGAAATTCTTAAAAACTTAGCTTTTCTCTGTATCTCAACCCCCAGTGGAAAACTAAGTTAAATATGCCTTTGTTAAGAATGGAGTAGGGAAGGGAGCTTGTTACAGAAACTGGCTCATAATTTCTAAAATAGTCCTCTTATTTCTCAATAAGCATCTTCTCTTGGTCTAGGTTGAGCAAGAGAAAAATAAAATATAGCACAACATAAATGCAGGGCCTCAGCAGAGCCCTCGATCCATTACGAAACCTCACAACTTAGCGTTGTCGCTGTAGCTCTATCTAGAATAGGAGACTAATCGCCTTTACCACATCCCTCCCTACTACTTCCAAACATCTGTTTCTCTACTCTCCAAATCTGTAAGGATCAATCGGAGCCCTTTCTGTAGTAAGAACTCAAAGCAATGTTTAAGTTACTCCATGTAGGGACCAACTTAGAAGAATATATGTTTCTACTACTGAAGCCCAAGTGGAAAGGTTAGACTTAACCAGTTTTAAATTATTTTTTCTCTTATTCATTCAACAAATATCTATCGAATCCTACTCTATCACAGTATATGCTGAGAAAATTCACAGAAAAGCTTCACAATAAAAACTGGCCTTCATTCTCATTATAAAATAAACCTTTATTTTAACCCTGATATTTTATTTCCTTTATTTTATACATCAGAATTTCATATTCTCAATGGCTAGTGGTAAGTACACAAAATCTTGAACATTTGTTTTGCTAAAACTTTACACAATATTTTACTTTGTGATTCCAACATGTTACATTTTTTGCACCACTGGTTTTAAGGTTCTCAAGTATAATTACCATGCAGTGTCTGGTTACTTTCTTTTAAAAGAAGAGGGGAGATTAAAAGGTGTGCCCAATTCCTAAAGATTGAACATATGATTAAAATGCTTTGAGCATATTTTAATTAATCACATATTTTATGTGTCTGAGGAAGTTTAGCAATTCTTGCACACAGGGACATTGTAATTGTAATACTAATATCTTCAGCAACTTACATACATTTCTTGCGATGAGACACAACATATCAATTGGCCAAGTGGACAAAGTTCTCACACATATACTTTATTTGAAACAGGTGTGATGATGACGAACATGGCACTAATAGCTAATAAGAATGTAAGTCTTTCGGCCTTCCCTGGTGGTGCAGCGGGTTAAAGCACAGCACTAAGAAGCTTAGGCCACTTCCACATGAGTTCGATTCCCGCCTGCCCCGGAGGAGATCCACATGGCGCAGCAGACCCCTCCTGACCCGCCCGCTGCTCCCCTCAGCAGTGTACTTCGTCGATCTGCCTGTTCTTCTCCCCACTCTGTCTCTGGTGAATCCTCTCACCCTCTGCATCTCTGGCCTGTACCCCAGTTCTGTATGAATAAATAAATAAATCTTAAAAAAAAATGTAAGCCTTTGTCAGAAAATGTTGATTTTCCTTGCTTCTGATAATAAATTGACATTTTTTAAAACATTTATTTATGTATACAAGAACTGAGGTAAAGGCCTGAGGTGCAGGGGGTGAGAGGATTCACCAGAGACAGAGTGGGGAGCAGAACAGGCAGATTGACTGAAATACACTGCTGAGGGGAGCAGCGGGGAATACAGGAGAGGTCTGCCACACCATGTGGGTGACTTCCCTGACTGGGGATGGAACTCGTGCTGCAGTGGCTAAAGATCACTGCATAGTGCTACGCTTTAACCTGTTAAGCCACCAGGGAGGCCCAGATATTTTTTTTAACCTACAGCGAGTGGCTGTTTCTTTATCTTCATAGCATATTTACAACACATTTTTAATCAACATTTTTAAACATTTCAACCTTAGGCACTTTAAAATAGAGAGAGAGAGAGAGAGAGAGAGAGAGAGAGAGATATCCAAGGTAGATTCAGTCACTCAGCTAATGTTTCTCTAAGAAAAATCTTCTTTTTAGCAAAATTCTCTGACTTCTGTATGTTCTAGACCTGTCACCATTAGATTGTACTGTTCAATCAAATTTTTTAAAGATCTATTTATTTATCTATATAAGAACTGGGGTATAGGCCAGAGGTGAGGAGGGAGAAGATTCACCAGAAAGAGTGGGGAGCAGAACAAGTGGATCTACGAAGTACACTGCTGAGGGGAGCAGTTGGAGAGACAGGAGAGGTCTGCTGCACCCTGTGGGTTAGCTTCTGGGCAGGGGTTCGAACTCATGCTGCAGTGGCTTTGGATTGCTTCATAGTGCTGCACTTTAATATGTTGTGCCACCAGGAAGGGCTTGATTCAGTCAAATAGTATAACCTTTTGTTGATCTCATAATTATTAAGTTCTATAGGACTTATGATTAGTCCAGTATATTAACTAAAATTAAATATGCCCAAATCAATACCAGTGGCATCAATAGACATAACATACTTCATTAACAGTGCCTTAGACAGTTCCCTTAACTAAATTGGAATTCACAATAGAGAGAAAATTAATTTCCACTTTCAGTTGTCCAGTATTGTAGCACTCAAGTTATCAATGAGTAATGGAACTATCAGAAAAATCAAATGCAAAACCAGAATGTCCTCAAAAGGGGAGAAATGATGAAATTCCAAGAGAGACATAATTTCAGGAGAAAGCTTTTATTTTTCCAATATTCTTTCATCTTACCTACACTGAACACATATTTATGCCTTCAACATTCTGTATTGAAAACATATGGATATGCTCTTGGTGAATATTTTAAAAGGTTATTTTTATTATAGTTAAAATCATCTGCATTGGTATGTCCAGACTTCTTAAAGTGGTAATAAAATTTCTTCCCAACACTTGTTCTTCATTTTTCATTTTGTTTCCTTTCCTTTCTTCATCCTGGTCTTTTTGTCTCCATCCACTTTCCTCCCTCCTCCCTTACTTTCTTTCCCAGTTGCCTGAGAATATCTGTTATGCTGTTTTTATGCGAATTTGGAATGACTCCAGTAATTGGCTGTGTTTTCTATCCTAAGGACATGGTTTGGACTTATTTTACCCCTGTTATTGTACCTGTGCATTCACTTGGAAGCCTCTTCAGCCCTCTTAGGAAAGCAATATGTCATTTATATATCATCCTCCTAGACATTTGTTGAATTGTGATGATATGTCTCAAAATTCTCCTAATAGTTGATATTTTTCATTCAACAGACTCTATGAGAGTACTCATGCTCCCTTTGTTTTGCAAATGAGAGTATCAAAGCACAGAAAAGAGATATAACTTGCCCAGATACACACAGCTATCAAGTAGCAGATCTGGAAGGATCACTAAAATACTAAAATCTATGTGGATTTGATTTTTTTTTTTAACCTAAGGACAACCAATACTCTAAGGACAAGCTAATTTGTATTTTGCAAATTTATGTAGATTATAACCAATGAAATTACTGCTTAAATGCAGATAATCAGTTACATTTTGGTTTTCACATTGTGTAGTACAATAGAGGGAAAGAGTGTGTAATCACCAGAAAAAGGGGAGGTTCAGTGTTTCCTGATCCAGATAATGAAGGGTGGAGCTGAGCAGGGAGGGGAAGCTGGAAAGATCTGGGGAGAAGGCCAAAGGGGGAGACTTGAAAGAGACGTATGGAGCTGACATGCGAAGGGACCACTTGCTTCTTGACTTTGGACTTGTATCAGGGACTTGAAAGACATGGAAGGAGACACCTGGGGTTGAGAATTGCAAAGACACTGGAAGAGTGAGCGACCTCTGGGGAGGATGACAGTGGCAGCCATTACCTTGATTGGAAATTTAATTTGTTCCTTTCATACCGGAGTTGCCTGGCACCTTCTGCCCTCTCCTCATGGTCCCCACCAAAAGATGGCTTAGACTTGTGGCAGCTCTTAGGCCTCAGTAGTCCTGCTTTGGGTCAGCAGCACTGTTTTGCTGGGCATATACCCATGAGGGAACAGATAACTTTGGGTGTTTATTGGGAAGTTACTGTCTTTTTTTCTCTTCTCTATGCACACTCATCTATTAAAGTTTTTTCACACTAAGTATGGTTTGTCTTTATGTGGCAGACTGCTGAACCCCTTTAGAATACAAATTTGGGGATCTTAGGATACCCCTCAAACTGCATGATAACAAAACCATGAGGTTTATTCATTTTATAACTAAACCAGTCACCACTTTTCATAAAATTACTCTTTTAAGAAAGTGACTTGTTTATTTCTCCCAATGCTGGGAGACTGAAGAGATTGAGACTGAAGCATGATGCTGACGTATTTTTCTATTAAAATATTATTCCAACTAGAGGAAAAAGTCCAACTTTATCAAAAGTCATTGCAATATGTCCTCTTGGTTTAAATCTTCTTTTCTTCTTTTTAAGAAAAATGGCTGTGTACTTGAGTACAGATCCCCGAGCTTACACACAGTCAAATTCCCAGACGCTCACAGCTGGCAGGTGTTTGGTGCTGACATAGTCCCTCTGGAACCCTGCTTTCCCTGTGATGACCAGTGAGATATGGCAAAGATGTGCAACACCCCCAGGAAGCAGAACACAGGATCCAAAAGAAAATCCAAAATCCCCTCACTAACTTCATTGTCTTGAATAAGCATATTAGCTGTCCTCAGTCTCCACTTACTACCTATGAAATGGGGATTGAACAGGTTGATTTGAAGAGCAAATAAGCACAGCTTTGGGGAGCTGGTCAGGACTCGGTGGGCACCATGTTCCCTTCCCCGGCATTTCTTCTGCCTAAGTTATGTTCCCTTTGCTGAGCTATTACAGTGTTGTGAGCAAGACTCTGAGCTTCCCTGACCCATGGCCATGTGAGTCTCCCCCTCATGGCATCACCTCCTCATGGAGTCTTCCAGTGCTGCATACAGAATGCCAGGACAATGTTATCTTGCCTGTTTCTTTTTTGTCTGTAAGACTACAGCAACACACAAAAAGAAAGCTTAGCTATTTGCTAATGTATCCTGATCATTAACAGCAATTCTTGGCACCTGGCAGCCAAAACACAAACTGTTGTTGGAAGGAAATGAAGTTATATCCCTTCCCATCTCATCATTAAAATTACAATACTGGGTCTGACTCTTGAACTCTGCAGTAATCATAAAATGAGAAATACAGGGTTATAATTAATAGAATCCTTTCAAATACTCAGTTATAATAATTCTGATTTGAACTTTCCATTTTAACAGCTACCGATGTACCAATGTGCCATACTACTCAGTGTCACTGTCCTGTGAAAGGTAGTCTGCTAGATAGAGAGTGGAAATAAAACTCTATTTCTATTTCTAGCTCTATTGACATGCCAAACAGTGTTTTTAATAAAGGGATTGGTTGCAAAAGTGAGGGAGGCTTCAGATTTCTGGGACCAACCAAAGCAAGACTCCTACTTTTTACTTTTCATTTCCTTTATTTTAATTTCTACTCATAAAGATTATCAAAATATACAAATCACCAGCTAAATGAAGAGATGAATAGGCTAAATGAGCCTTATGGAGCAGAGGTTGGGGCCCTGTACCATGACAGAGCAAACTACTAATTCCCGACCTACCTGGAAGCTTTTACTTGTTTCCTTTTCTTAATTCTTTTCAATATTTTTTAAAAAATATTTATTTATTTATGCATACAGAACTGGGGTACAAGCCAGAGATGCAGAGGTGGTGAGAGGATTCACCAGAGGCAGAGTGGGGAGCAGAACAGGCTGATTGACTAAGTACACTGCTGAGGGGAGCAGTGGGCAGGTCAGGAGTGGTCTGCCGTGCCACATGGGTCACCTCCGGGGCGGGGATTGAACCCTTGCTGAAATGGCTTTAGCTTCTCAGTGCTGTGCTTTAACCTGCTGTGCCACCAGGGAAGGCCCTCTTAAACATTTTTACTTAGCCCATTTATTTGGTTCCTCTGTAAAATCATAGCACATTTGTCTTTCCCCATTTGACATATTTCATTAAGTGTAATTCTCTCTAGGTCCAACCATGTTGTTGGAGATGGCAGGATTTAATCTTTACTTTTTTCTATTTTCTATTGAGAATATATACCACACTTGGCTCTTGTAAATAATACCGAAACACATCTGTGCGTGCATACGTCTCTTTTAATTAGTGTAACAGTCTTTCAAGAGTTTAAAGCTCATCTCTTTTCATACTTGTCCTCTTTGCAAAAAACGAACCTCCAGTTGTCCCAAACCTATTTGTACATTGAGTAATTCTATCCTCAAGAATGTGGGCCTGGGGCCCTCCCTGTTGGTGCAACGGGCTTGGGTGCAGCACTGCAAGCTAGATGCAATCGCTTCAGTGTGAGGTTGATGCCCCGCCCAGAGGTGACCCACATGGCGCAGCAGACCTCTCCTGTCTCGCCCCTATTCCCCCCACAGTGTACTTCATTTTCTGCCTGTTCTGCTCCCCACTCTGTCTGGTGAAGCCTCTCACCGCCCATGTACCTCTGGCCTGTACCCCAGCTCTGTAAGCACAAATAAATAAATCTTTAAAAAATATAGAATGGCTCTACATTGCTTAATATAGACACAAACTGAAAGGAGGAAATGGAGAAACTTTTCTTTGCAATCCTATGACAAGTGCATTTTTAGGCACAGAGGTATTTTAGAAGGCAACTCCAAAATGCACCTACTTTTTAATCTTTTTAAATTTATTTATGCGTACAAGAACTGGGGTTAAGGCCAGAGGTGAAGGGGTGAAAAGGTTCACCAGAGACAGAATGGGAAGCAGAATAGGCAGACTGGTCATAATACACTGCTGAGGGGAGCAGCAGGCAGGACAGGCAAGGTCTGCCATAACATGTGGGTCAGCTCCCTGGCCTGGTATCACATTCCTTGAGGACTGACCTCTCTGTAGTGGTTGCAGATAACTTCACAGTGCTATCCTTTAACTTTGTTGTTCCACCAGAGAGGACCTTACACCTACTTTCTAGGTGCCGTGTGTGTGTGTGTGTGTGTGTGTGTGTGCTGGATGGGGGTATAGGTGGGTTTGTAGTCAACATATGCAAAGAGAAACCTAAATGATGGAGTATGTCTGTGAACTTACCCAAACCAACATTTAGCACTGGCTCCAAGCCAATAAGTCATGAGTCATGTCTGGTGACAGTTCAATTTCAGGACCACTTAGAAACTGTCCCTATTACTCTGAATGCAGCTTCTTCTCTCAAGTGGTCTGATTTTTCAGATCATTCAAAATTGTTATGAAATACCTTTAAGACAGACCTTTCCTGTGTGGTGCAAGGGGTTAAAGTGAAGCACTAGGAAGCTTTCCACAGCCACTGCAGCAGAAATTTGAACCACCAGCAAGTAAGATCCCAGGTGAGTTCTTTCGCCAGCCAGGGAGCTGACCCACATGGCACAGCAGACCTCTCCTGTCTCACCTGCTGCTCCCCTCAGCAGAGTATTGCAGTGGATTTCCCTGTTCTGCTCCCCACCCTTGAAAATCTGGGTTGCACCCCAGCCCTCATATAAATAAATAAAGTTTAAAAAGACGTTTTCTGACCACCCTCCTGAACAACCTGCTCAATGTGCTCTCCCCTCACAGCTCAGGACCCCTCACTCACACTCTTTATAGCTCTCATATAAACTCCACCGCCTGGGTCATCAACTTGATTGACTGACTTTGCTTTATTGCTTGGTAAGTCTTACTGGACTAGACCTGCTAGGTCATCAGTCTGTGTTTCTAATTCCTTTTTGAATTAGCAGCAATTTGATGATGCTTGGCACATATAGATGCCTAAAATGTTTATTTAAATGATGAATGAGTAGATAATTGAATGGAAATATTTCTTTGAGAGGAAAAAATCTAAGCAAGATGAATAGCTTCTGTGACCTTCATTAAAAACTCATTCATACTGTATAAATATGGAATCTAAAACAACTCTTAGCAATGGGTTTTGTGCAAATCAATATGCTATTGCTTCAATATGCTATTGCTTATATCTCACCAGTCCTTTACCCGCCCCCCCACACACAAAGCATTCTGGGAAATGCTTTTAGTAGCACGAGCTAACCAGTCTCACATTTAAAAGACTTAGCATAGCTTTGAAATCAAATGTTTTAAATTATGTTTCTCTTTAAACATGTGTATTTATACAAACATATATACCCAGATATGTCGTAAAACATAAGAATTTGGCATTGTTTGAATCTTAAGTTTTCCTGACCCAATTGCCAATGCAATTATGGGGTAAATAGCAATCGTTTGTGGGAGGGGTTGGCTTATTTTATTACTTTTTTTTAAAGATTTATTTATTTATTCATATAGAACTGGGGTACAGCCAGAGATGCAGAGGGTGAGAGGATTCACCAGGAACAGAGTGGGGAGCAGAACAGGCAGATCAACGAAGCACACTGCCGAGGGGAGCAGCAGGCGGGTCAGGAGAGGTCTGCCACGCCATGTGGATTTCCTCCAGGGCAGGCGGGGATCGAACTCATGCGGACTTGGCTTAAGCTTCTTAGTTCAGTGCTTTAACCTGTTGCGCCACCAGGGAGAGCCCTTATTACTTATTTTTTAATTGCTATTAAAGCACAATTTATTTTCTATTCCTGCTAGCATTCTGACAGTGTAACAGTCCCTCTCCCAACAGGGGTAGACACCACAGTGCTCCACCACCAAGCACCTGCATCCTCCACCAGGTCTCCCCTGAATCCCAGTTCACCTTTCCTTACCCCGCCCTTTGAAAGCCAAAGATAAATGGTCAATTTGCAAGGGTTGCTTTACTGTTTGTCTTTGACCCTTTGTTCTGATTTTTCTATATCCACATATAAGTGACACCATTCAGTGCCCCCCCTTTCCCCTTCTCATTTATTTCCCTTGCCGTAGACCCTATCAGCTCCCTCCATGCTGCTGCATGAGTTTATCTTTTCTGATGGCTGAATGATCGCCCATTGTGTATATACAACAGCTCGCTGATCAACCTGTCTTTTTTTCAGCATTTAGGTTAATGAACATAGGAAGGAGAACTCACAGCCACATCAAGTAGGTGAGAAGTGTTGTGTATTATTTCATGTAGGATACTTTATGACATGGATCCCTAATGAGAACATGCACTCGAAATTAATGGAATAAAAAGGAGACGGAGCTGATGAATCCTCTCACCCCCGGCACTCCAGACCTACACCCAGTTCTTCTGTGCAAAATGCATAAATAAATAGATAAATAAATATTTTTAAAAGGAGAAAAGAAATAAATTACCTAGTATTTACACATTGTTTAATTATGTCACCTTCTAACCAACTTTAAGCCTTCCCAAATAAATTTGTATTTTCTTTTTTTAACTTACCACGTCCCAACAAAGAGCAGCTCAGACCACACATCTCAAGCGGTGCTCTCGTATCCACATTTCTCTCTATCTGGATTTGTCTTCCTACACCATGAGTCCTGTGGACCACTTGCCTGCGGCAGAGTCCCATCCAGATGGTTGCTATTACCTGAGATGTTTTAAAAAGCAGTATTTACCACATGGAGATATTCCAAGGCTGCTCTTAGCCAATTCTGCATGCCATGTTCATTACCAAGCAATGAAAACACTAAGTTTCCCTTTATTTGCCCCACAGTTGACTACAGCACACTGCTTCAAACACAGATCTCGCCCTGCAGTTCCACTTTGTAGGGCCTCTGATCACGAGCTTGGAGGCTTGCAAATCTAGTACCAGCGGTGATGGTAATCACAGAGACACAGTTTGTTGCATAAGCACTAGGGCTACAGAGAAGTGAACTCTGTCGATCCTCCTGAGAGATATAACCTTTTACCATCAGGAAGCCCTTATAATTTATATATTTTATCCCACTGCCTCAGTTTTTTTTTTCTCCAATTATTATTACTGTAATGAGTACTATCCCTACCACCACGATTCTGTCTAGCAATGGTGACCATGATCTATCCCATGAAATTTCCATTAGCACATTCATTTATCCCCCAAACAAGCAAGGTTGGTGTAATGTGCAACTGATGGGTAAGGAGACCGAAAGTCACTTGCACAGCCAGCGATCCAGGGTTTAAATCCATTGAGCTTGTACCTGGAGACTTATTGCCCTCCAACTCTTCATCTACACATTCATTCTGTTTGCTTTCTGACTTCTTAATTTTCTGTGGTGGATAAGAGATCAATATTTTTAAATGAATATTTCAGTATCACATATCCAGGAAATAATTTCCAAGACTATTCTTAGATTCTCCTATTTACTTACAAGTAGAAATCAAGAAGTACTTGGCAGCTTTGACCTACCTAGTCCTGTGTATCTGACCAGGAATCACAAAGTCTGATTTAAAGTAAGGCAGGGGCAAGCATACTTTAAGTAGGAAAAATAAAACCCATATGTGGTACATTTGTAATAAATTGTTTTCAAAGATGACAGAGCTGTTGGTAATGTCAAAAGTAATAAGGAAATAAAAACGAATTTAAAGTAATTGACTTCAAGTTTCTTTATGGGTGAAATAATTCTAAGGTGCACTATCCATTTTTCTATTCATTACTGGTTCATTTGGAGGAAAAATGAGATTAAACATTTAATTAATAAAAAACTCTTCCAGGGCAGAACATTTGTTAATAATAGCTAACAAATTAATGTACTCTGCATCATTTCTATGAAATAGATTTAAAGCACTGCAGGGAAAATAAGACGACCAACCATCAGAACAGTCAGCAGCTAGGAGTAGAATCTCCCATATTTTTGCACATAGATGGATTCATGGTACCCAGTCAGCAAGGTGGGAGTCAAGTATCATATCATCATCTGCTGGGAATGTCTAAGTTGAATCCTGACATATGTCTCCCTTAGATGAATGAATGAGAAATATTACCAATAAACCAGAATATTTGTTCTTTACAAGATCACCACCTTGTAAATAGGGTTTACTAAATATTGAAAAATTTGACAAAGTTTTATCACACCCATGCAATGCATGCACTGATTTCATCAGATTTTCACATCAAAAGGAATATAGTAGATATTTCTCCCTTTCAATTGGAAATACTACACTCTTGATTTTCCATGAAAATACTTCTTCTATTATAAAAAATATGATAACATGTAAGAATGGAACAGAGTAAAGAAAAACAGACATGGGAAAACTAAATTTGTATTTCAATTTAAAAAAAAAAAACTCCTAAAAACTACTAAATTTCAGTTTAGATAAGGACATACATGGACATATTCGGGCACCCCCTTGAAGTGAACTATTGATAAGGATACTCATCTCAAGACATTGACTAATTTTTTGTGCAAATATATTTGGGATATTGGTTATATAGGTTTAGCTGGCTAGAAAGTGTACAATGCCCTAATCTAACACTACAAAAGTTAAATTATCTTTTTTTTAATGTTAAAAGGAAACTTAGTTTCTTTATTTTTGTATTATTTTTCTTATGTTGTTGTAGTCCCCATAGTTCTCCTGTCATCTTGTCACCCATGACCCATAGTCTCTTGTGTTCATCCCTTCCTTGCTTTGCCCCACGTCCCTGGCTGTATACCTCAGTTATAAGTTCAGCTCACTAGTTTTGACTTCTCCTTGGCCTTTTGGTTGATTTATCTGTATTTCACACATAAGTGAGGCCATCTGGTGTTTGTATTTTCCTTCTTATCAATATGACCTAGCATAATCCCTTCCAGTTCCATTCACATTGACACAAATGACACGTGTTTGTCTTTTTGATCGCTGAGTAATATTCCATTATGTGTATATACATATGTGTATGTGTGTGTATGCACATATATCACAACATTTTTTATCCGTGTGTGTGTGTGTGTGTTTATCACAACTTTTTGATCCATTCATCTATTTTGGGGCAGTGGGTTGTTTCTGTATCTTTCTGTATCTCAGTATCTCAACTATTGTAAATAGTACTGCAATAAACAGAGAGTGCAGGTTTCCATATAATCCAGCAATTCCACTCCTAAGCATCTACCCAAAGGACACAAAAACACTAATATAAAAGGAACCTTAACTTCTAATCCACTAACCTTCCATTGCAACTTCTGTCACTGAAACATTTCTAAATAGATAACCTAAAGAATTTAATGCATTTTATTCTCTTTTCTCTCAAAGAGTAGGGAGAAGGCTGTAATACCTTGAAGCTGATCACTCACTACTTTGTTGATTCTACTTATTGGATTACTTTTAAATGTCTATTTTTCTCTTTCGAAGGCTACAGCTTATTAATGAAGATTGAAAGTCACAGGATTGGCTCTGCTATCTATTATTAAGTCAGCCATGAAGAATCTATCGCCTCTTTGGAATGTGTGGGATAGTGATCACTATTATTTTTCCATTTTTGTGGTTTCAGCAGAAATTCAAGACACAAGACCCTGAGCCCCAAGGTTGATGGAGGTAAAGGTTCCCATATATTGTGGGCTTTTTCTTATTGTTTCCCATTTCTAGCAGACTAAAGTTTATTGCTGGCTTGGTTCTGCTAGTACATTTTTCCCCCTGTACAGAAAGCCATGAAATGGCTGGAAACAGATTAATTTATATCAGCCTTTTGAAAGGCAATGAGTGAAGAGAGAAAAATTCTCAATGCAGGAAATAATACTTTCTGGGCCATTGGTCAGGATTTTCCAATTTTCAGTTATTTCAGTTATTGTATGGAAAAGCATTGAGTGTAGGCACATTATATTTAAGCTTTAGTATATTTAATGGATCTGAAAGCCCCTTGAATTCCATTCATGCACTCCTCCATTAGTATTTGAAGATTCTAATTGTGTTCCCACAATGAGTCATTCTATATCAGTGGCTGACAGTTGACAATCACGGAGGCTTAGCAATGAACATTTTTTACCTATCAAATTAGGCTTTGTATATTTAATGATTACTAAATGAAAGACACTGACAAAAGTAATTTGATCACAATGTGGATTACCAAAATCTGCTTCTCATTATAAAACATTTTCAGAGGCCATTAGGAGAAATACTGGGGATTTGCAATGCAATAGATAAGCAGCAACAGACTTAAAAGTCTACATTTTAAAGTTGACTGGAGAATTCCATATTCCTGTTAATATAATATTCTTTCCACCTTTCTGCTCAGCATACTTTGACTGAGATGCACAGTTGTGTACACAGCAGAGTGACTTTTATCCCACGCCACCCCCCGCCCCCACACCTCCATTATCTAGCACTGGTTGACTGATAATGCTATTTTGAATAGCTTTCTGAAGGCAGGTGGCTTGAATGTTTAGGTAGTGAAATTTCCTGAAGTTCAACTTCATATCATGACCCCTACCTTTCCCATACTTGTTTAAACTGTCCTAATCAGCTTCCTGATTAACTCAGTTTAAAATACAGATTTATACCTACCACAATTCCTGACGCTAGTAACTAGACCATCAAGTTTAGAATCAACAAACTTTCCAAATAGGGATCTTAAAAATTACAGAGTCAATATCTCACCAGACTTCAAGGCAAATAAATCCAGAGAGAAAAAGGCCAGCTTTACCTAATACTTCCCCTGGGGCAGAAGATGAATGTTTCTAAACACTAATAGAAATGAAAAATATGTTTAAAACGTTATTTGACTAGGTGGGTTCTGAGAGAGGGGATCCTTAAAAGCAGTCATTAAAATTATATCTAATGAGGCAGGGATAAAATGGATATCAGGGTAACATCAATCCATCAGACAACTGTAAATATTGTCTTGCCTTTCAGGTATGCAGTTAATCGCTAGAAGAACATCAATATTTAGTTGTTAATCAGATAACTGCCTAACTTTTATCCTGCTGGTTCGAGTTTTGGGGAATGAAGATCCATGACTGAGAGTTTTTGTTTCCAGCATCTGACAAAAGAGAGATTGTGTTAATAAACCAACAGCCAATGCAACAGGGCTGACTGTGGTATCTGTCTAGAAGGAAGTAAGGGAGAAAAGACTAGAGAAGACAAGGCAATAGTTGCACTGAGATTCATGTCATTCCCCAAACGGTAATTGAAATATATGAGGCACCTAGAAAATCTCACCCGTATCTAGGTTAAAGAGATGAAAGTGGAGGGCTTCCCTGGTGGGCTAGGGGGTGAAGTATCAGCACTATCAAGCCTGGGTTGAATCCCGAGCCGGGAGCTGGTCACAAGGCACAGCAGACCTTTCCTGTACTGCCCACTGCTCCCTTCAGTAGTGTATTTTAGTCAATCTGCCCATCCCCACTCTGTCTCTGGTGGATCTTCTCACGCCCTGCACCTCTTGCTTACACCGCAGTTCTTCTACACAAAAGTAAATTTTAAAAATCTTAAAAATAGATAAACATGTAGATTTTAAAGCTGCACTGCTAAATGGGAGGAGTTAGGACAACAGAGGACGTGTGTGCAATATGTACCGTTTTCAACTATCATTTCCCTGGCCTCTTATATTGTTCTGTAGAATTAACACCTACAGCATCTACCTAATGCTCATTAGTGGGTTCAGTGAAGAAATCCCTAATTGTGCATGATAAGACCCCCTGAGAGCAACAATCTGACTTCCAGCTTCATCTTCTGATTTATCCATTACACCTTCTGACCTAAATCGAATCATATTAAGATATTACTATTTTATTATGAAAATGCACACATCCATATACAAACCTTATAACTTGTAAAGATTAAGGTAAATCCATATTGTTTCTATTATCATTGTGGGCATTTTATTTACCAGTTTGGAATGAGGGGCATACAAAGTGATTCAAGGCTGGTTGGTGGAAGTGTCTGTTGATTCAAATTGCTAGTCAGTTGAAGTTTGTTTCCAGTGAGAACTGCTTCTTTCTATTTTTGTAAGAAAGCAACAGCTTCTTATGAATGATCTTCCAGAGTGAAGGTAGGGGATGCTATGGAAGACAAGAGAAGCAGAGACATCACATGCTCTGTGCTGTCTTTTTGTAAAATATAAAGAGATTAGGTATATTGCAAAATTGAAGCAATCTTGTTCTTTCTGCAAAGCTATTCTTCAGGAAGAATTTCCAGAGAACTGGACCACTTTAGCACAATTACACTGAGGAAGTCACAGAAGCTCCGCTCCTAAGCCTCCACTATTGTTGTGTTTCCTCCCTATGACCCTATTCCCTTCCTCCCACACTCCACAGGGCGCTGTGGGGGGACAACCGAGCCATCACTTCCATCGCTGCATCTAGGATACACTCTACTTAAAACATTCTCTGAATTTTCTATAAATAAAATAACCAAATTTCTTTTAAAAATCGTTAAAAACATGAATTTTGTTGCCACTCCTTTGTAAAAAAAAAAGTATATATTAGCAAACACCACATTTTATTTGTCTCTAATACCAAAGAAAATGACTGTTGAATATAAAGCATCCAGTCAGCTTATCCAATGAAAACCATACAAAGAAAGCAAATACAAGTTCTGGTATATATATATAATGTGTTATTTAAAGTGAGCATATTTTATTACCTTGGAGGAATTTTAGGCAGTTGAATAATAATTAAAAAAAAAAACTTTAATTCCAAATTGTGTTACGTATCACTTTCAAATGCAAAGGAAATATTTCTGAAAAAAAAAGATCTGTTTTATGTAATAAGCAGTTCAAAGACACAAAACATGTTAAAATATAACTACAAATTAAAATGTGGTTTTGTGTTATTTTAGGTTTTTAGTAACAGCATTTATTCTCATATAACCTTGAAAAATCTATCCCAATTCTTTTCAACATTATTGTGATTTAGTGAGTCAATTATTGAGTTAATTTTCCATAATGACAAAAAAAAGCACTGTATCTAGTTCTTTCTAATTTACTTACAAAATACCAAATCAAAGCATACCTCTCTAGCTTGTTTACAGAGGGTTGGGGCAAACTAAATTCACCTGGGAAGCAGGAAGAGAGAGCACTTCACTTCCGCACAGCCTTCAGTGAAGAGTGGACTGGAAAGGAAGGCGAAAATGTTGCTCTGAAACATTTAATCACCATCAAGTGTGGTAACATTCGAAAGACATCACAATCACTTAGCCCTTCCAAAATCCCCATGCAAAAAATACAATTATTCCGATTGTTATAAATTTATATATATAAATTAGGAAACTGACTGAGGTTTGCTGATATTACCTTCGCTGGGATCTGGTAGAGCTGAAGTTTGAACAGAGAATGTCACTAGGAAAAAACACCTCTATTCATAACTTCATCAATTGGCAATTCCTCCCATTTTTTTTTCCAGAAGTACAATTAATAATGCATTAATAAATATATGGCAAAAAGTGTCTTTAAAATAATAACCAGAAACACCCTGGTTGGCGCAAGGAGTTAAGTTGTAGCACTGTGAAGCTATCCTCACCCACTGCACCCACCTCCCCAGCCAGGGAGGTGATTCCCATGGCACAGCAGACCTCTCCTAACTCACCCACTGCTCCCCTCAGCAGTGTACGTGGACAATTGGCCTGTTCTGCTCCCTACTTTGTCTCTGGTGACTCCTCTCATCTCCCCACACCATTAGCCTGTAACGCAGCTCTTGTAATACAGCACAGATAAATAATTCTTTAAAAGAAAAGACTAGCAGGCATAATTTAAAATATTGTTAAACTTCTAATACAAGAAGCTTATAGGCTGGTAAAACAGATGTGAATTTAGCAGTCAACATTCAGGAGTGGGGATCATTTCGTTTATTTTTCAAAATAAAATTGAAGCTGCTCAGTGTTCCATGCCACTTCCACATGCCCGCCCCTGGCATCCCTTCAAGAGGGCAGCGGTGACATGTCCTAGGGGCGAGGACAATCTGGATCCTCCCAGCTCAGGGGTTCACCGACCTTCTCTAGCATGTTCTGTCCGAAAGTGCATGAGTCCCGTGCTTCTCTGCTGCAGAAATGCCCGGCAGCGCCTCTCCCATCTCTCGCTCAGTCGCTTAGAGTCCAGGTTCTGTACTGCCCATCACGACCTCAAATCCGGCTACTTAGTGAGCAACACGCTCCATCCCTGTAAGGTCCACCCTTGGGTCTCTCCCGTAGCCCTTGCGTGGGAAGGAGGTCGTGCCTCTGGAGGAAGCCATTAGCCTTCTCTGTCTCCACTGTCCCAGGGCCACCTGTGCATCCTTCCCAACACCTCCACGCCCCCTTTCTTCTGCTGTATCTGGAGATCCACCTGGTCTTACTTCCTTTAGGAATCTGCACAAGGTTTGTGGAGGTATTTCCTTTAACTCTGCTCCTGAAACAGGAACGGCAGTTGGCTGGGAGGATGGGAGAAGAGGTTTTGGAGGTGAAAGTAGCAACTTTTTATAATCACTTGTCATGAAGGGGAGAGAGAGAAAAGAGTTCATTTGCCTCTATAATCTTTCTCTCTACAACTGCAAGAACACATCAAAAATTAATGCTTTTCTAATCCACCAGGAATACAGAGATAATTTAATATTATTAAAGTGATTAATACTATATCATTTTAATATGCTAAATATACAATAGCCATATGATTATTTAAATAGGAGTTGAATGAAAAAAAAATAATACTCTCAAATCCATTTGTGGAATGGATTTATAAACAAGTTAGAAATGAAAATGAGAAAGTTGGAATTCACTATCAGCATTTATGGTAAATGCTGCTGCAGACATTCCTACTCAATAACAGACTGAAAAGAAAAAAAAAAGATAAAATGTTTAATAGGTAGAATGTAAAAATAATCAGGGTAAGGACTGGTAATTATCCCGTAGGGTTGCATCTGAGGTTACCACACACATATAGGTAATGCTGTAGCTATAAATCCATGAAGTGTTTTTCTATCTGAAAGATATGACCAAGAATATCGGTTTTGTGAGTAGGTAACCTGAGCAGTCACTCAAGGGCTTCAGCCTAGGTGGACCTGTCGGTATCTGTCATAATGTTATTGCCATCTTGAAATACCTGAAACACGCTTTATAGAGAGCCTACATTGTGTCTTTGCACTGAACTCACAGATTATGTAGACTGTTCTGGACCCCATCCTGATAATAGAAGGGGGTCTGGAATGTTCTGATGGTCTTTCCTACACTACAGTTGGAACAGATTTGATCGTCCAAAATGGGGAATTATGATAGAGATCTCCCCAAAGTCTTACCTGGTTTCCACTGTGTGGTGAAAAGGAAACACCTCCTGAACACAGTGTGAAGTTTCCAGGCTTACTCTTATTGTACCTCATGCTGAGTTATAGAATCTCTGAAGGGTTGAAACTGAAAGTCTTCTAAAAATCTTAATGTTAAAAATAAAATGGTCTCAGGAAAATGCATGAACTTTTTAAAATATAGAACAATGGATGAAGTTACAAAGAAACATATATTTGGGTGAAAACATTGTGTATGACAAAAAAAAATCAAGAAATAAAGGTCAGCTATCATACAGTTATCACATACAGGTGGCAGCCTTAGATAAGCAAAGGGGATAAGCACTAGAGTTCTAATCATATGGATATTATGATAGTTTTGCTTTTTCTAGTATGACATATAATTGAAACCATTCTGCATACAGCCTTTTCAGATTGGCTTCCTTACTTTATATTATGAATTAAAGGGGCACCCTGGTTGTGCAAGGGGTTAAAGTGCAGCACTATGAAGCTATCAGCAGCCACTTCAGCACAAGTTCGATTCCTGGCCAGGATACTGACCCACAGGCACAGCAGACCTCTCCTGTCATGTCTTCTGCTACCCCCAGCAGTGTATTTCAGCCAATTTGCCTGTTCTGCTCCCCACTGTCTCTGGCAAATCTTCTCACCCCTGTATTCCTGTCTGTACCCCAGTTTTATGCATAAATAAATGGAGTAATTTTTTATGAAAAGTAAATATTTTTTTATGAAAAGTAAAGTCCCTTCATGATGTCTCATAACTTAGTAGTGCATTTAATTTAGTGGTGGATAATATTCCATTGTCTGGACACATCGCATTTAGTTTATCTACTCAGTGAAGAATATCCTGGTTGCTTTCTAGTTTAGAAAATTCTGAATAAAGTTACAATACACACACATATATGTATATATGTATCATATATATGTATTTCGGTACATCTGCTGTTCTGCTCCAACTCTGTCTCTGGTGAATCCTCTCACCCCATCTCCACACTGTACCCCAGTTCTTGGCTGAATAAATATTAAAAAATAAGTTATTGATTACTTTAGTATTTTATCTTTATCTTTAAAGTAACCTCCATCTCCTTCATTGGACTAGAATAATAATTTAAATAAAATGGATCATGTAAAACACAACTACACTTTTCAGTGGTAATTATGATGATGTTGGTGCAGTTGGTGGTAATTATGATGATGTTGATGCAGTTGGTTGGGATGATAAAGAAAAAATGAGAGAAGAATTAGATATTAAGTGTGAAATACATTGAATGAGCTCAAACATATTCATTAGTTCAACCAGAAAACCTATTAATTCCCTTATCAAGTATTAATAAATATTATATATATATATGACAACTCTTAATAAAATGACCCACCCAAGCCTATTTGCAACACTGCAGCAACAGATGATTTTCTCCTTCTATTCTGATGTCTCCTCTGTCCTAAAACAATTCTAATATCTTTCACCGTTAGGTTTCAGATTTTTGACAATGATGGCAAATTGACTACTCTGGAAAGATCAAGAAGAGAATGTGGCTTGTCTCTCTGTAACAATTTCATAAGTGCTAGCTGGGAATAGCATACCTCTCTTGGATTTTTCCATTATAGTCACTAATAAGAGTATGATCTCAATTATAACAAAGGTACAATCACAACATATGAGGGACTGTCTCTTAACAATGGTCACTGGGAAGAGTAGGTCACGTTTCCTCAGCCAGCATTGACCTATTAAAGTGTAATTTATTTCTTGCAATAAGAATAATAAAGATATAACTTAGCACAGAACTTTCAAGAAATAAACTTCCCTTTAAAACCCTAGTTCCTTGGTTTAGGAGGATCGCAACATACTTGGAAGACAGCAAAAGGTCATACAATAATAACAGAAATGCACCTTGAATTGTATGTATTAATATATCAACATCAAAAGATGAAAATAATGTATGATCAGAAATGCAAGTCCCTGCAAGGATGCAATGTGTTCTTTTTCATGGAGAACTGGCAATCTCACTTGATTAGATTTATTTTCCACGTACAAAGTTTCCTATTCACGCCTCCTCTATGATAGGCTTTGTAAGCCTCTGGAATTCTATCACAACCATAATAAAACTTCTAATACAAGATCAGAGGTATGCTGATATATTGTACGCTTTTATGTTAAATAAGAATGACCATTAATCATATCAGATTTTATCAGCCTTTGATGTACTAGAGATGCATGATTCGGAGAGCCAAGAAACCATCTAAAACATGAGTGATTTTGAAAGTACAATTGAAACCCATTATAGCTCATTGTTATCCATAGATTCACATAATCAAGGCCAAATCACATCATTTAACTCACAGCGGATCTTTCTAAAAGCTTTTCTTCAGCCACTACTCTACTACATAGAAGAAGACACTCTCCCTCTGAAGAATATTTTCCTGTTTCCAAAATGACTGTAGTAAACAATTTTGGAGAAACTCATGTCATTAACAAAGGGGATAACCCTATAGAAAAAACTTTATTTTCACTTACTTTGCTATCTAGGAAGCCAGGAGAGAAGATCAATAATGAAATCTATCACATTTATCTTATTTCTGGATCCCAATTTAAAAGTTGACCTATACAATCCATTTGTCAAAATGAAATGATTTATCTGCATAGAATTATCTAAAAATACGTCATTCATTTTTTTTAGATATATTTATTTATGCATGCAAGAACTGGGGGAACAAGCCAGAGATGTGGGAGGTGAGAGGATTCATCAAAGATGAGTGGAGAGCAGACCAGGCAGATCTACTGAAATACATTGCTGTGGGGAGCAGTAGGTGAGACAAGTGAGGTCTGCTGCACCACGTGGGTCACTTCCCTGGCTGGGGATCCAACTTGTACTGTAGTGGCTGCAAATAGACTGATAGAGCTGCCTTTAACCCCTGTCCACCAGGGAGGGCCAACAAGTCATTCATTTGTTAAGAATAATAA
Organism: Condylura cristata; assembly: GCF_000260355.1. NCBI lineage: Eukaryota > Metazoa > Chordata > Mammalia > Eulipotyphla > Talpidae > Condylura > Condylura cristata. The sequence goes on from NW_004567114.1 coordinate 12,008,464, forward strand.
AGCAAGTCACAAAACACTATAATCTTATAACCTGTGTGTTTGTTGTGGGTGATAAGAAAGAATTTGAAAAAAATACTAAAATTTGTCAAAACCATAGTAGAAATATCCTCAAGTGGTATATACACACATATACATATATGTATATGTATGTGTACACATATACATATGTATGTACACATACATGCACACATACATTACACATATATGTACATATACACATATAATCCAACATAAGTTTCTTTATAATGTTGGCAAGAAAAAAAGAAAAGAAAAATTCCCTAGCAAATGCTAAACAAACCAATACTATTCAAGGACCAAATGATTTGTTAATAAGTTTACTTAAATCATAGAATATTTTAAATCACAAAATATTTTGAATATATGTAATGGAACTTTAGATGAGTATATATTTATTTCTGTAATAAAAAGAAATAGTAAAACAAGCAAAAATTTATTTACTGCTAATATTACATTTAGACTCTGACCACATGATTTGAGGACTACAAATATATATATATATATATATATATATATATATGTATTATCCAAAAAGAATAGAAGATACTGACTGCCATATTCTTTTGAACACAAAGTTTCTGAAGAAATATTTCCAGAATTGAATGGTTGCTGAGAATGAATGAATATTACACAATGAATCATTTGAGGCAAAATACTTGAAAGTACACTTGCATGAATAAACAAATTGAACAAAATGCGTGCTCCGGAGTGGCAGAGGACAATGGACTGAGGGACAGTGGTTAGAAAAGAGACACTACCTCATGGGCATTTAAATGTGATGTTCTGTATTAGATGTTATAGCCAGCACTGCCACAACTAAGTATCAATTAGAGAATAGTGAACAATTACAAGACTGAATACATCATGAAGCTGATTGGAATTTTATTGCATATTACTCCAATAGTAGTTATGAAACCACACACAAGCAAACAGAAAGGACATGAGCAGGTTGATCTGTTTAAATAACCGAAGACCATTGAGCAATAGTTACCTAAGGCAGGAGTGCCAGAGCCCTTATGGACGCTTAGTCTCAGAAAAAGCATCGGCAGGTTCTGCTCAGGGGAAAAACTGCCCTTAGTGACAAGCTGCCACCCCTCAGGCTGGTTGTTGAGAGCAACTTATCCTGCATCGGTCTTGACTTCAACGGATGAACTGCCCACAGAGTGGCACCCCAGTCTCTAGCGGCCCATGGCTTCAGGAAAGTAAACAGATCATCTCAAACTGAGGTAAAAGATTATCCATGAGAAAGAAAGAATGATACAAAAGGGTTGTGAGAAGACACTGCAAATAAAGGAGACATTTCAAAAAGAAGCTGAAGAAATTGATGTTGCAGTATAACGTGGTAGCGATAACTGGAAGGTGGGTGGAAGGACAGAGAGATGTCACGTGCTATAGAGAGAAGTGCAGCTCTTTGATAGGGTTGTGGCCGAGCGAGCATGTCTGTGAGTCTATGGCATGACATGTACCATGAGTGAGTAGACAAACATAAAGGAAATGTCAATTTCTCAGTTGTTGTTTTAAACTGATTGTTGCTTTAGATCAGTTAGTTTTTCCCTCATTTGGATTTACTTGGTCTTCCTTTTCTGGCTGCTTCCAGAAAAGGTGATTAATTTTTAGTCCTTTATATTTGTCTAATTTAAACATTTAAGCTATAAAATACAAGGAATCCAAACATCTCAAACATATTAATATATTTTATTTATATTATCCAAAGTTCTTTTTTTTTCTATTTCTCCGATCATAACTTTACATTTAGTATCAGTCAATGTACACAGCATGTCTTCAGTGTTGGTGTGTGAATCAGTTAAAAAAGAATCCTTTCCTAAAAAAAGAAAATCCAAATGTTTGGGGATTTTTGAGATGTTACTTATTCTTATTTCATTGGCTTTCTCATAAGACAAGCAATATATGTGATGGTGGGATGAATGTTTCAAAACAGTGATGGTTAGGGAAGGTGTAAGAAAGAGGATATATGGGACATTTGGTGGAGAGACTCAGATTTTGTGGAATATATTGGGGTAGTGGACAGTATTGCCTTCATGGATGTGAATGTTTTCTAACCAGTTTTAACTTTTCAGGCTTAACACTAATATAGGACTTGTAACTATACTAGATAATGTAATTCAGGCCATTGGTCAAGATGCTGAATTTCTAATGTACCCATCCCAGAGAAGACACTATTTTGAAGCCACAGCACCAAACTGATATATTCTGATGGGCTGTGAGCAAGAGTGTGTTGAATCAAATATCTGTTCACTTTAATTCTTTTCTTTCTTCAAGACAATAAATACAGAGCCTGCACATGCCCTATGTACCTTTTATAGTGTCTCAAAACTTTCTATGAAACCAGAGTTTTAAGTAAATACACCTTTCCATTGTATGAGTGGGTTTTCAACGATTTATTGTTTATGTATTTATGCACACAACAACTCTTGGGTATTGGCCAGAGGTGTGGAGGTGTAGAGGATTCACCAGAGACAGAATGGGGAGAACAGGTAGATTGACTGAAATATATTGCTGAGGGGAGCAGCAGGCCGGGCAGGAGAGGTCTGCTGGGCCATCTGGGTCACCACCCTGGCCGAAGATGGAACTCATGCTGCTGTGGCTGCTGATAGCTTGATAGTGCAGACTTTAACCTCCGAGTCACCAGGTAGGTCCCTATTGTGTGTGTTTATATGTCTGTGTCATAAATATCTCTGGGTGGAAGCATTCTTGTACCAGGCCTGAAATGAAATGCATCTTAACACCCAGAAGGAAAAGCCATTTCTCCCATAAAGTCCAACTGATTCACACACCAACACTGAAGACACACTGTATACACTGACTGATTCTAAATGTGAAGAATTAGTGCTCTGCATATTTATCTTGCTTTCTCCATATTCATGTATATTCCCCCAAAGAACAAACTTATACATTTTCTCCCTCTCTCACTGTTCCTATATCTCTCTGTCTCTCATCCAAACAAAAGGTGTAGTCTTTGGGTTGATTTTAATCCACAGCTAATGTCATCACATGCTCCTGCTCTGGAACTCAACTCGAGAAGTCCAAAGTCCTCCCCAGACGTTAAGAGTCCTCCCCAAAGACCTGCACCAGCCTGTGAGTTACCTAATCCCACCTCCTTATCCAGGAAGCCACAAGTGTGACAGATGAGGTGCCTTTCTTGTTTGGGGATTGTATTTTTTCTTTCTATTTTTGGAGCTCTTGCTTTTGAGTACTTCATGGCCACAACCCAGCAGGAACTCATAAACACCAACACAGAACATTTAAATCAATCTACGATAACAAGGCTCCCAACTGCAACTTTTCGAAACTTAAAATATATTGTGAAGGGCTGCAAGAAACCTACTGCATCCCCTATCTAGTTTTATGAGTGTCACAGAAGCTAAGTGTCTCCTGGTGGGTAAATCCTCCAGGCCAGTGCCAAAATCATGTAATGCAGCAGATGGCAGATGCAGTAGACAATTGCATACAATGAAGGATCCAGGCTGGTTCCCTAACCTTTCATCACCAGAAACCATTCCCATTGTTTAACTCTGCATCTGCAGCCTATTTACATGGTAGAATTGACTCCCTGAATGTTTATGATGTGGAGTTGGAGCGAGACGCAAGCTGCTCGGATTTTTTAGCTGACCGTTCCTACTGCTCAGCAAAGGTTATTGCTTTTAGGCGGTGGTCGGATTTTTTTTTTTTTTTGGTTGTTATTCCCCAATGTATGTTGAAATAAGACTCTTTAAATGTGAACCCCTAAATGTACAGGCATTTTATCTAACTTCCTGTGAACTTACGATCTTACAGCTGTTGGGTAAATCCACTGTAGCCTGTATCACAATAATCACAGTGTATCCTGAAAGCTTGTGCTCAATTTTCATGCTTCCTGTCTGAAATATAACAAGGACCTTAACCACCGAGTTCATTCTCTGGTGCTGCCCTGGGAAAAGTTCTCACTGGAAGCACATATCTGGCAGGGTAATCAGGAGTTTGGAGAAATGTATTGAGTGTCTCCATTCCCAACTTTGCTCCTGACCTTATAAACTACCTGAAGCAAATCACATCCATTCCTTACCTCTAGCTTCCCCTTTTAAAAATGAAAGCACGATTTTTATTTCTAGCACAGGTTGGGAACACATGAAGTTTATTCATTCTGCCAGATGAGTGGGCAATACCAAGCTCACTCTAATGGAGAGATGCTTTATTGTGCTAAGTTCATTGAGCTACATGAGGAAATAATCCTCTCTTCACAGGGTCTAGACAGGAGGAAATACAGTCCTAGAGAATAGCAATCCTTTACACCAGGTGATTCCCTCAACTTAGACTGCTGACAGCATTCATATACACATAATGACTCAGTTTGATTACTAAGTATGTACCTAACAGAAATGCATATGTGTGTGTCCCAAAAGTATGTCTAAAATTGTGTATCAGTGATATAAAATACATATAGTAGGTTCAGATATTTTTTAAAAATCTAGTGTTCATAAGGTATAAGGGTTATATACATTTTCATATATTCATTTAGTGGGGACCCAGATATTGATTCAAGGGAGAATTTATCAGCTTGCAAATCAACTTGTACACTGTTAACTATTTTAACTATTAAAAATAAAGCAGGGCCCTCCCTGGTGGCGCAGCGGGTTAAAGCACAGCACTGAGAATCTAAAGCCGCTTCTGCATGAGTTCGATTCCCGCCTGCCCCAGAGGTGACCACATGGTGTGGCAGACCTCTCCTGGCCCGCCTGCTGCTCCCCTCAGCAGTGTACTTCATCGATCTGCCTGTTCTGTTCTCCACTCTGTCTCTGGTGAAGCCTCTTACCGCCCCTGAGCCTCTGGCCTGTACCCCAGTTCTGTATGCACAATAAATAAATCTTTAAAAAAAAAAAAATAAATAAATAAATAAAGCAGAAATGAGGGAGAATGTTTATAGAATGAGCAGGTGAGCGCCACATAATCCAAAATCACTAACTTGTTAGGCCCTTTTGATCCTACTCTGGGATCTTTGATCACCTTTATGGATGGTGATTCATTTGCTCTAATGGATGGCCACCATCACTTCTAGGGGGTTAGCATCCATTTAATACTTTCTCAACCACATTTTAATCTAACAATGCCTCCCATCTTCACCAAAAATCCTTTCTGGTAATATTTTCTAAAACATAGTGTGGTAAGAATACTTACAAGACTATCTATCTTCTTAATAAAATATTAAATGTGCAATTCAACCATTATTAACCACAACTACACTATTCTAACAGACCTCTAGTATTCATCTTGCAAACCTTCCACATTTTACAAAGGCGAATCTGATGGGGAGAGAACTATATTTGATTCAAAACTTGGACATTTTCTACAGACCATAACTTCCACTCAACCCTATGACAAAGACAAGAATGATATTTTTAGTGTGGGATGGGTTCCCATTTGACGTCTCCAAAGGTATGTTGAAGAGTTAACCTTGCGTCTGTGAATATTATGTTACTTGGAATAAGCTCTTGCATTGTAATTAAGTAAAAATGAGGTCACGAACCCTAACCTAGTATGGCCATGTCATTCAAGAAAAGGAAAGGAAAAGGCTGCATGAAGATATAGGAGCACAAGAAGGGTAACAGATACAGGGGGAATCAAGGAACACCTGTGGAGGCGCTGAAAGGAGCATGACCTTGCCATCACCTTGGCTTTAGTCTTGTTTTTCCAGGCCTTTGAGAATAAATCTCCAGTGCTGTAAAGCACGAGTTGTGGTACCCATTATGGCAACCCAGGAAATGGAGACATGGGACCTCCCTGCTGGCACAAAGGATTAAAGCAGCACACTAGGAAGCCAGCCACAGTAGCTTCAGCACAAGTTTAATCCCCAGCTAGGGACATGACCTACATGGCCTAGCAGACCTCTCCCCTCAGAAGGTTCATCAATCTGCCTGTTCTGCTCCCCACTCTGTCTCTGGTGAATCCTCTCACCACCCCTGCACCTCTGACCTATACCCCAGTTCTGTATG
>NW_004567114.1:12014568-12028377 GCF_000260355.1 Condylura cristata
GGGTGGTGAGAGGATTCACCAGAGACAGAGTGGGGAGCAGAACAGGCAGATCGACAAAGTACACTGCTGAGGGGAGCAGCGGGCAGGTCAAGAGATGTCTGCCTTGCCATGTGTATCACCCTGGGGCAGGGATCGAAGTCACACTGAAGCATCTGTGGCTCAGCTTACTTGCAATGCTGAGCTTCAACCCACTGTACAACCAGGAGGGACCCGCATAAATAAATACATCTTAAAAAAGCAAACCAAAACAAACAAACAAAAAGAAATGGACTCTACCATTAAGCAGGACTTTTACACATTTATTTGAAACCAAGCATTGGAAATCACAAATTCACTTAAAGAATATATCACAGAGGTTTGAGAACAAGGAAGTAGATAGAGAAAAAAAAATGGTGAAACTAGCACACTAGTAAATGTTGTATACTTGAAATTCTGAATTTTGAGCAACTGCAATGAAGAAGTTGCGTGGTGGTAATAAGAATTACTATGTAAAATTATTTCTTTTTAAAATCCAATGAAATAGATCCAGTAAAGTATTTTAATCTCAGTCCCATCCCTGACTAAGAACATCTTTATCCTTGCTGTAGGCAGACTTGTCAATTAATTATGTTTTGTTGAAAATAAAATATGTGTTTATGTTAACAGTATAACCACTTGCATATGGTTTATTCCATAATGAAGATTCTTTAATTTTTAGTTTTTTTTTTTCCCCCTATATTTCTAATTGTCACTGCTTATCCTAAGCCAGATGGACCACATTGACAATTTTAGTTAGGATCGTGGTGCCCAGAATAAATAGGGCAGTAAAGAAACAGCCTCACAGAATGCAACCAAATGAATGGTCAAGCCACAGTGCAGTTGAAACTGAGCGGCCTGGGCTCCTCTTTGAATGAAGGTAGAGTTAAAAAATAGACCAAAGACATTAATAAATAATTAGACTTTTCATAGAAAGTTGAGGGTCACACAGTCATTTTTAAATTTCTTAAATGTCCAATTAATTCTGCTCTGTTCTTGAAACAGATTCAGAAAACAATAAATCTACAAAATATGTAGAAATCTTACTTTGCATTGCTAGAAGCCATTTTAAGTATTTTTTTTAAGATTTATTTATTTATGCATACAGAACTGGGGTACAGGCCAGAGGTGTGGGTGCTATGAGAGGATTGACCAGAGTCAGAGTGGGAAGCAGCACAGGCAGATTGACAAAGCACACTGCTGAGGGGAGCAGAGGGTGGGTCAGGAGAGGTCTGCCATGCCATGTGGGTCAGCTCTGGGGCTGGGATTCAACTCTTGCCACACCAAAGATTCCCACCAGCTTCATAGTGCTGTGCATTAACCCTTTGCATTTGTGAGCTTTTCATGGAAAAGAAATTACCGGTGAATTGAAATGTTAGAAACCATCTTTATTTTACTAAGTGAAAAGTGATTTCTGAGAAAAAAACATGTTACTCTCTGTGTGGGAAAAATGATAGGACTAACATTTTGAGGATCATTTATCTACCAGATTTATGCTAAGCATTTCTACACATAATTTTGCACATAAATAACAATTCATCCTATCTTTGTTTTTATTGAGTAAAAATAAAATAACTGAAACTTGGGGATATTCAGCAATCCACAAAGGTAGTAAATTACAAATCCAGGGTTAAAAAGGAGTCAGGGTTAAAAAGGATAACAAAGTCCATGAGCTTTCTGCAAAGGCTCTTTTCTTGCCATATAAAAGCTGTCATCTGCAAAATGTGGTTTGCATAGCATAAGGAACAGTTAACTTTCCAAGCACTGAGTTGGCACAGATAATTTTAATGCTGCTTCTATCAGTGCCTTAATTTCCACATTTCCATCCCCCCCTCACATTTAGAGTATATCTGTTTTTGTGTGTCTTGTTGTTTTTTTATCCTGATGCCTCTTTCACAATAACCCTTTTCTATACTTGTAAATAAAATTTTTATTGATATCAAGTCTCACATAAGTTTATTGTCACAGAATATAAAAATATCTGGCCCTGCAAGCAGTAAAATAAAATGTTCAAGAAATTCTTCAATAATCAAGAAGATAGTAAACCCATACACATTTTTGCATCTTTCCTGTCTTATAGATACTTTGTTCTCGGTAAAATAGTCTTTGAAATGGATTTGTTTTTCACAAAATTTAATGCCATGAATTCATCTGTACTGTGCATCTGTACATCTATGGGAGGAAAAAAAAGACAGAGAGAGAAAATGGTTTGATTGTATAGGGAACGTTCATGAAAACCAACTAGCTAGAGATTTGGTTAAACATATATTATACCCAGAAACCCAAATCACAGTAATGGTATTCACTTATCTCAGATTCTGAGTATCCTAGTTTTTGAAAGTTAACATAGAAATAACCTGGCATTCCTCAGTGCATGCATTGTATTTCAGTCTCCTTCACTGAGAATGGAGAAACTCTCCTACATACCATGATGTGGTCAGCACCTGTAGTCAAGATGTGAGAGAAAATGCGTTTAAACAGACGATGCATTTATAAAAATGATGAACTCTTGCTCTTTGGGGTAACATGGACAGAAATGGATGGGACTATGCTAAGGAAATATGCTAGAAGGAGAAAGACAAATACAGGATGGTTTAACTCATTGATGGAATATAGAGAAACAACAAACAGTCAGACAAAACAAAATGCAAAGCAAATCATAGGAATCTGACTATAAACTTGAGGCTATCAGAGCAGGTGTATTAGGACGGGGAGCGGAGTTGGGAACTGGTCCAATAATGCTGTATGTTGCCTTGGTGATGGGTGTGGTGTGGAAGCACATCTGAAGAGATGTGACCCCGTATCTCAAAACTGTATAGTGTTTCAAACCAAATGCACCTAAATAAAAAATAAAATAAAACAAAATATATTACAAAGGATACTGAATTAATAAATGAGAATGAGGGTCCTCCCTGGTGATGCAGCAGGTTAAAGCACAGCACTGAGAAGCTAAAGCCACTTCAGCATAAGTTCGATCCCTGCCCTGGAAGGCAGACCTCTCCTGACCACCCGCTGCTCCCCTCAGCAGTGTACTTAGTCAATCTGCCTGTTCTGCTCCCCACTCTGTCCCTGGTGAATCCTCTCACTTCCCCTGCACCTCTTCCTGTACCCCAGCTCTGTATGCATAAATAAATAAATATACATACATACATAAATGTGAATGAAATAAATTTTAGTTTGATGTTCCAACATATTTTAAGTGAACACAATTAAATAAGATGTCTCAGAGGAAAAAAATAATAGTATAATTAACCATCACTAAGTGAATGGCAGTAAATTTTAATTTTGCTACACTTTATGGAAATTAACAAAGTAAATAACTTCATAGAGAATGGTCTTTTGTAAACTGACATATTTAATAAAAATAAAAAGGATCAAGTCCAAATTCATAACAGAAAGATTATTAAAAATAAGTTTTGATATCTGATAGTGTTCATTTGCATAGTTTGTAATGCATTCAATTACATATTATTTATATTAACACATTTTTAATTTTTTCACTAATAAAAATATGGAATATAGTTAAATAGATGAAATTTCTAAATGAGTAACAAATATACATCTAGTATTTACTGAAAAACAATCCATCTCACTAGGAACTTTAGTAAATTTTTATTTAACTATGTAACATTTTGAAGTATCTCTTTTCTGACATTCTCAAGCCACATTCTGGGAGCTGGTGAACTTGTTCTCAGGAAGATGGCAGCGCCCACGTTCAGTTCACCTTTCAGCCAGTCAGCTGTGCCCCACGCTGGTGTCTGAACTAGAACTTTGACAGGCAGGCGAATATGCTGGGAAGGTACACCTGCCTCCTTATCCCTGGTCCTCTGGGACCTGCCTATTATTTCATTTTATGTCCACAGTAATTTTATTTCCCTTACTGGAATGAAACACTGGGCTTAGCAAAGTTAAAAATATTTGACCCAGGCCACTGTCATGAATTGATGAATTGAACTTAAACTCGCTCTGCCCCTCAGATACATAAATCAGAGCAGTGATTCTCAGTATACCACTATTTGGAAATAAAGACCCTAGGTTGGTAATTAAGATTGTAAAAGACTGCAAGGGTGGGGCCTTAACCCGATGAGTCTTTTAGAAACAGAAAGAGGACCCTCTCTAGTGGCACAAGGGGTTAAGTCTCAACACTATGAAGCTATCTGTAGCCACTGTCCCCAGTACAGCAGACCTCTGCTGTCCTGCCCACTGCTCCCCTCAGCAGTGTTTCAATGGATCCACCTATTCTGTTCCCCACTCTGTCTCTAGTGAATCCTCTCACACTTCCACCCACATCTGGACTATATCCCAGTTCTTGTATGTATAAGTAAATAAATCTTTTAAAAAAGAGAAGGTCACCAGGAATGTGCATTGCCAGAGAGAGACCACCTGAGGACAGTGAGGAACAGTCACCTGCATGGAGGCCTGAGGAGAACCAACTCCCTGGCAGGTTGCTCTCAGATCTGTCCTCTCACCACCAGGAGAATGTGATTTTCTGTGGCTCAAGTCATCCAGACTGAGGTATTTTGTTCTAACTGTTCCACTCAACTAAAGCAGTGACTTAAGTGGTGAAGAGGCAGAATCAAATCCCAAAGTCATTCCATAATAATTCAAAATATTGGTTCTGGAGAAGGGGCGAAATTAAAGTTAAGAAGAAAACAAAACCAGAATATTGGTCCTGTGAATCTTTAGTAATCATATAAGTAGTTCTTAAAGTATACATTTTCTCTTCATGTTAACTGGAAAAATTGGTCTTGTATAAGCTCATCTACAAAGTTGACAGTGCTTCGCCCCAAGTTTCATAGCTGTTAAGTTGCAAAACTAGGATTTGAATATATAAAGATGACATTTTATTTAATTCATTACAAATACCTCTATTACCATGTTTATATATACATATATACACATACATACATATACACCCATATGTTTTGCTTTGTATATAGAGTTAAGTTAAAATACATGGTATGCTTAGAGTCATCCTTGGGTAAATTATTAATTTTTAAAGATTTATTTATTTATTTATTTATTTATTTATTTAGTCGTACAGGACCTGGGGTACAGGCCAGAGGTGCAGGGGGTGAGATGATTTCCCTAATGTTTAATATTACACTTCAAACTCTGGAGTCTCTTCTGAAAAGTGATAGTTATTATTAAAGGCTTTCATACCCATAATGTTGTAGAAGTATTGTAAATTTAACCAATATTTGCAAAATGTGAACATTTCTGTTAAATGACCAGAAAACACTTCAATCAAGTCTCATTCAGGGAAAAGTAAAATAGTAAATATGAGTGACATAATAGTATATAAAGAACTTCTTTGGGCCCTGTGTCCAACCATTAAACACCTGAATACAAATTATTTTTCTCTAATTTAACATTTGTGAAGACAAGAGATGGCTCTTTTTTTTCTCTTCATATTAGCCCCACTGGAGGTGGGGAAGAAAAACAGTTTAAGTAGTATCTGTCCTCCAAAACCAGAGAGAAAACTTATAGTGTCTCATGCAGCATAATCATATACATATACATACATACATGTATATACATGTATAAATGTATATATACATATACATATGTATAAATGTGTATATACATACACATATGTATATATACATGTATGTATGTGTGTGCATGCATATGAAAACATGTTTCTTTCTGGACACTTGGTTAACTATATACATTTCTCTATTTAACGAAAAACAAAGAGGAGCTATAATTTGCAATGCAACATCATCTAAGAAAGAGCTGCTGTGCTGTCCCACTATAATCCAAGTCCCATCAGTCTGGTGCTGACACAGCTAAATGGACTAGTTATGGAGGTAAAACAAGATAAGTAAGAAGAAGCAAAAGTGGGACTTTAACAATGGAAACTTTCTTGGGTTTCATCTATTTTTTCGTTTGTAAATTTGTCCTAGGCTTGTGCAGCTATGTTTTGGATTTAAGGGGATGTGTAGTTTCTCCCAGTGTACTGAGTCTCTGAAAGGGCTTCACAATCTCCCTGGTGCCTACTGATGCTGAATTTCATAGCCATTTAAATAAAATAGATGTAAGGTTAAATATGTCATTGGAGGTGGTTGGTTTGGATTAGAATGTGTTAGGAATAAACATCCTACACAATGAATTTATTCCACTTCTGTCTTACCTGGCACATTCACCTCTTTTCAGATTCTAGGGGTTACCTAGATCATGGTATCCCTAGTCAGACTCAACTTTGGGGTCTAGAGGTAGTGAGGTCATCACACTCATACATGTTTTTACCATGCAGTACATTTCTGGCAGCAATAATTCTTTTCCCCTAACTCCCTACCAGAAATGATCACGGACATCTTCATGAACAAGTCATCTCAGAAAAGATTAATAGCATCAAATAAAATTCTCTGCAAGCTAGAACTGAGTAACTAAGACACTGAGGTAAGGAGCAGCATTGCTAAAAGCTGCGAGTTAGGATTTGCATACTACAACCTGCCTTGCTGTACACTTCATGAAGATAGGGTTGTAAAAAAAGCATGACAATTACAATAAGAAAAAATAAGTTGCATATGGTCTGTACAATGTAAAATATTTACTATTTGGTGATCAAAGATAAAGTGTGCCCACCCTACATCCAGGGACACTAATAATTATCAGCATTATTAATTGCAACAAAATAAACATGTTTGCATAAATTAAAGGAATAATTACAAAGACCAGGTAGCTTATACTCTGGGAGCTTTGTGGACCAGAACTGAAGGTTCCAGGTTGGAGGGGAGTCTAATCAAGCAGCAGACTTTGTCCATACCAGTTGCTATCATGAGGTTGGAACACACTTCTTGCCCCAACATATCCATGTCTAATGCTGCCCACACAATGGCTAGTGGGGACAGCTACCACTGGAAATTGGATAGCAGGGCTCCCTCGATTTTCACCAAAATGCATTGGCTACTAACCATACTATTTCACATGACACATTTCTGATTTAGTGTCTCTAATGGATATGAATGATTAGCAAAACCTTGGTCATATATCTGTGTCCCAATAATATGAGATGTATGTGTGTATATATACATACATACATATAGATGTACATACATCTATATGTATGTGTGTATGTATGCATGTATGAGTATGTATGTATATGTGCATGTATGTATGTATGAATGTATGCATTAATTGATAAGTTTATTAACAACAGCATCTAACCACACATTTGGGGCACAAAAAACTCATTCAGTCTTTGATGTCTGGTGTCCTTCTGGATGCAGGAAACCATGGAAAGGACTCCAGGCTACAGTAGCCAAAATCAAAGTTGAGTAACTGATCAGACCCTAAGTAAAAATAAAGGCTAGACAGATTCAACTTCTGTAACAACAAAGTAAAAATGCAACTGTCCTCTCACCTGAGGCTGTGAGTGGACCACATTGCTGCATAACCAACGCACCAAGCCCTTTGCTCCTCCCCTCCTCTGCAGGAGGGACTGAGGATGCTGCCTCACAGTGTCCATATACACACACCTAAAGCGTGTATATATATATATATAAACTGTTGTTCATTCAGTCCATATTTCCTAGGTACCAAGCACAATAAAGGTGATTTGATGTCATCTTAAGGTCATAGGCAAACCAACAGGATTCATAGAGCAGGGGTAATAAATAGTAAGGAAAACAAATTAGTGGAGAGAGAGAGAGAGTCAGAAAGAAACACAGGGAAATATGCCCCTCATGGGAAGGCTAACTGGTGATATTTTAGCTCCTTTTCTAGTTGTCATAAAGTCCTCCCAAATTAAGCTTTCTGTCCTTGGATTTTCATGAGATTCTCATTAATTTCACTGTTTTATGTTTTTGAACAAACTCACATGAGGAGTGGTTTCTATCTGAAAACATTTGGCTGTTTCTCTTTATCCATTTCCTATTTTCAGATTTATTTAGGAATCGTGTGGTTCTAAATAACAGAAACACATCTCAAATTAACTCAAAAGGATTTTAGGAGTCTCATTAAACCCAATGATAAGAATGATATGACCCCTGTGAAAAACCCTATTAAGAATTTTGTCTACTTGTTAACGGACCAGACGAAAAAAAAATAATAATAATGAACAGCTATCGACCAGAGACATCTTATGGGGAAGGAGTGGGGAGTAGGATCAAAAACAGTGGGGGGAGGGAAATGCACTGGACTATGGTGATGGCACAGGGTGATTTGGTGATGAAATCCCATGGGGATTACAACTAAGATGGAAAAATGCACAAAATGATGTAAAAATAAATTATATATATATATATACATATATATGCATATAGATCATATATATATATACATATATATATGCATATAGGTCATATATATATATACATATAGATGTATAGATATAGATATATTTGTCTACTAGTTACTGAATTGGTTTCTGTCTACACTTCAGTTTAATTATTTTGCTGCTACAGAGAGGCTTTTAAACAACAATAGCAAGAACCTAGAGAAAGGCTTGTTTAATGCTTACCTCTGGGCTTCAACTTTTACATTTTTTAGCCACAGAAAAAGAAGAGATGTAGGTTTAATGCTACTAAAATCCAAAATCTCAGTGAAATGATCCAACTGGCATATCTATTCCTAGAATAGTTAACTAAGATCAAAGGAATAATTTTATCTTGGATTTGAACATTCTCTTACACACCCATAGGAAGGCAAAAATATATAGCTCTTACTTCTAGGAATACCTAATAGTGTGGAGACGTCACTACATAAACATAACACAATGGTAAGTGACATAGTGATATTATGCTTCTACATTTAGCACAGCCAGTAAGAAATGGGACAATCAGAGCTAAACATTCTTTAACTACGTCATCTATTCTTGGAAGTTATATATGTCATGTAAAGTCCAGATAAACCATATGTTCCTGTGACATTAAAATAAGAATTTTTAACTTGAGATTTATAAAGGCAAAATCCTATCTGTAATTTGAGTGACTCCACATTATAAAAAGGCAGGGCCAGCAAGCAACATGTTACCATGCATTTAATTTAAGTGTAATAATAGAATTATACTCCGAAGATCACAGAATAGCTTTTCATTCTCTTTCATCAAGAATGTGTAAAAATACCAATTCAAATGTCATTGAAAGAATTTTCTCTGGGCTGCTACTTTTCCAAATACATTTTCTTAAGCTGTCCAACATGTCTACTTTCTCTGGATAACCGTTTAGATGAACTTTTTTTTTTTTTTTTGTGGATTAAAAGGGGCTGTTGATTCCTCCAGCATTTGACAGAAAGAACATCTTCAGGATTAAGGTCAAATACAATCAGAGGTTCTCTCTTGGAAATCAGGTTTGACAGCTTTGCGTTATTTGCATGACATTAACATCCTTCTTAACAACAAGCTTGCTGCTTTCTGTTTAGCCATTCCATGACTACACAAAACATTAGCAAAAAAAAATAAAGAGGGCAATGAATCAAGAATCAGAAATTTGTCTCAGATGAGATAGCATCAGAACAATTCTTAAATGAAAATTCAGACTGAACAGAGTGGTATATTAGCAGGGTCACTGTGTGACCCTGTATAAGTCAAGGCTATACTCCTCTGACCTATATTTTTCAAATTACTATTTTTTTCTTTTAGAGTCTTAAAATAAACTGAACTACTTGATATAAACCTGTGTTTGAGTGCAATGAATGTCTAAAAAAACTGAATTCTCAAGTAGCTTTCCTCAAAATCCTTTATAGTTATTAATTTGATTCTTGATCAAGGTTTTAATTCAAGTTATTGTGGAACCTGAATCTGAAAAATTTTAAACATTGTTTTTTTTAAATGAAAATTCAAAAACATAGTTCATTTTGATTGACTCTCAGCACAAACAGAAATCATTATTGATTTGTGTAGGTAAAGCAGAGTACAGAGACAAGGGAATTTTCAGTTTTTGAGAAGCTCATGGAGTTGGACATAACAGAACTCACAGGCCTGTGCCGGAAGCTGACCCTTGAGGGCTTCGTAGATTCTCTCCTAATTCTTCTAGAGTGCAAAAAAGCTAGAATATAGGGTAATTCTTCCTGGGAAGCAGGGGTTTTTGGAAGATTTTGCTGCTTTGACATAAAGAAAATATGACCAATATTTAAGAGAAATGCCTTTCCTTTGCTGAACAGTATGCACTTGTGTATAGTAACTCAAGTTTCCTGATCTAGCACAGGTTAGGTAGGAATGGGTGTTACAGTAAATGATCCAAAAATGTTGAATACAAAAAAATACATACAAAAGTGAACTTTTGTACAAAATGAAAGCACAGACATTTTTTCTCATTTTTCTTTTAAGGAAATGAAGACTTATTAGTCTATGCTTCTGCTCACTCCCTTTCACTCCCTTATACATCACACAATACTATTCAGGCTAAAACAAAAACATGAAAACAATACCTTGCAATTAATATAAGATTTTTTTACATATAGTCAAAGTATTAGTGACCTTATAAAAATACATATATCTAATCATCTGGTAGAAAATCCTATTTGGTTACAAATTTTAGCAAGTGAGCTTCAGTCAATTAATTCAGAGCTCAAATCCTTGTTCAATATAAGGAGGGAGCAATCATTTTACTCTTATAAAATATTCATTACTATAGGATGGTCTATTGTCTATTTTCCTCTATTAAACTGTGACTGTGCAAAGACACCATTGAGATACAAAAATTAGAAACTTACAAAAAGAGGGTAAAGTGTGGGTTTCCAGACAAATGTCACATGATTATAATTCCGAAGTATATACCATTCTTTGATCTGTTTCATTCCCCAAGTATTTCAAAGTCAGCATTTGTTTTTTTTTTAAGTCAAGAAAGTATTAAAAAAAGTTTAATACTCATTACAATTCTAATGATAAAAGCACATGTACATAGATGATGGATGGATGGATGGATAGATGGATAGATGGCTAATGCTATAGTTAAGCCAGTTTATCTCCATGGCTAAAAGGAGAGGGGAACAATAAAGCAACTAATCTATTTAATCTCTAATTCTTACATTATTATTTAGATCTCCTTTAAATGGTGTGTTTAATATCTCTTATTTAAAGACAGCCTGTATCTTAGATGAAAGAACAAAATATCAAGCACTAGCCATTCACTCTATAATACCCCTTTAAATGTAAGATCATTTGCCATGTTAATGCCATATCTTTAATACTAAATAAAAGTTTAAAAACAAAAGACACTAAAATAAGTTTTCCTTTGAAATAGTTCATGAGGCTTTCCCTATAGTTACTAGCAGTACAAGATAACATTTAATATATCCAATAATATTCACATCAATAATAAATGTTCCATCATCTGAAAAATCCAAACATTGATAAATGGTTCATAGATACACCTGCAAAAGGCTTGTTTAGAATTTAGAATTTCTCCTTAGCAGAGAAAACATGTTCCCAAAGATGAATATAAAACCCTCTATGTTTTATATACCAGTGTAATAAAAAAAAAATATCCTGTTTAGTAGACTGGTCTCCATTCCCCCCACAGGAAAAAAAAAAAAAAAAACCTGCCCAACAACATACCACAATTTTGATAATTGAGAACTTTTCAAAAGATAGGTCGATGTGTCATTTAGCTTTATTCCTCAGCCGTCAGCTACTTAAGCAAGGTTGTGTTTCCTTGTCCACCCCATTCCTATGGATCTCTTCCCACACGGATGCACTGGCATGGAGCTCACTGGTAAGAACAGCATTTACAATACAGTTATAATCAGCTGTGATCCATCCTTGTAGGAACAGTGCTATACAATTATATTGTGAAGCATGCTTCATTAAGCACAATTGCCATTTTCAAGAGTAAATTCAAAACATTTCCTATTATGAGTTATTAGACTTCCAGGTTGGACCCACTTTAGAAAAGGCTTGTGAGGTCTGCCTTTGGATTTGTGCTTATCTGAATAATCTATCCCATTAGGAGTTGCAAATGTATTCTGGAATATCAAGAAAACAACGTTGCTAATGCCATTTCTATTATGCTTGGAGTGTTGCCTAAAATGAAGTGTCAGGGACCGCTCAGACGCCACAAGTTTCAGTATGTGACTTCCCTAGGTTTCACCAGCTCAAAACTGACACATTGGTCAAGAAAAGCGTAAATTTTGCAAAGGGGTGTGGTGGTTGTTAGTAACTTATCAATTTCCCCCACACTGAATTTGAAGATTGAAATAAAGTTGTGATTACTTTGTAAAGAAATCTTACTTCATGAACTTTTTTCAGCTTTATCGGTGGTATCATTTTCAATGAACATGACTTATTTTTTTGTGAATTGGCCATGGTTTAAAGGAGCCAACATAGCTATGGTAGAGAATGATTAGGCAACCAGTTGATCTCCCCACTTTATCATCTACAGACATTTACATGCTAATTCACATCTAGTCCATGTTATTAACTGTCTCAATTTGTGGAAATTTTTCAGGTCTGATCTCTCCTGACATCTCTCTCCTGACTTTCTGGCTTGAAGATCCAACTGACTAAAAAAATGTTCAATTTGATGATCCTTCATCTTTCTCCAATGCCAGGCAAACAGTAAGCATAGATAACAAGGTCTACCTTCAGTGGAAATTCAGACAGCTCGAGATTCAAATGAGATCAATGCAGGAGAGAGGGGAAGCTGGAGATGGATCTAGGTAGATGATGAAAAAGCTGAGCTCCTAAAGCTGACTGTGGTGAACCCTGGGAATGTTGTTCAGTACTATCTGTGCTTCTTGGCCAGTTTCTACCTCAAACATTGAATTTGGGTTATTCTGCATTCTGTTTTTCTATCTCAAGCTTTGAATCTGCCTTTAGGTCTTCAATTTGTCCTTTTACTAGGAGTATCAGTCTGGCAAATGACACCATTCATGACATCTGAGTTCAGGCTACAGAATGACTGTCCGAAAACAGAAGGACAACCGACATGATGCCCTCTTTTCCTTCTGTCATTTCTACTTGCACACACATTGATTTTTCATTTTTGATACCAGCCAGCACAGAATCTGAATATAACTATCTGATCATTTAAAAATTCCTGATGGAGAAACACTCAATACTGTAAAGCATGTGAATAATGGAGAGAGAGAGTAACGAGGAAGAACTGAAGATGATGATTTGTAGCATATGAATTTCACATATTCCTGATGCCTAATAATCTTTCTCATCTTTGACTGCCAACAACTAACATATTTTTTTTTTCCCTCTAGATAGTCTTTATTCCTCATCCACTATTCTCACCTAGGCAGAATAACAATTGTCAGATCATAAAATTGGTAGATGATTAACACATTGAAACAAGGTGTTCAAGAAAAAGAGTAACCTTTCTCCTGTCAAGTGAAATGTTAATTATTTTAAGTAATATTTGAGTGTTGATAGTAGATAATTCTTAGGTCTGCATGTTCTCTCTCTATGTATGTGAGAGATACACATGTGAAGATTTTTCTGACATACATTGAACATGTTTCAAACATACTTCAAACACAGGGTGATGTGATTTTAACACACCTGCATTTTAATATTCCAATATATATTCCATACAAATAATACTTTTTTGGGTTGTCTCTGGTGGTGCAGTGGGCTAAAGTAACACTGTGAAGTGAGCCACAGCTGTTCAGCCAGGCTGGTGACCCACATGGCGCAGCAGACCACTCCTGTCTCGTCTGCTGCTCCCCTCAGCAGTGTACTTTGTCAATCTGCCTGTTCTGCTCCCCCCCCCCACTCTCTGGTGATTCTTCTTACCGCCCCTGCACCTCTGGCCTGTACCCCAGTTGTGTATGCATAAATAATCTTTAAAAAAATAATACCTTTCTCTCTCTCTCTCTCTCTCTCTCTCTCTCTCTCTCTCT
>NW_004567114.1:12028477-12071611 GCF_000260355.1 Condylura cristata
TATATATATATATATATATATATATATTATATGAAGTCATCTGAAGAATAGAACAGGTCCTACCTCTTAATTTTATGATTTTTTCATAAGGTGTATTTCTTATTGAGTCCACCACAGTAAGTTCATCATGTCATAACAAATATTTAAGAGTTAGTCTGAGTAATTGCAAGTAAAAGGATATGTGAACTCAGAAAGTTTCCCTTATTTAAAATAAAAGTAAAAAAATACCAACTTTAAGTGCCAAAAGGAAGAATCCAAAGATCATTCAAATATTTTTATGGACTGATAATAAATGTTCTCTATCTCTGTATTTTTGTGGCTGTCCTATTACTGAATTCCAGCTGAAATTATATTAATTTAGCCTCAGAATAAAAAAATACCTGTAAAAAGAAAGCCTGTAGAGAGCCCTAAACTATATTGTAGACAATATTTCAACTTTCTTCTAAAAATATTTTTAATCTAAATGAGATATACGATAACATAAAAGTTGGTTCAAATTGTAGATTAAGTTTACTTCATAATCTAAGACACTTGATATGAATAAGACACATTTGTAGAAAAGGCTCAATTTTTGGTTATTTTAATATAATAGTTTATTTTTACATCATTTTATGCCTTTTTCTATCTCAGCTGTAATCCCCATGGGCTGACACCTCAGTTTTTAAATAACAAATTACCCCCATTTATTGATTTCTTCATTCATTTTTTTTAACTGTATTTTTTTATTCATACAGAACTGGGGTACAGGCCAGAGGTGCAAAGGCGGTGAGAGGCTTCACCAGAGACAGGGTGGGGAGCAGAACAGGCTGACTGATGAAGTACATTGCTGAGGGGAGCAGCAGGCAGGTCAGGAGAGGTCTGCTGTGCCATGTGGGTCACCTCCGGGGCTGGGGATAGAGCTCGTGCTGAAGTGGCTTTAGCTTCTTAGTTCTGGGCTTCAACCTGCTGTGCCACCAGGGAGGGCCCGATTTCTTCATTCTTTAGGAAAATATACATTTTGTGTGTGCATCAAGCCACAAATAATAGAAAAATAATTGATATCACTTTGGTGAATAATTAAACCTTCACTTGAAATGACTTTTTAGAATATTTAAATATTATATGGTAGAGATTTTATAAATCATCTACCTCTTTGTAGATGGCTCAATTATAATCCAGGAAAATGAAATTTTTATGCAAGATTTTATATCTATGTTCATTAGATATGGGCCAAAATTCAGGTATATGACTTGCAAACAAATACATCACTATATCACCTACCTTTAAAATTAACAAGAATTGAGCTTCCTTGGTGGCCTAGGGGTTCAGTCCCAGAACTATCACTGTTGTAGTCTGAGTTCAATCCCAGTAAGGGAGATGACCCACGTGACTCAGCAGACCTCTCCTGTCTCACCTGCTGCTCCCCTCAGCAGTGTATTTCAGTAGATGCACCTGTTCTGCTCCCTAATCTGTTTCTTGTGACTCCTCTCACTATCCTTCATCTCTGGCCACAACTCTGTTCTCTAGGCACAATAATAATAGTAATGAAATTTACTTATAAATACAGTACTGATTAAGTCATTTACTGTAGACTATGCATAATACATACAGGTAGATAACTGTAAGTGTTTAATAAAAGTTGGTCTGCTCTAAAGAAACAGTTCCAGTGAACTTAAAACATTTATAGTTTCCAAAGTTGTTTAATCAAAAAAGTTTTCACATTGATATTATCCTTTGCATCTGGGTTTTATATTTCCATTTGCCTATATTTTGGTTCAATACTCTTCTCCTCCTCTTTCATATTATATCCACTTAGTACATTTCATTCAACAACAACTAGAGAATATTATAATCATGAACAATATATTGTATGATAGTAATTTTTAAGAAATGTTTTCGAAAATATAATACATATAAAAATGTGCACAAATCATAAACATATAGACTGATTAATTTTACAAAGCAAACACATTCATGTAAATAGCACCTTGATGGAGATACTGTCATATTTTTATACCTGTAAATAGATCCTATTTACATTTAACTTTGTAAGCTGAATTGCATTTCATGATCACATCAGAGTGTTCTTGAAGAGGAATGACAAAGCCCTAAATTATGTGAATAATCAAGTCTGCATTCAGCTTTTGATTACTGGCAATATCATTCAAAAGCTTTTACCTGAACCTGCACAAAAGAAAAATGGATTAAAACCAGTTTTGAACCTAGTTTTGCATTCCCAATTCTTAAATAAATAACCATATTAAGCAGGGAAAATGCTATCAACAATATTTAAGCACCTGGGTTTCTGTAGTGCTGTGCTGGTAACTATAATTTTACACATATGTACAAGTTATACAGGACTACACATTGTACTCCTTGACCTCCTTCAAAATTTCTTAGCCCTGTAGGCCTAAGACAACCAATATATTGGAAATTATCTTAAAGTATCAGACACTAATTGCTTTTTCAGAAGATTTATGACCACACTTATCACCACAGTCTTCAATTAAATTTATTTCAGGAAGTTCACTATGCACTGCCTTATGAACTCCCTCAAGATTTGCTGTTAATAACAAGCTGATTAATTCCCAACCCATACAAGAAAAAAGATATTCTATACCACTCATCTCTTGTACATATATAGTGGAAGTGTTATAATATTAAGACCATCCTTGTGACTCAGAAATAGTCCTAGATTATGACAATTAATCTCATACCAGATAAATATACACACGGGAGAGCAGGATAATTCTAAAACATCTTGTTTTTTCAACAAATTTAACTAAGACAACCTAAGAGAGACAAGTCACTCAAAGAGTAAATCTCTATTTACTAGTACCGTCACTTTTCTGCAGTGCATTTATTTATTCATGAATTGTCACATATATACAAGGATTATAGCAGGGCATAATTAAAGTCTGTTGAAATAATACATGGCTAATGACATCATGCTACCATATTTTTTTGCAGAGAAACTTGAGTCTGATTTACTCACTCAATGATAACTCCATATAAAATTGTCAAGTTCCCTGTGGATTTCATGAACAGCATGCTGAAGGACACATTCAAACACATTGCAATATGCAGTGTTATCTCCCAGACTTTATTTTATGCTGGGTATTATTATATATGACCATTTTATTTCCCCATGACAAAATTGCAAAGAGGCTAAGGTGAATCAGAAATAGCAGAAGTAAATCAGTTTCGCTCTGATAGAGTGTTCCAATTCAGGTGTTTTCCAGTTCTAGAAATTCACTGATGTGAAAATATTTCCTTGGAGAATACAGCATCATCTCCTTTAACTCAGAAATCTAAAAAAAAATATGATGTCATTCTTTTTCGCACACTGTAGGTGTCTATGCCAGTTGTAAATGCTATTCAATTAAGAAAAATAAATAAATTAGACATATTTAGGCACTGCCACATGCTTCTGAAATTCAGGGATAATATCTGTCTACACTGAAGCTTGTGTCAAAAACATTGCCGACTTCTAAAAACTACCTGTAGAAGTACCATTAGTTTCTAATTGTTGGTAGGTTTCATGTGTATAGCATTATCTATAATTTGGCATCTGTATATGCTATACTATATCCACCAACATCTAATTTCTATCCACCACCATACAAGTGACACCCTTTTACCTTATTTGCCCAATCCCTGCTATGATTCCCACTGAAAGTCTAGTTTCCATTGACCCCAAAACACTGGGTCCTTTGACTAGTTTCACACACACCCCCTTTTTTTTTAATGATCTGCTTAATTTTCAAGGTATCCAAGAAGACTTCCTTATACAAAATCATCTCTCCTTACATGAAGGTATCTCAGTAGTTTTCTGCTTTATGCTGGCATCCCTACATGGGACTATACCCCTTAAAACTCTATAGCAACAGAGATTTCAGCTGACTCTTACAAGAATCTGCTTCCTCTACCTATACTTAACAGACGTGCTTTCACTCAATACTGAAAAGCATGCAACCCTGCACCCTTATGTTTTTATTCCGGTCAAGTGTACAGATAAGTCCTCCACTGAAAAGCATGAATATATAATAAGAATGGCTCCAGAGAAAATGAAAATTGTTAGCAAATAATATTTTATTTCTAGGACTAGGTGGCTGGTGTAGAATAATATTTTTAAATCATCATATGTATCTAAATCTTATTTAGCAGTGAAAAGCTAAGACAGTTTTAGTATTAGTTTTTAATTTATCATGTTAAGTAAGAACTGAATTTGAAGTATATGGCTCAAAATTGCATTCGGAAACAGTCTCCAGGAAATTCAGATTAAAGGATCAAGATACGTGATACACAACATTCAAACTCTAAGTCAAAATGGTAAGCAAGTTTAGTTGTTGGGCAATGCCCAGCGTAAAATGCTGGCTATGATACTTCTGTGGCATTTATTTACTTTCAGGGCAGACAATAGAGTATAAAAACTAGCCACAAAATCACTGTGAAAATAGTTCATTACTATGATTAATACAAACTCAGGTCACTATGCAAAACAGCATACCTGTTTTCAAACTAAAATTGGCTTTGTTTTATATGTAATTCTCAACAATTGTCCAGGAACTGATATGATTAAATGAAAAATCAGGAAATTTTAACCTCGTGGAACTGAACCTTCTCCAAATAATTTTCAAAATTTTTCTTCCTTTCAATATTCAAAAGTGACATTACAGTTTTATCTTTGATTGCCAGAAAAGTATGTTTCTGCTTTCTTAGGGAAATTAAGTCCATTTGTTAAATGGCCTTCATTTAATGATACACCACTTCAGAAAAAAAATATAATGACAAATCATAAATTTAGAGTTAAAGAGGAATCAAATCAATGCTTAGTTTTGTTTCTTGATAAAATAATTCTTCATAGACTGCAAAAAAAGAAAATCAAAGTTTGAAAATATTTATAAGACTTTTATTAGGGTGAAACAGCCCAATTCTATCACCCCCTTTACAACTGAAGCAAAAAGAAATCAAAACTAAATTAATTAATTAGTTAAATTTTAAAAAATGATGATGGATAATTTAATAAGTTACAAATAAATTTTCAAATACATAGCTGAACACAGAGAAAAAAAAAAAAAAAACTTCACCCATGCAGTAGCACTGAGTCTTCAACTGCCTCATGAAGGGGGCACTACCTTTGATCAGGGGCAAATTAGCCCCTCAGACACATTAGTTTACACACACACACACACACACATCATATGTATATACATCAGTTTTTGAAGAAGACAATCCTGTGTTCAGGAGACAGACAGTCCGAGATACAAGAAAGGCAGGCTAGCAATGATAGTGGTGAATAAATATGTAGCTATAGAGGGGTATTAACTTTATAGAAAAATAGTAATTTTTCACTTGGTATGGAAATTATTGTAAACATATGAGACTAAAACATTATTGAAGAGAATAAGAAGTTGCCAAAATTACTCTGAGTTGCTGGCATGCTATACAAGGTAAGGTAATATTGACTTGATATGTTAAGTATGCCTTAATAAGCCTAGCATAGTGAAAAACAGGGTGATAAAAATAATTAATTTTGAAAGGAAAATAATAGGGATTAGATAGGATTTATAAGATCATATTCTACAATAAAATATGTTAGTCTATTAAATATAAATAAGCAAAACATGTATGAGAACACTGCCTACTAGAGACATCTATGTCTATATACAGCACACATTTTCATATACTGTATAAATAAAATATAGGTAAGTGATAATATGGCATTTTGTAAATACGCAACAATATTTGATTGAGGAAATGAATATATTTTGTAAAGATTTATTTACTTATTCATAGAGAACTGGAGTACAAGCCAAAGATGTGGAGGGTGAGAGGATTCACCAGAGACAGAGCGGGGAGCAGAACAGGCAGATGGATGAAGTACACTGCTGAGGGGAGCAGCGGGCGGGTCAGGAGAGGTCTGCCACGCCATGTGGTCACCTCCGGGGCAGGCGGGAATCGAACTCATGCAGAAGTGGCTTTAGCTTCTCAGTGCGGTGCTTTAACCCGCTGTGCCACCAGGGAGGGCCGGAAATGAATATTTTTAATTAAACATCATGATTTATATGAAAATCTGACTTCATATAAGACTTAGATATCTGATATAAAAAACAGTAAGGCTAAGTCGCTAAAAATCTACAAATTTATGATCTTGCAGAATCCTCTCTAATCACGTGGTTTTGATAATTTCATTCAGAGAGCATACCTGTATTAGCATGTGATACTAACCAGCTGGCAAAACCATCTCTACCACACAATTGGAATTGGATCTGGAAAATTCCTTTGATTGTGAAAATTGGTTGCTTCATGACAAAAACATGAAGATGATTGTTTAAGCAAGCAACAAAATAACAACCTCACTTTTTTTTCTTTTCACTTTTTACAATTAATGAATTTATTTTTACCTGAGGTAACATCAGTAACCCCACAGGTATTACCACCATAAAATTTCCGCCACCATCTTGTCTATATCCCACCACCACAGAGTCTATTTCCCTCCCTCGCTGCTGTGTCCCTTCCCCACACCCTCCCTGCTTGCTGTCTCACTTCTGTAGCCATAACCCTACAAAGGGTTATTTTTTTTGCTTGTCTTTTTAAAACATAAACGTCATGAAGTTTTGGTTTTTTTTTCCAACTCAAGGTAAAATACAAGAACATATGAAATAAAATTCTTCATCTGTGAATTATCATATACATTCATTTTTAATTTTGCGATATGGGTACCATTACAAATCACTAAACTGCAAAAAAGAAGTAATCTGACAACAATGCCTCATTGTTAGAGATTTTAAATTTCTTCCATCTTGGGCTGGGAATAGTTACAATAGTTAAAATTCAATTTGTAATATTTAGGCATCAATTTGTTTTCAAAAGCTAAGATGCAAAGTCAAGAGTCTGGAAAGTGTAAATGAATTCACAATGAGTAATTATGTTCCCATCTGGAAGTGGCATAAATAAAAATGAATGAATTGAATGGCTTTACTTATTTGCATATTTAAAGACTAACAAGAAACAGACTGCTTTAAATTACTTCCATTTTAATAAATTGTATAACCTGAGAAGTTTGCATTTCAGAGGTCTCCATTTTATAAGATCACACTAGGAGACTTTTTTTATTCAGATACTGTGGTAACTGGCTTTTGAATAAAGCCATAATCTGGGAACTCAGTTATAGCTCAAGTGAACATTAATAATATTTTTGTGTATATGCTTGTAAATTGCAATGTTCACATCTCTTTCAGTAACCATGCTCATGTGATTTGGCTGGTGCATGTGGAGAAGGATAGCAGTAAACATTTGCATATGCAATTGCTTTCTGTGCCAAAACTCCCTTTGGCAAAGGGGCCCATGACATATATACAATTGTTAGCTTCTCAGAATGAGTAAAAATAAGTAATTTTTGGTGTGTGTATATGACAGCAAAACAGCTGTGGGTAAAACCAATTAGTATAATCTTCGACAATATAGGGGAAAATTAATCAATTTACTTAATTTTACTGGTGACACTTAAGAGCTTACCTAGCCATTGTGTCAACATAGTCAAGGTAGCCATTCTGACCTCACAGAATGCAGCATGTGCTCCCATTAAATAATTTATTAAAAATGCAACATATAAAAAATCATACAAAATATAAACAATATATGCTTAGAAAAATCTAGCTAACTGAAGTATACAAGAGTATTTTGGATAAATGTAAAGAGCATTATAATGCTGCAAAAGCCAAAACTTTACTTTTAAATTAGCATGCATTTGTCAAATAAAAATAAAAACACATTTTCTACAAGTCTTGAAGCAGAATGCCGCCTGGAAAATTGTTATGGAAAATGTCAGAATTTACAAATTCAACACTTTTGACTAGGGAGATTTCTATTTTCTCAACTTAAGCTGTAATTACTACAAAGTTAGATGAAAAAGTAGAGGAGAGGAAGTGGACAAATTTAAATGTGTAATGGACTATGAATTGTGAGAAATCTCTGTTGAGAAAGAATGCCTCCAGATGAGTTTGATGGAGCTAAAGTTAAGGGAACATTATCCAAACAAACTCTCCACTGTATTTTTTCGAAGGTGAGCATGTTTTCCTCTCTTTTGGGTATATATTCAAGCCCAAAGGAAAAAGAAACAGGAAGCATAACTAAGCCATAATGGATCAACCAAACAATTAATTAAAGGCCTGTTACAAAGAGATGGGAAACTTTGATAGAATGATTTCTTGCTATCAATAAAAAAAAGAAATAAAAAAAAATGTAGCTACTAAAATAACATGTCACTCTGGAGTTAAAGAGAAAAGATGATCAGAGAAAAGATGATCAGATTACTTGCTTGTTCCCACAAAAGAAACTTTTTTATTTATTTATTTTTTTTTCCAGAACTGAGGTATAGACCAGAGGTGGTGGGGAAGGGGTGAGAGGATTCACCAGAGACACAGTGGGGAGCAGAGACAGAATGGGAGCAGGAGTAGAGACAGTCTGAGCAGAACAGGCAGATCTACTGAAATGCACTGCTGAGGAAAGCAGCAGAAAAGAGGAGAGGTCTGCCGGACCCTGTGAGTCAGCTCCCTGGCCAGGGATTCCACTGAAGCTGAAGCAGTGACACCACTGGCACTGAGCCCCTAGACCACCAGAGATACCCCAAACACTCCGGAAACTTAAAGGACAACCAGACTTTCACCATTTTTACCTGCATATTATAAATACAAGAGATTATCCCTCAACTCCAATTTCAGTTCCTGTCTCTATTATACTCAATTTAGGAATATCTAGCTACAGAAGTACATAAAAGCATATTGTATAAATGCAATACTTTTAAAAACCAATATGCAAAATTTTGTACATATAAACCTAAAAGAATCTTGAACTAAATATTTCCTCCCACATTTAAATAGATATCTAAAATAGGTATATAAATTATAAAAAATTATAATTAAGGTTTAATATAAAATTGATTATTTTAAATAAAAGTTATGTCACTTTTTTATTCATGTAATAAAATGCATGTCATAAAGAAATCATAAACCAATCGTCATCAAAATGTGCTTTCTAATTTTATTATTAGAAATTTTACAGTCTCATCTTCTTGGTAATGTATTTTCATTATACTTTCTCTGAAAAATTTTATATGAAAGTAAAATATAATATACTTACTATTTTGATAATTCTGACATGTAACAGTAACAGCAAATATGTATAATGCATGTACATGAGCATAGAGTATATTTATTCACTTTAAGTTCCCCTAACAATAAGACTTCAAGTCTTTTGATAAATATTTTGTGATAAATATTTTAGATTGAAAATAAGCTAGTATAACTTTGGATAAAATAAAATATCTGATATCTAAATCTTGAAGGTTTCTTTTATTTTTCTGGAGATGTTACATCTTTTTAAGTTTGATTAAATATTTTTAATTTATAAAATAATTAATTTTGATGAAAATATATTTCCATTGTCTCAGTACTCTAATGGTATATGTATTAGATCCAGCTATTGACAGAAATTTTATGCAATAAAATAAAATGCAATAAAATAAAATGACTGTGTAGAGTGTAGAGTGTAGAGATTTATCTTACTTAGATGGACTTTACCAGCAATCTTGCTATGTTTAAAATACCTACCATTTCAATTACATTTTTTAAAATAATTTTAACTCAATATTGAAAACTATAATAGAATTTCATTATTTATGAAAGGAATAACGAGTCTATTAAGGAGACAAATTAAAACTCCCAGAATTAAAACTCCCAGAATTAGCCCAAAATCAGTTATTTACATCTTTAGAGATTGACCTCTGTTTTAGGATAATGATAACTATGCCTTTCTTTGATAAATCAAGGAAAAATAGACTTTTAAAATGAAGAAAAGAAAGAATAATTCCAGCATGTATCCTCACAGTCCTTCACATCAATTTTGGATATATATATATGCCAGTCAAACAGAAGGTTTCCACAATCTCAAACTCAGAATTTTTTCATGAAACTGACAGGCAAGTATATTCTGAACTATGAGATTCACAAGTTTAAGACATCAAAACTGAAGACATTCTTCTGTGCAAGCATGCAACTACAATCCCCTGACTGCTACAGTTTAGTTAGCATGGTACAGGGGATTTTGGCTGATTCTATGTGTATAGGACAACACTTAAAGATAAGATGTCTATTCTACAAGAACTATTTGGAAAGGGTACTGATAAAACATATCTGAAAGGGCCACAGGAGTTTTCCTCTGTAATCATTAAAGATGTATCACTGGGATGAGACACATTTTTATTTCTTTGATTTATAGAGCTGCCTTAATTTCTAAGAATGATTGTTTTTGTGTGTGGATATATGTGTGTACATGTATATATATATATATATATAGTCATGAACTCATATAGATGTAATTACTTATATATATATATATATCAGTAATAATGTAATTGATTCATTCTAAAAGATGTTTTTGCATGTGCAAAAACAAAGAATGCTACACAATTAACTGGTAAAAATGATGAAAGAAATGTTGAAGTGGTTTTATGGAAAAGTGTTTCAATTTTTATTCCCTGTAATTTTTAAATGATTGGATTAAAATTAATGGTTTTTAAATAAATAAATATCAATATATTCTTTATACATATATATATATGTGTGTATATATATATATGAGAAAAGTTTATGTGGCTAAGGAAGCACATAAATTGCCATCATAATTTTAAATATATGGTGAAAATATCTTAATATTCATCAAAATATACTGTTTAATGTTGTTATACTATATAAAATAATATGGCTCTGGATACAGATTAATAGAACAGGAAGAAGAATGCAGAAAGAGACCCATATACTTGTAATTATTATGTAACAGTGCATATGTTAGAATAAATAATGACCATATCATGTAATGGATCTGGAAATTGTTTAACCACTTAGGGCAAAATATAGTTTAATTCTTACATAACACTATAGATAAAGATCCATTTCAGATAAATTGATCTGTACACATTTTAAACAAAACAATTTACAGACAATCTATGCAATTATTTTATTTATTAAAATAGAGGAATTTTAAAATATATCAAAATAAAAATATTGATAGGTTTCACCACAGGCATTTTAAAGCCGGGTTTCAACAAGATGTGTTATAATGAGTTAAATGTTCGTAAGCACAGACTAGGGAGAATACTTTCAAAATATGTCAATATTTGCAACATATAATTAAAACATAAATATCTACCATATTTCTATATATTCATATATAACATATAAAGAGAGGATGGAAAGATAGTGGTGAAACAGTCCTGAAATGGAAAAATTGTATAATCATATAGTTTGTAGACATTAAAATGAAACTGGCAAATAAACATAAGAACCGATGTTCATTCACATCTCTAATTAAATGAACATGCAAATTAAAAAAAAAGGATGATTTAATTGTATCATTTTGGTAAAAATTAAGCCTAACAGTACCCACTTTTTACAGTGCAAGGAATGAATTCCTTCCCTGCTTTTTCAGTTGAAAGGAAAATTGCTAAGGATTATTTGCCTGTATTCAACGCAATTTAAGTTCAGTCCTTTTACCCAACAACTGTAATGCTATATGAAAACCTACAGAGATTCTTTCAGTGAACATTTAAGTCAACAAGTCAAGTAATACTATAATCAAGACTAAAAAGTTTGTAGGCAAATATCTGACTATTTCACAGTAAGTAATATTTTATAGATATGCTCCACTTGTTACAAACTGACAAAAACTTACATGATTAATTTTAATAATTATAAAGTTAACAACCTTAATTGAGCAATTATGATCTAACTGGCAAATGTAGCCTTCACCATGTGCACAATCACATTTAATTGCCACAACATTTGATTGAGAAAGTTACTAGAGTCTCTCTATTGACAGACATGGCTATGTTTAACAACTTTTTCTGGATAAAATAACCAATTAGACAAAGGAGTCAAGATTAAAAAAAAATTATAACTCTGGAGCCAGATGTTTAGTCCCCTTCACTAAAATTCAAGGATATAACTGAGATACTATCTCAGTGGGGAAGAATTAATTTATAAAATAGTTAATATAGTGTGAATTCCACTTCTTAATTTGAAAAAAAAATGCAGTCATGTGGAAAGTTAAGGAAATAAACTAAAATAAATTTTATTGAGCTAACATTGGTTTATAAATGCAGACAAGTTTCACTGTATAGCAAAAACATGTGTCATCTGTACAGATGCTGATGGTCAATGAATACATGAAAAGATGGTCATCATCTCTTACAGTTAGGTGGATGCAAATCCAAATTTCTATCTGCTACATCACAATCATCATCTAAATGCCAACTGAAATTCACCCACACCTGGCCCTTTCCCCTCTGGTTATTACTAAACTGTACTCTGTATATTACATTGGCTTTATTTTTTATATATTCCCCACATAAGTAAAAGCTATGATTTATCATAGTGAATCTTTCTAAATTTGCTTAATAAAAATAGTATAATAAATAATTAACTTGGGGATGGACTGATCAATCGAAATGTAGCAAACTTGATTTCTTTGTACATTGACCATTTTTTTCAGTATCATGACAATTAACTCTCAAATTATTTTCATTATAGACTTTTTTAATGGAGATATTCATTTAGCTGATTTTTGTGCTAAATTTAACATTTTTTAAAAATTATTCTTGGAGGGCCCTCCCTGGTGGCACAGCAGGTTAAAGCACAGCACTAAGAAGCTAAAGTCACTTCAGCATGAGTTTGATTCCCGCCCTGGAGGAGACCCACATGGCGCTACAGACCTCTCCTGACCTGTCTGCTGCTCCCCTCAGCAGTGTACTTCGTCAGCTGGCCTATTCTGCTCCCCACTCTGTCTCTAGTGATTCCTCATGGCCCCTGTACCTCTGGCCTGTACCCCAGTTCTGTATGCATGAATAAATAAATCTTTAAAAAAATATATTCTTGGAAATTTTAGTCAGATTTTCAAACCTTGAGAAGAAATAAAATGATATCATGTCTCAGAAGAGGAAATGACCATCACATTGGAAATCAGTTTATAAGCAACAACTCCTTTGCTCTGGCACTGCAGGAGAGTCTGCGTATCACATTAAACCTGATTACACCCTAGCCAGGGATCCACAAAGCATACCTTTTTAGATAATTGGAGAAACAACTGTAGTGTGTCACATGTGCCAGTGAAGTGTTACAAGTTGCAATGAAACTATTTCTTGGTTAAATTAAGAGACGAGAATGTAGTTGGCTGTGTAGCTTTCTGGAAAATGTTGTGGTTAGCAGGCTAGTTTTGCAGTTGGCTTGCTTAGCAATTTTGGAATATTGTATGTTATTTTTGAGTATAAAGACAGAGAAATATAATAGTTGAAATGTTTTTACAAATAGGGAAGTCAGCTAAAACTGCTTTTCCCAACAGTGATATTATAGGACCCTGTTCCTTTCTAATTCTTACTTTTTTAAATAATATTCTGGGTTTCTCTATAGAATCAATGAAAATTACACATATAGAAGACATGTATTTACTGAATGCTTTGCATCTTAATTTTAAAATAATGCATTTTAAATTAAGGGGAGAAAATGAATTATATCAAATATAATGTAACTTTTATTGAAATTATATATAGATATATGTACATATCTATGCAAATATTTCACTTATATTAACTGTATATCCTCCTTCATTTTTTTTTAGCCATTGTTGGTATTAGTAGTAATTTACATTAACTATGTCCTTCCATACCCAGGTTATTAACTAAACTCTAAGATTAATGGGTCAGTCACTTAGTTCCTTTTTGTCTTCAAGTAGGTGGTGGGAGAACATTAGGAATTACAACAATGTAAAAATATATATAATTAGGGCCCTCCCTGGTGGAGCAGTGCATTAAAGCACAGCACTAAGAAGCTAAAGCCACTTCAGCATGAGTTTGATCCCCGCCCTGGAGGTGATCCACATGGTGTGGCAGACTTCTCTTGACCCTCCCACTACTCCCCTCAGCAGTGTACTTTGTAGTGGTCCTGTTCTGCTCCTCACTCTGTCTCTAATGAATCCTCTCACTGCCCCTGCACCTCTGGCCTGTATCCAGCTCTCTATGCATAATGAATAAATCTTTTAAAAGTGTAATTAATAAATTAGAAAATGAAAATATATTTTTTAAAGATTTATTTATTTATTCGTACAGGCCAGAGATGCGGAGGGTGAGAGGATTCACCAGAGACAGAATGGGGAGCAGAACAGGCAGATCGACGAAGTACACTGCTGAGGGGAGCAGCAGGCAGGTCAGGAGAGGTCTGCCTCGCCATGTGGTCGCCTCCAGGGCAGGCGGGAATCGAACTCATGAGGAAGTGGCTTTAACTTCTTAGTGTTGTGCTTTAACCCGCTGCGCCACCAGGGAGGGCCGAAAATGAAAATATTTTTACTAAATAAAACATGTCTCTTAAGGTAGAAAAAAAAAATTTAAAATTGAGGTCACTTTGAAAATACGTTAATAAAAGAAGAAAAAAAAAAGGAAAAGGAAATGACGAATCCTAAATTGAGGGAGATACACCAATTCACTAAGCTGCTAATGGTTTATTGATGCCCCTCTGAGAAATGACAGCAGCTTCAGAAGTGCAATCAAGCAAACACCTAAGTCAACTTTCACACCTAGATGGTTGTAGGGAGGTCATCACACCATGAAAACTGAGGCCCTTTGGTAGAATTAGCATCATTCTAAGAAGAGAAGAAGAGCTCTCTTTCTTTCCCACCACCCCACTCCTTCTTTTGCCCTAACCCTCTCTCCCCCCTCTCTCCCTCCCTCCCTCCCTCTCTTTCTCAGCCGTATGGGGCTACAGCAGGAAGATGTTCAACTATAAACCAGAAAGAGGGCACCTCAGCATTCTGGAACTCTGATCTTGAACATCCAGCTTCAAAATACGAGAAAATAATGGCTTTTCCTGAAGTCATCCGCTCTATGGTAATTTGTCATAGCAGCCCAAGTTGACTAAGATAAAAGCTGACATTTATTTTAGTGTTCTTTGGAATGAATAGAAAAGGGAAAAAAAGCAAGGGAGTATGGCTAAAGGCAGAAG
Source organism: Condylura cristata (assembly GCF_000260355.1). Classification (NCBI taxonomy): domain Eukaryota; kingdom Metazoa; phylum Chordata; class Mammalia; order Eulipotyphla; family Talpidae; genus Condylura; species Condylura cristata. The sequence continues at coordinate 12,043,507 of NW_004567114.1, forward strand.
CCTACATAAGCCTATACATTTAATTAGATAATCCTAGAAATATTAGAAAGACATGAGTGTAGGGCACCGTTTCACAATCAAATCTATTTGTTCCATATTTTGCCATAGGATTTTTAGTTTTGTTTTATTCCTGAAATTTAGATGATTTAAGAATATGAGCTATACTTACACTGATATGATGCATATCTGTTGTAAATATATTTGCACATGTATGGTATACCTGGCAGCAAATACAGGCCAGTTTGGGAGCTAAAGGTTACTTAACATTGATCTCAGTTCGCTATTTTTGATTCACATATTACCTTCATCCAGTCTACTGACTTGGACTTTCTAGATTTGCCCCAAACTACGGTCCTAATACATCAGCGTGGGTTCATGTCTCATGTCACAAGGCTTAAGGAGCAGGTGAAGCATCACCACAGATCTGATGGCTGGTGAGGTGTAGGAGTCCTCTCCAACTTTACCTCAAAACTATTGTTCATGTACAAACTATGACCTTTGGCTTTACTAAGAAGTAATAACTTATAAATTACTATTAAGTTTTTCCTGAACTTTAAAGAGGGAAATGCATATTACCTGCACACAGACTGCATTAGGATTTAATTTTACCCTAAAGTGTCCTTGCCATAGTACCTAACAAAGTTTCTAGGTATCACAGACGCTAAACAGATGAATATAGTGTCTGACAAGAAAATGCCATCAGAGGCTCACATCAGGAGCCAATACACATCCCTTACATCCTCAAATGACTGCAACTCCTTAAAATTCCAAGTTCTATCTTTTATTTGACAAAATGAGGAACAGCTTGAGGAAGAAATATTCCATGTTCACCACAGTGATAATAAAATATAAAAGAATCAATAGATTTGCCCCCAGGCTGAAAATATGAATCACCTGGATTACTTTCATTTTTTCCTGCTATACAACAAATATTTTTTTCTTGGTTAAAGACAGTTGGTAAAGGTAAACACAAATATTTTTTTTCTTGGTAAAGAAAGTTACCCTACAACTACTCGAATCAATATCAACCATATGATTGAGAACCACCTCGCTAAAATTATATCTCAACGATGCTAACTGCAAGGAAGACTCATTTTTATTATATTTTCTTAACTTCTTGACTCTCTTTTAGCTTATAAATAACAGATAAAACATCAGGATTTTCCTCACTCTCACAGCACCAAGACATTTGTGAAGTATACTATATGGCCTTAAAAATATTGGCCTTAAAAAAAAAATCAACATTTCTCCACAACTCAGTCAGCTATTCTAAAATGAAAAACCAGTAGAGAAAAATACTATTTAAATATTTTTTCTCTAATTTAATGACATACAATTTCAGGAAAGTTATGAGAAAATTATCCCTGGTGAATTTATTTAAGCATTATTCAATCAATAATAAAGTATGAATTTATATTCCTAATTTATACGTTTCTTAAATCTATAAAAATAAGTATCCCTTTTTCTTTTATTCTTGTTGCTGAATATATAATGTCACACAAGGTTTTATTATGTGATTCCTTCAAATCAACAGATATGCCCCTAGGCTGCAAAAGTGCCCCAAAAAGCTCAATGCTACAAAAAAGAAAAACTAGAGAGAAAACTTTTTTTTCATCTATTACTTGTGAAAAGAAGAGGTTAACAATATGTGTGAATGATATGATGGCCAAAAATAAACAGAGAAAAAAGATATCTGGCCAAGTGAGAAACCCTTTTCCAAAGTTCTCAAGCATGGAGTATATAGTTAGGTATATATACATATATACATATACAAATACATATACATATGCATACACATATGTATGTTTATATATGCATATGTATGTATGTGTGTATGTATACACACATACATATATGTATACACACATACATATGTCCCATATATATGTACCCCATATATAAATATGTATATAAGGTGAAGTGCATACAGTGTACTCCACACATACTAGACATTGTGTGTTTATATATATGAAATGCACACTTTATATATGTAAACATAATACATGTGTATATATATATATATATATATATATATATATATATACAATGTAATACAAACACATACCTATACATATATGGAGAGAGATAGATATAGTGTGTGTGTGGGCCACACACACACACACAAGTATATATGTATATACATATATGTGTGTATACACATATATACATGTATGTGTGTATATACATGTATACAATTATATACACATATGTATAAATGTACTACACACACACTGTATCTATCTCTATGTCTATCTCTATCTATCTATACATATCATGATTCTTTTATTACATTTTCTTTTACATTTCCACAGCAAAGGAAGTGATAAGTGGTTTCACCAATGCTAAATTTTATTCAGGAATCTGACATGTACCTGTAAAGAGCTTCTTATATTAATGTGTTAAATTACTGTCTTAATTGATATTTCCAGTAAGTCTTTCTTGACCTTGATGCACGTTGCATACAAGGATTTCTGACAAGGTATCGTAAGCCAATCTAGAGACAACACACATTTTATATTTGACCTTGATCTGTAGGTTTTCCACTCTTCTAGATTTTGGAGAACTTGAAAGAGACAGAGAAAGAAAGGAGAGAAATAACAGTGAATAGACAAGAGGTTGAGTTTATGTTTGGGAAGTAGAAAATGTCTTCTCAATTCTTAAATTGATAAGTGGGATGATCTATAAATTAAGGGATTTAAAAGCAGATAAAAATTATAATATTAGTTTAGGCAAATATTTTGTCTTTAACAAGGTAATCAAATAATATTTTGTGGCGGTATTCCAAGTAGCATGTTTATTTAGTAATAAAATATTTAGCAATAAAATATCTTTATCTAATAAAAATATAGACTTGTTTGTCCTTAATGACTTGTGTATAGACACATACAAATTCATTTGGCTGCATTTAAAGGTATATCCACAAATTGTTTTGTGTTATAATTGTCCAAGTTCTTTTAATAAAAAAAGTATGGGAGGTTTTATATAAACAATGCATAAAAGTTCATCATATTTTTGTAATGATCTCAAAAGCCTTATATTAATACAGAAAACAACTCTTAGATTACAAAGTAAATGTTCATCAATATATATATTTTTTCTAATAAAATTGTCTTTAAATAATGACAGAGCTAGGGATAATGTGCCTTTCATAATCAACTGCACTAATCAAATGTTATTTTTTGCTAATGGAGAGCTAGAGATTAGATTATAATACTGTGGCATATGTTTGATGTTTGCAAACTAAGTGCAACACAGTTTTACTGGAAATCTATGATTTCTTAACTTAAAAAAAGAATCTCAGCATAAAGGTCTTCAGAAATCTGGTAGCTTCTTTATAAAGACTGACGTAACCTTGATGTAAGTATTGCCACTCAAATTGATTTACAGTGTCTATTCTCCCTCAGCTTTTTTTTTTCCTTAAGCAGATTCCTAAGCTATTATGAGACTATGTAATACTTTGAGAATATGTAATAGAATTATAGTAATTCTAATTGTAGAAATTAGAAACTCAGAACTGTTGAGTGCAAAGACAATCATCCCATATCTCTGTAAGTTCTTCTAGCCAGCAAATGATCAAACAAATACCAGAAAACCAAAGCAGCACTGGAAATATTGATAAAAGGAAAATTCAAAAAGATTTTAAGAATAACATGTTTATATCCTTTATACACAGATGGGATCCAACATGACAGACTCCCACATATGCTTCAGAAGCATCTGAAATAACTAACACACAAGACAAGGGTAGAGAGAAAGAAATTATCAACTAGGAAAGTTCTGGGAAGGTGCAACAGACAAAAATTTTCAAAATAAGTTCCAACTTCTTCATTGAAAAGAAATTCAGGGGCCCTCCCTGGTGGATCAGCGGGTTGGAGCAAAACACTGCAAAACTGGTTGTGGCCAGCAGTTTAATGCGAGTTTGATCCCTGGCCCTGGAGGTGACCCACGTGATACAGCAGATCACTCCTGACCCACCCGCTGCTCCCCTCAGCAGTGAACTTCATCGATCTGCCTGTTCTGCTCCCCACTCTGTCTCTGGTGAATTGTCCCACCCCCCACACCTTTGACCTGTACCCCAGTTCTATATGCATAATTAAATAAAATCTTAAAACAGAAAAGAAAAGAAAGGAAATTCAGGCTGGGTGTTCCCGGGAGCAGCCCTCACAGACATAATTTACATAGAAATATCAAATGAAATCTCCATCAGCCTGTCCCAAGGTTGTCTGTTCATTTTGGAAACTCTAGCTTTGTTCTCATCTCCAATAAATTCTTTTAAGCTATCAATACTATCAATCCAGGCTCACGATTATTTTATAAATGAGTATTTAAGTACCATAAAATTATTTACTCAAGCCTAAAGCCGGTTAATATACTTGTGCTTTTCTAACAGATTGTTTTTAACAGACATTTTGCATTTATTTTGTGTGATATGTATGAACTAGCTTGTGTTTTATTTGTTTACAGCTAAATGTATTAATAGTTTAGGAAACACAGTTAATTAAACTGTACAAAGGACAATGCTGCAGATTTAGACTTAAGTCAAACCATTCACTAGAGAGGATTCCGCAAATGTGAATTTTCCAGAAATTTCTTTATGCCATCGTATTTGAGTCACTGTGTCCTTTACCTTACTGTGGAAGGTATTAGCATACACTTGAATTAAATTCAGAATAACAAATAAGATCTAATCTGCATTTTATATTCAAACTACAACAACTTTAATTGAACTTTTCTCTCCAGAAACAAGAACAACGATCATAGGCATTTTGTAAAATATGGTCCTGAATGAGTCACATTAAAAAATATATGTGCACTTTATTTCTACCTCCTAATAACAGAGGCTACTTTCGGTTTCTTAGACTTGGAAAGAAGGTGAAGAATAGTCTGTAAACATCTCTGAGCAGGACTTTGCCAAAACAAAGTTCAAACATTTGAGCACGGGCAGCTCTTAAAAGAACTTCTCTGTATAAAGTGTAATTGTAGTTTTTTTTCCCATTTTATATTCCTTTATTTTTCATTTCCTTTCCTAGAGAAAAATCTCTATTGTAAGCATAAAATTGGGGGGGAAAAGAAGTTAAATAAGTCATCTGAGGACTAATTAAATTCCCATTTGTCTTTTAAAATTGATTTAGCAGTGGGTCACAAGGATCCATGTGGAGGTCACACAGTTTCAGAATTATGCTACAAACCACCCCATGCACCAGGATACCCACAATCCTCCATTGCAGTTCAAAGGAATTTAAATTTGTTTATCTACTCACCTTCTCTTACTGTCCCTGTGTCCATGTTCCATGACTGTTATTCGTTGAGCATCTATTATGTCCAAACCCATATACTGCAATCTTCAGTTTCTTTGTAGATATCTCTTATGTCATCACTTAACTAAAAATTCAGATTTAAAAAAATATGTGAACTTGTTTTCTATTTACCCCCAATTTACACACTTATAAAATCTTCTGGAGCTATATATTATCACAAATTAAACTCATCAAACATCTGTGCTATAATTACTCATTCAGAGTAAGCTCTTTTCACTTAGCTTATTTTCTTTCACTTACCAGTGGTAAAATGCCATCTTCGCAAGGTTCTCTTCTGTTGTTTAGATTATTTTGATACTAACAACATTTCCATAGCTTTTTTTAAGCATATGAATAGGATTCCATGCATTCATTCTGAGTTCAAATTTTAATAAGATCTGTATTTTTATGCTTAATAAAATATTGACTTAAAATAAATCTGTTTCTGTTTTGAATAACAAAGCCAAAATCTTGTATTCCAGCTTCACAATAAAATGCAGATTTCCCATTAAATGGAGCACTCTGCATTTCAAAAAGCCAAATAAGATGACACTTAGAAAGTCATTTGATTAATTAGAGCATGGGGGGAAGTTCAACACAAGAACATTATTTGGATATATTACATTTTTATTTGATTATGAACAGGATTCATTTTCATTGAATTTGCCAACATGCCTCTTAGTGTTTTGTTCTTAGATAAACAAGTGACTTTAAGCATGTTGAGCCAATTGCTCTCATTCTGTTCCTAAGCTGGCATTAACACAGTAGCCTCTGGAATAGTCCCATGCTTGCTGACACATTAACAGTGACCAATGATGTAAAAAGTATCATTCTATTCCTACCTCTGTGTATCTGGAGACCGACAGACTAGGAAAATGCCATGCCAGAGGACATTTTTCCTTCTAGAACTTCCTGTCAGCACTCTTACCAACAGTAAATTCGGCTTCATACCTCCCAGATCCACTGAAGGCCCAGTTTTGGCACAAAGAGAACAAAAATACTTGAGTGATATTACTCCATCCCTGGATTCCCACCAAGGGGGCTTAATGCTGGGGAGAGCATGTAACAGCTGCATATTGTTGTGCTTGGTTTGGACTCCTCAATCTAAAGAGGTTTCAATAGGCCATGACCTCATCAACCTTAACAGTAAGACCTGGTGATGTTTCTCTCATAGCCTTAACACCTGAAGACTGAACTTTCAGTATTGTAGCTAAAAACTTAAGTCCAAGCCCCAGCCTCTCCCTCCCCTGCCAGTTGCCTGGGGATTAGTCTTAGTGCTATCATCTCTGGGGACTGAGTTCAGTCCCAGGTTAGTATCAGGGAGATAAAACACTTATAGCACAGAGGACTTCTCCTGCTGCTCCCCTTAACAGTGCATTTCAGCAAGTTGATTGTTCTGCTCCCCACTCTATGTCTGGTGAATCTTCTCATCCCTCCTACCTCCACCCTGTTTCTGTACCCCTGCACCTCTAACCTACATTCCAGTTCCTCTATGCAAAGAAAAAAAAATCAAGCTCAAAAGAGTTATAAGTAATCAGAAATGTATGTATGTACAACTGTTTCAGTTAATAGATGTGCTAACTTAGGAAAATTACTTGAACTTCGTGTAAGGATTTTCAATGCTAGAGTGAGGATGTTAACCACTTTTTAATAGGGTTGTTGTGACCAGTAAATGAGACAACGCAGTTGGTATCATCAAATTATTCTTCATGTTCCTTCTGTTTTTTTTCCTACTAGAAGGCTTACAATAACCAGAACCTTCTTTTTCTTGGTCCAAAGCTACTTCTTGGTACCACAGATCATGTGATTCAAACCCCTCTACTCAAGCAACATTGAGTCTGTACATATTTTCTTGAGCTTTCCCCTGAAAGTGTGACCCTGTCTTGTCTCCAGTGTAAGTAAGGATTCCAATTTTTTCCTTTTATCTTCATGGGTTCAATGGCTCCAACCACATAAATCAGCATTTCAGGTTTTCTACATGGGGAAAAAACATCTAAAACAATCCATACTTCATCATTGGCTACCTCCTAGCTCTTTTATAACTACCACCATGAATTAGTATTTATATTTAATACCAATTTTCTGAGTCCTTAAAATGAAACAAACCTATGTATCAGGACATACATGAGCACAGTAAACAGGGGACCAAGATTTATAATTGAGTCTCAATCCTCTGACTTGTGATGGCCTACTTTTGATGTTGGAATTCACACTGCTTCATGATGCTGATTAATTTCTATTCATTGGAATCACAATCCACATAAAATCCAAAGTTATGATTAGCAGAAGTTTCTCCTCAGTTTTCTTTTTTTTTAATTTATTCATTTATGCTTACAGAACTGGGGTACAGGCCATAGGTGTGGTGGGTGAGATGATTCACCAGAGACTGAGTGGAGAACAGAACAGGTAGATTGACAACCGCTGAGGGTTGCAGAGGGTGGGTCAGGAGAGGTCTACCATGCCATGTGGGTCATCTCCAGGGCTGGGAATCAAACTCGTGCTGCAGTGACTTCGGAGAGCTTTGTAATGCAGTGCTTTAACCCATCGCACCACCAGGGAAAGCCCTAAGTTGTTTTTGGTTTTTTTTTAATAAGTTCTGCCCAAATAATTGGTACTTGTCGTTTATTTGTTGAAGATATGGGTTGTTTGCCGTGAGATTCCAGAGTCTACATTTTGATGATTACATTCCAATGGTGTTGATTAACACATTCCACTATAAATTGCAGCTGTTTATAGAGGCTTGATCCCTTTAGTTTTGTTTCTTCTGACAAGATTGTTCATTGGTAGATGGTTTCTGATTTTTCATCAGTGAACACAGACTATCTGATGGTGGTTCTTTCTCGTGTTAACAAATGTGGAAGATCAGTGCCTAGGTTCATGAGTTCATATAAAGTTGCAACATGATCGTTCTAATTTCATATTGTCTTCATAAATTGTAAGATAAAAGCTTCTATAAAGAGAAAATCCCCTTCATCTACTAACTAGTTTTATAGTTAGTATCAAAAAGAAAATTCAAACTCCTGAATCTTCACTTACAAATCTTAATATGACTTGTTTCCTGGTATCTCCCAGTGATAAGTATTTGGTTTGCCTTGTCCATTTTGTTTTCATTATGAAATCAAGTATATTGTCATATTTAATGTTTCCCTCCATGAAATTTATTATTCTTAAAAAATATTCAAATTGTCTCATCATTCTCCAATGAGGCCTTCTTCAAACTGACTGTCAAGTACCTTTTAATAACATGCTTAGTTCTAGCTATGACAAAATATTGCAGTTACATTTTCTGTCCCAAACATGGAATTACTTATTTTTCCAATGAACCATGGCTCTCGTCCCCAGATCCACTTAATGTCTAAATGCTTTTATATGTTGAGCCCAATTTTCTCAAATTAAAAAATCTCTTCTTAAAGATGATAAATAACACTATGGCATTTAAGTCAATGGGCTGTTTCTTAAACATTTTTAGGAATTCCCTTTAAAATATTCTTCTTGGGCTCTCCCTGGTAGCACAATGCATGGAAGCACAGTACTATGAAGCTATTTCAGCCACGGCAGCACAAGTTCCATCCCCAGTGAGGGAGCTGACCCACATGGCACAGCATACCTCTCCTGACCCACCCACTGCTCCCCTAAGCAGTGTATTTCAGTCGATCTGCCTATCCTGCTCCCCACTCTGTCTCTAGTAAATCCTCTGACCCCCCACATTTCTGGCCTGTACCCCAGTTCTGTTATGAATAAATACATCTTAAAAAAAAAAAAAAAACTCTCCTCTTAGTAACTCTGGTGTTGGAAAACTTGCCCTCTTAATCTTTATTACATTGCTGTTTACTTCTTCTTTGTTATTTCCCTTCCTCTGTAAAGTGATGTGTATGCGGAGGGACCATGTATTTCCCTGAGTGACTCCTTCACAAGTATGACCTGAGGATCTGCTACACATCACACACTTTTAGGTGCTATAATTGGTTAGAAAAAGAAGACTTGTGTGTTAAAGTTCTGGGGCATAGAGGATTTAAAAAAATTAAACACATGCACATATATGCTTAGTTATCTGAAATTGACAAGTACTATATTGTTGGGAAATTAGAGCTGGAGAGAGGGATCTTGGGCACCGCAAAGGGCTATGCTCACACAGGAGGCTGACACTTCACCTGAGCCCCGAGGATGCAAGCTGCACACATACACCTATATGAGCAGGAACGTGCCAGGGAGAGGAAGCAGCAAGAGCAGAGGCCCTGAGAAAGATGTGTGCTTCACACTTTGTGAGGAATTGTGAGGGCTCATGTGGAACTGGAAGGAAATGGACTCAGGGAATATGTGCTCAGAATTAATCTCAGAACCGCCAAGCCAAGAGAAACAGAATGCATAACACCTTATAAGCATTGAGAACTTCTGCTCTCTTTTTTTTTTAAGATTTATTCATTTATGGGCCCTCCCTGGTGGTGCAGCGGGTTAAAGCACTGCACTGAGAAGCTAAAGCCACTTCCACATGAGTTCGATTCCCGCCTGCCCCGGAGGTGACCACATGGCGCGGCAGACCTCTCCTGACCCGCCCGCTGCTCCCCTCAGCAGTGTACTTCGTCGATCTGCCTGTTCTGCTCCCCACTCTGTCTCTGGTGAAGCCTCTCGCCACCCCTGAGCCTCTGACCTGTACCCCAGTTCTGTATGTACAAATAAATAAATCTTAAAAAAAAAAAGATTTATTCATTTATGCATACATAACTGGGATACAGGCCAGAGGTGTGGGGGCAGTGAGAGGATTCACCAGAGATTGAATGGGGATCAGAACAGCATATTGACAAAGTACACTGCTGAGAGGAGCAGCGGGCATGTAAGGAGAAGCCCGCTGAGCCATGTGGGTCACCTCCAGGGTGGGGATCAAACGCATGCTGCAGTGGCATTAGCTTCTTAGTGCTGTGTTTTAATCCACTGCACCACCAGGCAGGGCCAAGAACTTTTGTTTTTTATTGAGTGAGCGCTGTCTGAGGTCACTGAGTGGGGGGGGGGGGTGTGATGCAATGTAACAACAAATTGAAGGGATCTCCTGGGCTGACCTGTGGCAAGTAGACTATAAGGGGAAAGAGGAGAAACAAGGGGACTTGTTATAAGTTATTGCAATAATCTCAGCCAAAAACTAAAGCATTAGCTGTACTGGTGGTAAGAAATGGGTAGATCTGCCTAATTGAGAACCCGTTCTCTGCCAACACCAGCACCTGGCAAGTTGCCCTAGTGTGCCAGTGGGAGCCAATTACACGGTGTCCAAGAGAAAGTACATTTTAGATACATACATTTTTTTCAATTAACCTATTCTTGCCTTCACTTAAGAAAGAGCACATGCACCACATCTGTTATTGTCCAGCGCATTTCATTCATCCTTGACACACACCAGAACACACGTCCATGTCTGCATGACCAGGCTACAAACTCACCCCCTTCTGCTGCGGCACAATAGGTCACCAGCTCATCTTGCCTCCCACTCCACACTCAGGAATCGCTTTATACTGGACCATCCATCCCTCAGATCTTAATAACTTCTCCCTCATCTTATCCCTTTCCACTGCTATTTCAAATTCATTTCTGCTGCTGAGCTTCGTGTAAGAAACTGCCAAATCACCCTGTACCATTCATCTGACCGTCTCATTTTGCAGTTCTGACAAAATGATTCATAATTACACAGAGGTTCCTGAGTAAAACATAGGCTAAGGCATGGACATCAGAGCCTTAAGATTGTCCTTTATTATTCAGGCTCCCCAGCATCAACTAGAGGGTTTTGGAATGGGACTGCCTGACAGCAATTCTAGTAAATGTAAAAGTCACACTTATCTAGACAATGTATCTATGACAAAATTAAGAGCATACATTGGAAATAGGAAAGTGTCTTCAAAAAATGTAGTCAAAAGAACAGAGCTTGACTACTATTTCCCCATATACTAAACAGCAACAAAACTCAAAATGGATCAACACTTATATATAAGGCATAAATATAAAATGTATAAAAAAATGTAGGCAAAATACAACACTGGCCTTAGTAATGTACTTGGAGTCAAAAGCAAATGAGATGATCTCAAATAATTTTACATGTTAACAAATGATAATACATCTATCATCATATGAAAACAACACTACTGAGTGGAAGAAATGTTTGCATTGTACATATAACAAAGAACTGATTTCTAAGATCTACAAAGAACTCACACAATTTACACCAAGCAAAACAAACAAACAAACAAACAAACAATAAACAGGCAGAAGGGCTAACTAGACGTTCTCCAAAGGAGACATGCAGCTGGTCAACAGACATGAAAAAATAGCCAGTGCCACTGACCATCAGGGGAAGGCAAACCAAACCCCATAACAAGCAACCATCTCACCCCTGGTTCATCAGGGCTGCTTTGCAGTTTGGAGGGTCCAGCATTGTCTCACAAAGTGGCAAAGAAGGCATCAGTGGACTGCTTGAAGTTTGCAGAAGAGAATACGACACAGAGAAAGCAGTTTGCCTTTTCCATGATAGCAGTTCTCTTTACACCACACCCACAGAGCCAGTTATAAGTCCTTTTTCCAACTAAATACAGATCTTCTTCATCTTCACCTTTTCCAGAAACAGTGATGCCTGATCAGTGAGACTTTCACAACCATTGCTGTTTTTCCGGGTATGCAATCATGACCTGAGCTAGCACACCTGCTAGTCTGTTACAGACTGCCCACTTCACTGCACTTTTGATTTAACTGATTCTTCCATAGAATAAAGCATTTTGTTTGGTCAAAGTAACAGTTGTTCAATTAAAACACTAAATAAAGAGTGATTTTTAAAAATAATATAATAGTTTATTTTTACCTCATTTTGTGCCTTTTCCCTTCTCAGTTGTAATCCCCGTGGGCTTCCCATCACCAGATGACCTGTATGCCATCACCATAGTCCAGTGAACTTCCCACTCCCCCATTTTTGATCCCATTCCCCATTCCACCCCCGTAAAATGCCTCTGGTATATAGTTGTTCATTATTATTATTTTCTTCCCTGGTCCTTTATTCTCCTACTATGAGTGAAACCACCCAGTATTTTTCCTTTTCTTTCTGGCTTATTTCACTAAGCATGATCTTTTCCAGCTCCATCCATGTTGCTGTAAAAGGTATGTGTTTATTTACTTATTTTTTGGTTGCTGAGTAATATTCTATTGTGTATATGTACCACATCTTTTTAATCCAGTCATATACTTTTGGTCATGTTTCCATGTCTTTCCAATCATAAATAAAACAGCAATAAACATGGGGGTGCAGGTGTCTTTTTGAATCAGCGTTTTTGTGTCTTTTGGTAAATACTGATTTATTATTATTATTATTATTATTATAAATATAATAGTTTGTTTTTACATCACTTTGTACATCTTTTTTTCATCTCAATTTTAATCCCCATGGGTTTCCCATCACCGAGTCACCCATGTGCCATCACCATAGTCCCGTGCACTTCTGCACTTCCCTCCCTGCCCTGTTTGATCCCACCCCACACTCCACCCCCACAAAATGTCCCTGGTATATGACTGTCCATTATTCTTATTATTTTCTCGCCTGGTCCATTATACTCCTTCTATGAGCAAAACCATCCGGTATTTTTCTTTTTCTTTCTGGCTTATCTCACTAAGCATGATCTTTTCCAGCTCCATCCAAGTTGTTGCAAAAGACATGTGTTTCTTTTTTTTTTTTTTTCTGAGTAATATTCCATTGTATATATGTACCACAATAGTAAAGACTGATTTTTAAGGAGATTCTTTTCTTGGGAAATGAAGTCTAAGCATGCTGCTGGACTTCTGAAATCAATAAATCCAAGGAGTCAATTGAGATGAGATTTTTTTTTCTATCTTCCTCTGTTACTTTCCATATATCTTTCTTCAGCCCTTTGCCCCTAGAGACCCTCTCCCTCCAGTTTCGCTCATGAGCAGGGAGCACAACTCTGAAGACCCCTGAGCGCCAGTGTGTGTCAGTTGCTCAGGAAGTTGTGCTCCTGCTCTGGGTTCAGTTGATCAAATATCCAAGGACTAAGATTGGGGCTGTTTGCAGCACTGAATCAATCATTCAGGGTATCTCAGTTTGTGGATGGGCATGAGATCCTTATTATCAGTCAATTTTCAACCATGTTTTTTCTGGAAGATCAGTCTATTCTGATCAGGAAAAAAAAAAAATATATATATATATATATATATCATATTAGTGCTTCTGCTGTGATTGGGATAATGGGAAAGGGAAAAAGAAATTTTAGAAAAAAGGAGGAAGGCAAAATCAAATATCCATCTTATTTTTCCTCTATTTCATATTCTTGTCCCCTTTGCATATTATGTATATTGATTTGTAGTGTCTATTCCTAATTATCACTCTAACCTGCCACAAACAAACATAGCCCTGCTGTTAACCTGAGTAATTGAGACATTTCTCGTACAGAACATTTTGGAATGATTTGATGGCATTGTAATCCACTATGCAGTACTCATCTTATCTTTTAAAAAAATAATAAATGTACTACAAAACATTTCCATTATAGAAACTGTTTGTAATAATTAAGAGGAAATAATTCTCAAGGCGATAATAATTGGCTTTGGTAGAGAGTCAAACAACAAATAGGATGCCTCTTCAGAAAAATAAATAAAGCAAAGACTATAAAGATTAGTTTACCATTTTTTAAAATTTTTTTAAAGATTTATTTATTCGTACAGAACCGGGGTACAGGCCAGAGATGTGGAGGGTGAGAGGCTTCACCAGAGACAGAGTGGGGTACAGAACAGGCAGATCGACGAAGTACACTGCTGAGGGGAGCAGTGGGCGGGTCAGGAGAGGTCGGCCACGCCATGTGGTCACCTCCGGGGCAGGCGGGGATGGAACTCATGCGGAAATGGTTTAAGCTTCTCAGTGCTGTGCTTTAACCCGCTGCGCCACCAGGGAGGGCCAAGTTTACCAATTTTATGACTATGGATATAGCATGATATGTTAGGACTCTCACACATCAGTATTAACTGAACATCTCTATCTGCTGGAATTAGTTTTCCAAGGACATGCACTACAACATTTTTGAAAGTTGCTTTTTTTTTTTCTATATAACTTCTCCTCCAAGCTAATTTTATAGTTGCTAAGCAGTCAATTGCCAACTTGCATACCAAAATATCCATGTGAATGGAGGCAAGAAATGGGAGTAAGCACAGGTGAGGAAGAAGCAGAACGATTTACATTCAATTAGAAAAGTAATTGATAGAGGGCTCCTTGAAAGTGGAAAGTTACCTTGCCAGCAGCGTGAAATTGTTGCAAAAATACTTTCCCTGCATAGAATTCTCTTGCAGGACTCTGGTTATCAGCAAATTATGATGGTTTCACTCAAGCCAAGAACTGGTTCAGGTTGTCAGAGTTTGAGATGTTTCAATGTTTACAAATATGGTCACGACACAGAGAGACATCCAGTAGTCACATTAAGGGTTGACAAAATGAGTCCCCCTGCAATGAGGCATAGACTTAGGCAAAGCTCTGTTTAGGGTCACCTTGGAACTGACCTTTGCTTCTATGAAGCATTAAAGAATTGCTCCCCCTGGATCGCCTTAATTATAAAAAGTCTAGGATGAGCTGGCATCAATTTCTTCGTTGGAGCAGAAATGAAATGTTTCATGACCTGAAAAGGCAGGAGGCAATGGATCCACTTTGGTTGATATAGCAGGTTTCTAAGGAGATACACTAATGTGTTTGAGGGAAAGAGTGACAAAACAGCTAGCCTGAAATGGCAGCATTACAGGGCTGACAGAGACTGATGACAGGGTCCGACAGGACACACGGGTGGATAGGAAATGTGGTGTGTGGCCGATTGGGAAGGCAGTTCTGGAAATGGACACTCAGCGGCTGCAACTGGGTTTGTGGCTTGGTGAATAACATGAATAATAGACCGAGGATTCTGAATGTGTCTATATAATATTTTGTAAAATATATTCACTGCACGTTTCTAGGCAGAGATTCCTAGTTCTCAAATAATCAGAAGCTATATCACAAACTTTGCAGTAAAAGATTAAGATGTAAATACTGTTCTTAGCAGCTCATGGCAATTGAACAAATTATTTAAACTTTCTGCCTTAATCTAAACCACAAGTTTACAGTGAGGATCCAACATGCTTCCTAGGACCACACAGGGAGAGGAATTAAAGAACTTAGTGCATTGGATTATGGATTCCTATTTGTCTGCTTCTAAGCTGTAAACATTGTCTGAATGAGACTTTACCTGACTTGTTTTTGAGCTTCGATGCACAATAGCCTCTCAGTGTTGCTTATTGAGTGAATTAAAGTACCTTCTCAATAGCAAAGAGCATCACTCATCCATAATACACAAATTTAATTAAATCATGATCAGTTTATAAATGGGTGGTTAGGAATGTGCTTGTCAATACTGCTAAGCCTCAGGGCATTATTATAAGCATTCAATATTTCTGTATTATTGATTCTCAAGTTGTGCTAGATAATAAGATTTTTAAAGGGGAGGATGACAGGCAAACTGCATTTCATAGTATTCTACACATGGAACACACTTTAATTTTTCTGTTGCAGAAAAGAGGAACACTATTTCACAAAAAAAAAATTTAAAATGTAATTAAATTATGTAGTCTTCTTGAGGAAAGATAGTATCAAACGTGTTTTTAAAATTAAAATTTGTATCAAAACATTGATTTAGCCCACATCAAATACAGTAGTGTCCAAGACAATGTATTTATTAAGAAAGTCTACTCTTTCCTCTGATTTCCCTTTCAGTCCATGATGCCATTATTATGGTAATGCTCAACAATTCTGTCTTCTGAAATCTTACATCTCCCCTGTTTATGCAAATCTACCCATCTGTAACCCAACTTTTAGACTTATATAAAACAACATGGATTAAGGTTAGTTATTTTACTGGTCTTCTCTCTCCTATGACCTTCCCTTTCTCTGTCCTCTTTCTTCCCTCCATTTTTGTTTCTTCATCTTTCCTTTCTTTAAGCTGCAGGCATTCTAAATATATTAGATCTGTTAACTTTGCATTAATCAATAAATATTTGTTAAGTCCTTTCTCAAAACCTACTGAGCCCTTCAAAGTAATATTACTTTGGGATTTGGGAAGATGAAGAAGAAATCTTTCTTATATTACGATATTAATCTAACCTTTGTATCACCCAAACATTTTGCCGTTAATACATTATGTCTATATGGGACAAGCTACTTTGATTCCTTTTCACTTCATAGAAATCCTAATACGTTTTCTAGGTCCACTGCCTTTACAGATAAGGAGCCCAAGGCAAAGTTGTTTTAAATGTCCTGCCTAAGGCCACAACAATAATTAGTAGTAGATTGGGAATTGCTGTCAAAATGCATTGCCTTACATTGTGTGCTAATTTAAGGAATCCTATTTAAAGGCATAAAGATAAGAGAGAAGAGTTGTGAATGGGCATTTGTGTACTGGATTCCACCAATACCCAGTGAACCAGTCTTCATTATTCTCTACCTCCAACCCAGTGTATTCATTCAACTGATTGAACTGTATGCAATGGGTCAACCCACCTCCTCTAGTGATTTACTCTTAACTGACATACTTCCTGGTCATATTCACATGTCGGAGTCTGAGACACCTCAGTTTCAAGAGAACAGGAGTTCCTATGTCGATATCCCTTCCATAATTTGCCCTATGTACATTTTCATCTGTCTGTCTGTACCCTTCAACACGTCCTCTATAATAAGCTGGTAAATGTGAATAAATGCTTGTCTGCACTCTGTAAACCTTTCTAACAAATTAACTAAGCCAACTGCAGGGGGGTCTGGAATTCTTTCATCTATAGTAGTTTGTTGGAAGCTCAGATCACTTCTTGAACTTGAAAGTCTAAATGGAAACACTCATGTCGGACTGAGCCCTTAACTTCTTGGTACATTATCTCTAGGTAGACAGTGTTAGTAATAAATACAGTTTGTAGGACACCCAATCAGTGTTTGTTAAGAATTAATCATTCAGTGGTGGAAAATACACAACAGAGAAGACTCTACTATATTAGATTTTCAGCATTTATTGTAACAATCATCAATATCAAATACAAAACTATATATCATATATTGTGCATTTTTCTACGGGCCAAGCCCATTTTCCTGAAAACTCCATACAAAGGGAATTAGTATAATATTACTTTACAGATGAGTGGCCTATGATCATACTTTAAAAACTTTCCCAAGGGTAGACAGCTGGCATGATAGAGGTGATACACAAACAGTTCCCTCCAACTCCAGTGCACAGCTGTGAACTATCCCACACTCAGGAAACTCATGGACTTTTGCAGTTCCAGACAGCTGATTTCCCCTCTCCTATTCTAACACACACTACTTTCACTTTGTAATTATATTAAATATCCTAAAGTCTTTCTCCAAATAACTGAAAGATCTAATGGGAATCAGTAGATTCCCTTTTTATATTAAGCAGTAAAAGAAGTAAATCCCCTAATACTAATGTCTAACCAAGGTCTTTAAATCTGGACCAGCTTAACTTGATACAGGGTTTTAAAGCTCACAAAATACTCAAGAGCTTTTATTTTACTTCACAGTTTCTTGTTTGGGGGCAGGGTTATGTGTCCAGCTCTGACTAGTGGATAGTAAATGGAAGTCATCATCATTTTAAGACAGTAATCTCTTCCTAGTTCTCTCTTTTCATTCAGTATCCCTAAAAATCATGTCTAAAGAAGGCAGAGCCATAAGAAAGAAGACTAATGAATCTTTAAGTTTACCTGGAAATCCACTGGAACTGCAGCAGAATTTATATGGATGAAAACACTTTTTACTTATTCAGCTTAGTCTGTTGTATGCAAAGACAGGGAAGAGACAGTATAAATGAGGAACAATTTTTCCAAAATCTTGACACTAAGATGAATTAGTTAGTATGCTTTCAGTTTTGTGTATCAGAAAATGGTACCATCGATTGCTTCAAAAGTAGGAAATTTAATACCTCATATAAAAACACATTCTGGAAATGGATTATTTTGGACTAGTAGTTTGGCAATGTATTCACAATGCAACTGTTGCAGCTTCAAGGTTCATGCTATGAACATTAATATCCATAGTAAAAAATGGCCATGTTTTCATCTCTGAGTTTCAGATGAAATGTCGCTCTAACCCCTCAAAACCTCTTCATGCCTAAGTGTCTACTGTTAATGTATCAAATCCTCCTGTCTAAGCCAATTCAATTGACTTGACCTTACTAGAATTAGTTTCCTACTTTAATCACCATTCATTAACTGCAGTAAAGAGAGTCCGAGAAGCAAAGAGTCACCCTATTCCTGAATAGAATCAAGAAGAAGTAAATAATGGTGACTGGAGAGAGTGAGGTAAAATATTCTCTCAACATGAGGTACCCAAACTGAAAGCGAATTTTAATTCAAAATATGGCTAACAAGGCTAGTGGTGCAAGGGCTTAGGGTGCAGCACTCTGAAACTCTCCAAAGATATGCAGCACGAGTTCAACTCCCCACCAGGAGGTGATCTACATGGCGCAGCAGCCTCTCCTGTCTCACCCGCTGCTCCCCTCAGCAATGTATTTCAGTAGATCCACCTGTTTTGCTCCCCCTATGTCTCTGGTGAAACTCTCACCACCGCTCCTTCCTCCCCACACACACACCTCTGGCTTACATCCAGCTCTTATAATGTATACATAAATGATTTTTTTAAATATGGCTAACAATGTTTTCTCCTTAAATTTACTATGCTTCCAGTTTATCCAAACAAGTCAGCAAGTTATTGAGCTTATTGACTCAACATAAGAGTGAAAATGCTTCAGTGGAAATAATCATTTCTCACAAATATTCAGCTATCAATCTCTTTTCTTCTTCAACACAAATTGTTATCACTATTAAGTTGCTGTTTTAAAAAAAATATGTATAATTTTTTAACTTCGAATTCTCTGTGCTAGTATCATGTAGTCAATACCAAATTAACGACAAAATGATGGGGCCTACCTGGTGGCTCAAGGGGTTAAAGTGCAGCACTATGAGTCTGTCACTGCAGCACAAGTTTGATTCCCGGCCAGGGAAGTGACCCACATGGTACAGCAGACCTCTCCTGACACACCAGCTGCTTCCCTCAGTCAATCTGCCTGTTTTGCTCCCCACCTTGTCTTTGGTGAATGCTCTCATGCCCTGCACCTCTGGCCTATACCCCAGTTCTGTACGTATAAATATATCTTTAAAAAATAAATAAAAATAAAAACAAAATAACTTTTGAATATCAAAGCATATGTGTATTTTTAGGCAACAGTCAGTTTTGCATTAAAATGGATCCTCCCCCTTCTCCAGTAGGTTGCCACACTTAACAAATTTGACCAAAGAAGATGTTCTGTACTTAAGGAAAATAGTTTATGTTTAACATCAATTCTATTTCAGTTATACATTATACCAGGAAAAGAAAAGACCGACCAAGAAAATGTTATAAATGGGAACTAAATAAACTGCTGTTTTCTGACTCTGAATTCCATTCATTTCTGAGATGATTTCTAAGATAATCCACCATCGAAGCACAGCATGTTTGCTTTTTAAGAAATTGTGTGGTGGGGCCTTCCCTGGTGGCACAATGGGTTTAAAGCACAGCAGTAAGAAGCTAAAGCCACTTCTGCATGAGTTCAATCCCTGCCCCGGCGGTGACCCACATGGTGTGACAGACCTCTCCTGACCAGCCCGCTGCTCCCTTCAGCAATGTACTTTGTCAGTCAGCCTGTTCTGCTCCCCACTCTGTCTCTGGTGAATCCTCTCACCGCCCCTGCCCCTCTGGCCTGTACCCCAGTTCTGTATGCAAAAATAAATATTAAAAAATAAAAGAAGAAAAGAAATTGTATGGTACTCTCTACCTCTCTTAAACATCACGGGAGACGTAGGTACACATGTGCAGGCAGGAGTTGGGGGTGACTAGCTCCTCAGAATCACTGGAGCGAGGAGTTGAATTATGTGTGAAATGTGAAGCCAGACTCAGAACTCCAAGGGAGTTCAGAGAACACTGTACTGTAGGCCTCTATGGGATCTGGTTAGTACCCTGATGAGAACCACCGTGCAGGTATAATAAAGCTTCTGGAATCTCAGAGCTGGGAGTGGGCAGAGGGCTTTAATGAGCTGTTTTATGCCTGTCCTTGTCTCAGTTCATCTTTCTTATCTCTCTGTCTGCTCAGAGTTGTAACAATTAATAGTCTCTATCTCACAGTGAAGTGTTAAAGTGAGAAAATTACCTGAGTTGCCTAAGCTAAATGACTCGATTTTCCTTCCATTTTCAAGAGCTATTAAGAAGGCAAAAAAGAAGAAAAAAATAAAAGAAAGAAGGTTTTGGGAAAAGGAGTTGGTTCGCAGACAGGCTCAGTTCAGTCTTTTATTTCAGTTTTCTATAGAAAGGTCAGGTCTACACACTGGGAAGTATCTTATTCTCCTTGCCTCAGACTTAGAGCAGTGATGGAAGCAACTAAGGTGTGTTCATTTCAAATTGTCCCCAAAGGGAGCACCTATTCTCAGGCACTATTTCAAGATTTTTTTTTGATGCATAGATTAATAATTTTTAGTTTCTATAGTTACAAATGCATTTCCTTAAGTATTTGGGAAAAATGTAACTATGGCACCAACATGCCATTCTTAAACAGTGTTCTATATTGTTCCTTAGGGAGATCATACAATCATGAGTCACTTATGAATAAATAAGTGGAAGTGGCACTTACATGACAAAAGAAGGAAAGACTGAGATGTAACAGTGGTAAGGGCTGAGGGAGTCTTAAGTAGAGAACTATCACGATTCTCTTTGTGCCTTGGAATCCTGAATGAATGTCCAGCATTCAAGTCTTCAGTCCACACATTGTCATGCTGTTACCCCCTCTAAATCTGTACCCATTTCTTTAGCTCTGCAGTGACCTCTGCAGTCATCCCGAAGTGACCTTTTGTGTTTACTAGGATGAAGTGTTTAACTAAATTGAATGCTTTAAATTTACCATATTATTGCACCTGTTAAACAACTCTATCGTAGGCATAACTCCCTTTTTCAAGCTGAGGAAACTGAAGCCTAGAGAGGCTGCCTTTTCATCTGATTCCTCTTAGCAGGCTATTTTGTCTTCAGAACTCTCCAACTCCTTACCTGTGTCTCTTATATATTAATAATACAAATAAGAATAACTAAAGAATAGCAAACATTATTGACTACATTATGTCAAGGTTATGGAGTGACATAGATGATCTTGTTAATGCTCAAAGAAAACCATTTTCACTTCGCAGTTGAGGAAATGGAAATGGAGGGATGTTGTGTAACACTGTCAACATCACACAGCTATGGAGACTGGAAAAATGTGGCTTAGATAGTGGACAGACTGACCAGCCCCTATCCTCCACCTTACATCCACCCCCAAGTCCGAAACCCACTTTGAACTTGCCTTTACTCATGGTGTCAGGATATGATGGCAAACAGTGCATGCGAATGAGGCTGCATTCCACTTCCTTTGCCTTCAGTCAGTGAGGTCTAGACAGCTTCTGAGCTCTCTGCTGGAGCCTGTTTCTATTATAGTATAGTTGTTTACTTGTGCTGGAGTTAACTTGTAGAAGAGAAGGAACAGGAAGGAAAAGAAGGGGGTGGACAGAGCAAAGAAATGGGAAGGGAGAGGGGAGTAAGGCTGAGAAAATTAAGTGGGTGTCATTTTCTCCTCTTGTACCTCAAATCAAAAATACATTTGAAAACTTCAAAAATTAAAAGTTTCAATGAACATCTTGGTCAAGTTGACCTCAGTTTTATGAGAACTGCTAATGTGATGGTAGGCTCTGTCACACTAACTCTAAAGATAAATCTTCTTAATGAACTGAATTCTTCAATTACAGAATAGCTAGAAGCCAAATCAGATTCACAAAATGACCTTAAAAAATCCCTCTACTTTCAAACCCACCAATCAGTTTATCTCATGAGTATAAACATGAAACTTCAAGCTCTCAGCAGTCACAGCAGCATGAGTTCAATCTCTGGTCAGGGAGCTGACCCATATGGCACAGTGGATCTCTCCTGTCCTGCCTGCTTCTGCCCCTCAGTAGTGGATTTCAGTTGCTATGTTTGTTCTGTTACCCACTCTGTCTTTGGTGAATTCTTTCTCCCTTGCACTGCTGGCCTACAGCACAGTTCTTGTATGCACAAATAAATAAAATAAATCTTAAAAGAAAAGCTAAATAAGCAAACCAAGACAGAACTCAGAGAATCAGAGAACAAATTGGTGGTTGCTGCAGGGGAGGAGGATTGGAGGATGGGTAAAATGGTGAAGAAGGTCAAGAGGTATGAACTTCCAGTAATGAAACACATAAATCATGACATACTTTATAGCGTGGTGGCCAGATTTAATAATATTGTAGAGCAGACATGAAAGTTGCCAAGAGAATCATCCTAAAAGTAACTTTTTTTTTTGTGGTGATGAATAATTAGCCTTATTATGATGATCATTTTGCAAAGTCTATAAATACCAAATTGTCGTATTTTATACTTGAAACCAATTTAATGTTATATGTGAGTTATACCTCAAAAGTAGCCATTTTAGAAAACCTGATCTGTTTAATTGATTTAAATGGAGATACATAGCATATACAAACTCAAAGAGATAACTGAGTTATTTAATTATTTAGCAAACACATATTAACTGAACTTCCAGGGAACTAATGATAAACAAGATACACAAGAACCGGCATTTTACTACCTGTCTACCTGTAGCAAGAAGAATGATGACTGTAATAGTCAACAGAAGAAAAGATGCTTGCTGGGTAGCCTGTTTTTTTTTTTTTTTTTTTTTTTTTGGACTTAAATTTCACAACATGTCTAGGAAGGAAGATGAGAAAACTAAGACTAATGAAGTTCATTGTTTATACCCATTATTATTCGGTTAATACAGAGTCAGGATTTCAACCCAGGCTTACATGCCCTAGGACCTTTGCTCTGAAATTCTAGATTGTTATCTAAGAACATACCCTGGCAGACCACGAAGAGAAGGTAGAGTACATGTGTAGAAGACAAGTATCCCACTCATAGGTGTGACACAGTCAATGTAAAACAACAAACAATTAACGATTGTAAAGCAAAAAACCTGCACCTAGGAAATTCAACACAATGGGAATTTGACAGCCTTTGGAAGAACCATGGAGTAAGTATGATATTAGGAGTAAGTATGATATTAAAATTCCATCTTCTGAGGAATTCTTTCTCAATGAGTAATAACATTGGCTTTTGGAGATTTTGAAGGTAGGTATGAATTTAGGAAATCCAAGTTTGATCAGGCAGATGAATGGACATTTCTAGATTCTGTTATCCAGGTCAAGAATTTAATCACCACCTCTTAGCTAGACTTCCCAATTACTTATTTTGAATCAAAAATACTACCCATCCCCATCATGACATGATTTCTTCAATTATTATGTTCTGAATGTTTATTTGCATGTGTTCATATTTTATGGTGTCCCCACTTTTCCCAGCCTGGACTGTGATATCGTTTCATTTGTGTTTCTCTAATTAATAGCATAGCCCTTGATACATAGTGAGTGTCAAGTAAATATTTACAGTGACATGAAGCTAGATGTAATGGAGCACAAAAAATAGAAAGGTCAGTGAATGGTAAATGTTAATTATCTGTTCAGAATTGACTTTTGCTTCTTTTTGCTCCTATAGCTGAAACCATTTTGTAATAACAAACTATTAAAATATATAATAATTAAATCAATCAAAGTCTTAAAATGGTACATTTCATTTATGAAAGTTCTATGTTGATTGCCTGATTTTTCCATCACAATTACAGCACTATTTCTTTGAATCAGAGTAAGATGTAGTAATTCTGAATGCCAAGATAGTTTTGTCCTTGAAAGGAAAGGGCATTCCCTTACGTATGTAAATAATTTACCCTTGATTAATAATTCCTGAGTGGCTACTGTCTGCCATCATCTTATAGAAGACATAGACCTTTCTTTTAGGGACTCAATCTAGTCAGCGGAAGGAAGCCAATATTTACCAGAGCAATGTGGCAATAGAGTGTGCAATAGATAATAGCATGGATAAGTACACTCTCACCTGGAGTAAAGTAAAGGAAAGATGTATAGATAGGTCAAGTTAAAGGGGATGTTTGGATGGAAAACAGAGATATTCAATATTGGTATGAATGTGTACATCAGAGTAAGCCTGCAGGGGTAGGAAAGAATCACATCACAGGAGACCTCCATGCCACACACTTTAAAATAAAACCTGCAAAAATGGCCTAGATATGCCACATGAACAATAACCTCAGAGAGCTCTCATCTCCTAATTTGGAGTCCTTTCATTGGCTTAACAACCGTTAATTGTTTCAGAATATTACAATGTTAGAATAAAGTATTGGGGTATAGAAGAATAAACAACACAATCCCTTAACAAAACTTCCCAAACATCTACAAATTACATTTACAGTAACTTCTGCATAGAGAGACCACGTTTTCCCTCCTCCATGTCTTTAACACCATGAAGGAAAGGGCTGAGCCTCCATGGAAACAAGGAGGGACAGCTTCTGCTTATCAGTAAGGCAGCAGGATTCCTGACTAAGGGGAAGTCACTGATCTTTGCTTGTGCCAGTTTTATTCTGTTTCAGTCTAACTTATGATAATAGGACTTGTTTGCAAACAAGAAAAAGAAAAAAAAAATCTGAGGTATCATAGTTCACCTGGAGACCAGAAATAGGACAACCTGCAAGGACAAGACCTGTTGGGGACAGAGGCCGGCATCTGGCGTCTGTAAGCAGCCATAAAAAGGTGAAATGGAGTCCGGATAGAGAAAAACATCCGGGTTGTAAAAGGCATGTGGGAAGAACTCCCTGCCCCCACCTTTTCCTTCTCCTCTTTCTTTTCTCGCCCACTTTTGCCCCTCGCGAGACCAACTGCTGCCAAAACATTGCTGCATGTCTATTGTCCATTGGCCTTCTCCCTTCCCGACTTCTGCATCCCCCACCTCTTGTATTTTATATAAACCAGATAAAAACAAAATAAAGAACTCTCTCTCTTTGTTCTGCTACACGCGTGTGACTGTTTCTTTTGTTCTCTGGACCTGGGGCCCCGACTCCCCAGCCTTGCAGGTCAAGGCCCCCCGCGAAGACCCTTAGTAACTTTACAGTGCAGGGGCCTCCCAGGTCCGCGTGATAAATGGCTTAGCTGCAGAAAGAGCTAACTAGAGCTTCGGCCCAGGAAATCTTTGGATTTTTATGACAAATTTAATTTGACTCTTTTATGTTCATCAGTACCTCATTTTCCCACTGTACATTTTTATTTTATTTTGGATCGCTTCTGTCCTTGCTCTTTCACAAGAGACCTCAATGGAAAGTGTCAGAATATTGCATCAAAAGCCTTTTAGATTGCTTGGAGTGGAATGCGGATAAGCATGCAAACTTGTGAGTGCTCCTCCATCCTATTTTGTGCCTTTTGGAAGTGATTTCTGGGCTGTAACAAAAGTTTCTGACCAGTGTAACTTGTGATGAATCTTAATACAGGAGACATAGGGGTCACTGATAAACTTAGGGATAAAAACAAAGAATCCCAAGCAAATTATTATCAAAATCTCAACAAAAGCCATTGCTGGTTAACTCCTCTGGACCATTCTTTGCTGAGATGTTCTATACCCATTTAGGTACTGCCTCATTTTAGGAGAAAAAAGTCTATGAAAAATCTATTATCACTGCAGTCAATGTTGTTTCTTTATGTGTATTTTTCTCATCCCCTAGTCAGTAACATAGAAAAAGTGATTGTTTAATGACAAAGTTAAGAATCACAGAATTTTTTTTTTGCAATTTAAATTTAAAGAGAATCCACAGAAAGCCTCTCTTATGCCTGATTTAAGCTATTCTTCAATTTTTATGAAGGGTTATTTACATATATTGACTACCATGGAGGTGGACTTTGTATTTTCATACCTTAGGAGTGTCAGCTGTTTGCAAATTTAAATTCACTGAAGATCACTAATTTTAGCCATCTTCAGAGAGGGGAACAGTGACAATTATGAAATGTCCAAAATGGCCTCCATTTCTGGGGACACAAGGATGGACGTCTGAGTAGCGTGGGGTTATGGTGGGCTGCTAGATCCTGAGAACAAATTTGTGGAGCCTGTATCATTATGAAGAGGAAAATTCAGATGTGGGTTTCAGCCATAAATGTATCCACTCTTTTTTCCAAGAAAACTGGCTTAAACCTTCTACTACTTACTAATTAGGAAATTTTTAATTCCTGTGTGGGTCAAAGAATATAGCAAATTCCCCACCACTCAGATAAAAACTGGAAGTGTATGTGAGGCATCGAGCTCCTAAATTGTCTGTTCTTCTCTTCCTCCTTGGTATTCTTTGGAGTCAAGATTATGATAACCCATGAGAATCTGTCAGCTGTCTCTGAAGACTCCATGTAATTAGCAAATGAGAACAAATCATTGTCAATCAAGTGATAACATTTAGCTTTGCATCTCTGAGCCTAATAAATTTCAAAACAAAAATATGAAATTTCTGTTGTTTGCAGCAAAGATGTATGGCATCAAAAAAAAAAAAATCAATATGCAAAGTAAATACAACAGTAAATTTTGACCTTCTGGAAGATTTAGTTAGTTTTACTTATTCACTCATTCATTTATCATTTCTTATTCACTCACTGGGCTCTAAAACCAGAAACTCTTCATTTCTAAGAATGCCAAGAGTATATAAAATATAAAATCATTCTGTCTGAGAGTTAGAGCTCTCATACACAGGAGAAAGAGGAAAGAGTCTAGCTAAAATACAAGTTGATGTTTGCTGCACTGCTTAAAGTGGTATTATGTGAAATTAAACCATTAAAAATTTACCTCCAGCGACCTTAAGGAAATCACTTAATCTTTTGAAGTATTTTTCTTCTCTAAATAAATAAGAATAACAACAGCAGCACATTCACCCTGCCTGGGAAAAAATTAAATGAACTAATGTCTTTAATGAAATTAAGCCAGCATTAGGAAATAATAAATGTCAGTTGTTTTCATTGCTGTTGTTCTTTTAGAAGCAAAGTACTCTACTGGTATAGAATAAACTGTGGTGTTTGGGAGACAATAAAAAGCACCCAAATTGTGGTCTACCTTAAACTTAACCTCTTCCTGACCTTAACCTAATGAAATTTTTAAAAATGGAGTGGTCATTTTATTTTAAACAAGATTAATTTATGTATACAAAAGTTGGGCTGTAGGCTAGAGGTGCAGAGTGGGGTGTTGAGAGGATTCACCAGCGACAGAGTAAGGAACAGAATAGGTGGACTGCCTGAAATATATCGCTGAGGGCAGCAGCAGGTGAAGCAGGTGAGGTCTGCTCACCGTGTGGGTAAGCTCCCTGGCTAGGGATTGAACTCATGCTGCAATGGGGGCTGATAGCTTCATAGAACTGAGACTTTAACACTTCAGCCACCAGGGAGGCCCCAAAAGTGATCACTCTTGTTTCAATCAAAGCTTCATTAAATTTTGGGCATAACAGCCATTATATGGGATTGTATATTTTCTTTCCTTCAGGTAATTTATAATGAAGCATTTAATAATTGAATGTATCCCTATGTGAAAATGAAGTCAAGTTTATATTTTAATATATTTCAGAAAAAAAAAATGGAAATGTATGCACAGAGTGGACATATTATCTTCCCTACTTAATAATTTTGTTAAAATGTCCTTTTTTTCATATAGTGCAGTTAAGCTCCTAGATGAAATAGGTGTCCTTCAGTAAGGTGTTCACAAACGATCTTTATCAGGCTTTACACATTCAATTTCCCCAAACTTGATGATAATGATGCAGTGGGCT
>NW_004567114.1:12072051-12082175 GCF_000260355.1 Condylura cristata
AGAACAGGCAGACTGATGAAGGACACTGCTGAGGGGAGCAGTGGGCAAGACAGGAGAGGTCTATTGTCACCTCCGGGGCCAGGGATGCAACTCACACTGAAGTGGCTGTGGCAAGCTTGCAGTGTTGATTCCTAACCCATTGCACACCACCAGGGAGGGTCTGAGTCCCATTTTTTTTTTTTTAAGAGACTTATGATGTATATTTAGCTTAAGGATGTTGAAAAATAGCCATTTCTTTTATCAGATTTTAATTCTTTTTGAGGGTCAGAAACAACTATTGGCAGAGCTAAGACAGTAACTGAAATGTCATTTTCACATCCCAGGGTATTTCTGAGATTACAGGCAGTCCTCTTGCTTCAGAGTCCAGTGCATCTACACTCAATATAGAGGCAGTGAACACTAACCCTTTATTAATTGCTCATGGAAAGCTTTGAATCTCTGCAATATCTGCAAAACTCTGATTATTTGGGTGGTTAATAAACTGACTCTATTTTTATTTGTAACTACATTTTTAATAACTTTAGAATATCTGTGGGATGAGTATGTGCAAATGTAGAAAAGCCATCAGAACTGTTTAATATTTTTCTAGGTGAGAAGATTCATTTCTTGCTCAGAATTTGCCGTGAAAATAGATCCCACATTTTTACATAAAAGTGAATGTCCCAATGGTTGCTAAGTAATAATGTCTAACAACCCCTCAGCAATAGGACACCAGAGGACCTCACAGTTCAGACATATTTTAGGGATATTATGAGGAGGATTCATTTATATCACTCTATTAAGCAGTTGTTGCACTGCCTTAAAGCTGATTTATTTCACATTAGTCATAAATTCTCAACTAGCTCATCAACCCACACAATTCAATCTTCTGTTTTTAATATATCTTCCTCTCAAGTAATACTATGTTTTCTGACATTGTTCAAGAACTGATTCTGAAGATACTTTGCAAAGGATGGTTTCCAAAATAGTTGGAGAAGTACAGGTATAAGTGTCACTCATCCTGCAAATTGTTTGCAAAATTAGTCACATTGCTTGGTATTGAAACTCTGAAAAATGAGTGAGATATTTGGTAAGTGTTCTTTTGATTGAGTAAATGGAAGATTTATTTGAGAAACTGTATTCTTACACATGGCATGTAAAAATCAACGATGAAAACATCTACCTTCTTCTGTCTGAAAGAGAGCAGACATCTTATTTCTATAACTGACTATCCCAGGAATTTTCCACAAGTCTTATCATTGGTAAGCCTGTTGTGTCAGACTATGGATAACCAGAATTACCTTTTGGTAGGCTGATTCCCAATCATGTGGTCTTATTTCATTATAATTATCATTATAAACCTGGCTAGAGGGTTCTGCTTAGTTTTCCAGAGTTATAATTCCCTCTTGACTATGATTAAACTGTCTTTGGATTCATGGGCCTGGAAAATTTGAACAGTCCAATTTAATGAAAAACAATTTTCATAGCCATCTGGCAATGGTTTGAATATTTCTAGAAGTTAACATTTTGCATATTAAACTTCTAAAAGAAATAATTAAATCAGCTTTCATAATAGCCCACGTGGAGAGAGTCTGCTCTCTATGTTCCCATTAGTACACTGAGTAGTGTATCTGTTGTATATCCTCAATAGTTCTGGAGAGAAACAGATCATTTATATAAATTATAATCGATGGGGGTCTGAGTGCTGAGCATTTTGGAATAGCCTCTTGGGTAAGTTAGGTAGTTAGAGGCTAAGAAATTAATCTTATCTGCTTGGATTCTTTCATCAAGGCAAGATTTAAATCAATTAATTATAATTTAGGGGAATTTTCAAAGCTAAAAAGCTTTCAGGATGAAAATTGTGTTTGGGTAATTATAAAGAAAGGTCGTTCTATTTAAAAAGATAGCCTTACAAAATACTATTTTGCAGGTAACTTGTTTATAAACTTTTTCATTTAATTTTATTTTCAATCTCAAGAACAGAGCCAAATTGTGCAAAGAATTAACCGTTTATTGATTACAGCATTTAATCTTTCTAGAAGTGATAAGTTAGAGTGTCTCAGAAACAAAGGAGATAATTTTAAATCTTTTAAGCCAGAGTGTAGTTTATATAAGTATTAAATAATGCATGCTTTCCTGGAGACATTAGAAATTTTAAAAACTTCCTTGAGTTTAGAATGTGTTTGATTTAGATGTTTAGTGAAAGGACCTATGTTGGACCTTCTATGAAAACCTGGACATAGAACAATTCTGAAAAATTGTAGCCATATGAATATCCTTGTTGGCTATCCCTTATTGAATGTTAAGACCAGGTAGACACAATGTTTTGTAGTCAAATTTAATTCTGATCTCTGTTATTCCCATGTTTGCAATTTTATTTTATTTTTAAAATAGATTTATTTATTTATTTGTTTGTTTGTTTGTTTGTTTGTTTATGCATACAAGAACTGGGATACAAGACAGAAGGGGGTGTGGGGTTGCGGTGAGAGATTTCACCAGAGACAGAGTGGGGAGCAGAAAAGGCAAGTCAATTGAAATACACTGCTGAGAGGAGCAATGGGTGAGGCAGGAGAGGTCTGCTGTGCCATGTGGGTCAGCTCCCTGGCTGGGGATTGAACTCGTGCTGCAGTGGCTGTGGAGAGCGCCAGTTGTTGAGCTTAAACTCGTTGCCCCACCAAAGAGGACCCTATATTCGCCATTTTAAATATGAGACATTAAATTATACCCTTACATAATACTCACTTTTAATACTTTTCAATGATAATAATTCAAGAGTGATCGTGAGCCAAACAATATAATGCCTGTTTAAGTATAGAGGCAAATACTTATATACAATCTTTTGAATATCATTCAAAACACTGATAGATGGCTCATTGAAAAGGATATAAGGGTTATGTAAAAAGAAATCACTTGCTTTATCCTCTAATTCTTAACTGTGTTGGAGACAAATGTGTTCAGTGAAGGTCAAACTATCTTATTGCTGTTCTAAAGTCCTAATGTCTGTCACAAGTATGTGCAAAGTGAAAGATTCACACATAGCCATTATCTACAATAATGATGTTGATAAATCAAAATCTCAAGATATATTTGGGATCTTAATTTAAAACAACCCTAATACAATATTTGATTAAACTGACAAAACATTGAGTGTTTAAGTAATTAAGCTGATGTAATCAACAGAAAACTCTCTAAAGAGTAAATGACCTTTCATAAAAGAAAGACATCTACAGTTTTATAGTATTTTGTAATGTTCTGCAAACCACCTTTCTCCACCCCCCCTGTTTGTGTGTTTTTTTTTTTTTTTTTTACTCTTACAAAGCTAATAATCCTTGGGAAACAAAACAATAGAAAAAGGAGCTTATTCTGTTCCTGCTGCTTATCACTTTCCTGAAATCATAATCCTCTCTGTGTAACTGTAATCATCTCTGCAGGTATTAATTGTGATGTCACAGAAGATTATAACATTGAGTGGGAAATAGGGCCACAGGAATCTGAGATCTATTAATAACAAAGACCACTATTATGAAAATATATGTTGCTGATAGCTCATGCATCTGTTTAAGAATGAGATGAAATTAAATAAGAAGGAAAAAACAGTTAAGAATACTGGGTTTCTTTACTTTGAACTGTTTGGATAAATTTGAGGGTCAGACTTTAGGGATACATAAGCAAAGGGAGATTGCTTTGCAGGCAATTATATCAGAAGGGCACATCAATTCTTTCCATTATATTATTAACTGCTGTCACATTTTTTAACAAAATAAAATGGCACATCCATCAGTGTTTCTACAATTACATCAGATATGTCTAGGAAACATGTAAAATTACGGACTGCTTTTGCTCCACCCGGTCTCTGATTTCATTAACCTGAGGTAAAATCTGAGCATTTTGAA
This sequence comes from Condylura cristata, assembly GCF_000260355.1. Classification (NCBI taxonomy): domain Eukaryota; kingdom Metazoa; phylum Chordata; class Mammalia; order Eulipotyphla; family Talpidae; genus Condylura; species Condylura cristata. Next base: position 12,075,924 of record NW_004567114.1, read on the forward strand.
TTTATTTTTTTAAAGATTTATTTATTTATACATACAGAACTGGGGTATAGGCCAGAGGTGCAGAGGTAGTGAGAGGATTCATCAGAGACAGAGTGGGGAGAAGAACAGACAGACAGACCTAGGAAGTACATTGCTGAGGGAAGCAGTGGGCTGGTCCGGAGAGGTCTGCTGCCCCAGGAGTCACCTCCTGGGGCGGGGATTGAATTTGCACTGAAGAGGCTGTGGCTAGCTTGCAGTGTTGAGCTCTAACCCATTGTGCCCACCAGGGAGGGCTCAAATTTAATTTTTTAAACTTTTTTTCACACCATCATCCCTTAAACCTTTCAACTTTTTCTTTTTTACCCCCTTAACCTAAGAAACATTGTTTTATTAATCTCCTCTAGTTTTCTGTAAGCATTTTGCTTTGTCAAATCATCTAATCTACAAATATTCAATATCTGTCACTCTAACTGCTTTACACAATTCCCTCACATTCCTTACATTTTACTTAATTGGAAATAATTTATCTTTCCTGATGACTGAATAATGTTATACTATGAAGATATACCATATATTTTTAATGATGCAGGATACATTTAGATTGTTTCTATGTGCTAATTATTTTAGCTAATGCCCCAATTCAACATTGTGGCACAGAAAATGTTTGGAGTTTTTTTTTTTTTTCATGTTCTTTCTGATAAATATCCAAGACTGTGATTACTAGCTACTAAGGGGTTTCCTTGTTTAGTTTTTAAGGTAAAACCTGATTCTTTTTCAAAATGACTGCACCTGGCTACATCCTCATTAACATTAATGTAAATTTTCTCTTATTCTGCACCTTTCTTGCACTTTTCCTGGTTGTCTTTTTAATACGTGTCCAATCTCATTGGTGTGAAATGGTATCTAAATGAGGTTCTAGTCCTCAACTTTCTTATTCAAGTTGATCGTGAACACTTATCCATATATGTATTGACTTTTTGGTTATACACATTGTACAGAGTTGCTCATTCATTAATTAGGCTTTATATGTTAAATTGAATATTTTTTTCTATATCACAGATATAAAGCCCTCTCCATTGTGCAATATGTGAATATTTTCTCTTATTCAGTAAGACATCTTTCAAACCTAAATGTATTTTATTTATCTGTATTTATCTGTGTAGTTTTTGAATTTTTTTGGATAACATTACTTCTTTTTTTTTTTAAAGATTTATTTATTAATACAGAACTGGGGTACAGGCCAGAGATGCGGAGGGTGAGAGGCTTCACCAGAGGCACAGTGGGATGCAGAACAGGCAGATCGAGGAAGTACACTGCTGAGGGGAGTAGAGGGCGGGTCAGGAGAGGTCTGCTGGGCCATGTGGATCTCCTCCAGGGCAGGCGGGAATTAAACTCATGCGGAAGTGGCCTAAGCTTCTTAGTGCTGTGCTTTAACCCGCTGCGCCACCAGGTGTGGCCAGGAATAACATTACTTTTAACAACATTTTACATATACGCTCGTAGAATAAAATTATATGAGAATTGTACAAGTTTGCCATCTTTTTATCTTGACACTTGTAATCTAGAGATTGGGTCAAATATTTTCTGAAAGAATGAAAAAAAACTGAAACCTTCTCAGAATGAAAGATATGAAGAAAATTTGGTAAATAGTGATAACATTTGAGTTAAGTTCATGGTGATAACACTAAATAAAAAGCTATAGTCTGAAAGAACTACTAACTTGCAGTTAGTAAATAAGATCTACAAAGTGAAATACATTTTTTTTTAGCTTAAGATAATCCCAGTTGTTCATTTTTATTTCCCTTTCAATAGAAATTGAGCCTCATAAAAAAAAAAAAATCCCCGTTATTGATGTTATAAAACACATCACCAACATTTTCCATACATTTCTACTAACAATATTTCATTGTTTTGGATCTTTTATCCAAGTCTTTGTCCATTTTTGAATAATTATTTTTGTTGGAATTGGAGAGTGACCCAATATTATTCTTTTCCATGTAGATTTGCAGTTTCCCCAGAACCTTTGTTAAAGAGAATTTTCTTTCTTTACACCTTGGCTTGTTTATCATGGATTCATTACTGACAAATATGTAGAGTTATTTCTGGTCTATCAAACCTGATCCATGTGTGTATTTTTACACCAGTAGCATGTTAATTACTATTGCTTTATAGAATAAAGTCAAGTAACATGAAGCCTCCATTCCACTTTATTTTTGTCTCAGAATTCTTTTAACCGATGAAGATCTTTTATGGTGCCATGTAAACTTTAATACTTTTGTCTGATTCCTTTGAAGAATGTTGTTGGTGTTTTTACTGGCAGTTATATTAAAATTCATATATCGCTCTTGGTAGAATATTGATTTTGACTGTATTGATTTTCCTCTTTTATGAAAACTAATGGCTGTCCACCTCTTTAGATAGTATTCTATATACTCTAGTAATGCAGTTTTTATTGTGTAACTGTTTCATCTCCCTGACTAAGTTAACTCCTAGGAGTTATTTATTTATTTATTTAATTTTTACATAACTGTGAATAGAATCATTTTCTTAATGTTTTTTCCCACTCACTTATTATTTGTAGATAAAAATATATTTTTATCTGTTGATTTATTTATCTATCACTTTCATTCATTTGTTGTTTCTAATAGTCTGTTTTTTTGGGGGGGTTTGAGTTGTCTACATGGTAAAATACTGCCTCAAGTAGTGATAGTTTGTGATCTTTTTTAATCTGGATCACCTTTATTTCTACTGTTGGATGATTTCTCTATCCAAAGTTTCAATATTAAATTAAATATGAGTCAGTAACACTGACTAATAGAGAGTGGTGGGCACTCTCCCCATAATATTAAAGGAAAAACTTTAAGTTTTCCAACATCAAATATTACATTGACCACAGGTTTGCAAGACAGGACATTTATTATGTTGAAGTAGGTTTCCTATATTGTTATCATGTTAGGATTTTTATCATAAATGGTTGTTAAAATATATCAAATATTTTCTCTGGATCTAATGATATTACCATATATTTTTCATCATTTCTTTTATTGATACATTGATTAAGTTACACATATTGAGCCATCCTTGCATTTCTGGGATAAATCTCACTTGATCATGATTAATAATTCTTGCAATGTATTGTTGAATTAAATTTGCTAGTATTTTTTTGATAAATTTTGCATCAATATATATCAGGGATGTTGAGTATTAGTGCTTTGTCATGTTTCTTGACTTTGCCTGGCTTTGGTATTAGTATAATCTTAACATGATAAACATAGATAGCATTCCTTCTTGAGGTTTTTGAAATAATGTAAGCAAGAGAGAAGTAATTAATTCTTTGAAGTTTTGATAGAATTTGTTGGTAAACTTACCTTACTGTGCTGGGCTTTTGTTTGGGGGAAGACTTAATTATTCTTTCAATTTCCATGTTATGATTGGTTCATTCAACTTGTCTGTTTATTTTTAATTTAGTCCTCATAAACTGTGTTGTTCTAGAAGTGTCCATTTCTTCAAGGTGATCAAATTTATTGGCATATAATTGTCCATTGTAATATCTTATGGATTTTTGTATTGCTGTGTGGTAAGTGCTTTGGTAGCGGTGCACTATGATAACTATACCTGAAACAGAGGATCCTATGCTTCCAAAACACTAACAAGGATGTAAACCAATGAAAACCATGGGGAAAAAAAAAGAAGAAAAAAAAGGTGATACAGTACTTAGGGAGGAGTTATAATTTGGAAGATAAATCAATCTGTTATCCATATAGTTAAACTTCCTCAGTGTCTACCACATAAAGATATTTGGACATATGGGAAAATCAAAAGGAGTATAAAAAGTGTTTCCAGGCCCTCCCTGGTTGCACAGCGGGTTAAAGCACTGCACTGTGAAGCTAAAGCCAGTTCCGCATGAGTTCGATCCTCGCCTACCCCGGAGGAGATCCACATGGCGTGGCAGACCTCTCCTGACCCTCCCGCTGCTCCCCTCAGCAGTGTACTTCGTTGATCTGCCTGTTCTGCTCCCCACTCTGTCTCTGGTGAAGCCTCTCACCACCCTTGAGCCTCTGGCCTGTACCCCAGTTCTGTATGTACAAATAAACAAATCTTAAAAAAAAAAAAAAAAAAAAGTGTTTCCAATGCCATCTCTAAGTTACAATCCTATAGAGGAAACAAAAGTTACACATGTGCTACCTAGTACCATGTATATGGAGTAGGCAGACAATATTTAGGATATAGTTAAGGTACAGATACACTGTGCGAATAAGAAAGGACACATCTTCTAGAGCATCATAGACACAGAGCCCAAAGCCTGATGTTCATGTCATTTCCTAATCTAAATAAATTATGAAGTTCACCAGTGACTCAACTTCCCTTTAAAGGCATGCAAATGATAAGGATACAAACAATTAAGTAATGTGTTAGGACCTAACAAGTGCAAAAACCATTCTGATTCTTTAGATCACTGTCCAAGACTATAGCACTGCACCAAATCAGGCACAATGGGAATATTCATAATCTTACTACACTAGGTCTGACTGTAGGAGAACAGATCTTATTATCACCTTTTCTCTCTGTACTATATTCTCTCTCTTCCAGCAATCATCAACAGAAACCAACTGAGTCAAGCTACCAAATATAGAAATAAATGTATTTTATGGTGAATACAGACCAAGCTTGTTTTATGACTTTGTGTTAGAAAATTTATTTTTTTCAAAACATATCAGTGGGGTATTATTTTTTTATTAACAGTACAAAAGGTATCATTTCACCAGGATATAAATGTGTAAGTTATTGAAGACACAGAATGAAGGTGTTCTCCAAAATAAATTATAAGTACCATTGAATTTCTGGACAAAAATGGAACAAGAATGGAACAAGAACAAAAATGGGAGTTGACTCAGAAAAGAGAAAACCAGGGCAAACAAAATGCAAGACACAAAAGAATTCAATGGAAGAGCAGGCAGGATAGGAAAGTAATAGAACATGTAGTTAGGGATGAGGATTTTAAAAGCTGGAATGTTTTTAATAATATGGACATGTTTTGCTGTAATGTCCAGCAAAGCAATTCCATTACCATCCTCAAAATAGGACAATGAATAGTCTGCAGATTGCTGGTTTTGTACATCATGTTTGGGAAACCAAATTAAAATTAAATATTTCATTTTTTTGGAGAGCATGCGGGATGGAGAAACACGTTAGCCACAGTGTATGTGTGTGCGCGCATGTGTGTGTGTGTGTGTGTGTGCTGAAAAAGAGTCAGAGATCTGCAAAAACGTGGAACAGAATTTGGGGTGGCTACAATAAATAAGCTTCTTTGCAAAAGACAATACACTTTGGACAAAATGCTTGACCCAATTCTACATTCAGAAAGCATGCAATAAATGAAAAATACCATCAGCTGCAAACAGTTGTGGAACATTATAAATAATGTCCTGCATTATAAAAGATTCATTTGAAGGTAGATGATATTCCAGCTTAGATAACAGAAAATAGTTTGATATTCTAGAATATTGTGACAATTTTATGTATTTATGTATTTATTTCTTGTATTGTTTTCTTATTGAGAATAATGGTTTACACTACTATTCATGATTTAGTACAGTTTTTATCTCTTGGTATATGTTACCACACCACACCCATCAACAAATTACACTTTCTTCCAATAGTCCCCTGGGCCCGTTCTCCTTTGCTCCACACTCCCCATGCACCCCCCTCTGGTAACCTTAAATCTACAGTCAGATTACTAGAATTTGTTTGGTCTCATTCTTTCCCCCCTTGTTTCTCTGCTTTCTTTATGTAGACATAATTACCTGGTATTTGTTTTTCTCCTTCTGATTTATTTAGCATAGCTTAATCCCATCTGAGTCCTTCCATGTTGTCACAAATGACAAGATTCCATCTTCTTGTATAGCTAAGCACTTCACTGTGTACATATATATCTTTATCCACACATCTGTTGTTGGGCACTTGGTTTTCAAAACTTGGTTATTGTTAATAGTGCTGCAATGAACATGGGGTGCATATATCCCTTCAAATTATTGCTTTGTATTCTTCAACTGTATACCTAGGAGTGGGGTTTCTAGTAGACCTATTTTAAATGTGTTGTGCAGCCTCCATATTGTTTTATAGGCCAGTCTATACTGTCACCAATGGTGAAAGAGGGTTCTCTCTCTCTCTTCTCCCACTCCCATCCTGACGCCACTTATTGTTTCTGGACCATGTGATGTGGACTGTTATCACAGATGTGAGATGATTAGTGTTTCTCTTTTCTTTTCTTTT
>NW_004567114.1:12082275-12087028 GCF_000260355.1 Condylura cristata
TGTGTGTGTATCTAAGAACGCTTAACTAATTCCAAAAGTATAGAAAAAGTTTTTCCTGGTTTGTTGAAGCTGCTTGTTATCACCACTGGTCAAGAAAAGCAAGATTTGATTTCCCTTGACTTTGGGGTTATGTTTGATATTAAAAATGCAAGGCATAGAGAAGAAACTTGGAAGAGAAATCTAGATTTCCAAAGTTACCTATACTTTATAATTTCAACTTTTTTTTTTTTCTTATAACTAACTCAAATGGTAAGTACATATGAGATTTGGAGATGTGAATGGTGGTGAGGCCATCATTCCAATTTATTCTTCTGGGAAAGTATTCTTGGCAAGGCGCACATTCCTCTCTGCACTTTTTACAGATTTCTTTTATTAAACAACTTTTGAAAAGACAACATTTTGATCTATTAAAACAATAAGGGTAAATCTACACTATTACAAAGATAAATTATACCCAAATTTAATCTAGGGAAAATGCATTTTCGCCTTCCTAATAACACTAGAAAATAGCAAGTGATCAGATTTCCTATTAGTGAAAATAAGCATTTTAATAAACAGTTTGGTATCTCTCAGGTATTGTAAACGGCAGTTGCTATTAGAACTGGTCTCAATAATATTATAGATAGTCATATAAAGCCACAAGCTTTAATGGAGCATAAATTAAGCACAGTTTTGGACAGCTTCCTCATGTGACTGCAACTCTTCAAAAACCATTTTCATTTTACGACCTTACCAGTTTTCTACAGTGGAGAACAGTAAACTTTCCATTACTTTTGACCTTTACAAGATGGAGTGTAACCAACAAAATTCTCCACTTTAATCTTATTAATTTTAAAGCAGAAATTCATAGTACCAATTTTCTTAAGTAGCTTCTATGACAGTATACAAGTGAAACATAAGTTACAATTTAATGCATGTAACTTTTGTTGTCATTTTTAGATAAAAATATATTCAAGTTTATAAAAACTTTGTATTGGCCTGTGTTTGTGTGTTTGAATCTGTGTCCCAGTATTAAACTTTCTAAATTCAAGTTTTTCAGTTAAGACACAGTTGGTAATGTATTTGAAACACAAATAAAACAAATCAGAGAATAAACATTAATAATTTGAATAGTATCTAATTTCCCTCTTATAATTATTATGACAATAATTTATCATAGCACTTGTAATTATTTTACTATTAATATCCACTTGTCCTATAAATTATAGAATATAAGTGTTTATATCTTAGATTTGTCCATGGAACATCATAATCACTCACTGCTCTAAAGTCAGCTATTTGTCCTCAGAAATGTCACAGGCATATGCTCTTTGTTTTTGTCTGTTTTTATTTTTTTACATTGTTGTTTATTTTTGTACAATAGTTACTTTCTCTACTCTCACCACCAAAGCACTACGGCCCCTTGTGCTTTTTCTCTCCGCTATGTTGACCCACCTCGCTGTCCTCCCCAGCTCTATACTTCACATCTATATTTTTCCTGCAAATTTTATCTCTCTTTTTCAATACTTCAGATTCCCTATGTAAGTGAAAACCTGACATTTTGCTTTTTCCTTCTGACTTATTTCACTGAGCATAATCCCTTCTAGTTCTATCCACGTTGTTACCAACACATATGCCCAAATTTCAGTACCTGCATGAATAGTATAACAACTTTTCTGCCAAAGCAATTTGTTGGGTACTCATTTAATTATGCATTTGTAAGTAGGGCATCTTTAAAAAAAGGCATTTATTATTTTTGCTTTATTTTTGAACTGAGGTGCAATTGATATATAACTATTATTTTTTTAAAGATTTATTTATTTGTGCATACAGAGCTGGGGTACAGGCCAGAGGCTCAGGGGCGGCGAGAGGCTTCACCAGAGACAGAGTGGGGAGCAGAACAGGCAGATCTACGAAGTACACTGCTGAGGGGAGCAGCAGGCGGGTCAGGAGAAGTGTGCCACACCATGTGGTCACCTCCGGGGCAAGCGGGAATCGAACCCATGTGGAAGTGGTTTTAGCTTCTCAGTGCTGTGCTTTAACCCGCTGCGCCACCAGGGAGGGACAATATATAACTTTATTTTATTGTGTTTTAAATATTTATTTAATCTTTAAAAAAGAACTGGGGTATAAGCCAGAGTTATGGAGGGTGGGAGGATTCACCAGAGACCCAGTGGGGGACAGAACAGGCAGATTACTGAGCTATACTGCTGAGGGATAAAGGGGGCAGGACAGGAGAGGTCTGCTGCACCACGTGGATCACCTCCCTGGCCAGGAATCTAACTCTTGCTGCAGTGGCCATGGATACCTTCATCATGCTATATTTTAAACTCCTTGTGCCACAGAGATTAAGTACATAATTGTATATTAGTTTTAAGTTCACAACATAAAAATACTATTTTCTACATACCTTGCAAAACAATCACCACAATAAATTTAGTTAATATCTGTCACTTTACACAGTTATGGTATTTTCCTTGTGATCACAACTTTTAATATCTATTCTCTTAAGCACTTTAAAATAGGTCTTATTACCTATAGACATCTAGCAGTATATCATATCGCTATGAGATTTATTTTAGAATCAGATGTGTGTAACTTTTGATCCTCTTTGCTCATTTTATCCACCCCTGCACCTACCCCCATCCCATCACATCACTGTAGCTTCTCCATCTGTATTTAGAGTCGTGTCTCTCTGTCTCATCTTTACTTCTGAGCTACATTGATTTAAGATGATACTTTTATCAAAGCAAGGTCATATTGAGCTCCTGTATTTAGGCTACTGAGGTGATACTGCAACCCAAAAAAATTGTTTAAGATTGAATAACAGCATATTCACTATTTATATAAATCAAAAGTAGCATCAGCAGATCAGTACTAGTCAACTGAATGACCAATGTCATAAGAGAGTTGATGAAGCCTATGCAACATTTCTTTCCATCCACCCTGGAATTTTCAATGGTCACAGCTCCCTGAGATTCTGCTTCCCTCAGGCATCTGCAGACCAGCTGATGCACTGAACCCCCCTCTTGATAAACTCCTGAGACTTTTCTTCCTCTGAAATGCCTCTGTCTTACCAGGTGGTCCTTTGCTGCTCCAAACTCCGGAGAGTTGGCTGTAGAACCAAGATTTGGAAAGCCCCGGATTGTGATATGTCTACCTTGCCAGCACGCTGCTCAATTCCTGGGGTCACATTACTTTTCAATTCCCCTAAATCTATTAGCTTTATGGGAGTATTTCCTGATGTGGTGCTGAATGTTCTGCCCTTGGCGTTCCAGGAACAGAGTCGGGAAATTAGCTTCTGCGTTAGCTGAATTCCACCTCTGTGCAGCTAGGAAACCATGCTCATATTAGAAGCAAAATGGATATTTAATTTAGACTATAATATAGTCCCTATAAACTTCCTGTGATGCTTTCCATTCCCATTCTTTTCCCCTTGGGTGAACTGACATAAGTTTCATTTTTAAAATGAAAAGCAAAGAACATGTTCCGTTTAGGCTGTCACAGCATAGAGACAAAAATATAATTCAGAATTATCTTCTTTTAAAATAAGTCTTTGAATTGACAGAGCAGTATTGTATACTACATAATACAGGCTTTTTAGGTAGCATTAATATACTATGTTACAATCTCGACAATTTGCAATGGCATTTTGCATTAATATTGCAGGTAACTATTTGATGATACCAGGTTCCTGGAATCAGACAGTATTTTATATTTTAGTGACTGCTTTTTTTTTTTCCAGCGATAATACAAAAGTAATAATTTATTTTTCATGTAATTTATTATATTTCAGGATCTTTCACTAAACACCTAAATTCATGATGTTTTTAAGGGTCTACACTCGGTAATAAAGCATGCCTCTATAGTTTCATTTTTCTCTTTGACACCCAAAATGCAATGTGTCGTACTTATTAATCAAATATTTAAGCAAGCTGGGCAAGATCTTTTGTAAATTTGTTTAAGCTCTATGCTTTTTTACTTTTCACCTTGAATCAAAAGTTTGCTTTTGAGTCACAGTGACAGTGAGCTTTATTTTAAGTTTGTTATTATTACTAGAGAGCCATATTTTACTTGCAGATCATGATGCAAATGACAAGAAACTCAGCCAGAAACTCCAGGCTATCATTCTCTGCCTTGATTTAAGACAGTGACTTTGCTCAAAGCAAAAATGTCACTTTTGAACTCATGTATTAGGTTATCCCAGGTGAAACTGTGTTTCAACAAATTTTAATTTCAAACCAAAAATTTATGCTTAGAAACATAAAGCATAAAAGCAGAAGATTAATGGTAGTATTATATTTAATTACACATTTCCTAAGACAGAGAGAAAAGAACAGGTATCCTATAAACTATGAACATACTCTGAGAAAGCAGAACTGCTCTTAGCAACAAAACAACAAATCAAACCAAAAAATATATAAACCAAAGTTTCTTACTCAACATTATTAATTTCCTAAGGCAACCATGTCCTCATCATTCACAGGTTTTCTTAAAACTACATCTACTCAAATCTCCCTGTTCTGCTGCCCACTCTGTCTCTGGTGAATCCTCTCACCCCTACATCTCTCTCCTCAGAGATGTTCTCTAAGCAAAAAAAAAACAAAAACAAACAAAAAAGTTACTTAATATTTCCTTATTTTAATCACCTACAGATTATTGTTCATATTTTGTTTTCAATTAAAATATCAACTTCCATTTTTATGGCAGAAAATATTGTTCAGTATAACACTTCCCAGTTCTGGTTTAGAAACAACCATACTAATGTTTGTTC
>NW_004567114.1:12091638-12117491 GCF_000260355.1 Condylura cristata
AAAAAAAAAAAAAAAACTAACCATTGGAAATTGACTACAGAAGTGAAGCATCCAGATTGGGGGGGGGGGCAGGGCGAAGGTGTGGAAGTGTGGTAAGAACTAGGAGAGAAGGATGTATAGTGGACTATTGTGGTGGACTCTGGGTGATTAGGTGGTTGGTGTGCTACAGTGGTGATGCCTGAGGGGATCCTAATGTTACCTCAATTGAAAGAGTAAATAAATACATTGAAATTTCAAAAATAGAAAGAAGATATAGTAGGCAGACTACACATCACCTTTACCATTAGCACCTTCATTTCACTCTAAAAGAGTTATCTGCCATCAATTTATTTCCCTTCAGATATGTTCTAACCATTTTCATCTACCAATCTATCTATGCACTTTCTTAAAATAGCACTGAGCACATTTTTATTTAAATAGCTTTTCAATATGCATGTGAATCTTACCATTCCAGTGAAATTAATACTAATTGGTCAACCTCATGCTTTAAGGTAACCATATAGAATATCACCCTGTGAATATGTAACTTTTCATTGTACTATCTCACAATCATGTGTATTTACCCTTCACCATTTTCACCATTGCAATTAGGATGCATTTTAGGTTTTTATTGATGTTTTGTGTCTTGTATACACATGTGAAAGTAGCTATACAAAAACTGAATTCCTAGCTTTTAGACCACAGGCATTTTAAGCAATATTTATTTTAAAATATTCTGCCAAGAACTGAAGCTACTACAGGGAGTAGTAAGGTGGGGTGGAAACAAAAAAAGGACAGAGCCCAGTGGTCTAGGGTAAAATGCCTTGGGGGGAGAGAGAGGTGGTTTCATACATCTGAGAAGGTGTGATGCTATTCCCCTAAATCATATACAGTGTTGTAAACCAATGTGACCTCAAAAAAGAAAAAAAGAAAATTGGTCCCCCATGCAGGTAAAGAAGGTTGCTCTTGTTGGAAGGGGGATGCGCACAGACACACCTAAATGCCTAGCAACTTAACATTGAATATTTTGTTGTTTTTCTCTTACATTAATCAAGATACTGCTGAAGGGAGTCAGATTTTTCTTTTAATATTCTCGGTCATTTAGTGCCCTCTTCGAATGTTTTATAGATTTTTTTTCCTAGTTTGTATTTATTTAATTGGTTCTTTTCATATGCTGGAGATAATTTTTGTAGTTATTTATGCTATTCATGTATTTTCCTGCTTATTCTTTTGCCTTAAGTTTACAATTTCCAATGTACTGAAATCCTTTAATGTATTATGTTTGTTTTATGTGTTATGTAAAAAGACCTTTTCCACAAAATTTTCAAACATGTTTTTCATATTTTCTTTTAAATGATTTGTGGTTTTGCTATTTTGCTTATATATTTTATTCCATCTGGAATTTGAATAAATGAGGTAATATATAATTTTATTGTTTTAGTGTGAATATCAAATTTTCTTGGCAAAATTTATTGAATAATCCATTGTTTCCTCACTAGTTTGAAATATCTTGACCTATTTCCAAATTCTAATACATAAATGGGTCTTTTTCTGGACTATATGTTCTGGTCAATTAATTCTCTTGTCCAGTTCTGTACAACCACACTGGCTGAATTTATATAACTGAATGGTGATTTCTTTCTTTCTGTTTCATCATCTTGGCTAGTTTTATGCAGTGACAACATCATAAGTGTTTGGAAATAATTTTGCTAAGTTCTAGAAATAGCATTGGGTAATTGATTAATGAGGCAACACAATACCTTTATTTTTCAATGCCCAGTAGTATCACACTAATTCTGATTTTTTTTTTAATATTCTTCGGTTAGGTTGTTAAAATGTAATTTCCTTTATCATGTTTACATTGTTACTTATTCCTAGATACTTCATAGCCTTGTTATTTGGTTAAACTTTTTTTTCCCCTGCTGTTTTTGATTGGTCATTTTATTAAAAAAAAACAGTATTGATTTTTATGACCTGTATTTATTCTAGTCCCCTTTCCAATCGCTTGTTGATATAATGGGTGTTATTTGATAGACAATGCTAACATCTACCATAAAATATGTTTTGTCTTTCTTTCTGGCTACTATGGCAAATTCTAGTAAATCTCATTATTTTTTTAAATAAAGTAGTTTTAGGTTTTACTAGTGAGGAATATATTTCTTAATAAGGGTGATCCCCTTATATCATAGTTTCCAATAAATGATTTAATCATTATTAGCATCAATTAATATAATTAGGCAGACACTAGGGTCACATCCCTCCATTCAGTTTAGCAATATGCAGTATGACATTCACACACATATGTATACACATACATGACATATATATGAAAGTACATGCATGTGGAATGCATGAAGAACAGAGAATTATGTCCACACATACAAGGTTCACTATATATGTTATTTGTTATTATATATGTAATTGACTTTCAGCCTTAGAAGCATAGCTTTATTAATGGGTTTCATAACACCCTACATGGCTACTATGTGCTCTCCTTTTGTGTTTTTTGATAACTTCTTGCTGTTTCTTGTGCTATCCTGATACTTTTTGCATACTGGGCTTATTATATACATAGGCATTATTATATTATAATGTTTTTATAGTATAATAAAATAAAACAAAATATTATAAAATAACATGCATTTACATACCTAGTTAATATATATATAATAAACAGATTAATAATATGTATACATACTTATATGCATAGCTACTGAAGTACTGAAGAAGCTGTACTCAGTAGGAGCAGGCTTATTTACTACAATACTGTTCAGGGCCATGGTCATGTACAGCCCCAGTCCTGCATTATGTTTATTTAACAGGAACAGTCTCTTATCGCTTGGTTAGTCCAGTCTTATAACAAACCACTCTCTTATTTGATGGCAGAAGGGAAGGGGGAGTGGTCAGCCACTCTGCACTTTATCCTTTATCTTCTCTTTTATCTAATGGTCTAGTGGACTATTTAATTTTTTTGTCCATTCCCCATTTAGTTTTAGGGAGTAGTAAGTACTAGAGGGAAAGATAAAATTGTATGTTGTTCATTTGCACTTTATCATGTGTTAGTTGGGCCATCTGTCTGACAAATGCCTGAATTCTGGTATTTTTCTCTTGTGTAGGGATTTTGCTGCATCTTGGATGCTGGCAGTCCTGGGGATGGCACACTATTTCATCTGAGAGGGGAGATGCCTCCTCCTGGCTGGCATTTATGACCTGGTGTTCCTTGGTTTACTGTGACTCTTCATATCCAGATTCTTTCACATGGAGGACCTCACTCATTCCAGTGACCCTCTTTAAATGTATTAATTTCTGATTAGGTTAAATTTTCCATCCCGTTCTGGGGTGGATTCAACCAACAGAGGAATCTCACAAGTGCTTGCCCATCTAGTTTCTGGAAGCAGTTTTCCATTTCCAGAGGGTTCCAATCTCAGTTTGCTCAGACCAGGCTTCTCAAAGCTAATCTGAACTCTTTTCTGGTGGGGAAGAGGGACCCGCAGGATACTTTGAGCTCCCACCAAAGAGTAAGACTAGTATCCAATCAGTCTACTCACCAGCCATTTTAAGGCTCATGTTGGATGCAGGCAGAAATGTTCAGTGTTGAGTCTGGGCAAGCTGTGTCTTTGGTGACAGCCCACCGACAGTTGCTCTCCATCCTCACAGTCTCTGCCGATGTCCCGAGACAACAGTAAGCCTTGCCAAAAAAGACTTGGAGAGCTTCCCTGCCTCTTTCTATATTTCAAACAGTTTTTATAAGGTAGGACTTATATCACTTACTCTTGAAAACACCTGTACTGATTTAATGTTAAGAGATGGATTTTTTAAAATAATTGCTTCAGTGTATCCTATACATGTGTTTTTGTGGTCTTATTTTTTTTAAGGTTCATTTATTTTATGCTTACAGGACTGGGGTACAGGCCAGAGGTATGGTGGGTGGGAAGCTTGACCAGAAACAGGATAAGGAGCAGTACAGGCAGATCTACTGAAATACACTGCTGAGGGGAGCAGCTGGAGGGTCAGGAGAGGTCTGCTGCGCCATGTGGGTCAGCTCCCTTTGCTGGGAGTCCTGCTGCAGTGGCTAAGGAGAGCTTCCTAGTGCAGTGCTTTAACCCATTGCACTGTCAGGGAGAGCACCATGTGTGAACTTTTATGTTCATTCAGTTATTTTTGAAACAATTTTGTTAACTTCAAGCAGTGAGTTCTAAATTTTCAATAAATTATGTTTCTCTGCATAAAATATTTTTTTCTTAAAGTGAATAGTGTTAATATTATATTAACAAAGTCCACTGGTTTCTTAAGTTGGCATTCAAAAAAAAAGGATGAAATAAATTTGAAATATTTTACTTTGGGGATCATAGAACATGGATTCTTCTGTTCCTCTTCTTCTCAGAAGCAGCTACGCCAGAGATAGGCACATACTTTATACTATACAAAATATTTCTGTGGAGAAGATAGGAAACTATGAAGAGTTATTACTGAACTATGTGGAGGAAGAAATTCAGATGAAGTAATCTTTTCCAAATTCTTATGTGTTTGACAGGAATATTTAGTGTTATCTGCTTTTATTGATATTTCTTTTTAAAGTAAAAAAAAAGTGTTCCTAAGTTCGAGTGGAGATATTATTAGAATTAAGAAGTATTTTAATGAAGGCTTTAAACTTTCTTGCATCAACAAATTAAGCTGAAAGTTAAAAAAATTACTATACCCTACTTATATAATACATATGGATGAGTCACAAGCTAATGCAAATGTATAAATATTAAGTTCTCAGGTTAACACATATAAAATAGGAAATTATGACAAACTATTGATTAAATATTAGGTGTTAAAGATCTTTTCTGCTTTCCTTAATATTAGCCATCAAATATATTCTGACACATATGATTGACTAAGCATTGAATATATCAAAGGAAAAATGTTGACATTGTACATGAATTTTCTCCAGTGCTTTTTCTTTTCTATAGTAAAAGAATCTTTAAAAAGTAGAGGAAAATAACATCCTTTTATAAGGAAAGCTTTTAGATCAACAAATTAACATATTTAGACATATATAAACAATAAATAAGATGCATAAAACTCAAGATGAATATATTGAGAAATGTAGATAAAAAATATGCTAGCAGAACTTTAAAATGCACAAAAAACAACTAACAAGATAACCACGGAGGCAGGCCATGATGTTAACACTCTGCTGCTGAAGAGGCACCTTAGTCCATGCGCACGATTTCATGAAGACATGAATTCTTGGTCCAAATGGGTAAGTTTTTCTTAAAATTGACATGAACTGATTAGGTCAGCTCACCTTACCCAGATAACTGGCTCTCCTTGTTCTAACTCCTTGCTTAGAAGATAATTTTGCTTTCTCAGAAAATGTTTTAAAAATGGGGTGACAGAGTTGTTTCTTGAAATAATAGTACACTAGACTCTAAGAGCTTAGTATGTGTGTGTAATTGCTGAGAAATGCCTATATGCTGCAATGGCTATGTTATGGCAAATGTACATAATGGGGGTTCCCTTCTCACTCAGGCAATGATCCAACATAAAATTCAGTGAACCTCAGGTCCTCCCTAGTGGCACAGTGGGTAAATGCAGCATTAAGAAGCTAAAGCCACTTCAGCATGAGTTCGATCCCCAGCCCTGGAGGTGACCCACATGACGCAGCAGACCTCTCCTGACCTGCCCCCTGCTCCCCTCAGTAGTGTACTTCATAGATCTGCCTGTTCTGCTCCCCATTCTGTCTATGGTGAAGCCTCTCACCGCCCCTGAGCCTCTGGCCTGTACCCCATTTCAGTATGCATAAATAAGTAAATAAAAAAAATTCCAGTGAGCCTCACCTATGTGGAGACCCAATCCTGATTTTCTTCCTTCCCGTTCTATGGAGTGATTAGCCTTTGGCCAGCTCAATGGAAGAGACGGAGGAGAAGACACACAATGATTTATACTAATTTCACTGGTTGGAACTAATTACATGCTACACTTAATTGCAAGGGTTATTTTAAATTGTGGAATTGGAGTTCAAGAGTATCTTTGGCAAATTAATTTATATTAATTGAGGACAGACTGGTAGTTGCTTGGATAGTGTGGGTTTAGGAGAATAATAATTATCTTGAAAGAAACCACCTACTTTCAGAGATTTTTCTAGAAATATTCTATACCCTAATTGGATAGTAGTTATAGAAATATACACAATGTGGAATCTCATTAAATGGTACTCTAAAAATACACACATTTATAGTGTATAAATTATTTCTCAATAAATATTTGTAGACTCTTAAAAGGAAAATAATATCCCAGGTCAAACTACTATATACCAAATTCCCAGAACTTTATTAGCTTTCTTTATTCATCAAAATCTACTAAGATAGATTAATAGGAAGGGATATAGAGTCCAACTCTCAATTAAAGAAGTGTCAAAGAATTTGATGGCCAGGTACTGAAATCACTGCTTTGAATATTCTGACCACAAATTATTCACAATCTTCACACATTCAAAATACCCAAGCCCCCACCCTTGTACAGGTATGTATGCATGTATGTATGAGATATGTTCTCACTGTCTTGACATTAGGGCAGTCTTGCAGTATCACCATTTCTCTTCTGAAACAAAATTGTATAAGGTAGCTATGTTCCCTAGCCAACAATTATCCGACCATGGTAGTAATGAGCAACCATTTGTATTATTCTCATGGAATCTTTAGGTCAGGAGTTTATACACAAGATGTAAGGAATGGCTTTTTGGTTTTCTACAATGTCTGAGACCTCAGCTGGGAAGACAAAGGTTGGAGATGGCTCAGTGTATATGAACTCAGTTTGAAGATGCTTTTGCTCACATGCTGGAGACTAGACAGTGAAGAGGTGCAGGTGAGGACAGATGACATGTCAACTCAAGCACCACTTCCCCAGATGGCTAGACTTCCTCTCAACCCATATATTCCTTCATGGCAACCCAGGACTGCAAGTGTGAGCTTCTGGTGACACAACACCTTTGAATGCCCACCCAAACAGAGCTCACTAGGCCTTCTGACCCAGATGCTACCCTTCACCCTGGATGAGAGCAATGCCCAAGAAGTTGAAGTTCATACTATGAAACAGCTAAAAAGAACAACTGTGAAGGAGTGGATGACAATGTTTTACAAAAAGACTGATTCGCTACCTCCCTGAAAGATGTCTAAGATACTGTAAATGGATACTTAGTTATATGTCTAAATGTGTGTGACAGACTTTAAGTTTCTCAAATTTCAAAACAAGTTCAATGACACGAGCAATGTATCATGGAAGTGGCAGAGGTTTTCATTGATGGCCTCCCCTCCCATCCCCTTTCCGGTTGTACACTCACAG
Source organism: Condylura cristata (assembly GCF_000260355.1). Classification (NCBI taxonomy): domain Eukaryota; kingdom Metazoa; phylum Chordata; class Mammalia; order Eulipotyphla; family Talpidae; genus Condylura; species Condylura cristata. The sequence continues at coordinate 12,098,950 of NW_004567114.1, forward strand.
TAACTGAAGAGGAGGGAAATCCACTCTGGTCACCAGTTCAGAAGTAGCCAATAGGCGGATGTGGTTAGTGAAACCATCTGTCTCAAGTCCTTGTTTGATTCTCATTCCAGGCTCAAGGGGGGGGGGGGTAGCAGTGCTGTTATTGTTCTCATTTTGCATTGGATGACTGAGGCACTGAGAGGTGGGAAACACCTCACCACACTCAATCGGAAAGAGGGCTGGTCCTGGTGCTCTGGTATCTAAAACTCAAAGTGTTTTATGCATGCTTTTGCACATTTTTTAAAAATCATAGTTACTAATACCCTAGCACTCAGGTTTGGCAATACGGATCATTTGTTATTCAGAGCTTTCTTTCTCTTTCCTGGGAATTTCCAGCATGCATGCCTCCTCCCATTCCATATCTCTATCTGCCTCAGAAACCTTTGTTCCTAGCATCAGAGTACTCTAAAATAGAACTATTTCTTTCTTAATTAGATCACTTACTTATCCAACATGTTTGGTTACCCACTGTTGCTTCCTGATATGTAGAGACGAGGATGGCCTTGTTCCTCAGCTGCTATGAGTGAACAAATACCAGAATAACCAATATTGAAGAACGTTCAGTATTGCTAAATAAAATGACACAGTTATTTGTCCAAAGCCCATGAAGGGCAATCTTCTTATGAGAGTCATTATTTTATTTGCAGCATAAAAAATAGTTGCCATAGAAACACATTATGACAATGTATAGTCTCATTTGCTGCAGAAACATAGATTAGAGTCACCTTGAAAAGTTGAAGAAGCTTTTGTAAAAGCTGTGCGTAGTTTTCATACTCTGATACAACACATTTCAAATACATTTATTGATTCTCCATATGTTTTTAATATGATTTCAATGAAATGAACTAATAAAATTATGCTACAAAATAATACAGGTCAGATTATTTGAGATTGGTGGCAGTATCTGAGAGAAATCTTAGAGGTGAAAGATCTTTCAATTTTCACTGTAGGAACATTAATTCATTATGAAACACATCTTGTCTACTAATTTCTTTGCATTTGCTGGCTTATAAATATAGCTATTTCATTGTTACATATTTAACTTCCATGCCACTGAATTTATTTTTTTCTCTATAGATCATGGCCAAAATTTTAATTGGAAGACAGTTTAATTTCTTCATTTTCCAAGAAAATCATCTCTGTTTTCTGAATTATAAACTAGCTTGCTGTTTATTAGGAGTATATTTAGAGAAAATATGCTATCAATAATACATATTTAATATTTTCATTTTATTGAAAATAGCAGACATTATGCTTTCCACAAATCTCATATTTCAATATATATTATTTTGTAAAGATTGCTGTTCTTGGCTATGAACAGACTGAAAATAAACTTGAAGAGTGATAATTTGAACAAGTCATGAGAAAGTTGATGCCTATTAGAAATATCATTAAATATCATTATTCTGCAACTTTTTTTTTTTTTTTTTTTTTTTAAGGAATGAAGCAGCGAACACAGACCAGCTTTCTGAGATAAATCTAGATTGTTTCCCCAAAGATGATGCCCAGTTTTAACACTGATACCATCCAGCCACTACTTTTCTGTGTTATTTTTGTCTATGACTCTGGAAAACTTCTGTTTCATGTGATTTGGAGATACGTTGTTTTGAGTTTTCATGAAAAATAAATGCCAGGGGCCCTCCCTGGTGGCTCAGTGGGTTAAAGCACAGCACTGAGAAGCTAAAGCCACTTCCGCATGAGTTCGATTCCCACCTGCCCCGGAGGTGACCACATGGCGTGGCAGACCTCTCCTGACCCGCCCGCTGCTCCCCTCAGCAGTGTACTTCGTAGATCTGCCTGTTCTGCCCCCCACTCTGTCTCTGGTGAAGCCTCTCGCCACCCCAAGGCCTCTGGCCTGTACCCCAGTTCTATATGTACAAATAAATAAATCTTAAAAAATTAAATAAATAAATAAATAAATAAATAAATAAATAAATAAATAAATAAATAAATAAATAAATAAATGAATGAATGAATAAATAAATAAATAAATAAACGCCAGGAACTGAGTCCTTGTCTGAGTACTGAACACTTGCTGGTGAGTTAGGATACTCTCACACCTCAGTCCCCTATATGTTGCAACCGTAAGTCTAATCTTGTTTATGGAGCTATTTTTGACAATAGGACTAGACCTGACCAACTGCATCCTCTTACTGCTGGCTTTCTGCACATTGGCACAGAAGTGTATGGCTTCTTCCAATTTAGGAACAAAGCTCTGTTTTCTATATCTAGGAATTGCCAGAGTTTTATTCTTTTGATCAGACCAAATGTAATTTGTTTCATCCTCTATCACAACCTACTTAAAAGAAAGGTTTTAAAAGAAACTGATGCTACAAAGAAGCCCAAGAGAACTTAACTGCCTTCCCCCAAAATATGTCCATTGTTTTCTTCTCTCCATATGTGACATCCTGACTTACATATTCTGGGCTAACTTTGAGGATTCTCAAAGCACTTTATATCGTCATTTAAAAGTTTAGCTGCCATTACAACAACTAATGCACTTGTTTTATGCAAACCAGACTTTAGAAATAAGTAGAAGTTTACACCAGGGAGAATATACTGCGTTGTTTACTAGGTTTTACTGGTCAACCATTTCTTAAAATGCATTTGTCAAATGGCATATCACTAACATTCACTTCAGACTTTCATTTCAGACATTGATAACAGAAAGAAAATAAGTTTGGGCAATATTTTTGAAAATAAGGGAGATTAACAATCTTCTTTTAAAAAGTTATATAGACCTATAACTGTGGATAAGAAATGAGTCAGGAAGATAACTGCAACCTGTGTGCTTTGATGCCCAGACACTATGATAAAAATGAAAGAAGATGAACCCAGTCTCAAAATTGAAATAAACATCTTGAGGAATTGAAATCCCAAGTTGTGAACAGGACTAGAAACACCAATCTGCTAGATTCTAAAAACATCAATGAGAACCGAGGTGTTAGATCCTCTGTACTTAGGAAGAAAAGCACTTCTGAAGAAAGAGCAGACAGGACCACCAGAAAAAGTTTGGAGGAACGACTGAAACAAACCTGCTGCTTAACAAGCCTGGAACTATGGCTCAGAGTATTTTCTCACTGAGGGAGGTGGAGGATAAAATTAGAAGCTAGAAATGAGTGCTTATCCAAGGTGCTATGTCAGGCAGGGCTCTTGAGGGTAACAAAGTCAATAGAGCCAAAGCGATTGTAAGAAAGTGATAGTAGGGTTGGTGAGTCTAAAAGTGTAGGACAGGTTGTAAGACTGGAAACCTTGGGCAGGAGTATGTGCTGCCATCATGAAACAGAATTTCTCCACTTTCAGGAAAACCAAAGATTTGTTCCCAAGAACTGTCAACTGACTAGATGACGTTGACTCAATTTATCAAGAATATTCTTTCTTACATAATGCTGACTGATTATAGAATTAAATGATACCTACAAAATACCCCCCACAGCAAAACCTAGAAACATTTTGAATAATTAGGTACCAAAGCCTATTATATTTGACATATAAAACTTAGCACCATAGATATCTATATAAATCATTCCAAAATACTTACCCCTTCCCACTTCATCATTGACCTCTACCTAGGTACTACTGTTCTGGTTTTTTTCCACATGACTATTTATGCTGAACCTAAAAATTTGCATAAATCAAATCATATGTACTCTTTTTTTTTTATCCTCACATCTTTGAAGAAACAGTGTTTTTTGAGATTTGTCAATAGTGTTTCACATTATAGATAGTTTCTCCTCTTTTATTTCTGGATTGAATTTCATTGTATGAATATCCAGTGTTATTTTCCCAGTCCCAGGTTAATAGATATTTGGGTTGTTTCTCATTAGGGGATACCAGAAGGTTCAACTTCAATTAATCAGATCAAATTGCAAAACACACACATATGTGCATGTACCATATACAGAGAATATGAAAGAAAGACAACTCCAAATTTTTTAAGTTTTACCCAGTGGAAATATGGGATTTTCATTTACTTCTATGTAGATGATTTGGGCAGGAAAGACCTAGACTTCAGTTTACAAAAGTTAACTGGATGGTCTTAAATGATTAGGAAGAGCCCTCACTGGTAGTGTAATCAGTTAAAGCACAGCACTATGAAGCTATCACAGCCACTGCAACTTGAGTTCGATCCCCTACCAAGGAGGTGATGCAAATGATATAGCTAACTTCTCTGACCCACCCACTGCTCCCCTTAACAGGGTATTTCAGTAGATCTGCCTGCTCTGCTCCTTAGTCTGTTTCTGGTGAATACTTACACCACCACCACCTCACCCAGTTCTATATACATAAATATTCTTTTTAAATGATATTTAGGAAATACCTCAAAAAGGATGAAATTTATGTGTCTAGATTCAAAGCAAGAGCTATAGGATTTCCAGTCATCAACATACCGACTTACTGATTCATCTATTCATTCAAAAATCCATATTTGTGAATCTTGGAGCTGACCCACAGCAGACCTCTCCTGACCAGCCCCTGCTCCCCTCAGCAGTGTACTTCATCGATGTGCCTGCTCTGCTCCCTACTCTGTTTCTGGTGGTTCCTCTCACCACTTCTGCATCTCTAGACTAAACCCCAGTTCTGTATGCATAAATAAATAAAATTTTTTAAGAAAGGAAAGAAAGCCCTCACCTTATGGAATGTCCATTATCTGTGGCCTGGAAACTAGATGAGAAAATGTACTAAAGTATATAGAAAATAATAATAATAAAAGGTTCAATGAATGTGCTTCAGGGAAATCCATTATTAGAGCCTTAAGAGATAGGAAAGAATAGTCAAGAATCTGAGGAGAAAATATTGTGAAATATAGCAGGGAGTGTAGGAGTGTGCAATGCCCGAATATATAATCGTCCATTTCAACAATCTCCTTGAACTCATGTCTTTTTCTATAGAACTTGGAAGTTACTCCCATGAAAGAGTAGGTTACATTTTTACATGCTTTGTTTGGATCTTATTTGGCCAGTAGAATAAAGCAGGGTAGTCAGTTCCATTCCCAGATCTTAGGGAAATTCACATGTTCCTGTTTGCAACTTTGCACATTTTTTGCAAGAATATATTTGCACTGACCTACGTTTCCCAGGATGAGAAACATGGGAAGCAAAACTTCTCAGTTTCCCAGGTCTTTTTTCTATTACTGTATCTTCTCCTCTTATAAGAATGCTAGTGACTGCATTCAGAGCCCACTAAATATTCATTGAGATAGTTTGAGATCTGAAGTTAATTAAATCTGCAAAGACCCTATTGCTATATTGGGTCACATTCACAGATAAAAGGATTTAGGAATTGGATATATTTTTTGAGTATTATAAAAAAACTACCACCACTACTACTGCTGCTGTTGCTGCTACTGTCAAATATAATTTGTTAACAGAATCAAGTTTCTATTCATTTAAACATACCTTTCTCAAGAAAAGGAGTGTTGTTTGTATCTGTTTTAGTATCAAGTGACCAAGTTTGGAAATTAATCCATCCTGCTGAAAAGTAATGTTCTTTAATATTTTATTCAAAATCATAGCAACTTTCTTCTATAATTTTTTTTGTTTTGTTTTATTTTTTATTCCCATGGGTATTTACTCTCTTAATCTACAATCTTAAAATTACTTGGATAGTCCTTCTGGTATTGTGTCCTGCAGTTATTATTTTTTGCTCCCATTTTCAGTCTTTTGAAGCATGTGTTAAAAAAAAATCCCATCAAAGTGAGATAGGGACTTCAATATAAAAGGAAATAATAAATAGCAACAATTACCTACTTCTCTAATAATGATTTGCCCTTTTATCCTAACAGTGATCATCCGTGCATACAACAAAGAACCAACCATCTCAATGTCTCTTTCATTAAACTTCTTTTGTGTCAATACACAAGTCTTGGTGTGCTCTGTTGATTTATTTCCTCCCTTTTCTGAAAAGTTCTGTTTCTTTTTTAAAAGGTAATTATGAGTTTTCTGTAATATGGTGTTCCCGTTGTTAGGTAATTATTCTGTCTGGGAAAAATACATAATAGATTTCTCACAAAAGAACCATTCTACACAATGCGTTTTTCTATGGAATTCAACAGTCTCAGGTAATTGGGAGAACTTAAAGTGGAAAAAACTTCTCTATATACCTACCTTTCTGCAACATTTTGGAAATCAAATCCATAAAACCCATGTAGAGAAATATGGAAGACAGATGTATGAGTAAAATATTTTGATCTACCACAAGAAAGCAAAAATGAGTAAAAGTCAAAGTAATGACTAGTATCATCAATTATAATATATGTTCATCATCTTTTTTAAAATTCATCTATATCACAAAACTGGTTAAATAACTTTAATTATCAAAAATAAGATAAATGTATAAATAGTACAAACCAATTATTTTGCCATTTCCTATGTAAATTTCTTACTACTCAGTTATGATACCTACTATAGATGTCAAACTTGAATGTACTTCTTAAAATGATGTCATATATATGTAGCTTCACATTCATAATTCCATTAACTTTAAAGGATATCTATAGTTTATGTATCTACTTAAATGTTTTTCACAGAGAAAATAATAAACATTGTAGACAATATTGACCATCTTCTATTTATTTTAATACTTACTGTAGACAATAGACAGCAATTTGTAATTAGGTATTCATGATGCATAGGTTTATAGTAAGTCACAGTGTGAGTTTATACATTTTTCTTATTTTAAAATGTTTTTAGGCTGATATGAAATTACAAAATGCAGTTAGATTTTGTGCCCTTCATCTCAGTTCTCCTAATACTAATATCTTATAAAACCTCAGTACATTGCAAAAAAAACAGCAACAAACATTTGTACAATTCTATTGATGTACTACACACATTATTTTGATTTTACTGGTTATTAAATGCTTTTTGTGTGTATTGAATGCTTTTGTGTGTATAAATTTGTGACAATTTAGCATATGTATGGGCTTATATAAATAATGTTCATCAATATATGGCCCTGTTAACATCGCAAAAGAAATCCCTTAATGCCACCATTTTATGAGAATGCTTCTTCCTTAACCTACCACAGGTAGGTTTTGTGATCTCCTCATCACAAAATTCTATTTCATGACTGTAAATAAATTGAATCGTAAAGTATAAAATCTTTTGAGAATAGCTTTTTTCTCACTCTGTGCTAAGACTCTGAGATCTAAACAAGTTGTTGGGTATACCAAATAGTGTGTTCCTTTCATTATTGAGTTAGAACTTTTCCATTGTATGGATATACTATAACTTATTTCCATTAAAGGGCAGCTGATTTGTTTCCAATTTGGAGTTATTACAAATAAAGCTGTAAAGATCATTTATGTCTAAAATTTTTTGTGGACATAATTGTCAGTTCTCTAGAATAATGATACTGTGTGGCATTCTTCACCTTAAAGAATGTTCTTTTTCTTTTTCTATTAAGTTCCATGTTCAGCTTTTTATTATCATAATTTTTTATTGTTAATGTACCATCGCTAGTATTTTGGAAGTATAGAAACTCCCCTTTCAGGTGTAGTTACCATAGTGTCCCACCAACAAAGAGGGACCCATAGTTGTAATAACTAACCCTTGAAAGCTGAACATAGAACTGAGGTATCTGGAGGGGAAAAGAAGAATACAAGAGCTAAGTTGGGTGAGAGCACCATGTACTATGATGTTTAGCTTTTTAAAAAACTGCCAAGTGGGCCCTCCCTGTTGGCTCAGCAGGTTAAAACACTGCACTAAGAAGCTTAAGCCACTTCTGCATGAGTTCGATCCCCACCTGCCCCAGAGGAGATCCACATGGCGCGGGAGACCTCTCCCAACCCGCCCACTGCTCCCCTCAGCAATGTACTTCATCGATCTGCCTGTTCTGCTCCACACTTTGTCCCTGGTGAATCCTCTCACCCTCTACATCTCTGGCCTGTACCCCAATTCTGTATGAATAAATAAATCTTAAAAAAAAAAAAAACTGCCAAGTAATTTTAGCATTGTATGTTCCCCTCCAACAACAAATGTGAATCATTCATCCTTATCAGCAGTTGATTTTAACTATTTTTTAATTTGATCCATCTGATATGGACATAGTAATGTATCTTCATGTCTTTAGACTGTATTTCTACAATGGCCAGGGATGCAAAATATATTTTCATGCCCTTGTCAGTCATTCTTATATCTATTTTTGGTAAACTGATATCTTGATTTCTTTGCTTATATTTTTACAGATGAATTTTGAAAGTTCTGGATTGAAGGACTTTGTCAGCTACCTAGTTGACAAATATTTGCTCCAACTTTGTAAGCTTTTTTCTCTCTCTAAACACAGCTGTCTTCAGAGCAAAAGTCAGAGCTCTAAAATACTTTATAAAGAAAATACATATTTTAATTAAATGATTTATGTATATGTGTATATGAACCATTTTCAGAAGCATAATAAAAATACAGTTTAGAAAATCTATAACACATTTCTAGGATTTTAAAATTATTTTGAAGATACTGATTTTTTCACATAGTATGCTTTCAAGGGAGCTCAAGCCCACTGACCAACACTTTGCATCTATATCTTTGATGTATACGTGTGGCATTTTGCCCTTTAATTACTGACTTTCTCAGATAACTGGCTTTAAGTACTAAAGATAATTTAACCAATTTTTCTCTAAGAGAAAAGGCAATTTTCTTTGGGGAAATTATTTTAGATACTGAGCATATAACTAATTATAACATAAATCAGCACTGTTTAATTTATGCAGTGTCACCCAACAGAGAAATGTTTTTGAGGGCTGAGTGAGCAATATAAAAAGCTACCCTAAAGTGAACATTATCAAATTCATTTTACAATGAGTAAAGTTTATTTAACCAGAACAACCAAATAAATTGTTTTACCGGAAACCCTCAAATTTTGTGAGGCACTGTCATACTTAAAAGGATAATGACTAAAAAATATATAAATAAAATGGTTATTAAAGGAAAGATTTAGAATGTGGTTGATTACAGCATGTCCTCATTACAAAAGCAGGACATTTCAAGAGCAATCAATAGATTCAGAATAATGAAATCATTGTGACTATATTCACAGTTAAGATTAAATGAGGACAAATTCCCTCATTTTGTATGTAATCATTTAATTTTTGAAAGTAAAAAAAAATGTGTAAAAATAACACATAATTACACTGTTGATAGTTAAAGGGAAATATTTGAATATCGTTTATAGCTGTTATTTTTTCTCCAACATTATGTAATTTTAGACATAGAAAGAACCACAGAATCTCCAAAGCAAACTAAGAACAGAAGCACTGTATTTATATGAAGATTGGAGGTGTATGTCATATAAAAATGATTCATGATCCAAATACTAAATAGTACAAATCATCATATCACCTGGGTAAATCAGTGAACTTCTCTGTGGTATCATTTTATACGTTTTGTTATTTATTCTTTTAGTTTAGGCTTGTTGTGAAAATTACATATGCTGGCATATGTAAAATATTGAGTACACATTTTGGCATGAATAGATGCTACAGAAGAATGAACAACTATAATTATTATATCAAATCATCACACTAGTGCAGCAAAATTATTCTCCAGAACATTTCAGGGACCTCACCTATTCCCCATGACATTTCTATCAAAAGGATCATAGTATTGTAACAATCAATTACATTAAATGACTATCAGAGAATTTGTTTGAGACCAATGTATTTTATGAGAGAATTTTAGTGAGAAGACCTTTTTATACAATTCTACCCCTGAATTCCACATAATATTCATGTACTGCACTTTTTTATACAATTCTACCCCTGAATTCCACATAATATTCATGTACTGCACTAACAGGAGTTTGATTGCTGGATAAAACTGAGGAGGAAGAAGAACCCTAAGAAGGTGACCAGACCATGGGCTGACCGCTGACGCGTGCATTGGACCCTGTGTGATCTTGCTTAATAAAATGCCTTTTTTTGTGCCACAAGGCCCATACCTGACTCTTGAAGCAATAAAGGAGAAAGACAGCCAGGAAAATTGGAATAAAGCACTGACTTCCTGCTTTACCACTGAAGAGGATGCATGTCTCGCTGAAATTAGTAGTGTCTATGTATGATAAACAATAAGTGGATTCAAGTTTTTGGGTCAATAAGTTCACAACATTTGGCCATATTCACGGAAATGAAACAAGACCAATAAACTTTTAGAAGACCATTGGCTACTGAGGAAAGGGGTGATATCTAGGACACACAGGAAGAAGAGATGGGAAAGTCAAAAGCAGAATGGAGCAGAACTAGGTCCTCCACTGAGAGGTAACCTCAAACACGTCATAACTCCTAGTATAGGAAGAAAGTTTACTGGCATGTCCAATTACCAAAAATTGATTCAGAAATCTTAGGGGGGGGGTTCTCCTTGGTGGTCTAGGCGTTAAATCTCAGATCTATCATGCTATTATTAATGCAGCCTGAGTTCGATCCCCAGTCAGGAAGCTGACCAACATGGTACAGCAGACCTCTCCTGTCTCCCTACTGTTCCGCTCAACAGTGTATTTCAGTAGATCTGCCTATTCTGCTCCCCACTGTCTCTGATGAATCCTCTCAAACCCCACTCCATACCTCTGGTCTATGCCCCACTTCTTGTGTGCATAAATAAAAAAAATAAGTAATTAAAAAAGAAATTTTAGTATTAAAATGCATAAAACAGAGCAAATTTATGATGTGAAATCAGAGATTCTTGGAACCTGGTATGGGAACATACTTCCTTGCAGACCACCTGTCCTGTATCTCTAACCATCCAGCTTGCCTTCACAGGTATCTGCTGGGTTGGCAGATGGGGCATGAGACCTATACAGGTGTGTGGTCCTTGAAATTTCAATACTTTGATGTCAGTATATAAAAACTATTAACAATATTTTACTAAGGGATTCTACCTTTTCATTTTGCACTAGATTCTACAGATTTTGTCTCTTTGAGTATGAACTATTGGCAAAGTTGAATATTTTCAAGAGATCTACTGTACCAATCAATGCAAATATAGTAACATATAAATGTACTTAGTTTTGTACTAACCTATGAATTTTTTTTTAAAATTTCGAGAAAACACTGCTTTTAATCACTGCCTGATTCAGAAGAACAGGTTCACACCTCTGCTGATGTGCACATACATTTCTTAAGTAGACTCCAACCAACATAGTATCCTTGTTTTAAAATGTTAGGCAACCTCAAATGCCAAACAGAGGATGCAGAAGACAGTTTAGTTTACCTGTTTTCCTTTTCGTCTATTTAATTTTTTTTATTTTTTATATTGATTTTGTCCAGTTCTCTGAAAGACTGATCAAGACTGAGTCAAGTTATCTGGCTTTTTGCCCTGCTTTCCTCACTTTTCTGTTGTCCTGTTTGCTGGTCTTGCCTTGTTCCTCTGTTCTCTGCATGGACTTTGCACCTTTGATGTCCTTTGAACTGAACCTGACAGTCCTGGCTGATTAAATTAGTCGTGGCTATTCTATAAGCAAGATCATTTCTCCAGTTAGCCTCTCTCTGTAAGAGGGCCAGATGCGTGTAGAAAATGGTGGCATCAAGTAGATTGCAGAACCAGAAGCTGCTAAACGACTTACAAATGTCACATGAGGTGAAGTCCCTTAGGAAGTCGCAGGTATTTCTAGAGAGCAAAGGTTTTGCTATTTTTATTGTTGTTCTGTCTCTATCCCAGACCCTTGGAGTTAAATGCTAAAAACAGGATCTCTCAGGTGGTGTAAAGTATCTGCTGCGGAAGACTGTTTCCAGAACACGCAGTGGTCAGCTCTGTGGAGAGCTTCCCGCTACACGTGTGGGCAGCATCACCACTTCCCACAGCAGCCACTGCCATCCAGGGGAGGGCACTCCCACCTCCACCATTGTCCTCTGATGCCACAGGGGGTTCTCAGATCTCACTGAACTGTGAGTATTCTCCCTCATACTTCCTGTTTTCCAGAAATCTAGGAAATGCTCCTAGCTGCCGATGAGCTCTCCTTCCCCACACCGGCTCACAGCAGTCAAGTGATCTCCACTTACGTGGATAGTGACGCAGGATTTCCTGGAGCAGCCGTGGCTGAAGCACTAACTCGTGCTTCTTTGTTAATCAGAAAGTCTGCAAATACCTATTCCTGATAGGTGTCATATTCACATCCTCTCAGAAGACACTATTGCGTTTTTATTTAGCATTTTCTGACATAGGATACACACACACAGCTAAATAAAGGAAGTGTGATACATTGAATCATAAAAGTGGAGAAAATAACGGTCAAGATAGACTCCTGAAAAGAGGCTACAAATGTGCCTGGAAAGGAAGGTTTATCAGAGAGATGAGGCTGTGATGAGGCACATGAAAGCTAAGGGAGGAATGTGTACAAAAATATCAAAAGTATCAAATGTTATACTATTAGTGACATATTCAAAGTGTACAGATTCATCTGCTGTATTTGGCAAAAAATCGTCTGCTGCTCAGTATTGCCTTCAGGCTTTAGGCCAAGAAACTCTCACTTCTCCACATCCTTGTCATTTCCGTCATACCTGCATTTCACGTGATCAATAATACCACAATTGCATTTTTAGCTCATTTTAATCAGCCTCAAAACATCAGCAATACAATCAAAGGAACACTTTCTTTTTTAGAGCTAATATCTGAATGGTCATGCTCACATATGTATTAAAGTAAAAATCTTGATCTTGTCAGAAGCAATTTTTTTTTTTTTTGCTAGAATTATATCTGAAATACATGGAGTCCTCCCTGGTGGCACAATGGGTTAAGCACAACAATATGAAGCTACCCATAACTGCTTTAGCACGAGTTCAATCCCTGCCAGGAAGGTGACCCACATGGCATGGCAGACCTCTCCTGACCCACCCGCTGCTCCCCTCAGCAGTGCACTTTGTCAATCTGCCTGCTCTGCTCCCCATTCTGTTTCTGGTAAATCCTCTCACCATCCCTGCACCTCTGACCTGTACCCCAGTTCTGTATACATAAATGAATATAAATCTTAAAAAAAATTACATCTGAAATATAAATGAATGCTTGTCATTGTAAAAGTTAAGTACTCTACTATTGAAGACTGTGGGTTAATTATGAATGTACTCACAGAGATACCTAGATTAATAATCACTCTCTAAACTTAGAAGTGAAACTGAAAAAATAAGTTTTGGGAGGAAAAATATAGTTCCTTTTCAAGTAAACAATGCTTAAACAATTTTAAATTGCAGTCAAGTTGGATAGGGATCAGATTGTGTAAAAAAATCTAGTTTCCATGTAAGTACTTATTATTCTAGCATGTGTAACATTAAACATAAGTTTTAAACATTTAGTCATTTAAAATGCTTAGTCCAAACATTTTAAGAAAAAAATTGAATTTGAGAAATTAGAATTCTTTCTGACTTGAGAGGATGGATTAACATTTTATCAATAGTGTCATCAGAAATTTCACCAGAAGAACCCCAAAGTTATATGCAGTCTCCAAGAGAAATCATATTTTATTCATTCTATGTCCTAGAGAACACAGAAAGAGAAATATGTAAGAGAGAGAAAGAAATAAAAAGCTGCTTAGAAAAACCATGTTGCAAAATAACCCCAAAAGAGCAGTAACAATCCAATTGCAATTTCAGTTTATTTCTTGCTCATGGACAGATTCAGAGAGTGTTCTTAGCAGATGGCATGCCTCCATATGGTGGCTCAACTGCCCAAACCCTCCATATCCTTCCCCACCCCCACCCCAGCTCCGCTAGAGACATGCCATTATGTCATTAATCGCCTCCAGGCAAAGAAAGGAGCAGGACATGGCTGGGGTTAAGGAAATACACTCATTTCTTAAAGTCCTGACCTGGAAGTTCTACAAACCACTCCTAATATATTTCCTATAAATAGTCAAACTTTTAAAATATTTTACATTGTGTGTGTATGTGTGTTGAACACATATACATTAATAGACTTTTTTTTCCATTTGGATAGTTTGGTGGTCCAAGGATGTTGCACATTCCATCTCTGAATTCTGTTCTGATTCATAAGTTGAAAATGGAGCTTCCGGGTCCTCCCTGGTGGCACAATGGGTTGGAGTGCAGCACTGCAAAGCTGGCCTTGACCACTTCTGTGCGAGTTCTATCCCTTACCCTGGAGTTGACCCACATGGCATGGCAGACCTCTCCTGACCCATCTGCTGACCCCTAGGCAGTGTACTTCATCAATCTACCTATTCTGCACCCCACCCTATCTCTAGTAAATTCTCTCAAGGCCCCTGAACCTCTGGCCTTTACCCCAGTTCTGCATGCTTACATACATACATACATACATACATACATACATACATACATACATACATACATACATACATACATATGTATATATATATTTAATGTATCCTCTAATGCTATGAGGGTCATTGGTATATTAGGCAAAGGAGACTTTGGGAAGTAATTATTTATTGAAAATAAGTGATGTGAATAAGATCTCCCTGATGGCTCAGGGTTAAACTATCAACAACATGAAGCTATCAGAGTCTCTGCAGCATGAGTTTGATCCCCAGCCAGGAAGCTCACCCACAGGGTGCAACAGACCTCACCTGTCCTGTCTCACTTGCTGCTCCCCTCAGAAGTGTACTTCAATCAGACTGTTCTGCTCCCCACTCTGTCTCTGGTGAATCCTCTATCACATCCATATCTCTGGCCTATATCCGGTTCTTGTGTACATAAATAAATAAAAGTAAATATTTTTTTTAAAAAAAGAAAGTGTTGTCAGAGGAATTTCCCTGGTAGGGACTATACCAAGGGGTCATCCCAGGGTGAGGCTTTTCCACTGCCTTGCGGTTACGGCAAACTCTGTGATTTCCCCAAATGTGGGAAACGCAACTGCACAACTTCTGGGTAGTGGAGGACAGTGCCCTTATGTTTCCCTGAGGAGAAAATAAAAGACTACAACCGGTTCTCTCCACCAGGTGAATAGAAGGGGAACATGTCTGTCTGCAGAGCAGGCAGGAGGGATCTCCCCGAGAAGAGGACTGACTGGCTCTCCATGTTCTGACACTGTGAGGGTAAAGGCCTGTTTGTGGTTCACCCAATAGGTGTTTTTGTTTGTTTGTTTTGGTATAGCAGCTGGAGTAATCAAGATATAATTGGTATTGAGAAATGGGGATTGCTCTGACAAATGCCTAAAAATGTGCTAAAGCATCTTTGGCACTGGGTAACAGATGAATGCTAGAAAAAAAATGTACTTGTTTAAAAAAAAAAAGCTGACAGTTCTGTAAATGGAATTCTGGTAAGGGATCAGAAAACAAAGAGGAGTGAGGCCCTTCCTGATGGCTCAGTGGGCTGAAGCTCAGCACTATGAAGCTAGCCATTGTTGCTTTAGCACCAGTCTGATCCCTATGGCACAGCAGCTCTCTCCTGTCCCACCCACTGATCGCCTCAGCAGCGGTCTTTGTCTATCTGCCTGTTCTGCTCCCCTCTCTGTCTCTGGTGAATCCTCTTACTATCTCTGCACCTCTGGCCTGTATGCCAGTCAGTATGCATAAATAAATAAAATCTAAAAAAAAAAAAAGAGCTGTGCAAAGAGAGATTTCAATATAGTAACTATTTTATATAAATAATCAGAGAATGTTGGTAGAAATGAGAAACATGTTAGTGGATAGTAAAGAAAAGGTGCTTCTTTTTATAAAGCAGTAAGACCTTCACTGACTTGTATTTGTGTTTTACTGCATTGTGAAAGCATTATGCTTGTAAAAATGAAAGTGGATGTTTAGCTAAATGATGGTAAGGAAGTGATTCCACGTGGGTTCTTACAGTAAAATGCAAGAAGAGAAAAATGAATGTGAGAAGGAATTGTTAAACAATATAGAAACAGAACTCGAAGACTAAGAAAATTCATAGCCCGGACATTGAAAAATATGAATAAGCACTAAGAGAGTGTTCCAGTAAATATTTCCTAAGAGATGAGCATGCATGTGACCCATAGCCACCCAAGCTGGAAAGAGTCCAGCTAAAGGAGAAGATGGAGTAGAAAAATGCAGACAGTCAGGCTGATATTCTACAGGACAGATGATATAGCATCCGGCTTTCAACTTTCAAAGCAAATTAACAATGGACCTAAAGATTTAGTGATGGTAAGAGCCAGAGCCACTACCTAGGTTTACAAGAACTATGTGGCTTCCTACAGAAGCTGGGAGAACAGGAATGCCTGGAGCTACAGGTGCATATGTCTCACTAAGCAGAGCCTGGGCAAATAGTTTTCAGGTGTGTTCCTACTACGATTGCTGCTATTCAGTAGTTCACTGTTTTCAGATTAATTTCTAATTTACACTTTTTGTGAATTACAATGATTCAAGCAGAAGTTTAAGAAATATTATCTGACATATTAGAGCAGATGTCTTGCAAAGCTCCAGTTCTGGTTACTTGAAAACTATAACTTCAGTTAGTAGTAAATGGTGTCAAGATGGAGAAATATAACCCACAATAGATAATTTAATTATTTTGCCTAAGAATAATCTTCAACAAAATTATATTTTTTTCTTTTTTTTAAAAGCTTATATTGACATACTTCAAGCATTATGTAATGCTTGAATGACATTTTCTTTGGCTGTAGTACTAAAAGTAGTCACCTAACTTTCTCCATGTCATTGATTCTGCTACATATAAGCTATTGGATATTTATTTTCTGAACACGTAACTGAACAATATGCCTAAAACATATGCTAGTGATCACAAAGTCATTTGTTGCCAATAAAAATTACATGTACTGATTGCCCATTGTATAACTACCCTTTCACCTGATTTTTTTTTTATTAACTTTGAAAAACCCAATAATTGGTGTTCTTCCAGCAAGTAAGCAAAGCAGGAATAAAGAAAACTCACCATTTGTTTTGGTGAGCATGGGCTGCTACGATATCATAGATTGGGGGGGGGTTTAAACAACAGACTCATTTCCTAATACCTAACACTGCCATCCCTTCATGGGTTATGATTTTGATATATGAATTTGGGGGACACACATATTGTCTAGAACATTTTCTTCCTGGTTCCCAAAAACCTGGTCCTCACAAGCAAAATGCATCCATTACATCTCAGCAGCACCAGCACTGGACTTGCTCTAGTATTCCACTAAAGTCTAGTTCGAAGTCTCATCTATGTATCATCTGATTTAGATTGGGAAAGACTTTAAATTACTGGGCCCTCCCTGGTGGCACAATGGATGAAAACACAGCACTATGAAGCTATCACAGCCATTGCAGCATGAGCTCGAACCCCCGCCCCAGAGGTGACCCACATGACACAGCAGGCCTTTCCTGTCTCACCCACTGCTCCTCTCAGCAGTGTACTTCAGCTGATCTGCCTGTTCTGTTCCCCACTGTGTCTGAATTTTCTCACACCCTCCACAATGCACCTCTGTTCTGTATCCCAGTTCTATTTGCATAAATAAATAAATCTTTAAAAACTTGAGGTGGAGATTTGAAATGGAGGGCCCTCCCAGGTGGTACAGAGGGTTGGAGTGCTGCACTGCGAAGCTAAGCCAAGCCATGACTGCTTCAGTGCGAGTTCAACCCCTACCCTGGAGGTGACTCACATGGTGTAGCAGTCCTCTCTTGTATTGCCTGATGCTCCGCTCAGCAGTGTACTTCGTCAATTGCCTGTTCTGCTCCCCACTCTGTCTTTGGTGAATACTCCCACTGTTCCTGCACCTCTGGCCTAGACCACATTTCTATACGCATAACTAAATTAAAAAAAAATCTTAAAAAGAAAAAAAAAAAAAGATTTGAGATGGGATTCACATGACTATGGCAATAAATTTTTCTTATTTTCTACGATAAAGCTATTGATATCAATCTGTTGCAAAGATATTGTAATAACTGGGGATGATTTGAATGCTGAAGTAGGTTAATATCAATCCACTGTTTTATACTAAAATCAATCACTGCTCCTTTGCTCCTTTACATCAGACCCTATGTATCTGGGTATTTTTTCCCTTAATCTTCTGCATGAATCATTTCAATTCATAACAAAGTAGAAGTTAACAAAACAAACACAATGTTGAATGAAGACAATCCTGTTAGATATGTACCTGTAAAATTTTAAAGTGTTTAGTCATAGAGTTTGTAAAGCTACATTTGGGGATTACATCAATGAAAGATCTGCACAAAATCCATCATACATTCTAGCCTATGGGGTGAACAAGTACTTAAATTCTATCTCAGTTCATCATCTTGGAGAGAAAGTTGACATAGTAATTTCATCACCACCATCAGTAGTACCTTATGGTTGGGAAGCCTAAACAAAAACTTTACTCTTGCTCCAACTTAAAGGAAAATTAATGTTTATTAAATATTGCAAGTGTGTAGTCTAGTAACTACAAAAATAACTCAACAGCTGAGAGTTCTGAGAAATGATTATTCTTATACAAAAATGTGAAAATTATTAAGAAGTCACTAACAGTTTGAGAAAACATCTATAATCAATTTTTATAAAATTCAGGTTTATTTTGGCAGACCAGAAGTTAATTTTATTTATGATGTCACCATTTGGCATCTGTCTCGGTTGTGTTTGAATATTAATG
>NW_004567114.1:12118606-12130789 GCF_000260355.1 Condylura cristata
AACACCCAAAGTTACCCATCCCCTCATGGGTAAAAAAAAGTCCACCCAAAAGGGCTTGGCCCAAAGCAAGGCCTGAAAGCTCACCACAAGGCTAAAGCACCTTTCAGCTGGGACCCATAGAAAAGGGTCAGAAATGGCCAGAAAAGTCTGAGAGGAAAAGAGCAACATCAAAATCAAGATAAACACACACGGCCACAGTTACCCTCCCTCTGGGTCGCTCACCTACATCTGTTTCAACCAGCCCAGGGCCAAGAAACAAGAACAGTTTCTTCACATGTCTCCATGCTCCGTGTGCCTCCCTCAGGGCTCTTTCTGGCTCCCTATCCTGCCTCCATCCTTGTCAGTCTCTTCTCCAGATTCTTCTCCTCCCTAATCAGCTCCTCCCTCCTTCTGGATGAGGTAAGAAACCTGGAACCTCCCCTATTCCTGGGGACCAGCCTGTTACAGGATGAAAACTCTTATTTGCTTTTTGTTTCAACAGAATATTTGTATGATGGAAGATTTATATTTGGTATATATGTAGGTAAAATATAATAGTCTTCCCAGATCTAGAATTTTCTAAAAGGCAATCAGGAAGTATCAATTTAAATTTTGTTTGAACAGCTATTCCTTATAACTATTATTAAATCATAGATAAAACTGTTTAACCAAAATGAAATGACTAGGCAATATGTACTATGTGTTTTAATTAACTAATTTTGGCCACATTTGGGATTTAAAGTATGGTTTCAGATATGGCTTCAAATAATGACAAAAATGTCCCAAAATTTAACTTACTTTACCATCCAAAAATATATTACATCCATATGAACTTATAAAATAGTTTTCATAATATTAAATGAAGTTTAATATGATCTAATACATTCTATGAGCCAATCTGATAACGACTAAAAATAGAGTAATAGACTGGGTAGTTACTCATGTTAGATCCTAAATGTAGGCTTATATAGCTTTTGTGATTTTGAAAGCTAAATAAGTATAGTAGTTGTTTGATGAAAAGAGTCTATGTCTTTGAGTCGAGCTATCAGAACAAACATGTGTTCCTAGTTGCCAAAAAGCAACAGTTTTGGATATTCTTCTCCATGTCTGAATGATGGCTTCATTCAACTTCACAACATCTGCTTTTGGTAAATGTCTTGTAGTCTTATAGTTCATTGCATACATTTCAGAGAAGTGAGAGAATTCTGGTCAAAACAGAATTTTCTATAGTTTTGATGCTAAATAATGTTTACAAGCCTACCCTTTTACATACATGACTAACAGATCAATTATTTACTCAAAAACAGCATTCTTCTATATGCTAGTCTCCAAGAAATTGGGACTCCGTGAACTCTTAATGGTGGAATTTCACAAGTAAAGAGATAATTGCAATATTGTATGGTAATAGAGCTGATGTCACTATATACACAGTACCAAGGGAGGAAAGAGAAGGGGTCCACAGCCTGAAGTTGAACGCTAACGAAATAATGTCTGGAAAAGAAATCTAGAAACAAAGAAAAATAGAGTCAGAAACTCAAGTAAGGGCCTTTTTGCGACTTCTACTTCATTCTTATTTTATAGATGAGAATATTTTATAGATGTAGAAAGATAAAATATTATGTAGCTTAAGGAGGAAATTGATGCTGGGTCTCAGACCTACATGCCTTGAAGAATGTCCTTGAAGAACTCCTTTGTTACTGGTTGATGGCTTTCAGAAAGAGCATGGGGTGACCAGATAGCCTTATCTTTGCTTCAGAAAGGATTTTACTAGCATGCTTGCCTTGAAAACCTTTTATTACCAAGTCAGGAAATTATCTGCTACACACCAACTGGGCACAAGTTAAGAGCACTTTTAGACAGAGTAGTAGGAGTTCATGGTACAGAAACTATGGGTGGAAGACTTTGCCAAAGTGCCAAGAACTATCTCTAGGGTAGTAAATCCAAATAGGAATTCCACAGATGAATGCAATAAATCACTCGACAACACAGCGAAGGGAAGCGTTTGCAGAATCACATGGTGATGTCTCAAAGGAGAATTACGATTTTAGGCTTATGAAAGCTATCTCAGGATGCACGGCAGAAGAGATTATGAAGGGGGAAGGGAGAGCTAGGGAGACAGAACAGATACCACCAGGGGAGGATAGGCGTGGGAGGAAGGGGTAATACAATAGACTCTGAAGAAAAAGGGATGATAAAAGCAAGCAAAAGCTGCTTCCAGCTTATCAGGAACAAGGAAACAGAGACCACTAGACCATTCACCTAGATGGCTAGAGACCTATATTTGCACAGGTCTCAGAGAAAGCACCCAGGGAACTTGTGATCCAGACTTTTGGGATTGTCTGTGTGTCACATTTAGGGCACATTTCACTTTACTAAAGCCTGTGTAAGAATCAGTGAAGTACATTCTTTTGTAAATGAAATGCTGATGAGCATTTGTGATACAACATAACAACAAATGCTACAGTTACTGTGCTACATTCTGGGAAATGGAAACATGAATGTCTTTACTATACATATTTTGTTGTGCTTTGCACGACAGGATGGTTCTATGGGCTCATTATATGAGTCATATTCTGGTTGTTTGTTTTGATAAAGGAAAGGAAAAAAAATGTGCTTGAAGGTCAGTGTTCTCAGCCTCAAAGTAAATTGGTAAGTAAACCTCAGAATCTGTCCTGTCTTGGCCCTATCAGTGAAGCGTGCACTTAGCTATGGAGCAACATACCTAAAATAAACCTGTTCTAGAACCCTGTGTTCTGGGTTGTAAACTTTGCTACGTATGCTGGGAATGGCCAGAAGAATCTGATGTTTCTTGGGCTATTGATAGGACCCATTACTAAGTTGACTGGCTAGCTTTCAATCATTTTGTTATGAACTACATGATTATTCTTTCACATGATAAAATGCAGAATATAGAAGATCACAGTTAAAAATAAAAATGGACAACTGTTAGATAAGTTAGAGGAAAAAGTTTTGAAGAAATCACCATGTTTCAGAGGGGTCATAAAAATGAAGAAAACAGCATTAACATTTCCATAATTAACTAGAGACAACTCTGCATACAAATCCTATGCCAGTTTTTCATAATTCTGAGGACTTCAGCAATGTCTTTTATTCTTATATCCTTCATTTTGTTTTGCTAAATAAGGGAGAAAATGCAAAGACTTCCCTCCATATGTTTTGACAAAAATGAGATATTTCTTAGAATTAACAAAATTATTTTCTTAGAAAAAAAATAAAAAGAAATCTTGGTTCTCATTATTATAAGATCATTAGGTGTCAGAAGTTTTTAAATCCTGGTTTAATATTTACTAATCAGGAAATTCCACAAACAGCAGGTTGACTTTGAGCTTCAAGGGAAATCTGTAAATTGTTAGATGAATGGCAACTACTTTTAAATAATTTCTCTTTTTTAAGATTTTATTTGTTTATTTATTTTGCATAAAAGAGCTGGGATGCAGTCCAAAGTTTGAGGGCATAAGAGGATTCGCCAGGGACAGAGTGGGAAGCAAAACAGGAAGATCCACTGAAATACACTGCAGAGGGGAGGAGCAGGTGAGACAGGAGAAGTCTGCTGCACCAAGTGGGTCACCTCCCTGGCAGGAGATTGAACTGCTGTGTTGGCTGTTGATATCTTGATAGTGCTGAGACTTATTCCCTTGCACACCAGGGAGTCCTTTAAAAAAAAAAAAAACTTTCTTAAATAACCTGTGATTCTCTCTGCTTACTTATCCAAAATGTCCTGGAATTCCTTTTTGAGGCTTTGTGGGACATAACTGTGGTGGTTCAAGTGCTAAATTAACAGTGCACACCAGCCTCCGAAAGATTCAGGATTTCCACCGCCCCGCACCGCCCCCACACACATCTAGAAGGACAAAGAGTCACTCACTGGGGTCTAGTAATAGAAAGGATTGTGCAAGACTGTGGAACAGAGGATAGAAGAGAAAAAGTATCTCTAAGGTAGCACTGTCTCGGGTGTCAATTTTCAAATTCTGACATCAGGTGATTAAATCCCCTATGAATTCTAAACTGGTAATGTCAAATGAGGACTCAATGAGTTTCTGGCTTCTAGTTCAGGATAGACTAAATTCCCTACTCTGCCTAGTCAATGAACTATACCTTTAGAGATTCCGTAAGTTCTTACTTAACATTGCCAATTCATTATTGGAAACTGGCTTTAAGTAAAAGGATGAATAAGGAAGACAGGTTCTTGAATGATGTTGTCTTCTCACTCAACAAGGACTGAATGTTCTTATCTTATAGGAACTTACATCGACCCATATAACATTTTTTGAGGACCAACTTCACAGGTGGTTGCTAAGGAATTTTCACCAACTTCACTCTGTATTTATACCCCATTTATTCCTCTATACTACAGGGTTTTGGTAAGTTTAGCAAAAACAAACAAGCAAATAAAAAACAATACAAATAAAATAGCACTTGGGTTGAGACACGCACATTTTCCATGTAATCGAGAGTTTCTATTATTTTGTGTCATTTCCTTAATGAAAATGAATAATTGGCTTAAATTATACTTTTGCAATGGACTAATATTGTTTAAATCAGCATATCACACAATACACCCGATGTAGACTATGTACCCATGCTGTCTAATGACAAAGTCCAGGCAATGGTGTAGACTCCCGAGAACATGGACGCTCTTTGGTTCCCAAGAAGACATACTGAGGGGCGTCTCCACAGCAGTGCTTACTGAACTACCTTGTGCTTGCTCTTGGCTAATAGCAATTGTATTTGACCATCAAGCAAGTCCTGGCCCTCTTTTGTTTGCGGCCTAATTGGACATTGAGAACTGGTTACAAAAAAATGTTTAATAACGACAATGGCTTTCTCAGAAAAGTATCTTAGCATAAATCAAGAGTGTAGACTGTCTTTAGGGATATGGATAAACATGATCAGGATGTGCCTCCTCCTGGGACAGTTTGGAGGGACTTAAAGAAACAGATCTGAATCTAGATTTAACCTGAGAAAGGATTGTTCAAAAGAGGACTTACTGATTTGTTGCTTTATTTGAGATACTGACTAGAATGATTGATCATGCTGAAAAAATGGGGATGCTGATTGTTTTAGGTGGTTTTCTTTATGATCAAAAGAGTTTCTTTGTAACATGTAACCACAAAATTTTGGTGTAGTCATGGAAATGAATTGTTTGCTTCAATGCCTATACTGATGCAATCTCACCACTTGGAAATAGTTTAAATGAACTGCTGAAGTTTTCGGCAGGGGATACTTGCAACAGCTAGAGTGTCAGTGTCGGCCTCATGCCTCAATTGCCCATTTTGCCAACGCTGCCTCATCCTTTGGGAAAAAGACCCCTGACTGGCCACCTGTCAGAGCTGGACTCTAAAATCTGGTGTGGTGTCCAGCATACATCCAGAACCAAATCTATAGTATTGAAGTTCCCTGATCCACTGCACTGAATTGAATACTACAGAGTTAATAGTGCACCAGTAGTTAGATGGTTAAACACACCTTGCTACATTTGGTACAGATGTTTCATTTATCTAACGCTGTGGTTGCAAAAACATGAAAATAACTTACTTGTTTTCTTCTCATGTTATGCTACATAAAGCTATCTCCTGACTCCCCCCTGCAAATACATCCCTAATCAGCTGTACCCTCATAAATTTGTAAATGGCAATTCATTATAGCAGAATTCAAAGCATTTCTGTAAAAGATGTATTTTACCCTCCCTGGGTTGTTTCTGAAAGAAATAGTGGGTACATTAATTGCTGCCTTAAAAAATGTCCAGATAAAAAATGCAGCTGCTTCTATAGGTATGTGGTATTCCTTGTAAAAAAATAGCGCCACATATTTGCAGAATATCTTCTAAGTTATGTCAAGTCATGCTTTCCTCTGTGTTAATAGGTAGTTTGCAGTGGTAAGGATATCAAAACAAACACCAGCAAATAGAATGAAAGCTACTTTAGTTTTTTTGCTGGTTTCTGTTTACTGTGATGAACAAACATTGTGTAAATTCTTTAAAAACTAACAAACAACAAAGTTGAATCTGAAAGGCAAAGAAAAAAATGGGGGGTGGGGGGTGGTAGCATTTTGCTCTATATTTTTGCAAGTGATGTAGGAGGAGCTGGGTGACCTCTTTTTATGTCCCTCAGCATTGTCGCTTCTCAGTGACCTGTCACTGCTAAGTGAAAGTACACTCCCTAACTTTCAGCTGTCCCTGTTTTTAGAAATCCCCCATTACCTTGCACTATAAAGTGACACTTAACCTTATCTTGTACTGTTGATTTGGAGGACAGGTGGATCTAATCACACCTGTTAGAATGCTGGATGACAAAATATTTTAATGAATATTTGTGCTAAATTTAGACCAGATTGCCATGCTTAGCAAGTATCTTCTTAACAATTAAATATGTGAAATAAATTCTGTCAGGAGAGTTATACTGCAGGAAAGAGCACATGGAGAATTTGGCATAAGGTATCCTCCTGTTTTTTCATCTTTCTAGTTTCTTGATTGTTATACAACATTTGGGCTTCAGAATATATTTTGAGAGTTTCCATCATCCTAGCCATTTGCAATTTTTGAATGCTATTTTCATCTTATTTTTTTGTATAAAAGAAATGGAGTGCAGGCCAGAGGTATGGGGGCTGAGAGGATTCACCAGAGACAAATTGGGGAGCAGGACAAGTGGGTTTACTGAAAAATACTGCTAAGTGCAGCAGCATGCAAGACAGGAGCGGTCTGCTGTGCCATGTGGATCACTCCCTGACCAGGACAGAACTCAGGCCACATCAGTGACAGTGCTAAGACCTAACTCCTAGCCCATCAGGAAGCTGGACATTTTCATCTTTCTTAGAGACAATTAATTAAAATTGGGAGGTCATTCAATGTCATGTCCACACATTTCCTCTTGTGGGGGGAAAGAATGTCGATGATTCATTTCTTCTGAGCTATGTTTTATGCAAGTGTTTCCTGAGATGGATTAAATGGGCCAAAAACTAATGTAAGCAATGTGAAGTATTAATAGGGTTTAAAAATTGTTTTATTTATTGGTAGTGGGTAGTAAATTTAGAAGTAAATTTCCATCCATAAATTAGAGGCTTATATATTTTTTGACTTTTTATCAGAGCTAGTGTGTGAGGCATGTATTAATATTTCAGTAAAGATAGAGTTACATTAAGTAATTGTCCAATTACTTCTGATTATAATTTATGTCTTTGACATTGACTAATGGTATCCCAAAATACATGCCATGAAATTACGTTTTAGAGAATCGCTGATAACAGTAGGTGAAAAGGACAGTTTAAACATCAGCATATATACACACATACACATATCTATGAGAACATACAGACATAACATGGGGAGCAGAGCACAAGATAGAAAATTATTATAAATTCTTATAATCTGTAAACTGATCATATTAGAGCAGGGAAAATTCAACATTTGGCATTGATGATGACAGCAGGGAGGAAGAAAATGATTCTATAATGAATGGGGCTGTTTTTTGGCTGATGTGATGTACAGTGCAAAGTGGGTTGTCCTGTACTGTGCATCTGATAATTTCAGCCAGAAAAAGTAGTGTGTTGTCCAATGTCATTGAAGGTACAGTAATGCATTCTCAAAATGAATAAAAGAGAGTTATCTAATTGCACAAACTACCATCACTTGCTTGCCTTAAAGTGTACTATGACATAGCACTGTGTCTTTTAGGTTCTGCAGAAAAAACTATTAATGATGCATTTAGACAGTATTAGATGATGCACCACTCAATGACCCTGTAGGAAGTTATCCTGCTATGCTATTGCTGTTGTCTCATGACAAGGTTTATCAAAAGACTGCAAAAGGAAACAAGTAAACTGGAAGTCATAATCTCCTGTCACCTGAAGCAGTGAAATGTATAATAAAAATGAAACAAAGCACTCATTAATTTATCAACGGAAGCTAAATACGCAACAGAAATCTAACAGAAGCTAAAGCATGACCACCTATCCTTTTAATCTTTCGAATAGTCTTAAAAGTATTTTTAAGGAGTGCGTCTCAGTAATATAGTCTGTTTAACACAATCAGACACATCCAACATACCATTTGAAATGCAATAGTTATTAGTGAGATGTGGATTAGTGAGATGTGGCCATTATGTTTCCATACTGTCTCCCAAATCTAGTGTTTTCTATTTTGACTCCATTTTCAATTTAGAGAAAGCAATTTCAGGTACTCCAAAGTACTTGATGCACATGGCTGATAAGAAGTAAGACCAATCATGTTAGATTTTTCTGTAAGTTAGCCAGAAAGCAGAGGAAGGAGGACTGCAGCTATTCATTCATGAAAACATATCACCCTGTTTGAGGAAGCATAACTAGTTAGAGAGTCAGGAGGTGGCAGCCCTCCTCCCACCTGTGACAATGCAGGTGCTTCTTTGCTCAAACCTTCCCCTTAGCAGGGCAGTAGAGGAAGCTGTCCTGTCCACCTGTGGCTCTGCCTCTCTCTCTCTTTTTTTTTTTTCTTTTCTTTTCCTAATGAATCACTCATTCTAAAATGTGTGTGTGTGTGTGTTCTTTATATATAAAGGTGGCTTTGGGGCTTGCAGGCTACCACCACTATGCCTGAGTTTGATTCCCCCACATGGCTGCAAGTCTCTCCTGTCCTACTGACTGCTCCCCTCAGCAGTGTATTTCAATGGATCTACCTGTTCTGCTCCCCAGTCTGTCTCTGGTGAATCCTCTTACTGCCCCACCTCTGATCTACACTGCATCCTTTACACACACACACACACACACACACACACATACACGAGAAAAACAGAGCACAGACTAGTGTTGATTCCAGTTTCTCATTGAGGGGACAAGACTTCAAACTCAGGAAGAGAAGATGGGGTGGGGTGAGCATTCATCCCTGAAGATGTAAGCTAGCCTGAAGTCTGGGATATTCTTTTGTTTGTATTTTTTAAAGATTTATTTATGTATGCATACAACTGGCGTACAGGTCAGAAGTTTGAGTGATGAGAGGATTCACCAGAGACAGAGTAGAGCAGAACAGGTAGATCTACTGAAATACACTGCTGAGGGGAACAGCAAGTATAAAAGGAGAGGCCTGCCATTTGGGTAGCTCCCTGGCCAGGGATCAAACTCATGCAGCAGTAGCTGTAGATAGCTTCATAGTGCTGCATTTTAACCTGTTGCACCACCAGAAGTCTGGGATACTTAAGGAACCTGAAAGCAAGGGCATGATAAGAGAGCCCATGGGCAGAACAGAGCTGCCCACAGCTCTAGTAATAAGCTCTAGGTCTGGTGAACATTTGACAGACTTCTGGGAACAGGATGCCTTTATAGTAAAGATCCATATCCCCAGCTCCTGGTCTGCCTATGGTGATCAGACCAGCATGTTCTAGGAGACTGACTGAGGCCCATCTTCTCTGGTGCAGAACAGAAGGGTCAAGGAGAAGGTAAACAGATGTTCCCACTTGCCCTGGGCAGTTCCTGGTTATGCTTATTACACTGGTACAATTATTCAATATTTTTTTTCTGGCCTTCTCAAATGTGTTCTGGTTCAGATGAGAAATTCTATGTTCAGCCCATGCAAGTAACCATAAGTATGGGAAGAGGAACACTTAAAATACCCCTGACCAGCTATGGATCAAAGGCAATAGATGCATTCCCAGTTCAGCACAGATAGGGAAATTTGCAATTAAAATTCTAATGCCATTAAGAACAATCCAATAATCAGAAGGAACTAAGCCCACTTCTTTGTACCTAGGTTGTTTTATTTCAAATAAAAATATACATTTTTTTTTCTTTCCATGGCTCCCTTTCTGTATAATGTTGCGTCCATTTAAACGCTAAAGTGGCCTTTGCCATTAATAAAGCTGAATAGTTTAAAGAAATGCTTTCAGTTGTCTATCTGTTGCTTGCTTACACAAACTCTTTTTAAATTACCAGACTATTTTCTATGATCTTACAATCTTCCATACACACACACACACACACACACACACACACCAAAAAAGGCAGCTCTAAATAAAATGGTGATCCTCACCTTGTAGCCTATTTTTCCCAATAATTATTATATTTTAGCTCTTCACTGACCTTTATATGGTATGAGCTTTAGAGGAAACTTCAAGTTTCCAATTAACTTTGAATGTGACTAGAGCTGTTTAAATGAGGGATGATTTAAGTGTAAATTTATGGAATGTAAAAGATTATATAGTTAACTGTGTGCTGAAGTAAAAACTTAGCTATCTGGAAAGTATTTGTTTATAGAGGGACATAAACAATTTGCATTAGGGAAATTTACAAGGATGTGGGAAATGATCAGAATGTATCTAATGCATTTATATGTGGTTATAAAATATGTAATTTATTGCATTGATTTTCAGCCATCAAAGATACAGCAATCACAGTCAATTTACCTTCTTTTCCAAGAATTTCTAGCAAGATGACTTCATTTAACAACACATCTATAATGACTACATGAGTCAGGACACCAGAATACCTTTAACTTTAATAATTTTTCTACCATTTTTTGCTAAAACTATTAATACACACAAAAACCCTCATTGTTGACATTAAGAAAAAGTAATTATTTAATAAAAAGTACCTATTAGGCAATAATAATACACAATTATCAAGGTGTAATTTTATTTAAGGCCTAAAAGTATTTTTTTAATCTCTGTATTTATTAAAGTTAGTCTCTCACTGTTCTGAAATATTACGAAGTTGAGTGAATTAAATTAGATGGTAATATAAAAATCATACCTTTTTACAACTTCCAAAAATGTGCACACACTCGTAAATTTGAACAGTTAGCAAAAATATTTCCTAGTAAATATATTGCCAAATGACTTTAAATAAATACATAGCAACTTTTAATAGACATTAATCATCTGGGTACTACTGATGGTAGGTAAAATGCTGGGAAAGCATGTTATAAATATTATTTTTATGTGAAACTTTATTATGATTTTCAGCCATCCATAAATGTGGATTAGAGCGCAATAGTAAATATGAAGCTCAGATTTCTAAAAAAATGACCATTTTGTCATATTTGCTTCACCTTTTCTTTTTGCTAAGCTATTATTTAAAGAAATTCTGAATAATATAGTTCTAAATAAATCCCAATATATCTCTGAAAAATTTATTTCCCTAAATGATTGCAATGTTGTATCATACCAAGTGAATATTACCTGTTAGAAAATTACATTTAAAATAATTCTTGCATGTTCATAATAGCATTATAACACCTAACAAAATCAATATGGCATTTTAAATATCATCATTATACAGCCATGGCTAATTCCCTCCACTCCACAGCTTCCTCACAATTTGCTCCAGTCAGGATTGAATTGAGAGGCACACAAATTTATTTGGTTGCTGTCTCTTTATTCTAGAACATATTTATAGTGACTTATTTACAATTTTGTGGAGTTCCACATTCCATGTGTCCTGCATTTTCTTATTACTGTTCAATGTGTTCCTCTTGCCATAGCATTTGGTTTAAATTGGAAGCTATAGCCATTGAAATTAGACTCATGAAGTTGTCATGAATATATCATAGGTGGTTCCATAATATGCATATTTAATCACCTTAGAAAAATGTATTATCCACCTGTCCCATCCACTTTCCTATTATTTTTGAGTGCTATCTTGAAGTTTGCTGTATCTTTAAAAATAGGATAAGCAGGTTCTCCCTGGTGGCACAACGGATGAAACCACAGCACTATGAAGCTCTCAGAAGCCACTGCAGCACAAGTTCGATCCCCAGCCAGATGGCTGACCCATATGGCAATGGCAGACCTCTCCTGAACCTCCTGCTGCTCCCCTCAGCAGTGTACTTCATCGATCTGCCTGTTCTGTTCTCCACTCTGTCTCTGGTGAAGCCTCTTACCGCCCCTGAGCCTCTGGCCTGTACCCCAGTTCTATAAGCATAGATAAATAAATCTTAAAAAAATAGAATAGTCATGTGTATGATGTATAAGGTTTTCACATACTTATTAGTATTTAAACGGTAATAATTCAGGTTGCAAAGAATATTATGCATTTTGATTGAATCATTTAATCCTTGAATTTCTAAAAATAAATGTTGGCATTTAACTTTATTTTTGGTGGATAAACGAGGGACACTCGGTTAGGGTGGCTGACTATGGTTGATGACAGTATCACAATGGGTGGTACCTGGTTGCAGGGGACCCAAATATTACCTCAATTAAATATAAATAAAGTTTATGGGCC
>NW_004567114.1:12131345-12158576 GCF_000260355.1 Condylura cristata
ACATAAAAGTCAAGTTAAGATGTGAAAAAAATGACTATAAAACCTAATACTATAAAATTTCTAGAAGAAACTTCAGAAGTATATATTCACAGTTTTATAATATAAAATTTTCTTATGACTCAAAAAAAAAAGAACCATAAAATTGACAAATAGAATTTGTTAAATTGAGAATTTTCTGTTAATTGAAGAACATCCTTAATAGGTGAAAGAGGTAAGACATATAGTGGAAGAAAATAATTTCAAAACACATTTTGACAGAGACCTTATATTCAAATTATATAAAGAACCCCTAAAACCTAATAAAAACAAATTTAGAAAGACACATCACAAATAAGATAATACTTATCCACAAAATAAGATAACCTTCAAATACATTAAAAAGTGCTCAGCCCCATTAATCATCAGGGAAAAGCAATTACAACAATAATGAGATGATTTTGTCTACCCACCAGAATGGATAAATTATAAAGACGGGCAGGTCAACTTTTAGTCAAGTCATTGAACAAGTGGAGATCTCACACATCCCTGAGATGTGCTACTTCTACAGTAACAGCAGGGAAATATGCTGTTAATCTTATAATTATGAAAGAAGCTGCTTAAAGAAAACAGATGTCATATGGCTCCATCTGTATGGATTTCAAATCAGGGTGAGTAATCGATAGGGCTATTACTGGAAGAGTGGTTATTTTTCAGGAGGCCAAGTGATTAACTAGAAAAGTTCATGAGGAGACTGCCTAAGATTGTGGTCATTTCTCATACACAGTGGGGCATATGTTTTGACACATATAAATTATTCTCAACAAATGTACAATCACACCTCATATAATAGAAAAAAAAAGAAGAGCTAATCCCATCAAATATGACGGATGTGCATTTGTCACTCAGATAAGAAGACATAGAGAACATAGATGTCCATGCACATGTCTATAATTGGTGGAAAGCTTTCCTTCAGAAAGTGACTCAGCCATTTTAGATTCTGCCATATTAAGTTCTCCAGTGCCCTTCCCTGTGTATTTAATTTTTCACGTGTTGTCAAATTTCCCATTCACATCTTGCCAAAGTTAAGAGAAGTGGAAAGGAGGACTGAGCAAGAGTGTTTGTGATGATCTATTTGGGGAAGTGATCCAGTCAACTTGACATTTAAGCCATTCCCTAAAATTCAGGCACATCACCAAATAAACAGTAAGCCTCCATAGAGAAGATAGTCTATGTGTGGCTTAAGAAGAGAACACCAGTGTGATATCCAATCTGCCATCTTTGCTATATACGAAGCAAAGTGTTCTTCAAGGAAATAATGGTATAATGTTTTACTCTCTTCTGACTCAAGGGTAATTTTAAACTCCATCTTCAGTTTATAATAGTGGTGAAGTCTTAACATGATCCAGATCTTTTAACTTATAAAATATAATTCTAAACAGTTGGCACTGCTGTGTATAAATTTGGGTACATATTTTAAAGTAAGCCACTGTGTTTTTGTTTTTGTTTTTGTTTTTTTCATAAGAATCATGATATTTAAATTTCCCCAATTAATACTTTTCTATTTTTTTAAAAAAGCTATTATTCATTAGGTCTCCTAAAAGACATCTAACTGAATTGGAGGTCTTAGTAAATATGTTTTCATAAGCGATCTATTTTATGCATGTCATCAGAGATGGCTTAGCAATGTTTCCTAGACAGAAAGACAGTTCTGACAGATTTTCTGATTGGAAATCATGTAACCCACTCATTTCCACTCATTTATATAGATACTTATTTACCTAGTACCAGTTAGCTTTTCCTTCATCTAGATAAAGGTGTATTTTAAATACTAATTAGCTATAATTTTCTTTATCTTATACATATGATTTCTGCTTTTCCAAGAATGGGATCATGCTTCCATTTCTTAAGAATGACCTCAACTCTAAATGCTAGTTTTTTTTTCTTTTAATGCCATCACCATAATGTTGCCATGTTCATAATTCTGCCATGTTCCTTAACTTGTTGCATCTTAACAAGTGCAGTACTATTCACATGTGTGATACAATATGTCTCTGTGTTGGGACTTTAGCAAGAATTCTGTGCATGGAATTTTTCAGTAAGTTTCTTCTCTATAAAGTATATGAATTGAAAGTCTGATGGTTACTTTATGACTCCATGAAAGATATAACATACCTAAAAATATTTTAAAAATATTTCTAGTATACCCCCTGAAGCTCATTTTTTAACATGGAAGGCATTTATCTTCTGCAACACTGTGAATAAATCTTGGAATAAAAGAACATTCTCAATGAAGATGGATCACTTCCATAAGCCTAAAATTTTAGATGATAATAAACATATCTTATGCATAAGCAAACTGAGGAAGAGTGGGCTAAGCAATCTGTCCAAGAAAAATAAAACGGTGAAAATAGGATTTGAACCAAAGTATTCTTGAATCCAAAACTCTTCATTTTAATATTATTATATCTCCCACACCAAATACCATATTTTAATGATTATCCAATAAAGCTATAGAATGACACTTCACGTGAAATATCAAGCTATTACATTTTTTTCCCTTTAATTTATCTCTCCTTTAAAAAATAATCCAAATGGGTCCTCCCTGGTGGCATAACTGGTTAAGGACACAGCACTGCAAGCTAGCCGCAGTCACTTCAGTGCGAGTTCAATCCCTGGTTCAGGAAGTGACCTCTTGTCTCCCCCGGCTGCTCCCCTCAGTAGTGTGTTTCAGCAGATTTGCCTGTTCTGCTCCCCACTCTGTCTCTGGTGAATCCTCTCACCACCCCTGCACCTCTGGCCTATATCCCAGTTCTGTGTACAGAGATAAATAAATCTTTTTAAAAAATAATATAATCTAAATGAATTAAACAATTAAAATGGCACCTAATGGTTCATCAGTCTTCAACATCTCACAAATTGTACCCTAGATTTGATACTCCCACTTCCTGCAAAGTTTTTATAAAACTGAACACTTTGCAATTTTGCTCTGAGCATTTGAAAAATTGATTGCTAATAAGTCTATTCAATATATACTAGACATAGGGGAGTTTTCAACTCTTAAACTTCAGCTATTTTTGAATTGCCTTTGTGCCAGAAAACCCCACCACCTTAAATCGTATTTAATGTGGAAAATATACAGTCTCCTCTCTCATAATTCAAAAGTACCTTAAAGTTATATTTCTCAGAAAGAGAGAAACAGCAAGAGTGCTGTGATCAGATCTCTGTAGTCTGTCCAAGGACACATGACTTGAAAGTTTTGTTTTGTTTTGTGTTTTTTTTCTTTTTCTTCCTGTCAGTGGAAGTATCGATGGTGCAAGTGTTTGAGGAAAGTTAGCTTCAGTCTGTGAGGTCATAAATATAGTGCTGCTGTGGTTTCTGGAGAGCCTGTAAAGGGCAAGATTAAATTATAGTATAAGGTGAAATGTCATAGGTGGGACCAGCTCTGTCTTCAATGGCTGGGATCCAATCTTTCAAGGTTATTATCACCCTCCCAGTGTTACCCATTCAAACTCGAGTTCGGGAGGTAAATTAGATCATTTCATATATTTTATGCATTCACATCTTTTTTTTCATGGAAATATTGTCACCATATGGCTTAGAGAATCTTCTCATTACTTCAGTTTCAGGAGAGATCACTAAATTTTTCTCTATTCTCTGGGCATAGGCTTAACTAATGATTCAGAAATCCAGAGAACAGGCAATGATCAGAGAAGGGAGAATAGATGCTCCCATTTTATTTGGAGTGATTTAAGTAGCTTAGTTACATTTTCACCAAGGAGAAAACAAGCTAGCTCATGAATGTATTCAATAAATGTCCAGTGAACATAAGACATATCAAATAGTAGAGCTTTCACATCTACCTTGAGAATGTCTACTGAATACCTTTAATTTGCAGAGACAATTAGATATCAGTTTCTTAATATTTTAAGATTTTATTTTGAGGGCTCTCCCTGGTGGTGCAGCAGGTTGAAGTATATCACTACAAGCTAAAGCCACTTAAGCACAAATTCGATTCCTGGTCAGTGGAGTGACCCACATGGCACGGCAGACCTCTCCTGACCTGCCCTCTGCTCCCCTCAGCAGTTTACTTTCTTGATCTCTCCACTCTGTATCTGGTGAATCCTCTCACTGCCCCTGTACCTTTGGCCTGTACCTGAGTTCTGTATGCATAAATTAATGAATATTTTAAAACATTATTTTATTAAGTAAGTTGTCACTGGAGCTCAGAATATTGGGCTAAGTAAAGACAGATTGCAAATGTTACAATAAATATTAAAACTATTTTGCAGCTTTTGAGGGAGAGATTAATTCTACCTAAAATTACCAGGAAAATGTCACAGAAAATGTGAAATTAGGACTGTCTTACATATGTTACTTCACATGACTGAAAGAGAACTGCTAGACAGAGGAGCACAGGATCATGCCAGACTGTAAAAAGAGTAGGTCCACAGTTAGAGAAGTTACAAGCATACAATTCTCAAGCAGTCTTATGAGCTAACCAAAGTCTAAAGTTCGGAATTTAGGACAAAGAGAGAATGATGGGAAATGAAAAGTGAGTGGTATTCAAGGTTTTGTTGTAGTTTTGAGTTAGGATTAGGCATGATCATATATTTGTTTTGAGTGAATTCTGGGGCATGGGTTAGAAGAAACTAGAGGCAGCAGATTAGGTAAGAGGCTTCATCCACTTTTAAATGGATATCTACTAGGGGTTGCACATAGTCTCCCCTTTAAACCGAACTCCTAAAGTTCCTGGAGCATATTACCTGGAGACCTGAATGATTAACCTAGAAATTGTGGCTTCAAATATGCAGACTGGGGCCTCCCTAGTGGTGCATGGGGTTAAGTCTCAGTGTTAAGAAGCTATCCACAGCCTGCAGCAGAAGTTCAATCCCTGAGCAGGGAACCAACCCACATGGCACAACAGACCTCCCCTGTCTCACCAGCTGCTCCCCTCAGCAGTGTGTTTCAGTAGATCCACCTGCTTTTCTCCTCACTCTGTCTCTGGTGAATCCTTTCACTCCCTACACCACCTCTGGCCTACATCCCGGCACTTGTATGCATAAATAAATAAATAAATACATACATACATACATGAATAAATAAATAAATAAACTGAGCACTCTTTCTACACCTCTTTTAGCAATAGAATGTGTAGCATGGAGAAATTAAGGCAATGCATTTTTAAACATTTTTTTAACTTTTCCTGAATAAACACCAAGTTGCAAGTGAACACCCTTGGCACTAAACTGTAGAAAAATAGAAAATTGGGAGAGAAAAAACTGCATAATCACTTGAGTACTGCTGATAGCTGGAATAACATAAATGGGGGAAAATGTGTGTCATAAGTCAAAACTTTCAAAAAAAAATGATTAGGTATCTGACACTACATCATTTATTTTTATTTTTGATACAATATATTACTTTGTAAATTTTGTGTTGCTATGTATTTGTTTTTTTAGTGAAAGTAAAATTTGGGCCCTCCCTGGTGGTACAAGGGGTTGAAGCACAGCACTATGAAGCTATCTGCAGCCACTGCAGCATTAATTCAATCCCCGGCCAGAGAGGTGACCCAAATGGTGCAGCAGCCCTCTCCTGTCCCACCCTCTGCTCCCCTCAGCAGCACGATTCACTCTATCTGCCTGTTTGTTCTGCACTCTGTGTCTGGTGAATCCTCTCATCACCACCACCACACTCTCTAGCCTGTACCCCAGCTCTTCTATGTATAAATAAATCTTTAAAAAATGCTATGACACAACAGATAGCTATAAAAATAAAGTAAAATTGGTTTACAACATTGCATATGATTCAGAAATAAACAATGCATACTCTGTACTGAGGTGACCTTGACATCACACTGTCTGTGACTCAGAGGTACAGGTCACAGCATTTCAGATGGAAGTTTCCATACCACACACAGCAGCAGGACACTCACAGTTCCCACCATACCTCACTCATCTCTTCTCTTTGCCCTCCACTTCTACATGTCCCCTCAGGTAGTTTAATGTTATGAGCTGGATAGTAGTTGCTTGAGTTATCTGCATTCTCTGGATACAAATACTGACTTTTGGGATAGTCATGATGATTCAAACAATTCAAGGATATAAACCGTATTGTGCATGTCTTTTCTGAATTCTGTCATTTTCCTGATATCAGCTTTATAAATGGATGAGCTGCAAGTTTGATGGAGAAAGTGCCAGCCATCCTTCTGATATCCCCATTGACTGTTCACTGTCGGATTAATTTTTGACTAGTAATTTGATCTTCCCAATGTTGTAGTGAGAACACCCTCATAAGAAAAGTGACTCCAGTGCTTGGAATATCTTAATGGTGAATACAGGTTAAAATATCTGCCTTATGGAAGGAACCCAGAGGGTCATACTAAGGCTATTTAAAGTGCTTTTAGTTTTGTACAATTATTTTTTAAAATTATCTAATGCCTCTTCCCTGAAAGCAAGAATTACTAAAATATTTGAGTGTTTTAATCTTGTAGACAGTTGAGTCCATTCTCAAAGACACACATATATAACCCTTTGCCACCAACAAATTTTAATTCTAAGAGATAAATAAACTAGAGAAAGATTATCCTTTATTAGCATATTTGTATAAGTAAACATGGATATTACATAATTATACTTAACTATGTAATACCCATATCCATTATGTATAATAGCCAATATCCACTATGTAGAATATATATCTAAAATATAGCCATCATGTAATGGAATTCTATAATCAACTAGGCCTGTATTATATATCTCAGGTATTTACCTTTAAAAAACTAAAACTACTTTAAAAAAATCAAGGAACAAGATGAGAGCATTTAGTCAACTGCAAATATATTTTAAAATGCAAAAATAGATGTTGGAAAGAGATACCTACCTACAATACACGGATTGTAAGAAGACTCCCTAACTTGATAATAATAGTTACCTCTTAGGAGGGAGAAATACAATTGTAGAAGAGCTATTAAACAATATTTATCTGTTAAAGTAAATGTGATCTGAAATAAATACTGTTCCTAATGATAATGTCACTGTGGTGGGCATATGTCAGTGAAGTGCTTTCATATTATTTTTTTCCCTGTGTTTTAAGTATTTTCTTACAACATGATTATATATATCATGAATTGCTAAGCATATTTCAACTGATAAATCTCAAATTTTAGTTATCAAATTTTAATGTATTAAAATTTGTCCAAGTTAATGCTTAGTTATAATAGCCACTAGTAACACATTTTTAAACACAGTCAAACAATTGCATGATGATACTTCAGTAGTTCCTAATACTCCCCACTCCCTGTCTCCCAGGCCCACAGACCACATACTGAAGTTTACAAATGACCAATGGAAACTCCAAAGTAGAGCTAAATCTGAAGTGTCAATACACGTATATATAAATAAAAAGAAAAATGGCAAATAGTTTAGCATTAATGTTATGGAACATGCTTCGTTGGCTCCTTAAAAAAAAAAAAAATTGGAGTGAAGGACCTTCCCTGGTGGTGCAGTGGGTTAAATCACAGCACTAAGAAGCTAAAGCCACTTCAGCATGAGTTCGATTCCCACCCACTCCAGAGGTGACCCACATGGTGCTCCTTCAGCAGTATACTTCATGATCTACCTATTCTGCTCCCCATTGTCTCTGGTGAATCCTCTCTGCACCTCTGGCCTGTACCTCAGTTCTGTATGCTTTGTAAATAAATCATTTAAAAAAAAAATCAGAGAGAAATAAAAAAAATTTAAAACCTGATAACTTTTAAATAACATTTAAAAAAAACCGAAGACAACACCTTGAAATATAAATTGTCCTAGTTTTTGGTTTTGGATTATTTTTCTCTAAGAAACAAAATCTAGTTTACATCAATTTTATCATTTTTTTAATTCCTGACAAAGGAAAACAGTAGCAAAATCCTCATACATGACAGTCCAATAATGCATTTACTTCTTTAACCAAACAATATAGATAACATGGAAATTAAGTGATATATAAATATATAAATGATCATTCCCTGGTTTATGTTTGTTAAAAATGCATTCACCCAACTATATACCAGAGACATTTTTCAGGGGTGGAATGGGGATGGGGTCAAAAATGGTGGGGGAGGGAAGTGCATTGGACTATGGTGATGACACATGGGTGATTTGGTTATGGGAAGACCATGGGGATTACAACTGAGATGGAAAAAGGCACAAAAATATGTAAAAATAAACTATTATATTATCTAAATATATATATATGTAACACCAAGGACCCTCCCTGGTGACACAATGAGTTAAAACGCAACACTATGAAATTATCCACAGCCACGGCAGTTAAATTTGATCCCTGGCCAGGGAGCTGACCCACATGGAACAAATGACCTCTCCTGTCCCAGCGACTGCTCCTCTCAGCAGTATGTTTCAGTCAATCTGCCTGTTCTGCTCCCCACTCTGTCTCTGGTGATTCCTTTTCCCCCTGTACCTTTTGGCCTACACCCCAGTTCAATATGCATAAATAAATAAATCTTTTTTAAAAAATGCTCACCAATACAGAGGTTGACCCACAAGACAAAGACCCAAAGACCTAAATAATTGCCCTTTGTCATAATTAATAAGATGTAAGCATGTATTGATTTACTGATAAATGGATGCCGGTAACTGTTCCATGTAAGGGGAAAGAGTAAGCAACATTACCAAGTAACACAGAAAGTCCATTAAGCCTATATTTTATCAGAATAATAAAAGATGCAATGTTATAAATGATAACATACTCTGAAATACAGTATGTTGTAAGAAAAGAACAGGATTTCTTGCGCTTTCTCTTGTTATCATTAATACTGTGTATCATCAAAAAATGTGAAAATTAATAGATCTTTAAAGAAATGACCATGACTAACCAGAAACTGAAATTACTGATGATAATAAAATAAATGCTATTTCTATCAAGCAAAGTAGCATGGAAAGCAACACTAGCTTGTACACACGCACCTGTCTCAATAACAACAACTTTCATACATTTAAAAATAAGTAATTTAAAGGCACCCACAGACATATTAGCAGTATACAGACAAAACAAACAAACAAAAAATAAACAGTAAAAATGGTGATTTTTTATTTTCAGAAAAATCAGTTCATTGATGAAATTAAATTTTGAGATTTAAAATCAAGGGTTTCAGAAAGTTATAATTATACATATGTTAAAAATATTAACTCAAGTTGAAACTAAGCATGTATTACTCAGGTAGATTCAGGTGAGTATGTTTAGAAAGCTAGAAAGTTTATTGATTTGCTCCCACTTAAACTAATTTTATGAATAGTTCAAGGAAATTTTCTTCCATTGTGGTTAATTACAGGAGGAATCAGGATGTGGCATATCTATGCCAAATTTTATGTGGAAAAATAAATCAATACAGTTTAGGAAAGAGGTGAGAAGAAACTAAAGTTCTGCTGGCTGCATTTAGACTAACACACAAATCCAACATGTTTTTATTTTTCATCAATTAATTTTATGTACCTAAAAACATGTCATATTATTTTATAGATTATGCCATTACTAGTATTGGATTGAAAATGTTCACCCATAAATATAAGAGTAACTAATTAAACTGAGTAGAGAAGTTATGCATATAAAGATATATACATGATAAAATAATAAATACTAAAATATGTACTTGAAAAAATGGCATTGATTTACAAGTAGAGCTTTGAAAAAGCACTATAAAATATAGCTTTACTTTGAATCAGAAACACTTTTCATTTCTTATAATTTTAGTCCTCCATTCACTTACCCCTGAGGCTTAAATATTTCTTTATACATTTCTTATTTATGCACTAAAATCAAATTTACATCTCATGGAGATATTTCATTTTAAGTGAAAATGTTTATATATAGGGAAGAAGTACACAGTCTATAAAATAAACATCCTGGTAGGTAACTGATCCTGTAGCAGTTCAGATAGGAAAGCAAAAGGAAAAAAAAAAGGCATTTTAATCCTAAATTACTACAACAAACACTATTTCTGGGATGAGGTTCCTCTGGTCCTGTATCCTAATAGGAAGAGCAGAACAAAATTAACACTGCAAGCATGCTGTCCAGATGGAGAGCAAAAGAGAAAACATCCTAACTTTTCCAAAATGTGACTAAAATTATTTATAATCATCTTGGGAAAATGTGCACATGAATATAGCCAGTCTTAGTTCCTCAGAAGCATCTCGTTCTCATCATCTAGGAATTTTCCCCTTTTGTTTCCAATTGAGGAATATAATTTGTCCTGATCTGCAAATACAATTGAGCCGAGTCACTGAAAGTTCTAGTACCAACTCAGAGTTGACCCTGGGACTTTACCCTCGGTCACACATCTCCTCTGAGCTTGACTCTACTTACTTTCAAGTACCCACCAATATGCTTCCTTCTGCTCGAAACTTCCATATTGTAAGTCTGTAGTAAACTTACTGTTTCATTATATGTAATGAACACTAATTATTTTTCTTGGGAGTATCCCAATAATACCCTAGAAGTGAGAACAGACCAAAAATGCTGTTTCTATTTCAGTAGGTATGTGAATTTCACAATGACCATGCATTGAACTCAATGTCATGGTATGGAGTTGTAGGGAAGAAAATGAATGCATTGCAATTATTATTTTTTTCCTCATCTGCATGTAACTAATAATGACCTTGGCTGAACCCCTTCACCGTATTTTATCCATCTCTTCTTAATGTTTTCACAGAGGTCAAATAAAAGTGTGCATGTTAAAACAGTCTGAAAATATATAAAGCACAATAAAACTCAATTTACTATGATGAAATTGTAATGCTACAGTTTTGTGGTCAATGTTCCTGAGGAATAATGATCAGGATTAATTTGTCAGCATCACCAGTTGTGCACGATGCCGAAACATGAACTTATTCCTTCATCTATTTACAAATATCCAGATGTTGGGAATTATTCAGGCACATTGTTGATTTTTTTAACAAAATAATCTAGAAATGTTGGCAATTTGGCAATCTTCGTCAATGCTGAGCCTATATTTTATCCCTTAATGTGGTTCAGATGTTTCCAAGTGTTAACACATTCACTGAATTACACACATCCATAGCTAATGAAAATAATACGATTCCCATAAATACTGCAAGTTGAACTATCACTATTTTTCCTAGTCCCTTTTCTCAAATCAAGAGTGGGAAGCACAGCCAGCCGATCTAACA
Organism: Condylura cristata; assembly: GCF_000260355.1. Taxonomy (NCBI): domain Eukaryota; kingdom Metazoa; phylum Chordata; class Mammalia; order Eulipotyphla; family Talpidae; genus Condylura; species Condylura cristata. The sequence goes on from NW_004567114.1 coordinate 12,142,508, forward strand.
CACGTGCAGTGGGTCATGAGGGAACTGGCAGTGGTGCAGCAGTGGCATGGAGACAGCTCTTGGTTTAACAGTGCCCTCTGAGAGCGTTTCTTGACTTGAATCACTACAGATTACATGAAGACTCCCTTTGTTGAGGTCTAGTTAGTCTTGGCTTTCAGTAGCACAGCATGAGAAAGATGAAATTTGGCACTGTGCATCTAAGTTGTCATCTGGAAATTTCAGATTTGGATGTTCTTCCTAGCCTGTATATATTAATTCAAGCCATACTTGAGCTCTGAGCCTGTATCTTCCTACAGAGAAGAAAAGGCCACTCTGAAATGTCACCTGGATTACCACGTCTCCCCAATTCTCTCCATGTCATAAATGAGTTTTAAATGACAGCATTACAGAGATTTTCAAAATCCCAATGTGTCCTACTGGTGTTCTATAGTTATAAAATTATTAGTCCATTTTCTTTGAAACAAATAGAAAATAATCATTACAGTATTTTAGACATGTTAACCTCTGGTCACTCAATTTCTATAATGTGATGGCTTGTTTATCAAAAAAATATACATATAGCATGCTATTATAGAACATTTATCAGAAAAGAGTTCCCAAGAACATGGTTCCTTGCCCACTGTCCTGATATTTTCATTTCTGACTTGTATTGAGAAAGAACTATGTTCAAATATAGTACGATAGCACATGCTTTTGTTATAAAACACTCATAATTTTAGTCAGGAAACTGACACTTCTTTTAAATTTTTTCCTCCACAAAGACATCCTCTTCTCCACCAGAATCACTATACTGCAAGAGTACACATATGAATGTTCTCCATCTTTTTTTAATTAACACAGAAGATACCTAGAGAAAACTACAATATTGGGTGTGAAAGCTTTTCTCCCTTTTATTATTTTAAAAGTATCATCTTCATTCTCTAGATTCCATCATGTCTACAAAAAGCTCAGTCATTTTCATTTCTGATTCCATGAAGATAGAGAAGACATATTTTTCTATTTTTCCTATGAAACGACTAAACTCCTAGAGTATAAATTAAAAATACATCTAAATATATAAATGCTTATTAAATGCATATATATGTGCATATATATATATGTATATATATATAAAAGTCAACTAATTTGAAGATAATAAATTACTCAGTATAAACGAAAGAAAAGTGTCTAAAAGTAAACAGAACCTCAGGCATATGTAGAAGAATAACAGTATCTAAAGTGTGTGTCATGAGAAGGCTATAAGCAGAGAGGATATAATGACTGAATGTCTCCCAAATTCAGTAAAAGCTATACTCCACAGGTTCAAGAACCTAAACAAGCCAGGAACAGGACAAACCACCAAAAATTGAACATCTACATATAGTGTTGTCAAACGTGTGACAATTAACATAATAAAAATAAAAAGCCTTTAAAGGCAGTGAGAGAGAAAACATCTCCTTATACTAGATCCCAGACTACACTCAAGTCCTTCCTCCACTGAATGAAACCAGAGCAGCCCACTTTTATTTTTCTCCATAGTTGTCTAGTTTTCCCAACACCATTTGCTGAAGAGACTTTCCTCTCTCTGTTATGTTCTTGACGCCTATGTCATAAAGTCACTGTCTATTATGTGAGGGTTCTTTTTCTGGGCTCCCATTTCTATTCCATTGATCTGTCTCTTTGTTTCTATTCCAACGCAATATTCTGTGGATTATTATTGCTTAATAACACAATTTGAAGTATGAAAAAGTATTACCTCCAAAATTCTGTATTTGTCAGGGCTCCTTTGGCTATTCAGAGCCCACTGTGTTCCCAAACAAATTTCAGTAACATTCGTTATATTTTCTTGAAGAATGCCAGTGGAATTTTCGTTAGGGATTGCTTTGGATATGTGGTTAAGATTAGGTAAAATGACCATTTTAACAATGTTAATACTTTCAATCCATGAACATGGAATGTCTTGCCATTTCTTCATGTCTCCAATTATTTAACTATGTCTTGAGGTTTGGTTCTATGGGAAGAAAAACTAAATAGACAATTCTCCAAAGAAGGCATACATACAGTTATATATCAATGCTCATCATAATTTACTATTGGAGCAAAACAAATCAAAATCACCATGTGATGCCACCTTACACCTGTGGCCATGCCACATATCAGAAAGAGCAAGTGTTGGTGAGAAGGTGGATGTCTTTCAGGATGTTCCTGAAAAGAATTATGAAGTCCCTGAGTAGAATATATCTCTAGAATTTCAAACTCTCTCTCAAGGTAGCATTAATTAAAATGACATTCCAAATAGGCGGATGGCCATTTAATCCCTTCTGTACATGTGTGTACATGTCTGTGTGTATATATTATGTATGCACATTAATAACACATGCATATATATTTCACACACATACATGCAGGGGTTATCTAATTATCTAGTTGCCACACCTATATATATGTATCTATATGTGAATGCAGTGGCTTATATTATTGAATGTTTAGTTGTTAAACACAGTTAACTTTTGTATGACCTTCTATATCACTTTCAAATGTTATATTAATGCTGAAAATACTCTATGAGTTTTCTCATAGACACTTTAAAATTTGATGAAGACTCCATACCTTAACCTCAAATAAAGTTATTTTATTGTTATCCATAAGGTAGACTGTCATATTTTTGTATTCCAGAACCCCAGAAGCTTGAGCCCTGTCTTCCTGTCCACTCTTTCTTTCCCTCTAGTTTCCTGCTTTCACTGACAATATTTCAGCTCTCTTCCCATCCATTTACCATCCCATTCATTCTGTCTGTTTGGGATACTTGACATCAAACCTGTAAAGCCACCCCCCAACCTGTGCTCTCCAGCCTTCACTGACATTGTCTGAATCCTCTATCACAGATCTACTCTGAGTATCAGCACATATTTTCCTTCATGTATTAATGAAGGTTTATCCAAGTTTAACACAGAGTTAAACGTGTATTTAATTTATTTTTCCTTTGCTAAACAGGAGATGCCATAAAGAAAAAAAAAAAACATCATTTATAGTCTGCTGGTCATAAACACAAAGAAAGTGAATACAGGGCACTGAATCATGAAACACAGGAATACTATGTTTTAATTACAGAAAATGCAAACTTCCAGGGTGGACAAGAGAGAGAAGAAATTTACACCCTACATATATTGGAATCCTAGGATCAATGCAAATATTTCTGATTCCATGTTAATCCATCTTGATTCTCTTTTTTCACACAAAGTGAAAATGCCTTTATTTTTTTCCCCCTCCAGAACAACATATAAAAAGTGGCATACATACTATCCTCTCCAAATAACTTGTTAGTGTCTTCAGGTAATTTTGATGAAATTCTAAAACCTTTACTTCATCTTTGTTACTCATTTGAGTGCTTTCGTACTTTTCATTATTTTAGTGACATTTACTCCAAATATAATTAATCCGCAGCAGTAACATTTTTTAAGTGTTTCCAAGATTTTTTCTCTCCTCATTTTCCTATTGTATTTTTCATGAAAGGAGAGGACAGATTTTATGCTTCATGCCCCAGGAAAGGATTATAACAAGTCAGTATTTTCCCTAAGAACATTCTCTTTAAGGCACCCATTTTTTTTTCTCAAAACTTCAAGGCCTTGAGGAGATAATAGTGAATGCTTTGCTAGGATCTCAGAAGTACAGAAAGTTTGAAGAAAAGGAAGAAGTCTCTTAATCAAGAAACGTCTGCTCTTTGCCTCACTTTTCTCTCTGCCTTTACCTGGGGGTGAATAACATCATGAATCATATCTTCTTGGATCCAGGTTTGCTAATGATTCTTGGGCTCTAATGAGGCACAGAAATAGTAACAGATTAACAGACAGACAAACAGTAGGGGAACACATGCTGTTCTTGGTGGTAATGATGGAGAAAGATGACAAGGATGGCTACAAATGACTGAAGGAAAATCTTTAGGTGCCTACAGGCTATGTCTGACCATTAAGGATTCATACCATCCTAAAGGACAAAGTACCCTCCAGGAAAAATTAGGATATCTGCCATGACTCCAGGTATATTGGAAACTCAGTCAAGATTTAAGCAAACTCAAGACTGACCTGCATGCCTGGTGCACGAACAGTCATTCATGATTTTCTCACAGCCTAGTCCCATGCAAAGATGGTCTGAGGAGTCAACTTGTTCCTCTTTCGACAAGTGCTAGGTTTATTTTATAGGAATTTTAAAGTGGGTACAACATAACAGAAACCATCTAATGGATAGTGGGTTCCAAAAGGCCAGTGATGACACACAGATGTTTATGATTAGACTTCAGTATGACCAATCCATGCAGAAACTAAAAAAAGTGCACACCTCCTTGAATAATCATATTTAAGTCCTTCTAAAAATGAGCAGTTGGTATACTTTGATCCTATCTTAGTCGCTGATTATTATAATTTATATTAGTTTATCATTTATCTGTGATAGCTAGCAAAAAGTATACCTTTCATAATAAGCACTCTATTTTCACCATTAATACAAAGGAAAACCTAGCCTACAGAAAATTCTATTGGCAATAATATCTCTAGAATATCTGTAACATTATAACTAAAGCTCCAGGAATTTGTGCATTTTATTATTTCTGACTATGAATGAAACCTTTCATTTTTCTTCTGTTATAAAATAGAAGTTTCACTAATTCACATTTTTGTGAATTTTCTGATTTTTTAGAAACCAATCCTTAGAAAAATCTCTAAATAACAAACACATATGTTTATTTCTCAATTCTAAAATACTCAACAGCAGGTGAATATTTACATAATGAAGTTAGATCACCACAACAATCTATGAATCTTTTGGTATTTCACAACAGATTATCTTCTCTTTCCCTATCCAATTTTCATTGATCAGCTACTTTTCACTGATTATATATTTTCAAATGACCAACTATATGTTGCAGCACTGTTTACAACAGCTATGATAAAATAAATGTCCCAAAACAGATGCATCAATCAAGAAGGCATGGCACATACAGCCAGTGGAATACAATATAGCAATCAAAAAAGATAAACTCATGTCATTGTGGCAACTTGGATGGGGCTGGAAGGGGTTATGTGTCCGGGACCGAGACCAGAACTAGCCTCCTATGCACAAAACAACACCTGATGGGAACTTAGGGTAAACATCCCAGTTGAGAATGCAGCACACCTGAATCCCTTCCTCCACTCTCCTTCCCTTCCCGCTCAGCAAGCTTTGGCGCCAAAGAGACAAATAGATGACGATGGATCCTTCCTCCCAAATCCCATTGGCCTTTAAGACATTAGACCACCAAACCACCCCCCGCCCGTACCTTCTGTGCCGCCCTCAGGTATATATATATGACTGTTGTAAGAATAAAGCTCTCTCTCACACTTCTCTCCGTCTTGGCCTTCTTCCTTGCGCTGTCCCTGGGGCTCTACCCACTCGCCTTGCTGGCCAAGGCCCCCCACAGTTATGCTAAGTGCGATAAGTCAGAAGGAAAACTGAAATACTGGATGGTTTCATTTATATAGAGAGTATAGAGAAACATAAAAGGGTTAGGAAAAAGACAAAAGTTGGTAGCTGACCATATATTTAAGGCATACAGCAAGGGGAGGCGAAGAAGACAGGTCAGGACAGAAGAACAGCACAAGGAATAGAGGAAAGATGCAGGCGCTGTGGTGTTGGGAGAACTACATGGATGACAGCCGAGGGGAGAACTCAAATAATGTCCAGAAATTAATGACGATGTAAGAATGTAAATAAACAGATTATTTTTTAAAAATGAGAAAATTACTGACACACTCTATTAACTTAAAATTATTGTAGTGTTTTCAGTATTATAAGGGAGTCCAAAACTATAAACCTGAGAGTATTAAGTGACAGTGATGGCAAAGGTAGTGATGATGACTAATAGTGATAAAGTAATGAATGTGCACTTTGCATTGCCTGTATGAGAGCAGCAACACTGGCAATTCCTACTACAGAAATGGTAGATTTGGATATTTTGAATTTGATGTATTTGTGCAAGACTTATGGGGAAAAAATAAGTCGATGATTGGATCAAAAATATCAAAATTCAAGGGGGGTCATCAATAACCAACCGATAGATAAATTTTCACTAAAGCTTACTTAGAATTAAAAAACAGTGGCTCAAGAGAAGAATCGTGGGAAAGCCCTACTTTTAGAAATGTTGTAAAGGTGAGAAAGAAATATTCAGAATAGTAGGAAGAAATTAAGAGTTTTAATAAGGATAACATAATTTAATTAAGGAACTAGTTTAGAAAATTGGTTCATACATCCAGCAAAATAAGGCCAGAAGCAGATTATCTAAATTAGGCAATGAGGACATTATTGACAATATCTGCCAAAGATATTGGCAAACTCAAAAGAGTATTTACAATAGCTATAAGGCTATGAGTTAAGAAATAAGAATTTAAAAATCAGGTTATATTAGAAAAGACTTAATTTTCTAAAAATCCATCTGTGGAAGAACCAGGATGGAGATCAGTAACCACAGTAAAGAAGGCACTTGTGTTTGAGTAAACATGCAAAGAAAAAAAGAGGACTTAGCAAACAGAATCCATAGAGTAACAAGATGTGATAAATGACTACTACGGGAAATGAAAAAGCAATACATCTCAACCTCCTTAAGACTAAAGGGAAGGAAGGAAAAACGCAGTTAGCAAACTTAACACTTGAAGATGATTTGTAATTAAGGAAGGTCATACTTTGGAAGGTCTAAATTAATCTATGATGGTTGAAGCCATTTTCAAAGAATAAGAACCATTAAAGCAGTAAGAAATTAGACTAGTGATTCACTGTTGGAAATAAAGCGTAGCCCATTTCTAAAGGAAAGATGCTATAAATGGAGTGGAGGTAAATACAGAGGTTAGGGGAAAATAAATTTGCATTTTGTTTTGTTTTGTTTTTTTTAAATCAGGTGCTCATGCATAGGAAAGACCAAATGTAGGATGAAAGATAAGAAGGCCCTCCATGGTGGTGCAAGGGGTCTCAGTACTATGAAGCACTCTGAGCCACTGCAGCATGAGTGTTATCCCTGGCCAGGGATCTGACCCACATGGTGCAGCAGCCTGGCCCGCTGCTCCCTCAGCAGTGTACTTCATCGATCTACCTGTTCTGCTTCCCACTCTGTCTCTGGCCAAACTTCTCACCACCCGTCGACACACTCTGGCCTACTCCCCAGTTCCTTTATGCATACATAAATTAATCTTTGAAGAAAGAAAGATAAGGAGTGTGCTATGAGGATATAACTGAGCACCCAAATGGAGCCATGAAGAAAAAAGAAGTAAGAGATGTAAAATGTCTGAAACTGCAGAATTGGTAAAGTAAGAGCATGAGTTTTATAGTGTGGAAGGACTGAGGCTTTCAGATGTGAAAAATTTCTAAGAAACATCATCCAGATAAGCACTGGCAGAGAGAAGGTGAAAGAACCGTTGAGCTCCCTGAGTAACACTTTCAAAAAAGTTAGATGTTCTCAACTCTGATTTTAAACCTTATCTCTTGTGCAAACTATTTTACTTAATTTAGCGGAACCTTAACCCCTGTCTATATAAAATGGAGATAAATATAAAACCTATTTCATAAAACTCAATAGGGATTAACTGAATCTATAGATTACTCACATGGTTACATTAGCTTATTACATTTAGCTTATTAGTTTATGTTTGAAAAAAAGATTAAGAAGACTGTCTTGTAACTATATGTTAAAAGGTTATTGCAGGGCCATTCAAAATAAGACTTCATAACTTTGTAATAATGTTAATATTAATGGTATCAAAATAAAAAAAAATAAATGTTTGTACTTAGAAAGTAATTGTTCAGTGTTATCATATAACATACATCCATTAATCATTATTTTTCACATATTATTTAGAATATACAAAGTGCTGGGCCCTCCCTGGTGGCACAATGAGTTAAACACAGCACTGTGAAGCAGTCTGCAGCCACTGCAGCATGAGTTCAATGCCCATCCAGGAGACGACCCACATGGTGTGACAGACCTCTACTGTCTCACCCACTGCTCCCCTCAGCAGTGTATTTCAGTAGATCTGCCTGTTCTGTTACCCACTCTCTCTGGTGAATCCTCTCATCCCACACACATCTGGCCTACACCCCAGTTCATGTATGTATGTATGTATGTATGTATGTATGTATAAATAAGAATATACAAAGTGGCACTTTCTTAAACTCCTTAGAGAGGTATGAACTCATATGTAGGGAGGTTGGAAAGAATATGAAAAAACAGAAATGGAAGTCCAAGAAGGGTTCTCCCTGGCTGGTGCAAGGGGTTAAGTATCAGCACTATGAAGGTATCTGCAACCACTGCAGCAGGAGTTTGATCCCCGCCAGGGAGCTGACCCACATGGCACAGCAGAACTCTCCTGTCCCACCTGTTGCTCCCCACATCAGTGTATTTCAGCAGATCTGCCTGTTCTGCTCCCCACTCAATCTCTGATGAATCCTCTCACACCCCTCCCCACATCTCTGGTCTACACCCCAGCTCTTGTATGCATAAATAAAAAATATATTTTTTAAAGGAAAATGTAAGAAAACTAACATTTCAGACATTGGGGATGATTATGTCCTTTCCATTTTAGAAAAGAGGTTAGTGCTAACAAAAAAAAAAAAGTCTATTCATTCAGCAGGCATATTTTGAACATTTGGGCAACAGATATGTTCTCTATGCACTTGAAATATAAAGTGGATGGTGTAAAAGAGGACAGCAAGCAGTCCATGCAGTTTTGGTTAGTCTGGAATTTGAAGTCCTGCCTACTGAGGCAGCCTGCCTACTGGTTCATTCATGTTGTCCAGCAGAGGGCACACTTACATGTATGAAGGTAAGATTACTTGATCCATGCCTCTAGGTTCTTCTGCAGCTAGGTTAAGGTGTGATTATTTTCAAGGAGTTGGCTTATAGAATCTATTGGTAGGACCCTTCCTGGTGGTGCAACATGTCAGGTCGCAGCATTGCAAGCTAGCTGCTTGCAGCTTCAGTGCAAGTTTGATCCCCAACCCTGGAGGTGACCCACATGGCATGGCAGACCTCTCCTGACCTGCCTGCTGCTCCCCTCAGCAGTGTACTTCTCAATCTGCCTGTTCTGCTCAGATCTGCTCCCCACTCTGTCTCTGGTGAATCCTCTCACCGCCCCTGTACCTCTGGCTTGTACTCCAGGTCTGTACACATAAATAAATCTTTAAAAAAAAAAAAAGAATCTATAGGTAGCTCATTAGTAATACAAATATGTGTGTAATTTATGTTTACAAATCTTCAAATGAATAATTACTCTATATCATATTTTTAAATAATCATCAAAACTGTTGGGTCAAATTATATTGTGAAAGTTTTCTTATTCTCTATTTGGTTATTTTTTTCTGTTGTTGAATCTAAGGGCAGTTATTTCTAATGGCAAAGCTTTGCTTTGCTATAATCATTCCATTACCTACCTTTGCTTTTTTTTTTAGATATTGACATAGAAAATTGACATATCTAGAAAACTTGTATAAGCTTCATATTTTTTAAAGCTACCCTGACATGTCTGGAATGGAATAAAATTTTTCATGTTTACATGTTTGATAATAAAACCATTTTGTAAAAGTATTCTTTCTAGAGAAGCACTGACAAATTGTTGAACCTTCTATTTGTGACTTCGTAAGCTTTGAAATGCTATTTTTTTTCCATGTAAAGGAGGAAAACTTCAAAATCCATCACTCTACAACTCTCCTGCTGAACTATACATTGATTCTGTAATCTGGTTATCTCATTTGATCAAATGCTACAAAAATTAGGGGGGAGGGATTCTAATTTTCCAAAGTAAAGATATCCCTTCTCCTGACTACAATTCTGATATTGCTCATACTAGAAATGTGTATGATGGTTCCTTGGATCTTGTTTTTCTTTAAGTTTCTCCAGAAAATCACTTATGATATTACTTCCTATCTAAATTTCAGATCATTTATTTCTTAACTAACAGTGGCCCAGGTGAACTCACAATTACTTACTTTGTAGTGTATTCCAATAACCAGAGTCCCAGTTAACTTGAGTTTCTCCAACCATTTATTCATTCTATTGTCACTAAGGATACCTTCTGTATATATAAGTTTTATGACAGATTCTTGCTAAAAAAACAGAATGTTATCCAATTGCCACTCAGCTAACTAAATTAGTTTTATTAATAATTAACAATATTAACTCAAATTTTTTCAGTTGCAAAACCTGGAGACAAGTTTGAAATGGACATGAAGGCAGGAGTGGAAATGAAAAAAATGTGGGTTATTTATCCAAGTAAAACCTTGTATTATTAGTGGGCATTGTATGAACTTTTTGTTACCCCAAGGCTGCTAAAATAGGAATAGAAAAACACTAAGCTGACAAGGAAGTAAAAGAAGTGACATATACAAAGAAAACAAAAAAATGTACTGACAAGTCAATAATTGTGACTGAGAGGGGAATGGGGTGACCCAGAGGCCAGTTCCTATCATCAAGGCTGAGAACTGAACAGCAAGAGTGAAAACCCCCAGGGAAAGCAAAGCCATTGATTAAAAAAATAAATTGAATGGTTCTAAGAACATATGGGTCATCATAATACCTTACCAGACAAGGCCGACATGGATGTGAATAATAAACTACAGAATAAGAAACTAATGTGGATTTGGAGCACAGGAATTTTTAAGAGTTACAGGTATCACTTAGATTAAAATCTTCTACTCTGGTGATGTCAAAATATTAAGAGGGTAAAGTGAGGAAAGAAAGAAAAAATGTAAGAGTCACAGAGATTTAATTTTCATATTGGTAACAACAATAAATTTACTGATTGCTACAACAGACTTCAACAGTCATGCATTATTATCTACCTGAAAATGTGGGGAATGCTGACAATCTCAATGAAACTAAGTGAGAGTCAAATGTGAACCCCTGAATATATGGTCAACAAATCTTTCGTTTTAATTTGTATTTATGTTTTATGTCAAAGAATTGGGGTGAAGGCCATAGGTAATGAGAGGTTTACCAGTAAAAGAGTGGGATGCAGAACAAATGGATGTATTGAAATACATTCCTGGGGAGAACAGTGGATGAGAAAGGGGAGGTCTGCCGCACCATGTGGGTGAGTTGCCTGGCCAGGGCTTGAATTTGTGGCTTTGGAGAGCTTCAAAATGCAGTGTTTTAACCTGTTGCATCACCATGGAGAGCTCAAAATAAAACATTTTAACATGATAAAAATACTGACCAAAATAATGTGACAGAAATTACGTAACTGGTAAGATCTTATAAGTCTTGCATGAAAGGTAGGGAAAAGTCAACTTTCCACTACATTAACATTATACTTGATGTTCTAGCCAGTGGAGTAAGGAAGAGCAAAATATTCAATCAAGAGTAGAAGTGAACAGGAAAGAAATAGTCTTGCTACTATTTGCAGAAGGCAAGATTATTAACATTGAACATCCATGAACACCTACAGAAAAATGTAAGACTAATAATATCTTCAGCAAGGATGTTGTTCCAATATCAATACATACAAACAAAGTGAATTAAAACAAATTAGAAAATGTGATTTAAAGTAGGCTCTTTTCACAATGAGAAAACATCTGAAATTAGCTAGTAATAAATCTAACAAAACGATTACACAACTTCTCTGAAATAAATGATAGTTTAATATAAGACAATCAATGAGAATCATTGTGCTTATAAATGAAAATAATCAACTTTATAAAGATAATAGTTTTCTCTGAATCAACATATAAATTTAATGCAGTTTCAATTAATATTCTAATAGGGATTTGTTATGACACTTGACTTAATTCTAAAATACAAATAGAAAAATAAAAAGCTAAGGGTACAAATTAAAAGATGTTATCTTTACCCTCTCCTGCCAAGAAAAAAAGGAATAAGAATGTGACATATAATCTCAAAGCATTTTTATGGGGAATGATATTTAAAACAAGGTGGCACTGTTTCAAGTTAGACAGTGAAACAGAATGGTGAACCCAAAACGGAACATGAATCAGATGTGAATGCAGTGCTCTTTTGTAATAACTGTATATATGGATATAGATATACACAAAGCACTAAGTAAATTATAGATAAAGCAAAATTTTGTGTCTGGGGTATGCTATTAGCCAGATGATAGAACAAGAAATCCCCCATTTGGGGGGCCTCCCTGGTGGCACCATGGGTTAAATCTCAGCACTATGAAGCTACTGGCAGACACTACAACACAAATTGATCCACTGCCAGGGAGCTGACCCACATGGTGCAGCAGACCTCTCCTGTTTCTCCTGCTGCTCCCCTCAACAGTGTATTTCAGCAGATCCACTTGTTCTGCTCCCCACTCTGTCTCGGATAAATTTTCGCATTGCCCCCCATCCCCCACTTCTGGCCTACACTCCAGTTCTTATATGTATACATGAATTAATTAAAAAAAAACAAGTTTTCCCATTTGTATCCCCATTTAGCAACAATAATTCATCAGCCATCCACAGATGTCCTGGTGGGGTCCAGGCAGAAGAGCTATAATCCAGTAGGACTTGGCCATCAGTCACGCTGCTTCGCCTTGACCCTTTGCCATCATTAAAGGTCAAAGGACCTAGGAGGAGTCACAGGCACATGACCACATTCCTGGCTGTGAACCCCGAAGCAGTAACCTGTGACCCTGCTCTGGTCTCTCTTGTCCACCATCTATGATGCCCTGGCTCACCAGACCCACCACACCTGGCTCAGATTCTGCCCTGTCTGGCTCCAGCCATGCTCAGCTGCAGTCTAAGGGCAGTGATGCCCACACAGCAACCCAGGAGGAGACAGACTTACACCCCTACATGCTGCGGGGCTGCACCCTCCACCCCTAGCCCCCACCCCAGTCATGGTAGGGAGGGTGTTGCTTGCCCAGGACTCAGTGGGAGACAGTTGGTTAATGCTGCAAAAGCTGCATTCCATATGGCTGCGGACCTGAAGTGGCATTAGCACTCCCTTGTTGTCCCTCTCAGACAGGGGCGGGCAGTCTCCTCTCCTAGGGACCCACTGACCAGGCAAGGAACGGCAGAGATTTGGCGGGAGGGCCCTGGGTCCCTGCACCCATGCTAACTGGTTGTGTGAGGCCTTGACTCCGGCTCCAGCAGCCCCTATAGCACAAAGTCCTGCAGGCAGCTCTGTTCAGGGCCATGGGGGATATAACCCCTCTATGGCCTGTCAGTATCATGGAAATGAAACTGGAAACAATCTCAGTGACGTACGAGAATTGCTTAACTATAGTAAAATGTCCATTTGTCTTCCTACAAAATAAATATCAAACTAATTTTATAAATATAAATATAAAAATTATAAATCCAGGTGAAACAATATTATGATCTCAAAGCAGAATGAATAATTTCCAAAGAGAACCACAGAATTACAAATCATAAGAGGAAAGATCGCCATGTTGGACAATATTAAAATTGCAGAGTATGTTCTGTCTAAAGGCAGTCCATCCAATATTAAAAAATAAATGGCAGACTGAGAAATGGTATTTGAAATGCTATGGGTGAAAGAATTACCAGACAATACATATAAGACATCTCTATACATAAAGGTAAAGATAAACAAGTCAGCAAAAAATATGTAAAGGACATGAACAGCCATGACTTAAAATCAAGAGCCCTGGGGCCCTTAGTTATATGAGTATATGCTCAATTTTTCTATCAGATATAATCAAATTAGTACACTTTACTGAACAGAAGAATCAAATATCCAAGAAATACCCAGTGGGAAAAGTATCAGAGCAATATTTACTAGAGACCAATTTAGTAGGTAATAATATAGAAAAGGCTCATAACTAAACCCCACCCCCACCCCACTCCCTTAAAATTGGGAAGCAAATTTCTACATTTGTTAAATTTGAGTGGCTGGTGTTGATTTTTAAATAATGTGTTTATTTGTGCATACAAGAGGTGGAGTGCAGCCAGGGGTACAGGGGCCAGAGACAGAGTGGGGAGCAGATAAGATGGATCTACTGAAATACACTGCTGAGGGGAGCAGCAGGTGGAATGGACATGTCTGCTGTGCCATGTGAGTCAGCTCCCTGACAGGGAATCAAACTCAGGCTGCATTGGTTATAGTGCTGAGACTAAACTCCTAGGCCACAAAGAAGGCCTCTGTGCTTGCTACTTCATTAATCAACTTTTAAATCTGTGAGCCATGAAAATGGTGGAAATATTGCAGTCTCTTGACTGAATGAGATACAATGCTGGAAAGGACTATGTCCCAGATCTGATACCCTATATACCTAGAAGCTCTGCTCCCTGAATCTTAATTCCCCTTTGAAGCAGCCTTAAGATGCTTTTGGAAATTACCCAAAATGACTCTACACTTATTAAGTACTCCTTAAAATGTTAGAAATCGGTATGCAATTAACATTTGTCAAAATAGGCATTTATTACTTGTTTGTTGAAATTGTTTTGCCATCTGTCTACTCATCTATTATTTACACTCTTACTAATAAGTACCTTGTCAGTGTATGAAAGAATCTATTTCTGAGGCATCATGAATATAATAAGGAGAACTTCTTTGCATTTTCAAAGGAAACTGATGTTAAAATTAGGACTTTGAAGAAAAAAAATCCATTGCGAGTCTTCCCATTACTTGCCACTTCTGACAATGCATTTACCAGGGAAAACAGTGGCGATAGCTTTCTGATTACATGGAATAAGGGGGGCTCTCTTTCCTATAACAAATACAGTAACCTGCATTTCTCCTCACTCTTTAGTTTAAATAGTTGATTAAGGTGACCGGCGCACAGAGTTTGCAAGGCAATCCTGGTTTATTTCTGGGCCTGGTGCACTATTCATTTGTTGCTGAGTTTTATTGTTTTTTAAATAAAGCACTATTATTACATTATTGCGTTTTTATTATCATGATTACACTATAATAAATAAAGATGGGCTTGGTAGTTTTCCCAGTTTCTCACATGGTGTCCATTAATAATCTGTGAGAATAAAATTCACTAAATAGAGTTCTCAGTTTAGCAGGTGTTTAAATCTAAAAGATGATTACCGGAAAAGCCATCTCTCTCTTCTCTGCCACTGCCTCATGCAGAAATACTAAATACTCCTATTTAAGGAGATGTTATGCAATACTCGAGTAATAGAACTAGTGATCTCAGAAGCCAGCAGCTAGGGAGGGCTAATTGTAGGAACAGAGCCAGCTGTGGAATCAGCTGGGAACACTGGCTGGCCACTGGTGACAAACAGTTACATCACAGGCTTCAGTGGCCTGTGATGTACCCAAGCTTGCATAATTGTCTCTAGGTGACTCAGTGGTAAAAGTGGACAATCTCAGCCTGGTTTCTCTGCGATAACTGTGGAAATACAGACCTGTTGTCCAGCATCAGGGCAGAAAGCTATACAAACACTATTGCTATCATGATTTATGTCATTCCTCACCTAGCATCAATCTATAGACATTTACTTTATGTGTGGCAACACATCCTTTAAAATATAAATATACATACATATATGTATATATATATATGCTTACAGAACTGGGAAATAGGCCAAAGGTGTGGTAGGTGAGAGGATTCACCAGAGACAGAGTGGGAGCAGAACAGGCATACCTACTGAAATACACTGTTGAGGGAAGAAGAAGACAGATCAGGAGAGGTCTGCTTTGTCATGTGGGTCAGCTCCCTGCCAGGGTTGAACTCATGCTGCAGTGGCTTCAGAGAACTTCGTAGGGCAGTGCTTTAACACATGTGCCACCAGGGAGAGCCCAAAACACCCTATTTAAAGAAACTTTGGCTAGCAATGTATTCAAGAAAATAAAGTTGAATATCTGAGAAAAATGTAGGTAATGAATTGCTATTTTTCTAGCATGTATTCAGCACAAATGAAAAGTCAGTATTTACTATTATTGCATGAAGATGTGGTGATAGGTGCTAGCATTAGAAATCCAGAATATCCACACTTCTTTATATCTACTTTAAAAATTAAGTAATTGTGGGCCCTCCCTCGTGGCACAACAGGTTAAAAAACAGCACTACTTCCAATTCTGTATGCATCTTAAAAATATATAAATAGGCCCTCCCTGGTGGCACAGCAGGTTAAAGCACTGCACTAAGAAGCT
>NW_004567114.1:12158827-12244086 GCF_000260355.1 Condylura cristata
TACTTGAGATGTGTATGGTGTTTCTCTACAGTGCCCAGTGATTTCTGCCTCTTGGCACTTCCACCCAGACACAGTCACTGCCACCCAGGGGTAGTTCAGTGTGACAAGATGGAGGCACACATTAGATCCAGATAGCAGATTAGGTTAGGAAAGATTGATTTCATCTTCGATTCTCTCTCTCCATCCCCTTACCCTTCACAAAAATCAACTGCTAAGCTGCTGAGCTCCTGGTACATGTCTACCAAGTGCCATTTTATTTGAACTATATTTTATATCTACCAATCTATCAAAATAATTTTGACCAATTACTGATCAAAATTATTTGAGTTTAAATATTAGTGGTATGTTTTCATTTTGAAACTTTCTTGGTTTATAGGAAAAATATAATTACCCTACTTATTTTAAGCATGTTTCACAGACAACAGTGTAGTCAGTTCCTTTCACCAAAGACAAGAGAAGCACCTCCATATTTCATGATACGAATTGAACAGTCAGTAGTAAGTCAAACCAAGTTAAGGTATCTACACAATTAGTTTGAAATTTTGTCTATTTTAATAAAATGTAATTCAATTTCCTATATTACACAATATTTGTAATGACAAAATAAATTACACAGATACAAAAACAGGTCAAAACTTGAATTAAAATTGATTGAAGTATAAAGCAGTCAATAAAATTAGCTAACAATTTCTCTTTCCCTCATTGTGCAGAGATAAATATCTTAGATTTCATCCACTCTTAATAGGATGATCTGACTTTTCAAGGAGATTCATACCCAATGATGAATAGACTGCTTTGAGACATACTATAGGATTGTAAAGGCAGAGTAATTGAAGCCATCAATAAGGTACATTTTGAAACAATTCAGAAGGAAAGTGGAAAAATAGAAGAAGAAAGAATAAGGAGATCCTTAGACCTCTGGGGCTTACTTTGTCCATTGAGTTTTGGTTCTGAATGTAAGCCATGGATGTCTTAGACAATAATTTAAAACATGAACTTTTCCAAGGCTGGTGAGTTTCCTAGACTGTCAAACCCAGCATTGTTCCAGAAGGAAGGACTCATTGTTATTATCAACATTTCTTTTCAACCAATGAAAAATAGTATAAGCAGATCTAGAAGAATCTCTTTTGTGCTAGTGGAAGTGAACAGTAGCTGGGAGGCCACACTTTTCTCCAATCATATTTTCCCTTCTCTTTCCCTTCAAATAGTTTTTCAAATTAAATCTCAACAAGGGGATAATTACGATGGTTTCAACAATATCTCAATTGTGAGGCCTTAGGGGAGACTGGCATTAAGGAAGCATAACTTGTGACTAATATAAAGTTCACTCTCACTGTATCTCCTCATCTTGAGAATAATAAGCTATCACAAGACAAAACACAGCTATTTCTTCCCATGTCCTCAGCTCATTTCAGGCAAGTAATAAAAAGAACATATGAGAGAGAGTGTCCCTCTGCATTTAGTGATAGTGATTTCAAAGGCTTAAGAAAAAGCAAAGTCCTTTCTGAGATTACTGAGCTAGATTTTGCCTGTAGCATTCAACGCTGACCATTTTACTCTTTCTAGATCTACCTTAAAGCAGTCAAACACAGCATTATGAGTAGACAGAAGGAGTAGATTTGTATAAATGTCATAAATAGTGCAAAATATGACATAAGAACTCCCTATACTCCCTAGTTCTGAGACTGAATTATACCGAAGGAAATGCAAAGTCAAATGTTTTCTACGATGTACATTTAGGATAACTCACCATCCAGCTTACTTGAGATGTGTATGGTTTTAGCACTGAGAATTCCTTATGGCAGGAAAAACCTTGGCTAACCAGCAAATCTGTTGGTCATCCCAACTATAGTAACATTTTTAAAATGAAATGAATATGAAAATCGTATGAGACCTCATTCTTTCAGTCAGTGACATATGAATGGGGAGGGTGTATGGAGTCCCAGAATGACCAAAAAGGATGAAGTTAAAAATAATGTTATAAAGTTTCTTTCTCATTTAATAAGTAACTTCCGCTTACATATTGACTGGCCAAAACTCAGCTATAATCATGCTGGGGACAGTGATTACATAGGTAGATAGAAAGATATGATAGACTGAGATCAATCAATCAATAGATATAGGTATAGGTAAATATAATCAATTGCGATACTATTCACTAACCACTTGTCATTCCCAAAGAAACAAAGAGAATGTGATTTAAATGTAATATTTATTCTGCCTAATTTTGTGCCTCAGGGGAAAAATCAGCACTATTTTAAAGTAAAGGAAATTGAACATAAAACAGGAAGTGAACAACATTTTAAAAGCCAAAATTTAGTTATATGTAGTGAATACAGATATAAAAATTGGTGCCTATATGCTTCTACACATATTTTTTTTTTTCACTACAAGTCAAAAAGAAATCCTTTTCAACAAAACTGTATCTTTGGATAAATTCATTGATTTATATCCAAAATGTGCATGGCAAGGAAAAGCCCTGGTTTCACCAAAAGTTTTGTATATAATAATGCAATGATGATGCATTGCATGCAATAGCAATAAAAATATTTATATTGTGGGCCCTCGCTGGTGGTACAACGACTTAAGGCACAGCACTGCAAGCTTTTGCAGCCACTTCAGTGGGAGTCTGATCCTAGGCCCTGGAGGTGATCCACACAGCAGGCAGACATCCCCTGACCCGCCTGCTGCTCCCCTCAGCAGTGTACTTCTTCGATCTGCCTGTTCTGCTCCCCACTCTGTCTCTGGTGAAGCCTCTCACCTCCCTTGCCACTCTTGCTTATACCCCAGTTCTGTATGCATAAATAAATAAATAAGTCCTTTAAAATTTATATTGTAAGGGTAACATACAACCAACAGGAGTTAAATGTGAGCATGTGTTTTTCCATGCCACATCATTTTAAAATTTTGTCAGTCATTTGAAGAGCATAATGGTTTACTTTTTATTCTTTTAAACAGTAGTTCATGAATAAGGCTACATCAAACTTTAGTGCAAAAGAGACTAAAATGAAGTGACCCTGTACTTATTTTGAGAAAATATATGCACACATCTATAAAGGGATAATGTTGAAGAACATATACAACTCAACAGGGAAAAAAAAAAAGTCACTTTATCAAAACCTGTGCAGGTGATCTGAATTGGTACTTCTACAAAGAAGACATACAGATGACCAGCAGACACATGAAAAAGCACGGATCAGCACTTATCAAGGACATGCAAATCAAAAGCACAATGAGATGCCATTTTACACCAGGGAGAATGGCTCATACCAAAAAGACCAGAAACAGCAAGAACTGGTAAGGGTGTGCAGATCTGGGGACATTTTTGTTTTGCTGAAAATTCTTGCAGAATTTAGTCTAGTCCAGCTCCTATGGGAAGCCATGTAAGGATTTCTCAAAGGCTAAAATGGATCTAATGGATCTGTTATAAACCCAGCATTCGTTTCCTAGGTATCTACTCCAAAAAAAATCCACACACACGCACATTAATTCAAAAGGAAACTTGAGCTCCCACATTTTGTAGCACTGTTTTCAATAGCCAAGTTATGGAAACTTATTGAACAAAAACAAATGAGTGGATCAAGAAGATGTGATACATATGCATACATGTGAGTATGTGGCATATGGAATACTACTCAGTGGTCAAAAAAAGCTAAACTGATGCCATTTGCAGCAACATGGATGAAGCCGGAAGCTCTTATGCTAAGTGGATAAGCCAGAAGAAGAATGATAAACACCAGATGATGTCATTTACATGTGAAACAGAAAAATCAAGCAAAGGGTCAGGTAAACTTGAAAACCAACTCTTGAAAACTGACCATAGATCTTCCAACTTTCAGAGGAGGAGTTGTGAGAGGGAAGTGAAGGGAGGGGAGTGAAAACGGGGGTTGGGGGGGGGCACAGAACACAGTGTGTTGCATCAGCAATAGCATACTGACAAAGAAACAGGAGAGCAGGTGGCTGAGAGCATGCCCCTGGCCTTTTCATTGGTAGAATGATCACACACGGCCAGTTACTCAGGGTGGGAGAACAAAGGAAAAGGGTGGGTGAGAATGAAAATGTGCTTATGTCATCTAGGGCTTCAGCTGGAGGTGAGTCTGCTGACTAGGTATGTTTTGTCTGCTTACTGATCTGTCATTGCAGGTACTGTAATGGAAACCATACCCTGGGCTCTCATCCATGGTTCCAACCTTACTGACAAGGGGTCCGCCTGATCGGACTCTGGGGTGCAAAGTCACACATTAGTCAACAGCTCTTCTGACCTAGTCCTGGGATGCAGAATACTTGTAATCAACACGGCAGTGGGAAGGCTGTGCAGTGCAGCAGACCTACAGCAGTGGACTAGGGCTACTTTGGTGGCTGCTGTGCTGTGGTAACTGCACCTGTGACTTGACTGTCAAAACATTAGCCAGGATGTAAAATAATGGCACTCAATTACAATACAACGAAATGTACAAATTAACAAACCAAATAGGCACAGCTGTCTAGATTTTTTTTTAAAAAGGTAAACTATCCTGAGATATCTTACAATAGAATGTCTTAGCTTTCAACTAAACAGTTTTTCCTGCTTTATTATTTTACTAATCATCATTTGCTTCAGTGTTTTGTATTACTTACGACCCTTTACGTGGACATGTTGTTGGATACGATAATCCAAATGTTTTGTGAGTGTGGAAGACCGAGTATCTCTAACATCAATAGGGCAACAAACAAAATGTAAACAGCATAATTCTGCCATTTTTCTTTTTGAGAATCTAGAAAACAGAACTTCAAGGAACTATTTGGTGGTGCCTTCCTGCTGTGCAATTTTGAGCTCCTTTTAATAGACTCCAAAATATCACTGAAGCAGCCCGTGCAGGAGATTGAAACCTATTAAGATAGGTAACGCTTCATTTTCCACTGGCCTCTTGTTGGAGAGAGGTCATTTAGCAACAAAAAAAGAAGCTGAAGAAACTGAACTTTCCATAATGCAGTTAACATTTGACATTAAGTGCAGAATATCCATTTCTTTCCTAAAGCCAAAGCATAGCAATCCTCGCAAGCAAATGCAAACTATCATTAAGAAAACTTACCTAAAATTTTCCTGGGGTTGGTCATACAGTGTTGAGGGGACCTGCGTGCACTCGCCTCTGAATACTCACCTTGAGTTTACCCTTGTTTCTGAGGGTACAGGATGTGTCTGGAAATATCATGACGCCTAGATCCCTTGTGATAATTTTCAGCACTTCAGCCTCCAGTCTGAGCTGGAAACCCCACAAGCAAGGTCTTTCATGTGGTATTTCAACATTTCTCATTCCAGCCTCTGAAAGAAATGGAAACAAACCTTGTCTATGTTTATTAAACCCTAGAAGAGAGTTTGAATTTCAAGACTGTTCTTCCATAAGGGCAAAACGTCAGTGTGGGAATCAAAAGAAATAACAAAGATGATCGCTGTCTCACTTCAGTTCTCCTTCCGCGGATCTCCTCATTTTTGATGGGGAACTACGGTGTGGGCAATATGACATTATTGTGAACTATTCTCTTTCCGGAGCTATTTTCTTCACATTTTTGAGTAGGTCCCCATGACATACAACAGCAAATTTCAGGAAACCGAGTAGAAATAACAGTCGCTCTTGTTCATAAGCAGGTCACATTCATCTACAAATTACTATTTTTGGATGCATTTCCTAAATCACATTGTCATTGCAAACATATGTGCAACTCCAGGGTGTGAATCTCCTCCCTGAGACATTACATTGCGCGTCAGTGCTCATTCTTATTTTAAAATTGGAACTATAACTCATTTAACCTGGAATATTTTAAATTTTACAGTATTTTCATCTGCATCATCTTAAACTATTGCCATTTTTCCAGGGGCAGGGAGATGGTTGGACCACAACTGAACAAATGAGGGCAATACCCATCCTTGTGCTCAAGTGACTTGCTTGCCTAAGAAAAGTAGCTTCCGGACAGTCAGAACCTTACTGGAAATAAGGTGACCCTAAGGTGACATGGCTTTTCCTTTCACATAAATGCTTTCTAGAGATCTATTACATTCAAAATATATCTCCCATGCTATGTATTATTACATAGACTACATATTTACATAGAGCCAGAAGTCTAGACATGTTCTGTCAAGATACTCACTGCATTATTAGAGCAGAGAACATATATACGGTTATGGTCACAAGGAATCCCTGTCACTGGTAAATTCATAGCCAATAATAAGCACCGTTGTGCTGAAAAGAAAACTCATGCTTGCAGTTGAGTAACAGACTTCACAGAGGGTATCATTTGGATGCATTTTCTATCACTACTTTCAACACAATCCACCCCCAACCCCCACTTGCTTTCAAGACATAGGAAGATACTGAGAAAGTAATAGCATAACATCAAATAGTTTAGTCACTTACCTCACACAAAGGGTTTTTCTGTGTTTTATCTAAAGCACAGACTAATAATAATTCTGTAACACAAAAACTAGCTTATCCTTGTTTTACAAAGAGGCCCATGTTTATGCTTCGAGAAGACTGTGGCATACCCAATACATAGCAAAAGTGTAAAGGCTTTAGAACCAAAATTGAACCCTAATTAATTGACAGACTGGAGTTAGCTACATGTATACTATCAGGTGTAAGAGAAACAAAGGAAAGAGAACGTAACTTAATGTGCTTGTTAAATTTGGGTTAGTTAGACTGAGAGATCTTTCCAAAGAGTCTGTGATGAGTATATTGTACTCAATTCAAAGAGGTCTTCACAGAGGCAGGGAGTCATAGTGGCTTATCTTTCAAAGCTGCTGGGAAAACAGATTACCTAGGGAAAAACAGCGTTTTGATTATAATGCCAAGACTATCTCCTTGAGGAAAAAAATTAATCTGAATGAATTTGAATTCCTATTTTTTTAATTGTTAATTATATCTTTGCATTGGAAGAGAAATATCAACTGTTCTTGAACAGCTTGAAGTGAATTTAAATAATTTTCATTAAACAAATGCTGTTTCCATGTTTATATGCCTCTGAAGAAAAAACAAAAATCTTTTCCCTTAGTTTCCTTCAAGATCCAGCTTCCCTCATAGCTTCTATCTTAGCCCCCTTCAAGACCCCAAAGAAAGATCCCAAAGAAAGAGCACCATTTAATATATAACAAAAAATTGGATGCTAGAGGATTCTTTTGACCTGACCCTGCTTATTTCTTGTATTATATAAATAACTTTGTTCATTTGTAAAATGGAAATGACATTTTTATATCATGCTTCATGAGATATAATAGAGAATGGAATTCTTCACTTCTCCCTCAAAGGAATAGTGAAAATCAGTCATAATTTCCACTCTTCTTTTCTGATTGAGATCCAATCTACCAAAAAAAAAAAACAAAAAAAACAAAAAAAAAGGAAACTATGAAAGAAAACTTGTGAAAGGAGAGCAGACCAAGATGAGACCACATGGTGGACATGGATGCCGGGGCCAGCCTTCCTCCCTCCTGGCTGCTCAATCTCTGTTCACATTTCTAGAATAAACAATGCATTCCATCTCTCTACTGAAAGCATTTTGGCACTCCAAACAACATTTAATGTTAAACTGATGAAATTCTTTGCTTTTTAATTAGCTTCAATTGTTGGGGAAGTATGTAGACACAACTATACAGTCACAAGATCACATGCCAAAGGAAGTGAAATCAGAATTATGGAGATATCCAAACTGGTTTAATCCTTAAAATTCTCTGCAACATGCTCTTAAATACCTCTTTACAAACCATTTCATTTTAGCACTGTAGTTAGTGAGATGTGCTTTTACAATGGGAAAACTAAGTCAGCTACTTTGAAAACTTTCTCTATTTTTAGGTGGAAAAGAAAAAGTGTTTGATAAGTAATTTTAAAGAAATTAGGACTATCTCTCAGAATGCTGTCAATCTCAAACTTGCAGACTCAAACTTTGTAATTACACACTTTGAAGACTTTAAGAATCAATTTCTCCTTCAGCCAATTGATGACCAGATAAAACAATAATGCAAGTATTTTGTGGAAAATATTTCAAGCTCTTTGATTCTCAAAATAAGGATGTTAATGACATGAGAATTTACAGAGAACTCTAGGCTGACTGACTAATGAGAGGTCATCAATCAACAATTTCTTCAAGCAATATTGGGCCTCCTCTCCTTGATTAAATGAGCAGAATTTTCAGAACACAATTAGAAATTGGGAGACATGAATGTCCTTTCGGTAAACTAAGTTAATGAGGGAGGGGGTGGGAAAGAAAGCTATGAAAATCATTGACATGAAAGCATTGCAAATAAAACAGCATTTGGATGATCACTGAATAACCTTTCCTGTCTCTTTCATGTGCTGCTCTGGGAACATATTAATCTTTAAAGTCCTCTTACATTATAAATATTGCTTATGGCACAAATCATGCAAATTTATCCTCCTTACATTACTTCAGAGATTCTTAGGTCAAGAGTTATCATTCAGACAACATCAACTACTTCAACCAAAGCATGTGATATATCTGTGTCAGTTCACATTCAAATGCATGATGTGCCACCATGATAAATCCTTCTGGCCTTTGGCAAAGGTAGTAACATGAGGCTCTATTTAGAAAAGAGGAATTTTATGGTTTGAGTGCACAGTTCCCAGGGAGTTAAGCAAATAATAAGCAACCCTTTGACCAAAGAACTTTTAAAATAGCAGGAAATTATGCCAGTGGTATTAGTACCAGAGTGTGTTATGGAAAAGAATAATATGGATAGCCATTAGCGAGGGTGGGAGAATGTTCCACTCAGCTGTCAAGGTGTCCAGAGAGAAACATACTGAACAAAATTTATCATTAAGTGGATATGAAAGCACTACCTAGAACTGCCATTAAATAAATGCATGAAACTTTCACATAGTCAAGTGTTCTCTTGTGAGGATACTCCCTCTCTGGTTTCCTCAATGAAGGCCCCCTGGAGGAGATAACTCCTTCATTAAACATTACAAATAAAAAAACATTATTTTTTTTATTGATTAGAAGTTCCAAGCAGGGAATGTAAGTTCATAGCAGTGAGCAGAATGTTTAACTTAAAGATAAATTAGTGTAACTTATTAATCAGTATGTTCATAGGATAATGATAATGAACAGTATCTTTCTAAAGAACCTACTAGTGGAAGTCCATATACTTGTTCCAATTCTAGAACTCACTCTGGGGTAGAGGGGAGTTACTGTTAAGAAACACCTCTACTTTCTAAGATAATTCAATAATTGAAAGTTTATTTCATTCAGCTCTAAGTATTACTAAACATGCAGGTAGTACCTAGCTTGATTTCTACTGAAAGCAGCTAACGTGCATTTACTTTGGTAACTGAAAATGAAGAAGAAAAATAGCTCCTCTCTATAAGTTATGAACTAAACATAAACACAATTTGTTAGATGACATGAAACAAAAACACTGGCAGAAAATTAATCTTTGCATTCCTATTTGTGGATGAGAAAACACTGTAAATTTAGAGAGAAGGCTGAATTAAAGGCAGTCCAAAATACACATTTTAATAACTGGGGTGAACAACTCAGCAAAAGCTTATCAGGGCCGGTAGTTTAATTTACTGTAAAGAAGTTCACCAGACTTGAGTGTGTCACTATTTCCCTAGGAGTAGGGTACCTCAAGGCCACATGCAAATGCAGTTTTAAACTTGCCTATGCAGCCTAGGAAGTGCTTATATAGCAATTTCTGATGAAGTTAAGATATCAAACATAAAATAAAGGAAACACAATAATGATAAGAAGGACATTTCTAAATAATAACTGACACTTAAATAGGTGAACTCATTTTCCACTGTTGTCGCTATTAGAGGAGCCTACAACAAAGTGAGCTATAATCTGTATCATTTCCATCTGAAACAGCTTCTAAACATCTTATTTTCTGAGATACACTTGACTAAATGTGAATTGAAGGAAGGGGTCTCCCTAGAATTGTAGGGTTTTAGTTTGGTCTAGAATATTATATGTTTTAAAAACTTTCTTAACAGCTGTTTATACTGATTGCTCTTTAAATTATTGAACTTGAACTACAGTACTTATGCTTTCTCAAGCTTACCTGTAAAAGTAGGGCCTGATTGATCAATGATCTTTCCACATTAAATCCAACTTAGTATTGCATAAAGACCTGTAGCTTTAGGTATCCCAGAATTTGGTCCCTAACTCCAGAGAGGAGAGGGGTCACAGCAGGATAAAATTGGGAATTCTGGAAGAAAGAGACAACTGGAATCCTGGTGGGTATCTATCTTCTGTGCACTGATCCTGGCTAAACAGAGAACTAAGAACCAAAATATGACTGCCTGATGTTAGCACTTTCACACACAAAAAATTATTCCCACCCTCTCCAGTATGAAAATCCTTCTAAATACTGACATAAAAGCAACTGTCGTTGGTTGTGCATTACTTTAGAGTCATTTACACCTTATCTGTATATTAATTAGAATCTTAAAGCTGATAAGCTTTTATTAAATATCTCACTTCAAAAAATAAAAAAAAATTCAATGAAATAAATGTTGGGTTCAAATTTTGATGAAATTATTCTGACTGATTGGGACCAAAAACATCTCTATTGTTTTTAATCTACTGTTCAAACACTCTTTGGCGCTGCCTTTAGGCAGTGGCGCATGGGAAGACCAATGTGATGAGCTCCCATAAAATTTCACTATATAGAAGTATAACATTTACATGAAATAAAAATATAGAAATTTCCTTTTCTGCCTGGATGTCTCTGCCCATGCCCCACCTGCCCCAGAATGCCCACGTCTCTGTTATCATACATCATGAGTTCCTCCTCATTTTTCTTTCAAGCCTCCTCCCACATTAGCTTCCATTCTGCCAGCATTTCTAGATTTTGGTTTAGGTTAATTGTGTTCGTTGCTCTGTTTTGTTTCTCTATAGTACATATGAGTGAATGCCTTTGTCTTTTTCCCTCTATGAACGTAGTTCCACCATTTCCATCTATGTTGTCAAATATGACAGTTCACAAACAATGAAAGTGAGAGAGGGAGTGGAGATGAAGGAGCCTTATCCACTGTTGGCAAGAATGTAGACTGATCCAGCCCCGATGGGAAAGAGGATGGAGGTTTCTCAAGATATTAAAATAGAGTGACCATATTATCCTGCAACTCCATTTCTTGGCATTGATCCAAATAATGTCAAAACATTAAGTTGAAGAGAAAGATGTACACCTATGTTCACTGTAGCAGATTTACAGTATCCAATTATAAAAACAAACCAAGTTCATGTGCCTAAGGACAAATGACTGGATTAACATTTAGTACCTATACGCTATGGAATATTGACCTTCCTCATCTTCCCTACCTGTGGATTAATTAGGATTTTTAAAACCTCATCTTCTTCAATCTTCCTTTTTTTAATATTTAATTATTTATGCATACAGAACTGGGGTACAGGCCAGAGGTAAAGGGGCAGTGAGAGGATTAACCAGAGACAGAGCGGGGAGCAAACAGGCTGACTGACAAAGTATACTGCTGAGAAGAGCAGCAGATGGGTCAGGAGAGGTCTGCCATGCCATGTGGGTCACCTCCGGGATAGAGATCGAACTCATGCTGAAGTGGTTTTAGCTTCTTAGTGCTGTGCTTTAACCTCCTGCACCATTAGGGAGGGCCCCTTCTTCAATCTTCTTTTTATAGTTCTACTTATCTTGATGTTTTCAAGTCTTGAGATGCAATAAAAATAAATTTTTCTCCCTAAAAGCTTTCCTAACCTTCCTCGAGTTGGCCTTAATAGCTCAGGAGGAACTTGCATTCAGTGAAGGGTAGACTATTCGAATTCTCTCTGATGTAATATCCATACAAGTCCATGAAGTCTTCTGAATCCCATCCCACTCACAGAAGATGTAGAGCTGGAGATTCTTGTTGCCTGTTTGCCACTCAGTGTTCTCAGTGCCAAGGACTTGCATTGTGCTGAACCAGGTACCCAAGTTTTAGTTTACATTTCAGCCTTATCTCTTCTGTCTTCAATGGTTGTTATGGATGACTGAAATAGGTCAACCAAGATAAGCCACTGTCATGCTCCACTAAATCTTCCTAACTTTTAAGAACTGCCCTGAAGCTGAACTTGTTCTAAGACAGGGACACAAAACCATATTTTTAATCCTGGTTTCCTTGCATCAAGGAAATAAGTTGAAGCTATCTGTTTCAGCCCCATTTACCACATCTTTGCACATGAGGAAGTCATGAATTGCTCTAAGTAGCAGTTTCCTGTTTAAAAATGAGAACTATAATGTCTGTCTTTGTAGACCTCCCAAGTCTATGGTGACATCAAGTTCTATATGTGAAAACACCTATAAGCCATGAAGCAAAATAGAATAGAAATTACTTTTTTTTTCTTTTCTGATAAATCAGAAATGACCGCATAATTAACATGTTTTTTTAAAAAAGTACATTATTGAAGAGATTTTTTTTTAACTTTTGAAAGACTAAATTTTTAAACATATTCTGATAGATTAATTGAAAATTTAAAAATACTAGTAAGGTCTAGGTGTTAAAAAAATATCCTTTCTTTGATTCTAGGTATAAAATACTGAACTTCTAACAAGTTTTTCTTGGCTTTACCACACATATCTCATATTTTAGTTTTATCCACAATCAATGAAGCCAGAAATTGTACTTAGTCTCTGAAAGACCTTTGTGAGACCACTGGAAATGTCAAAGAATATTGCTACGATGGTGGTCATGGAAATACAGGCAATTTTGTTAGCAAAAATAAGTGGGCACAATAATAATAATAATGTGGATTTGGTGCAATTGATGCACTGATACAATCCATGCAACTAATCAGTCAGCTCCTGGAGATATTATCATGAGTTTCAGGGATGGATATGTTGTCTTACTGCTTTTGACACCTTTCTTAGGGTATAATTGATACACAGTAAAATCCTCATAGTGAGTGCATAACTTGACAAAATGTGTCATACATACATTACTATAAAAGTAATACACAAAGTACCTGCATCTTGACCCCCATCCCATCTATTCATTCATTTGTTTATTTGGTTAATTAATTGATTTTTTTAGTAATAATTATTAAGAACCTCCCTTTGTCCAGCACTATTAGAAGCTTAATGATAAACAAAACAATGTCCCTAGCACTTTACAGACTACTTTATAGTGAGGAAAAAGTGAGACAGGATAGAAAAATTGAAAGGGACAAAAAGAAAGTCATTGCTATCGTATTATGAAGGATAATATGTGAAGTCCTTACAAATACAATGATTTTTGAGTAGAAAACTGAAATTAATGGAAGAGTGACCATATTAATCTCAGTAGAAGTCTGAACAAAATATGCAAAGATTGTGAGGCAGGACACCCTTGGACCTTTTGGTAAACACAAGCAGCCCAGTGAAGCTGGAATGAGAGGGGATAGATTGTTGATGTAAACACAGAGGTTACCAGGAGGCCAAATTATATAACATTTAAGGTCTTTCAAGCCTATGGAAGAACTCTGGATTCAGAGCAATAGGAAATTTTCAAAAAGTTTTGAGCTTAGAGGTGAGATGACCTCACTTCAATTTTAAAAGAACTATTCAAGGGACTAGTTTGGGAAAAGAAAAAAAAATGATGAGCTGCTATTACAATAATCCAAGTAATAACTGAAATGAGTTTGGCCATGGTATTCAAAACTCTGGAAGTGGTAACAACAACATCAGGGGCGTATTTTAAAGACAGATTTAATAGAATTCTTCCACCATGTTTTTAGTTTCCAATTTTATTCTTTCAGATCTATACTTTGCTACTGAGGCTAAAAGTTCATTCATTAAAATCAACATTGATGGTGGTGAGTCTTGTATAGTCTACACAAGCCCATCTGTAAAGTTATAGACCTACTAAACTTGCAGTGAATTGTAAGTCTGTAGTAAATCAACCAAAACATTCATTTGAAAAGAGAAAATAAAAAATGAAATCATCAGGTGAACATAATGCATACTTATCTCTCTCCTAGGAAGGCCAATGTCCCATTATAAGTTGCTGTGTATTTCTCCTTCTATGTTATATTTAAGTAACATTACACTGAGATTATTTTTCTCATATGCATTATTATAAGTCAACATATGTGTAATTTGTATAAAATTTACCACAAACATCTGATTTTATCTTTCACCATACAATTTACTTTCTTTACTTGATTTATCCACCTTCTTCTTCCCTCTGGCAATAACTAATTTGGTCTTAATGTGTTTTATTTTCAGTATATCTAAAAGTACACCAGGAGTAAAAAAATGATAATGTCATACAGGAGAAATCAGCTGAGACAACAGAATCATTATAATAAATCTTTTTCATCAATTATCATAAGGGAATGTAAATAATAACCACAGTGAAATGCAATCTTGCCCCGGGAGAACGTCCATACAAAGAGATAAAGAATACTTATGCAATATTGGTGGGAATGTAAACTGGTACATCCCTTATGGGAAACAGCATGAGGGTTTCTTAAATTATTAAAAATAGATCTAGCACTTCAGTCAGCAATTCCACTGCTAGGTACCAACCTGAAGAAAGCAAAAATACTAACTTTAAGGGATATAGGCATCCCCATGTTATCTGCAACACCATCTACAATTGCTAAGTTATGGAAACAACCTTCTATAAAAGAAACAATTCTTTCTGACTTTCTTAAATCCAGGACATCGTTCTTTGACTTTGAACACAGACTGGTACTAGAGTTTATTATATCAGCTCTCCAGGTTTTCAGGGATACAGACCCCCATCAGAACCATCATTGGGGTCTTCAGCTTGCCAACTGGAGATCCTGAAGCTAAACCCCTCAACTCCGTATACACAATGCCTTGTGATAAATCTATTCTAATCCATCTATCTATAATTTATCTATCACCTATGTATATAAATATTCTAATGGTTCTATTTCTCTGGAAAGCCCAAATAATTTGATAAAATTTTTCTAGAATGTCTTTCTATCACACATTAAAAAATTATTTTTCTTACAACAAAGTCTGAAATAGTTATAACTTCTTTTGGAATTATCACCAGCTTTTAGTTTTGTTAAACAACTATGTTGAAAAATCTGAGAAAGACTCATTTCAAATGTGATATGGTATACAAGTTTTGATTGGACTTCAACAATAAAATGTATCCTTCATAAGATTATGTGTTTACAAATATTGCTTAATCACTAGTTTGTTTTTAACTCTTGAAATGGAAATGAACTCTTCAGTTCTAGCACTGGAAATAAATGACTTACTATCAATTTTGCAAGACAATGACTTTTATCCAACGTCCAGGATAATTGGGTCTCCAGTAATTCAGATTAAGTTTTTATTTCTAAATTAAATCTCATTAATTATACTAGTCCATATTCTTGAAGAATAATTTCCATTAGTAGTTGGGTTCATTGATGTTCGCAACATCTTATGAATCAAATAAATCCGCATCCCACATTATAAATATTCTTGTTGCCCTAATGTCACATCATTCATAAAATTTTTAAGGGAGACCAGAGTTGCCAGTTAATGTTCAAAAGAATAGGAAATTTGAAAATATAATCTTGTTAACAGCTAATAAGCCAATCATTAGCTCCTTGATTCTTCTTCTAAATCAAAATAATGTACAGATTTGCATCTTCACATATCAACATGTGCATAAAAACACTAGAACAAAATGCAAAACAACACCACAATATCTGCACTAAATATAAAAGAACAAGAATGTGTTACATGTTCTAAAAATTAAAATCTACTTTAAAATGAGAAAAAGGTACACAGGATTCTTTGCTTTGATACATATTTTATACTTACAAGCTATAAGATCAAGAGATAACTAAACAAAGCAAAAAAGCAAAAATAAAAGGATAAACCTATGAGGCTCATATTTTTTTATATTTCATTTACGTGTGTATATTTTATATAAAGTGTCACCCCCATAGAATTTCCACCACCAATTCACCTTTGCAAGATCACCTTAGTCCCTTGTGTTATTCCTACCCCTTTTTGATCCCTCTCTCCACTTCCCCTGTTGAATGTCTCTGATTTATAGGTGTCTGATTATTTTTGTTTAGTTTAGATTTGTTTATTTTTAATAGCTATTTTTTATTCCATGAGCCCTTATTTGGTTCCCCTATATTTCTTCTATTAGTGAAAGCAGCCAGTATTTTTCTTTCTTTCTAATTTCATTGACCATAACCCTCGTAGCTCTGTCCATGTTGCATCAGATTACCTTTATATATATTTTTTCTGAATGTTCATTGTGTATATATCTCCTGGATCATAATTTTGATCCAGGAGATAATTTCTGAAATATTTAAAATTAAATATTTAAAATTTCTTCTTTCTAGATTTGTTTAAAGATTGATTTATTTATGTGTACAGAACTAGGCACAGGACAGAGGCTCAGGGGTGGTGAGAGGATACACCAGAGACAGAGTAGGGAGCAGAACAGACAGATCCACAAAGTACACGGCTGAAGGAAGCAGAGGGTAAAACAGGAGAGGTCTACTGCACCGTGTGGGTCAGTTCCCTGGCCAGGGATCAAACTCATGCTGAAGCAGCTGCGGCTAGCTTCAGTAGTGCTGTGCTTCCCAGTGCCACCAGGCATAAATGAGACCATTTTAGAATCTATAAAACTCCCATGGGAAAACTGGAGAATTATAATAAGACATTTTATAAATAGCTGAATTCATAGGTTTTTAACGACTCTAGACTAATGGAATGAAATGATAAAATGAGAATGAGAGGGACCTCCCTGGTGGTGCAATGGGTTAGGATACAGCACTGCAAGCTAGCCACAGGCCCTTCAGTGCAAGTTCAATCTACCGCCCTGGAGGTGACCCACATGACATGGCAGACCTCTCCAGACCTGGGCGCTGCTCCCCTCAGCAGTGTACTTGGAAGATCTGCCTGTTCTGCTCCCCACTCTGTCTTTGGTGAAGCCTCTCACCCCTCTGCACCTCTGGCCTGCACCCCAGTTCTATATACATAAATAAATAAATCTTAACAAAAAAAAAGAAAAAAAAAGATGAAAATGAGAGAAGGAAAAGAGGAGACTGAAATGCCCACTGCCAGCAAATGTAATGATGTCCAAACTCCTTCAAAAAGTGGGATTTCACTATTGTCCAATGGTAGGTCTTCAGAGGAAGAAACGCCATGCTTACCTCTATACTCACATTCTAGATTTTAACAAGTCTCTGTGACACTATTCACATAAAATGTGTCTCAAAAACTAAGAAGAAGCCTAAATAAAGCCCCTCTCTCTCTCTCTATTTCTCTCTCTCTCTCTCTCTCTCTCTCTCTTTTTCCATTCCATTCCATTTCAAGGTGTTTTTTTTATTTCAATCTATCTCTGGTCCAGAAAGAAAAACTCAGTAACGTTCCTTATATGTGTATATTGCAAATGTAGAAGTTCAGCTTTAGTTACATGTTAATTAGCTCTGCCTGCTTTCCTTCCCATGACCCTACATGGAGAGATTTTGTTCATCAAAAGTCCTATATTTTTATCACTATTCTTTTTTATCATCAAAGAGTGCTATGTAATCAGTAATCAAGGCTGTGAAGATGAAAAGCTAACTGATTACATAACAGTGACTTGTGTATTTCTGGCAAAAATAAAAAAAATTGCTTACTCTATGCAGTAATTTTAATGATAATTTTTTAATTTCTCTTTTATTTTGAAATTTTGTAAACAGTTTATTACTTATGTCATCCCAGAAGGACTCAGAAATTCCAGGTCATTAACATTGTACTCTCCACGGGCATAAAATATCAGAATGAAGTTTGTTCAAGATTTTACAAACCCTCCATTAAGTCTATAGAGTTTACTTTCAGGTAGTTTAAAGCATGCTATCTGTTAATAGGCTAATAAATGCTAATAAACTGAATATGAGATACCTAGAGTTAAAGTGATCATGTAAAATAAATAAATGACAAAATCAAGTTATTTTGGTCTGAACATATGGACACTAAGATTCTTACAATATTAGGCACTTTTAGAGAGTTCATTTTATATGTGAAATGGTGATTGCCATCTGATTACATGGGAAGATGACTCTGTTGAAGCACAGAATATGAGCTACATTTTACTATATACCATGAATTGCCAGTCTCAGTTCTTACACTGGTCACCCCATTCCCTGTGCCCACCCATACAACATAGACAGGGTTAAACACACACAAACACATATAATAAATATTAACACAGTTATCATCTGAAGTTCATTAATATCTGTGCTAATAGAAAGTGGTAATAATTTTTCATTTAAGTAGCAGTTAAGAATTATAAACATCAATGTTTGCAAGATTTCTCAGCTAATTGCTAAACTTATTAATATAAGATCGCTTCAACAACAGAAATCATAAGAGTTTTACATTTTAGTCAAAATAATAAAGAACAGATGAAAAATGCCCTTATGACACAAACATTTGAGAAATGTTATCTCCAGCCCAACTGTCACTGGGGATAACAAATTAGACAAAGCTTTAAATTCTCATTAATCTTAACTTCTTCATTCTGAGAGATGAGACAAATTTATGAAGACATTAGATAAAGCATAATCACTGTGATATGTTCTCCCCCAAAACATGGAAGACAAAAAATTTATAGCACTAACTTGATATGGTTTCCTTCTGATGGAGTATTGGATAAGATCTAGCACAGAGCAGGATACTGTTTAAAAGCAAAGTTCACAATACTGGGAAAACAATTCATACATGTTGAAAAAAGCCAAATTTACACATCTACAGAAACATATTCATTTGCTCCATTACCACTAAGTAGCTATATTTGATATTCTGACAGTGCCATTAAGTGAAAGAGCACACTTCTCAGTCAAACATATATTTTCACTACCAGCAAAGTCTAGAAATTACATTCAAATGACAAAAAAAAAAAAAAAAAAGCAGAGTATTCTAGTCCTGCTCAAATTCTCCACTTGAGACTTGCCTTCCATATCTCAATATCAGATTCGGTCTTCAAATCCATGATACACCCCAAAACTTTGCTAATGGTGAGCAAAGCTTTCAGGAATGCATTCTTATTTCCTCTTTAAAAAAAAAAATCATGACATGTAACAGGATGTGTAATGGCTAATTGGGCTACCCCACTTGCAAAATATCCAGCTCCTAAATGATAAAACTATCATACAATTAAAAGCCAGTCAATTAGAAATTATTGCCAATTACTGGAGAACCAATGAGAATTGCTCCAAGGAGACCACTGAGTCACTTTGCAGACATATTATATATGTTATTGTGATGAATATTTCCATGAAGAAAAGTAAGATTGTGATTTTCAACATCTACTCATATAATTCAAATTATGATTTAGTGCATCTCATTTAAATATGTTTATATACTGGTTGTGAAAATTTTACAAAACTTAATTACAAATTTATAGCTGCATGATGAACAAAATCAGAAGCAATCAATGTAGCCTATAGCATCTTCCTATTTTTTTTCCTCTCCCTCTTTACTACCTCCCTCCATTTCTCCCCTTATTTCTTCTTTCTTACCTCCCTGTCTTCCTCACTTCCTCTTTATTTTCTTCACAAATGTTCACTATAAAATTTAGACCATGAAATAAATAATAGCACAATGGACTGAACTTTGTTCAGAGTTTCTACTTTTTGCTTTTTATGCTAAAGTAAGCAAAACATAGTCTTTGTAAAATGTTTAAATAATGTAGAAACACTGCTTTAAAAATATATGATAAAAAGTTGGATGGATGGATATCTTTTTTTAGCTCTTCTAAGTTTTTTTTTTTTTTTAAGATTTATTTATTCATTCATACAGAACTGCGGTACAAACCAGAGGTGCAGGGACAGTGAGAGGCATTACCAGAGACAAAGTGGGAAGCAGAACAGGCAAATTAATGAAGCACACTACCGAGGGGAGCAGCGTTCGGGTCCGGAGAGGTCTGCTGGGCCATGTGGGTCACCTCCAGGGTGAGGTTCGAACTTGCACTGAAGTGGCCACAGCTAGATTGTAGTGCTGTGTCCTAACCCATTATGCCACCAGGGAGGGTCTCAAGATTTTATGGAAATCAAGCACAGAATTTAAAAATTAGGACTCTATTTTCTGCTCTCACCCTGGCTGAATACACCTATGCATGTCATCCTGTCTCCAGACCAATACAGCTATTGTCTGGCTGAGGATCAGAGATAGTTGTGGAAAATCAGGACTGCAATAAAAGTCAGAATGAGTTTACATGTTAAAATTAAATATTAAAGCATTTTAAATGTTTATTTAAAAATGTAATGACTAAGCATGAAAAGCTTCATTTTTTAAAAAGATTTATTTACTTATGCTTATAGAACTGGGGTAAAAACCAGAGGTGTAGTGGGTGAGAGGATTCACCAGAGACAGAGCAGAGGGCAGAACAGGCAGACTGACAAAGTACAATGCTGAGAGGAGCAGCAGGCGGGTCAGGCAAGGTCTGCCAGTCATATGGGTCAGCTCCCTGGCTGGGGATCAAGCTCGTGTTGCAGTGGCTTCAGAGAGCTTCATAATGTGGTGTTTTAACCCACTGAGCCACCAGGGAGAGCCTGAAAATCTTCATTTTTAAAGGCACCAAACTATCTTGCCTGAGAAGGGACATCAAAATGTCCACTGTAAATATTCTCTTCAAAATATCACACACACGAACGTTTTACAATTTTATGCACACTAATAGTCAAAAACTAAATGAAGCACATTCTTTTAAGGATTTTAGTTATCAATGAGGCCATAAGGATATTTCTATTTGATGACTCAAAGAATTACAGACAATAGTTGTTTAACCCTAGCATAAGGGGGCCCCCCAATTTGTGCAGGGGTTAAAGTTTCAGTGCTATCAAGCTATCACCAGTCACTTCAATGTGAGTTTGATCCCGGATGAGGGGTGTGACCCACATGGCACAGCAGACCTCTCCTGTATTTCCTGCTGCTGATCTAAGCAGTGTATTTCAGTCAATCCACCTGTGTTCGGGTCCCCACTCTGACTCTGGTGAATCCTTTCACCCCCATGCCTCTGGACTACACCCCATTCTTGTATGTATAAATGAATATAAATAAATCTTTAAAACTGGCACAGAATGACTATGGACGAAGATGATGGAGTTCATGTGAGATGGAAAAGACATGGAGATGGGGGAAATAAAAGAGAGTGGAAGGTAAGGGTCACAATCTTAGAATTGACATTTAGACTGTCCATTTCTATAAGAGTTTCAGAAGCTGCTAAACAATCACATCAATGGCTGTTTGTTGTTGTTGTTGTTGTTTTTACTATGACTATCTCTTTTTTTACCCTCCTTCACCCTAGGACTATGTCCTTATCAAAATCCCAACAGAACCAGAGTGGTATCCTAGGCTGCTAGGTACCTTAAAACAATAAGAATCTATAGTTTTCCAGGTCTAGAGGCTAAAAACCCTAAATCAAAATGTCAGTGAGGTTCTTCTTTCATTAAAAACTCTAAGGGAGGTATGTTTGGTTGTTTCTCTTTGCATCTGGTGATGCAGTAATGCTTGGTGTCCTTGGCTTGTAGGTAGATCATACCAGTCCTTGCCTCTATTGTCATGTGTTCTCCCTGTGTTTCTCTACATCTGTCCTAAAAGCAAATGAAGGGTCAACCCTATCCCAATATGACCTCATTGCACCTAGTTAAATGAGTCTGTCTCCCAATAAAGTCCCATTTTAGGCTCCAGGAAGCACATGCATATTGGGAAGAGAGAAAACATGATCAAATGCAGGGTAAAAACTACCTTATACAATCATTTTACTCAACTCCAAGCACTTTTTTTTTAAGGATTTATTTATTTATGCATACAGAACTGGGGTATAAGCCAGAGATGCAGGGACAGTGAGAGGATTCACAAGAGTCAGAGTGGGGAGCAGAACAGGAAGACTGACTGAGGACACTGCTGAGGGGAGCAGCGGGCAAGACAGGAGAGGTCTGCCGCACCATGTGGGTCACCTCTGGGGCAGGGATCGAACTTGCACCAAAGTGGCCATGGCCAGCTTCACAGTGCTGCACTTTAACCCACTGTACCACCAAGGAGGGCCTCAGATCTGCCTTTTAAATACTAACCTCTAACAGTGAAATAAAGTGATTTTTCTACCTGGTAAGCCGATTTAGGGGATGAACATTTAAAGAGTTATCTTAGAGTAGAAAGAAAAGGACAGAGGAGCTGGCCTAGGTCCTTACTATCAGAGCGTATGGGCAACCCTTGCTACCCCATTGCTCACTGTTAAGGAGGGCATGTATATGGCCTCACACTGACCTCTTAATCAAATCACAAAGACAGCAACCACATCAGAGAATTCACCATGGCCTATGGAATAATTATCTGACCCCAAGGTTGGCCAGTCTGTAAGTTGACTTGCAAATTGGCAAGCAGAGTTTAAGTGTCAAAATGGATGGTGGTTTCACATTAAATTATATCCGATCACAAAGAGTTGCACGTTCATCAATTGTGACTCACAGCACTGCAAGGGCAGCCAAGAAATGGATATCATGACGACCCTTGTACTTTGCAGAGAAGTGTCAGCTGAGAAACAAAACCTCTGTTTCAGAGCCTGGTCACGATGGATCTGTTGTTCAAGGATCAGGATAACCATCCTGCCTCGGAAGATGAGTGATAGACCCATTCAACCTAGCTACTTAACAGCACAATCCAAAACCAAACAAAAACCAAACAAACAAAAAACCTTTTGGTTCCCAGTACCTGGCTGTCAGTTTCCATTCAGCACTCTTTCAACACTAGAAGAAGGGGGGGGAAAGCACTACATAAAGCTCACTATTGATAAAACAGTTTTTGCATGTTAAGACTAAATTAAGAAAAATGTTAAAGAAAAAAAAATGAGAAGGAAATGTGGGAGGCTCGGTGTTGGGGCTTTGGGCAGAATGAGTTGGTTTTGGCAGAAAGATGGTGCCAGGACTCCAGTGACGGCAACTACTAACAAATGCTTTGAGCCTCTTGTTGAACAAATGGTTGTTTGGTTGGTACATTTGCAGTTGGAACTAAAAAATGCTCCAGTTGGCTGGAGGTTTAACAAGCCTCTCTTTGGGAGTTCAGCATCTGTCAGGTGATTCAGAACAAAGGTTCCACTTATTTGAAGCAGGAGAAAAATTATATCTAATGAACTGCTAATACCAAAGTGTTTATTGAGTTCTCCAAGGCATGTCAAAATCAGACATAAGTTAAAAGGTTAATATGTGATTGTGATGATCTGGGATAACTATTCACCAAGAAAAAAAAATGATAGAAATATTTATTAGCAAAAACCATTTGTGGGAAGACATGTTCTATGATGAATTTACTATTAAGTCCCTGGCTGATAGTACTGTTTAATTTTTACTGCTTTCCAACTTGGAATGCTGGGTTTTTTTGGTTTTTTTTTTTTTTTTTTTTTTTTGTTCTGTGATACAGATGAGGAGATAGTCTATGTGAGGTCAAGTAATTTGCCCATAGTTATTTCACTGGATTAGAAACGACTAATATCAAACTATTACTTTCACTGGTCTAATGATTTCCCAGAAAGTGATAAGGTTATAAAAAAACAATTAGAGAAATTTCAGTACCAACCCTTCTGTTCTACATGTAAGAAAACTCTGAGCCAGCATTGACCTGATTTTGCAGGAAATCACACAGCAATACCAAGACTGAACATCGGTGTTCTCACTCCATTGGAGGACTGCCTTTCTTTTGACAACACTATTTAACAAGAAACAAACACAGAGATTTAAAGGTTTCATATAGAACTAGAAGAGAATCATCACAGAGACTGCTAGTTTCTAGAACATGCAACCAGTAACAAACTGCACTCCAAAACAGACTAACATGGATGGACCAGCCACTCTGTTCTTCCTGGTGACTTGGTTACATAAGACGAAAGTACAATGGAAATATCTCAACAGTAGTCCTCGTGGTTTTCAAGATATTCATTATTTTGGAACTAGGGTACAGCGGAGCTGATCTAACCACATTCCTCAATTCACTGATCTTGGCCATCTCCCTTCTATGTAAGAAAGTTTATGCTTTCTCCCTTTATTATCTCCACTAGCTTCTCTTATTCCTAACACTGATAGAGGCACCCACTCTAACTTGTTTCATGTATGTTCTTTACATTTTGCAGTGCGATAGGAAATGATATTTTGTATGTGCATTTAAATGCATATTTAAAAGACAAAATTTATAATTCTTCGTACTCTGCTCACTCAACATTTAATTATAAAAATGTTCAAACATACAACAAACTTGTATTTTGTATGGTCTCCATATACCCCTTACTCAGATTCAACCATTAACATAAAATTTACTGTCCATCTATTATTTATTTTTGATCCATCCATTAACCTATCATATGCCTTTTCTCAGTACACTGGATAGCTTAAAGATTGGTAATTATTCACAGAACATAGCAATTTTTACATAAACTAGTTCAGGCTTTGTCCTTTCTTGGTTTCTTTCATTTTAAAGCTTAAAGATTATTTATTTATACATACAGAACTGAAGTATAGGCCAGAGGTGCAGGGAAGGTGAGAGGATTCACCACAGACAGAGTGGGGAGCAGAACAGGCAGATCGACAAAGAACACTGCTGAGGGGAGCAGTGGGCGAGACAGGAGATGTCTGCTGTGCCATGTGGATCACCTCCGGGGCTGGGTATCAAACTTGCATTGAAGTGGCTGTAGGTAGCTTGCAGTGCTGCTTCCTAACCCATTGCATCACTAGGGAGGGCCCACACTTTAAAGCTTAAAAATGCCTCTTGTTTTCCCAGAAATCAAAGGCATTGTCTATCAATGTTAATATATTTTTATTTAAAATTGTATCTTAAATAGAAAATGAGAACTTGTCCAACAGAACATGAAAACACTAGCTCCATAAATTCAGTGAAGGAAGATACAAGAAAAAGTGTTAAGGTTTTGCTAAAGCATAAAAATGACATTCCCTTCCTAATCTCTGTGACTTTGAAATTGAAGTATCCTTGCCTATATTTTAGAAGCTACTTTGTAACAGTCACTGGGAGATTGACAAGGTGATACAAAATCATAATTTCCATCTGTAATATATTATCTCAAATTCATTTCTACATCCAAATATTGTGTTCTTGCTATCTGTATGCTTTAGGCTGAATTATGCCTAATCTGTCAACCACATTTTGAAATTCGTCTCCCCAATATGACTTCTTGGAAATGGGAAATTTTAAGGACACAGGAGGGTTAAATGAGTTCACAGGGTGGACTCCAATTGAACAGCAACAAAGTCCTTTCAGGAGAAATGTGGAAATGCCAAAGCAGCTTCCTCTCCATGTGCCAGAGAAAGACCATGTGAAGACCACAGAGATGGAGCCATCTCTAAGCCATATTTCTTCTAACATAACTCTGTTGACTTCTTGATCATGGAATTCCAATTTAGGAACAATTTAGGAACAAATTAGGTCAAACAAATAGAAGCCACTGAGTCTGCAATATTTGCCATAGCAACCTGAGTAGACCAGTATACTGCTTATGCTATAGATAACAGAGCTATAATTAAATAATCTCATACTTTATTTGAAATTGTGGAAAACAGGGCCCTCCCTGGTGGCACAGTGGGTTAAAGCACAGCACTAAAAAGTTAAAGCCACTTCAGCATGAGTTTGATCCCGGCCCCAGAGGAGATCCACATGGCACGGCAGACCTTTCCTGACATGCCAGCTGCTCCCCTCAGCATTGTACTTCATCAGTCAGCCTTTTCTGCTCCCCACTCTGCCTCTGGTGAATCCTCTCACTGCCCCTGCACCTCTGGCCTGTATCTCAGTTCTGTATGCATAAATAAATATTTTAAAAAATAAATGAATAAATAAGTAAAAAGAAGGTGTGGAAAACAGGTTT
Source organism: Condylura cristata (assembly GCF_000260355.1). Lineage (NCBI taxonomy): Eukaryota > Metazoa > Chordata > Mammalia > Eulipotyphla > Talpidae > Condylura > Condylura cristata. The sequence goes on from NW_004567114.1 coordinate 12,184,639, forward strand.
GCCTCTCAGTAAAATATAAATCATGATGAATTACCTTCATATATATATATATATATATACTTAAGTGTTCAATTTACTTATGGCATCTGTTTATGTATTTGTATCTACTTCTATTTGTTTTGCTTAATCAATGACTTGTAACCAAATGGTTGCCCATTCTGTTTGTAGCTGAAGCTTTTCTTTCATGAAAGGCTATCACTGAATATGGGGAAGAAAGAGTTAAGCCAGTTTATCTTGGCGAGTTTTAAAAAAAAAGGACATTTGAGCAAAGCACATTTGTAGAAGAAAAAAAATTGACAACTGTAACATTTTGCTTACCATAGGCATTTCCCTAATATACCCGCTCTGTGTAATGAAAGGAATTTGACTTGAAAATCAGTTCTTTAACTCCGTTTCCCTACTTCTTCAATAATGTCTATTTTCTCATTTCCTACTGTGGTGTTACTGGATTCGTAACAGCAGTTTTTCTTGGTATCATTTACCTGTAAGCTAAAACTGCAAATTCTAGGAGTTTCAGATTATGAAATCTGATTTGGTGGCATTATGCTAAATGACAATCAGATGGAAAAGACGTTGACATAAAAATGTGCCCAGAAAATGGACCAGTAGGAGTCATTTTCCTTCTAAGCAGAAACTTCATTGCTGGAATAAGAATGTATAAACTGTGATAGTGTCAATCATTGACTCTGAGTTTACAAGGGAATTGTTTAAAATTTCATTTGATAGAGGAAAATAGTAAGATGGAGAGAGACGGGCTATAACAGAAAGCACAGGTAATGAGTCACAGTGTATGAACGGGGTGTGGGCCAGTTGTACCAATTATGGGGAAAGCATCTGCTGCAATTCCTTAACATTTTGAGTCTCAGATTCCTCTGGCTATTGAAAGAGCTGCTATAAAATAGGAAATATGCTAGCTTAGACTGGGTAATGAGCAGTTTGTGTGGAAAACAGAAACAACACTGTCTCTTTCCATCATGAAGGGACTTAATACAAAGAATTAGAAGTTTATGAAACTGAAACTTCTGGGTGAGCTGAGGCTGGAAGATCAAGCAAAGACAGCATGGAGAGCAGCAGTGACATCTACAAATGAAGCTTTCAGCAACAGGGAGGATGAGCTGCATTTTGACACCTGGAATCTACCGACAAAATCTCCTGTCTGCCATCTTCCAAATTATAGAACAATACTGAAGCAAATCTTCATCCATCCCATCCTTACAAATTTTTAGGAAGTGCTTTTCATTTGCAGGACATAAATTCAAGCACTGCAGCAAGAGATTAGAGACTATAATTTCCAAGTTTCCAGCTCTTGCAACAGAGGCAATAGCGAGGGCACTGTGGAAATGAGTTGAGATTATAATGAATGATTCATATAATAAACTAATTCCACATAGAAAACACTAAGAAAAGTCAACCCCTCTTGTCTTATCTGATTTGCCAACAATATGTAATTCAGATCCGTTTCATTTTGATCTCTGCCCACTGTAACACAATTGAGCAATTGATTCAAAACCCGAGTTTTCTTTTCTTTTTTTTTTTTGTTTACATTTCAATGTTCATTTTGTTTACTTCTTTCCATAATGCTGTATTACTCATCCTAAATCTGGTTATGCTGCTGTTACAAACAATCTCAACATTACAGGGGATTAGTCCAAGCAGTTTTCATCTCATGCTCACTTCATATGCCTCTTACAGATTGCCAAGGGTCTCTGCTGTACATAGTCATTTAGGGAGGTTAACTGAGCCTCCACTATGTTGTAGAAGCAGTGTCTGCAATACTCAGCTACTCCATGGTCACTTCACAAGAAATGAGGGGTGGAGACTGTTGGGTCAATTTGGCTGATTAAGAACATTAGTGACACAGCCTACTTCAACTGCAAGAAATTGGCAAATGGTATATTTGGTTGAAATTACTGAATATGCCTCACTTTCTATAATCAGCTTACTATGTTTCAGCCAGGATACTATTCATAAAATATCAATCAGATTATATAATTTTATATACTGAAAAATATCCTGCGCTATCCTTTATCCATAAAATAAAAATAAAACCTTTTGTGATCATCTACCAGACACTACAGGGTCTGGAATGACAGTGTTTGATCTTGCTTCTTGTCACCCCTGTTTTTGCTCACTGTAGTTCAAGATGTTGGTTATCTTTATATCTTTTAAATATGCCTAGAGGATTTCTGGCCTAAGGCTTTGTACTTGTAGTGCCTTTTACTTTAATTATTTCTAACCATATTTTTGCATAATTTGTTTATTCTCATTCTTCAAGTCTCTACTCCCATGTCATCCAATACTTTACTCTCTAATAAAACAGCTTTATATCATTTTTTACAATTTATAAATTGTTTATAAGTTTATTGGCTATTTGCATCTTTAAAGTAAGCTTCATGAGGGCCAGGACAATTTTAGTATTGTTTTTGTTTTGGCCCCAATTCATAGAAGTTCTGACCCATAGTAATTATTCTACCAACAAATGCTGTATGAAAATAAATATCACTGAATGCAAATAAAAGTCAACAAATTGTTTCTATCATTATTAGCCAAAGTGATTAATAAAACACTACCAGTAGAAATTATGATGATATATTTATGTGGATTAAACTAAAGCTGCATCTCTTTGCTTTCAGAGTTAGGCAAATTTAAATGCCCTATATATTTTCTCATATATTAAAGAGTGCTACCCAATGATGACTGTCTGTCTTTCTCAAATACATATCTACACATGCACATACACACAACTAAGAAGTCGAGATGATGACCTACCCAAAGTAGGAAAAAAAAAAAAAAAACACTCAGTTAAACCAAAAGCATAGGTTGCTAGTCTAAACGCATTTTGCCTAAAACAAAAATTTTCATATTTTGCCATTAGTCAGTTCCTTTTGTTAAATTTGGTATCAGTTTTTTCTTTGTAGACTATTTTTTTTTCTATCTTCATATATGTGCCCATCCTTGGCATCATATTTAGCCTTTGTGATCTTAGTTGGGTTATTAAGGAATCAGCTGGAAAACCATAAAAAGTAAAATTTGCATGTTAGTACCAAGTTCAGTCATACTTGGCATTTTGTTGATTAAATGAGGTTTTGTGGTGGAGGCATGTGAGCACATACTTGCTCATACAACCTCCGAGTTCCAAGCAGGGTTTGCTTCTTTCAGCTGATCCAAACAAGGATCTCTGGGGTCCCAAATTTTCATCTATAATGAAGAGGAATTCTGATACATTCTTCAGTAAAACTGGTATTATAGTTCCTTTCCCAACAAAGATCAATTCCCCAATTGTTTCCCTAAAACATGAACTGAAATAATTGATAATGTAGCACATGATTAATTTTCCCAGAAACAGAGAAAGCTTCATTTCTCTGATTATTTCTAAATGGTGATGCTTTTATTTCAAGACAAAAATAGTGGCTAAAGGAAATCTAAAAAACTCATTTTATAATAAAGAGCACATGATTTCAGCCTGGAGTGTGTAGGATTATCCAGAGTAAATCTTGGGGAAACCTCAAGAAATAATGACTAAAAATAATTAATTTACATATTAAAAGGAAAGCTTAGGGGTTTAATATGTTAAAAATTATTATTTCATTAAAATGCCAGATAAATGGAAACTGTATTTGAACATGTACAGTTTGAAATTTAAAAATATATTTTTAATTTGAAAATGTTTTAAGATACACCTTAGTTATATGTTAAGATCTACATAAAGAAGGTACACAAAAATATTTTTTATAGTTATACTTAGGTTTTGCTTTTAGGAGAGCATTTTTAAAAATGCATGTGTGAATGTTCCCCTTGATAGGACTGTTTTCCCAATAATTAATGAGTGGGCCAATTAAAATAATACAAAAGTGAGGGATGAGATTAAGCACATGAATAGTCTTTTAGGACTATGTAAATTGATTTGATTACAGGCCAACAAAATATCAATGTGGATGAAATATTAGCTGCTTGCTCCTATCTGATTTTGTCTGGTGTAATATAAGAAGAAAAATATGTTCTTCAGAGTTATTCATATTATGGCTTATGTGGTGGAGATGAAGCCACTTTTCCTAAACTATGAATTAGAGAAAGTCCTTAAAGAACCTCAACAGCAACAGAAAAGTGTTCCATGATCAAATGAGCTTGGGAAATGCTGAGTTCTAAAAATTTATCTATGATATTGGCTGAGCTTTGATCAGTTTTTATGTAACTGGAGACCATAGCCTCAGAAGGTGGTGTCCAGTACAACAATCCCCAAACCAGTCTTTTATTGGATTTTATTCTATGGAATATAAACATATAATCCATGGACTATAAACCATTAAATGCATGTTTTCCCAAAATTTAGTGGAGCATGGAACAATTTGGAAAAAATAAAAAAAATAAAAATAAATTGAGGTTTATGTTTTTCAAACATTGTGGAAAATGTTGTCAGAAAAACCCCTGCAGAATTCTGGCGGCTTCTGTAAGAGACAACCTCCACGAAGACTTGAGGAACCACTTTGCCTAACAGGGAGTGCAGATGGGGAAGAAGTCAGTTTGCCCGCTTTACCTCTATATCTAAGGGCATGCAGAGAAGGGATTGCAGGCAAGTGGAGACGAGAGTTTGCAAAAAGTTTTCTTTGATACTATAATTAGTAAGTGACTGCGCACACATAAAACTTCACAGGCCAATCACAGTCTGGAGAGCAGAAAGCTCGTTTTCTCACGTGGATGTTTTGTCTATTTGTCCTTGTAAAAAATTATTTCCTTTTTCCTTTCCTTTCGTCTAATTACTTCATATTTATCCTTCAAGAGCCCACTCAGATTGCACTCCCACCATCAAGCCTGTCCAAGAAGTCTTTCTTGGCCATTCCAGTCTCACTATTTGTATCAATTGCCTGTGTTTTTCCTCTCACAAACTTTTTTTTTTTACTTTGTATAATGGGGAACAACTATAAATACACACCTGTTTGTGTGTTCCCTTGTGTAATCACCTGTCTCCATGTTCCCTGCAAGAACAAGAATGTGTTAATTGTCTGCCACTGTCCCAGACCCAAGTAAGGCCCCTGCACCATCTCTGATGGACAACTGAACGTGGTGTCAGTGGAATGGAATGTTGCTGAGGTGGCCTGAGAGACCTGCCTTAGAATTCTGGCTCTGCCATTTATCAGTTCTATCTCCTCTTCCCAACCCCTTAATGACTGTTCCCCTACAGAACTATTTCTCTAAAGGTGCAATTTTACCAACCTTATAAGAGTATGCCAAGAACTAAAGGGATCTAAAATGAAATGTGTCAGCAACTTTTAAGCAACTGGTAACGACTGAATATTTAACCAACAGTTTCACTTTTTTCAATTATCTCATAATCTGTATCATTCCAAACTTCTAAAATAAAATGCACCTTATGTCTCTGAGAGAAGTAAAAATCTAGAAAAAGGTACTATTTAAAACAATCCACCAGTAACTAAAAATCTGGAACATATTTTCGTTTCTGTGGATTCAATATATTTTCTTGTTAATTAACGTTTGAAAACATAGCAAAACTCTATTTTGCAAAATATTTTCAATTAGCCTTAATTAATTAAATGTGTGCCCCATCAAGCTCACTGTGAAGCCTGCACGTATGTTTCAAGGGTCTCAAATGAACTTTAATTTCCTCCACAAACACCCAATGCTTAGGTGTGAGAATAAAACAAACTAATTTATTTAATTACAGCAAACACATTGCAGCATCATGTTTTGGGAAGAAAATGCATGCAAAATCATGAATGTATATAGTTACAAGAAGAGTGACTTTCAATTCTTTCTCAAGTAAACTTGTTTCAAAATATCATGTTCTAGTGACTCCCTAGTGGACCAAGGAGCTAAGTCTCTGAGACACTACGAAGCTATCACCAGCCATTGTCTCTCCTGTCTCGCCCACTGTTCCCCTCAGCAGTGTATCTCAGTAGATCCTCCTGTTCTGCTCCCCACTCTGTCTCTGGGGAATCCTTTCATCCCCTGTACCTCTGGCCTATACCGCAGCTCTTGTATAAAGAAATAATTAAAATTATATATATGCACATATATAATGTGCACATGCATATGCATGTATGACTAATATATATGTACATATATATCATGCTCTATTTAACAGTGAGAGAACTAGGGCTAAAACTGTAAGCAGTTTTTTTAAGACAAGACCTTGAGGCATATCAGTACTCTCTAAGCATCCTTCCATCCCTCCTAAGTAAGTGATTCCCTTAAAATCATCCTGATTTATACCAATACTCTGTCTTTAAATATATATTTACTGAGAAAATGTTACATGACAAAAACTGGCAATAATGCAGTAAATGAAATACTACACTTACCTTCCAATTGCAACAGTAAGGAAACCAGAACTAAGCAGGAAAGCTAGCTGAAGAAAGTAAGAGATTCTGTGGACACATCTCCAGCCTCTGTCCCCTATGCCTTAATGCTAGCAAATGTTATCAATACTGGAGACTTGGGGAATAGTTGATAAATTAACCACTAAGGTAAAACTGACCTAAAATGCAGTTCAATAAATAATTAGCAACATTTCAAAATTCACAACACAAGTGATAATCTATTTTCAAACACAGATTCATTTATATACCTATTTGCCAATAGTGATTTATACTCAATTAGCATTCACTGAACATTAACAATGGGTCAAGATCTTTAATACAAATGTTCACAGTCACTAGAGTAGCATCACATAAATTGGTAGCGGTATCCAGTATAGAAGCATCCTATCATGAGGTGTTAGTAGCAACAAGGAATAGAATGAAGAAACAGGAAAAAACCCCTCTCAGGTTTTAGTCAATAGTGGGATAAATATTCACAGTTAATCTTTTTTTGAATGCTATTATCTTCATGCCATATATTTTTTGTTAAATAACTGGTAAAGGATCAGAATTTTCATCTTTTAACAGAAAACAGGGCATAGCCCACTAATAAGGGAAGGTAACTCATTTGCAAGGAGACTTGAGAGGTATAGCTAGCCTTTAAAAAAAAAAGATTTATTTATTTATGCATACACAATTGGAGTACAGGCCAGAGATGCAGAGATGGTGAGAGGATTCACCAGAGACAGAGTGGGGAGCAGAACAGGCCGACTGATGAAGTACACTGCTGAGGTGAGCGGCGGGCAGGTCAGGAGTGGTCTGACACACCATATGGGTCACCCTTTTGTTCGGGGATCAACGTGCACAAAGTGGCTGTGGCAAGCGCTGTGGTGATGCACTTTAATCTGTAGCTCCACCAGCGAGAGCCCTGTACCTAACTATTTAAAGGTGTTCTATGCCCTTCCCCATGTACCCATACACAAAAGGGCTTATTTTCCTCATGGCGTTTCCTGGGTAACTTTGCACCATCCTTATAGACACATACTGTGTAGCAAAAATATATCTTATTTATTTGCTAGCAATAGCATGTGTCCATAGTAAGAGCAATAGAAGAGGGTTGGTAGATATTATTTCAAAAAGAACTAGCTTAGCGAGCATGTTCTTCTTAAAACATAAAAATAAAAATATGAATGAAAAATTTGGTTAAAGGACATGAATAGTGAGATACAATTATATGTCTCAAAGCTAATTTTATATATTATGTAGAGAAATACCTATTTTTCTTCTCACTAATATTTTTGAACCATATCATTACAATATTCAAATTGTAATTTATAATCAAGTAGCATCCTTTCTTGAAGAAAATAAATACTTTTTTTGGTTTTTGTTTGTTTGTTTTAAAGATTACTTATTACCATACTGACAGTTATGTTGTATTTGTACCTAAAGTCTTTACTGTTTTACAGGAGTTATCTAGTAATTTTAAATTAAAAATCTGTAAACTGGATACACTATAAAATGTTATTTTAAATCACCTATTTGAATTTAAAAATAAATTTCACTGAATTAAAAAAGCACTGAAAATAAGACCATACATAAGACTAGCTGTCCATCCTTCAATAACGATGAAGCAATCATTTTCTGTACTTGTGTAGACTCAGGAAATTTGTAGATGAACATGGCCATGCATTGACGGGCTCATTTCTCCCTGTAAGCGATGTCACTTAGAGAGAAGATGATTATCTTAATAAAATTAACATATTACAATTGTCAGTGTTCTGATGTAAACCTTCCTATGGTAGGTACCTGAGTAACAGAAATATTCCAATGAAATAGACATTGAGGGATTACTTAAAAGACCACACCTCCGATGTGGTGTCACTTGAAATCAATCTCTAGGGCACATAATATTCACTAGTAATGGCGCACACACAAAGGTAATGTAACCTAAGTCAATTTGCCTTGAAGCTCAGAAACTGTTTAAACAGAAAGCACCCTCTCTTGATTTCCAGGATACAAAGCTGGGGTAAAGTAGAGTTCATCTACAAGGAATTCATGCTATATAGTGAACTAAAAAAATATTCCGTAAAGAAGAAAACTGAGCTAGTATCCCATGCCCAATGCAATGTCTTTAGGGACCAGGACTAAGGGTGGTGTTGACACATTGCCATCAAGTGAAGATTTTATACTTTGAGGAAGAATGTGATGGGGGTGGGGGAAAGGGGAGGGAGAGACAGAGAGACAGGAAGGGACTGATTCGGAGATGATGTGCTGTCTTATCCACAGCAACCCAATCCTGAGACCACTGAAGGGTAAACAGGGTCAATGGCAAAAGCACTATTATTCTTCACCACAGATTCTCTGCAAGTGGGAAACAATGAAGATGTGTCCAGGATCTGCTCTCCTCTCTGCTTGACCTCAGAAATAATCTGACTAAGTAAACACCTAGAGTCCTGCAACAATTTTAGGGAAAACAGAGCAGCTTAAGAAAACAGCTTATAAAGTGAGAAGTGCTTTTTGACAATTAGGACATATTTATGCCATGATTTTATGAAGCAACTGAAAAAAGTACGCAAAGGCATAAGAAATGGGAAGAGTTTGATCACATAGACATGCAGATTTTAAATCATTTCCATCACATTCCAGAGGCAGCAAAGAAGACATAGTGTTAATTTATTTGTTTAGGATCAGAAGTGACAAAATGGTTCAGTGATTTTTCTACTTTAGTAAGTTATCACCAAAATAAGAACAAAAACGGATCTTTTTTTCAGGGGTGAAATTAATACTTTGGGTAAAAAATGAACCTGATCCATAAGTATTGCAAAATTAATTAGGACAATGAAAGTATTGCCTTTCACAAAGTATACAAGGTGATTTTCATTAAATCCAGTATATGTTCCTTTTATAAATATGTACCTATCACTACAATTAAATAAGTTCAATGTGAAAATGTATACTTAGAAAAATAGATTTGCTTAACCATTAAAAATTGATTGAAAACTTATTATATATCAGTTATTGGAATACTTGATCATTACCTTTAGAGGGGGGGTTTAGCTATTGTTTTTCTTACAATATATTATTCACTATGATTTTTTAGAAAACTGGTTCAATAAATGTCTTTAAAAATTGATTTGATATAATGATTCATTTTATTGACAAAATCTGATGATTATGAATAGCAATTTTCTCAATTAGGCAAGGTACTAACACTCATTTGAATGTAAACTTAAATCCACCCAACAAGAGAGGTGTCATTTCAGTACTGCCTCTTGTTCTAAAAGTTGAATTGTTTGAAACAATCTAGAAGTTTTTTCAAGATATTCTCATGCTTTGTTCATCATAGACATAAAATACTAAAGTATTTTTGAAACACATTCATGAACTCAGAACAAGGCATTTTTCAGGTATTCATCATTGAATTATTTACCAAAGCTCAGTTATTCAAAATTAATAAATTTACATTTAAATGAGGCAATTCTTTGAAAGGATAATGTAGAAAATAATATTTAAAAATATACCTTACTGATATTCATTTACCACCTCAGAGTAAACACCAAGATTGTACACTTTCATTATGACTTAGCTACTAAAAGAAAGCTACATAATTTCATATCTAGCAAACATCTCTGTTACCAAGAAAACCTTTGTGTTTAAAGAGTTATCATTAAATTAAATAGTCAACAATTTTGATCCCACCTCAAAATAGCTTAGGTTAAAATATTTACAAGGATATGTAGATATATGCTTCACTTTACTTCAAGCTAGTGTTACAACAATATTGCTGGCTCAGAAAGTATAGTCTACCAAGAATGGAAATTGCTGCTACTTAAAAAAAAAAAATTATACAGCTTTGACCTATCTTGATGGACTGAAGGGTTGGTGATGAAAACTGTAATCTTAATAAATCTCCCACAGCTAGAGGTTTAAAACTCATACTGTTTCAAATTAGTGAGGACAGAAATATTTATTTGCTGCTGAATTCCAGTCAGCGTGGCATTTCAGCAGGAAACACTTTATAAGACTTAAACTTATGAGTAGCAAAGTTGAAAACTCACGTTAAAAAAAAAAATACAGTAACTAGATATACTAAGTGATTCATTCTAAATCAAAAAGGAAACAGACCAGACATTATCACTTCCTTCTTTCTGCCTTCCTGCCTACCATTGGCTTCTATTACAAATAATTGCAATGAACATTTGAGCATTTTCAAAGCTCTGAGATACATCATCTCATTGGACTAACACAGGCTGAGTTGCAAATGTATCATCAACTTTTAGAAGTAGTGACTGAGGCAGCATACCCAGTTGTCTGAGGTAACATTTTATGTGCATGGGTGAAGTGTATCAAGAAGCTCTGTCAGCTAAAATAGGAGGTTAGGCCTCGGCCACAGCTCATTTTGGTTACTAAACATGAACTCCACTATACAATCAATAGCCATCATAATTGTGTGGTGAGAAGAAGGGGTGTAGGCAGGATGGCCGCCTAGGACCTTGTGGAAAGGAAGTCATCAGCACCCTCTCCAGATGTGTTAAATGCTGTCCCTTACTTCCCTTACTTTGGCAGAAAACTTCTCTTGGTTTTCCCCTATTCTCTTTTATCCAAAAATTATAATTTACTCATTTCCTTATATCATTGTTCATTTTTGTGCCATACTAGATTTCTCCTCTCAGATGTAACCTTCATCTTTCTACCCTCAGCACCTGTGAACCATCAACATAGACCCTTGTGCTCTTTTCATACCTGCTTTGAACTCTCTTCCTCCTCTATCCTTGCTATAAGCCTCACTATACACTCAGCTTGAAATTTTGTCTTTTTCCTGCCCCCTTTGATTGGTCTGCCTACATTCCACCTACAAATTAAACCATCAGATATTTCCTTTTTTTCTGACTTATTTTGTTCAGTATATGCCCTTCCAGCTCCATCCATGGTGCTTCAAATCACATGGGGTTGTCTGTTTTCATCTCCAAAGAGTATCCTGCCATGTGTGTACATTACATCTTGATTCAATCAGCTGTTTTGGGGCACTTAGGTTGTTTCCATATCACAGAAATTTGTAAATAGTGCTGCAAAGTTATTTTGTGCAGACAATAAAAAAGGAAAGACTAGGGAAGAAAGGAGAAATTGAGTAATCAGTAGAAATTTGGCCTGTAGATGCACAAGGGATTATGGGTCAAACTTCAGTGCCAGGAAAATAATCAATGAAGTCAGTTTACTCATTTGTAGAAATGGCTGGAAATTGGCACGCCATTCAGTTAAACTGTAGTTTTTGTCAGGCTAATTGGTTGTGTTACATGGGAAGACAAGTATGCTGGAGATAGTATTTTATAAACAGGGAAAAAAACTTCTTTGAAGGACATTTCCTTAGCATTCTACTTAAAGCAAGGAACTTGTGAGGAATCCAGAAATCCTGTCTCAAAATGAGAATCATAATGAAATGATAATATTTTTTTAGCTATTATTTATAATGTCAAATAATGTACTGAACATCTTGGGCTACTTCACCAGTTCACCCGTTATCTAAAAATTACTGAGTATCTATCATATACCAAGCTTTGTCTAGGTTTGTTTTTTGGGTTAAACACACACACACACACACACACACACACACAAAATCTGAGTGGTTTAAGCTAATATTTAAATGTCATGAAATAAGCAAAATACTGGAGCAGAATTTTCCACATTGGCATCTCTTCTCTCTTAACAATTATGTATGCATATATGCCTTTGACTTTGTGTTCATGTTTTTGCATTCTTCTGTTAGACATTTAGACATCAACAGAGTCTCCCTTGATTTTTATGCACTCCTTGGTGGCACAACAGGTTAAAGCAGCAGCACTGCAAGCAGCCAGTTGGATCCCCTCCCTGGGGGTTTGTGTGTGTGTGTGGGGGGGGTGATGCAAATGGCGAAGCAGACCTCTCCTGACCCTCAAGCCGCTCCCCTCAGCTAGTACTATATAGACCTGCCTGTTCTGCTCTCTCCTGTCTCTGGTGAATCCTCTCATAGCCTCTGGCCTGCACCCCAGTTCTGTATACATAAATATGTAAATCTTAAAATAAAAATCCCATATCAAATGTCACCTAATCAAAAAGAGTAGTACCTGTCCACCAAGCGATCAGTTCCAGGTTTTTGCTTTTTTTTTTTTTTTAGCATTTGTATGTATTTGACTAAATTTGGCAATTTCAAGTAATGACCTAAAGGCGATAGGCTTGAGTGAGTAAGCAGAAAGATTAAATAAGCTGTGCAACTAGAAATCTCTTCTGGTTTTAGGTATCACGTTGATCATTAAAATCAAATGGGCCAGAACCAAGCTCTGGACTTCTACTGACTCCAAAGATAACTGACCCTTGAGATTTTTACATAATCCAGCACCACCATTCTACCATACTGACCCTGATACTGGCATGGGGTCCCAGATGTCTCTTATTTCCTCACTCCCCACCTTCAACCCTTCATAGTCTTCTGCTGAATATAACACCCTAAAGTATTTCCATGTTTGCAAAATTATTCTACCATCACCCACTCTCACTCTGCAATGAGGGTGAGGGATAAAGATGGGAGGAAAGAACTCAAGGGACTAAGGTGATCGTGCCTGGGTAAAGCAGGGGTAGCAATTCTATGGGGACTACACCTGGGAGTAGAAAGCAGTAAACATTGTACAAATAGGAAAAATGATATAAAATGATATAAAGTGTGTGTGAATATATTTATGTGTGTACATGTGTGTGTCCATATATGTGTGTCCATATACATGTGTATATCTGTTTGTGTGTGTACACATACATGTGCTTGTGTACTATCCCTTCAAATGTTTGTTCAAATCCATTTTTACCAGTCAAAACATGGTAAGATAGCAAGAAGTGAGTTCCGGCCCAGAGACTGTCCAACCTATTGAACATGAAATGTTCTTGTTCTAGAGAATGAATCTGCAACTCAATGGTGGGTCCAGGTGCCTTAAACTCACAGATATTGACAAAATGTCAAAGTGACTATAACATCATCATCTAGGTGTTCTCACAGGGCCTGAGCTGTCATGGTTGAGTCTTTTAAGTGTTACACTAGTGAACACTGGGATAAAATCATTGACTCACAGCCATAGATCAATTCCTACAAAGGCAATCTAGAATGGACATTCATTTCTCTCCAAGAATACTTAAAGATTAAATCAACTGAGCAAAAACTGACCTATAAATTATTACTTATTCATTCTTTTCTTTGACCTGAGCCCTGGCTTTAGGTTGAGAATACAGATTTAATGAATATTCCTGTCCCTGAACTACCGATTGTCTACTGGTACCCTGGTGTAATATTGTCTTTCTTCTATTTTATTCTTCATCTGTAGATAAATGTAGGGGACCTTAGATGATTACTATAATATGTGTGTGACAGTATTAACAGATGTGCTAAATCAAATTAAAATCATTACTATTTAAATTTCTAGGTAGGTGACAGCAGGGGAGGATGTTAAGATATATTGTTAAAAATGTCAAGGAAGATGTACTTTCAGACTTCTCTTGTGAGCAGGAGACAAATACTTAGGTTCTTGGGCTACAACTGGAGGTCAAATATGCAGATCAGTGTACTAAAGAACTAACTGCAGTATGAAACACAAAGAAGACAGAAGAGGCTTCAGGATCATTTATAGCCCAGCTAGTTCACCAATAGTCAAAATATCTCCAACTGAGCAAAACATTCCTGTTAACCACCACTAGGGTCACAGGACACCTTGCTTCTCCTGAAGATCATTCTACTATAATAATCCATAACTAACCACTACAAACTGAGTTCCCACTGAGTTCTGTTTAAGATGGAAAGCTTTGCTAGGAGATAGCAAACATCTATAGGAACCAAGCTGCCCATCAAGAGTAGAGTATATCTGGTCCACCAAACCTTACATTTAACCAATTAAAACAGCAAAAAGAAATGGTGTATCTGAAATTGTATTCAATCAGCAAATGAAGTATGAGTAAGTTATATTAGCAACTGCCCTAGATTCTGATGGCTGTAAAACTGGCAAAACCACCATCTTTCCTTTTATCTATACTTAACATAATCTTGGATAGTTCCTGATGATGAATGATTAACAAAAGAATAAAGAAAACAATGGCCTTACCGAAAAGTACTCTATTTTCACTTCATAACTGTACACTGGAGAAAAAGAAACCAGAAGGAGAAGTTTAGGCAGCACAACTAGCTAGTGCTCTCTATGAAAAGAAAAAATAAAGATAAGGCTTCACTTGGATGCATATGAATGACTGATGTTGTCTAGATGAACAATGAAGTGGTAAGAACAAGAAGAAAAGTTAGTAGCAAAACCCTAGAGATGATATATGTGAATGGAAATATTGTGTGTGATGATCTTCTGTGCTATTTAATTCCTCACAAAAGCCACCCAAAAAGATATTCAAGGCAGTAAATTGTGGTCAGGGAGCTCATTCTGCAAACATAACCACCCCCTTGTGCAATAAGCTCCTAAAGTTATATTGACAGCAGACATGGAGTTTATCCAGGAGTTCAAATATGTTACTTCTCAAACCAATGAGGCAACAGTCCTCACTAACCTGCTGAGGTAGGCTGGATAATCCTCCTTAAGATCCCAAATAATCCTCAACCCCCCTACCCTCAGGACCCATGAATGCCATTTACTTGACAAGAGAATTGCCAGATGCGGTTACATTAATAATATTGATGTGAGGAGATTATCCTGGATTGTGACAGTGGTCTCTTAGAAGACAGAGGTTGGGAAATCAAGGACATCTGCCACATCTCTGCAACTTTGGCTCTTCTTGTGTGAGAAGGTGTCAGCATGAAGATGGGGTATTTCCACAGGGGACAGAGAAGGTGACCGGGACTTGGAACCTGAGTTTTCCACCCTACCACATCAGGTTCTTGAGACAACTGAGGGTGACTGATCTGACAGACACACAGGAGCATGTATGAATTTGACAAGCATCTCTAGGGTCCTTTTAGCTCAATGATCACAAGTAGGAATTGTCAATGGAAAATGACAGTTACTAAATTCTAGCCAACCAGCAATGACTCAGAATGTTTCAGAAGCAAGCTTGGGTCAATCGATTTGGTAAATAACCACAAACAGTTGAGGTTCTGGTTGATAGAAAAGTGGACAGAGAATGGGTAGTGGAAGAAAGAAGTAATTTATACTCACTCCAACACTGAGATAAGTTACAGAAATGAGGACAAAGTACATATGATATTCTTTTTCTTAGTATGATATATACTTATATATCATATTTACCAGTGTTCTCTTCCTTTAATCAGATTTTATTCATTGCATTTAAATTTATAATCAGAATTTACATTTTCATTACAATTACATTTATAACTAGTGAAGTTTGTGATCAAGTTAGGCAAAGAATGACCAGCTCCAAAAAAAGACCACTCTTTGGGGAATAAAAAAAACAATCACTTCTCTGAGGAATGAGGATAGTTTCATCGTATTAAGGGGGGGAAAATGACATCATTGTCATTATAGGTTTGCAAGTTTAATGTTGTGGAAGTGAATGCCTGAGTGAACAAATGGGCATATTGTACTATAGCATTTGTTATCGACTCAGAATGAGATCTTTATTCTCTCTAATCCATCAGTTCATCTTAAAGAACTTAGCAGTTTATTTTCCAGCCTCCTGCCCAGCACTGTGTGGCTATGCTAATGAGAATACCTGAGTGACATTCGGAAGGCAGAGAAGGATAGACGTCATTAGAAGAAACTTCCTTGGCCTCTGTTGTCCCTGTCCCATTGTAGTTTGTGGGTTTCTAATGCAATATATTTCCTTTAAAAAAAAAAAAGCAAGCAGCTTCTGGTTTCCTGAATGAACTCTGATATTCTGGATGAGCCAACAGTGGTGACACCAGCCTTTCATTCTGTAACTGGACCAGAGCAGAAGCAGTAGCTTCCTTGGTGGCCAAAGCACAGCAATACAAATACTGCAGCAGACAATTCCAATACTCTCTTATAAAAATCATTAATAGAAATAAGTCTAAATGTTAATTGAAAGAAAACTCTATTATGAAAAGTTCCTCTGTAGCCAAATATATTATGTGCCCAATAGTGATTGACTGAATGATGGAAAAGTAATAAACAAACAGGTCACCAGGGACCTAAAGAAGCAAAGATTGAAAATAGGATATTATGGGCGCTCCCTGGTGGCACAGCGGGTTAAAGCACAACACTAAGCAGCTAAAGCCACTTCAGCATGAGTTCCATCCCTGACTGCCCAGGAGGCGATCCACATGATGGTGAGGCAGACCTCTCCTGACCCGCCCGCTGCTCCCCTCAGCAGTGTATTCACTTTACTGGCTCACTAAAATACCCATTTCAGTTGTTCTAAAGGTGTCATACCTGGAAAGCTGAGAACAAGAAGTGTCTCTGTCATGCCTCAGTGTAGATGGGATTCAGTTCTGTGCTTGGATATGAAAGACAGAGCCAGAACCTCCTGGCTGCTAGGCCCAGATCTGATGGAGGCAATAAGTCCATGGAACCAAGAAGGGTTGCAGCAGCCTCTCACCTGTAACTGATCTCCAAAAGTCATAGAAGCAATAGCTCTCTTGGTGGCTATATCTTTCATCCATCAATAGACTGAAGACTATTCTAGAAGATTCTGAAAGATCAGCCTTGAATCTGTTTCTTCAACTTTGTCAATAATGTTGTTTACTTTATTTTTAAAAGGGGCTCTAGATCCCTTTCCATATTTTTATTTAGCCAAAATAGATGCTACTGTTTCCAACTAATAATTTATAATAGCACACATAATTTCCAAGTACAGGTGGGAAGGGAAAGAAGACACCAGCACTGTGAACATGTGTGCAGACGATGTAAATAGTTCTCTATAAATGAGGTGCTGATGGGATGTGGTGGGAAGGCAATTTATAGGTTGGAGATTTGGGTGCCAGGTAATGACTTGCAAGAATGATGCACCACTGATATTTACTGTCACTGGATATTTATATCATCTTTTACATTTCTAAAACATGTTTGCAAGTACTTCCTGTCCCTGTCATAACCAAGGCCATAGTGTCAAATACATTCAGACTATTCTATTGTATTTATTATGTGTCAAGTACACAGACATGGGTTCCTGACTAATTACACAAGTCATATTGTTCTTATTCCAAAGATCAAGGTGTGAGGGACCCAATTTCCAGGTTTAAATGAAAGGCTTGGCTTCAGGGTCAGTTTCAACATCCCCATCAGGCATTTATGGTCTGATAACCATCAAAAGACCAGTGTGCCATGTACCTGGGCAATAGATTTACAGAATTTCTGTAATAAAAATGCAACTACACATTCTTCCTACCTGCCATGTCTTATATACTGTTTTATACCTTCGAGATGCAGTAAGAAATTGGTAATAGTAGTCCTCAATGTTAGTGTTTAATATCCCAATGAAAAGGCATTCCCAACAAGTTCTATTCAAGGAGAACAACTGTCAGGGGGGTATCTGTCATTTTATGTGGTATTGTTGGGCAATTTTGTACCCTTCCCAGGGTCAAATGCTATATTTTTCATAAAGAAAATATTTCATATATATGGATAAATTGGAAAATGAATAGCTTAAGAAGATACTATAGTAGATGATACAGAAGCATGATCACAAATGAACATTAGCCTAATGGCTTCTAGAAACAATGAGAGAGAATTAGCATCAGTGGTAGCTCTCCCACCTGCCTGTCACTAAGCAGGTGTTTCTTTTCACAAACCCCACCCCTTTGAAAAAAAGCAGTGGTCTCTTCTGCCCAGAGGCCTCTTTTCTCTTTCTTCTCTTACTAATAAGCCTGTCCTTTAAAAATGCTAAAGGGAAAAAAAAAAAAAAAAGAGGGAAAAAATGTAAAGGAAACAAATACCTCCAGAAAACCAGGGCTGTAACCACCCAAGACATACATTTTGCCTGTAATTGCCTCCTGATTGTGTTAATTACTTAAAAAACTTTCATAAACTACTACTCTACTACTCAGCATTCTCTTAAAGGGGTCTCTTACCAGGATGACTTGGCTAACTTAATTGCCCAGAATGGCCATCCTTGATTGAAATGATTAATTACAGGATTGACAAAGGTGAGGGCCACACTAATGCTAGGCTGAAACTTTCAGGATGAAATATTTGGATTATGAAATCTTTGTATTATATTAGCTTTCTGTAGGGTAGGTGGAAGTGATCAGGACTGTCCTGCCCTCCTGCCATTAGCATCAATGATGCACACCTGTGTTCTTACATGCGTGCCTGATGGCGGCACTTGGAGTATGGTGTGGGCAAGCGTGAATGGGCACCCCTGAGCCAAAAGACTGGGCATATAAGGGCATCAGAGATCAGAGGACTCGCTACAGCAGAGGACCGAGTGGCGGAGTGAAGTGAATACCAGCCAGAGACAATGAGAGAATACCAGAGAGCCCAGGAAGTATAAAGATTTTCAGGGCTACTGGGTTACTCCTGGCTCCCTAGACCCCTGCATCTGTTTGCCACACTTCAAATGGTGTAGAAAGATCATTCAAAGCCTAAAGAGCCCCCGAGAGCTCCTTTACCTGTCTGCCTGGGTCGACAGAGAACCTGCTCTGTGCCTTGCTGGGGTTGCACCTTCCCTCTAAAATTTTAAATAGTATAGATTGCAAAAAGTGTGTTCTAAGTGCTCAATTATTACAATAATTTTCTTTATTTAATGTTCTGTTATCTTCAGTAGTCATAAATACAAGGATAATACAATTCCCACTGAAAATAGATTGAACCTAACTCTCCAAATTAAAGCACATGTTCACAATTTATATTTATTCAGGACTTAGGAGAGAACATTATGATCAACCTATTTCATTTTCCCTGACCCTTTATATGAGTCAAACTCTTTATATTACATGGTGCTGACAATACTGAGAATAATTTAGGAACAGTGTATGCAGAAAATAGGTTGGAGGCTTAAGGAATGACTCAATTCAAGGGAAACAAACCACCATTTCAGCCGATGAGCTGATTATGTAGTATTATCAACTGAAAGGCAGCCAAGATATTCATTACATTTTTCTCTCTATCAAAGATCGCACAGAAAGGTTACATAATACATTCCTAATCCTTGAATATAGTATTTCACCCTAATTTTTCTACATTTTAAATTTTGAAACATGTGACTAATTTAATCCAAAGTAATAATATTTCCTCTGATATTTAGTACTCGTTCAAAATAAAATCTAGAATGCCTGTGTGTATCAATGTAATCATTATGTAATGGCACAAAACACAAAAGAAGACAAAATGTATCTAGTTTTGATAGCTGCTGTTCCAGAAAGGAACTGGCCTTGCGTGACCACTTGGAAAATGAATTTATCCAGGTGTATATAAGTGGAAATCTCTTATTTATTGGGGAAATGATTGGCCAGTTAGACTTCCCTCAAAATTGGTCAATTCCCTAAAGGGAATTAAATATTTTTTCACATGCTCTGGAGGATATTTTAAGAAGATAAGGAATTAACAGCAATTGTCACTGAGTTTTCCTCTTTTGCTACTTTTAAGAGTTTAAGAGTGAAATTATACTAACAATTTCATACCTACTTTATTCTCATCAAGCTTTCCTATATCAATCAGATAAATACTTCTTTAAAAGGATGAGAGTTATCAAACTGAAACTCTCCTTTTCCAAAAATCAAGTTTGTAAACTTACTTATTTCGGAATCCATAATATTTCTGTTCCTCTATTATCATTAAGAAATTGTCTCTATCCATTCTCAAGAAATCCCCATCATAAATTCTACTGATTGCAGGTTTCTCTCTCTCTGTACATCCATCTATGTAATCATCCATCCATTCCACTGTCTAAGTATTTGTATATTTACTTTTCAGGAATACACTCCTCTTTGCCTTTAAATTTTTCCTGTATGTTTACTTTGTTTAAACTCATTTTAGCTTTTTAATGTATATATATTTTTGCTCCTCTTTATAGCCAAGCATTTTCTCTCAGTGAATATTTAATTCCAATGTGCAATGTGTAAGATAGAAAATAAGGGTGGTTTACCAGAAAAAAAAAAATGTCTTCCGTCTTTTGAAATGTAATGTGAAGGCTGATAGCTTCTGGTGAGTATTGCTGTTTGATGAATCTGTTAAGGAAACAGCTCTTTTCAGTTCACTAGAGTAACATCAGTGGGTGTGGCCCTGATCTGCTTGCCCAAAACAGCAGCTGCAGCTTTAGCCATTGTGTTTCACATCAGACCATGAGAGGAAAGACAGAATAAAGAGAGGACATCTGTGAGTATTGGGCGGAGATCTTTCAGGAATCTCTGCCTGTTCAACCAACTTTATGAGGCAAGGGCCAGTTTATTTTTACTAAATTGCTAGCTATTAGCAAGTTGCTGTCAGTAGCAAGTTATGAAGTTGTAAAGGAGAGAGGGTTTCTAGATTCCAATTTATCATAGCACTTGCCAAATCTGAGTGTTCAATTTCTAAGAAAGGAAATGACGTAGTGCTTAGCATGCACTGCCATACTTCTTCATGCCTATTTTCAGTTCTCCCTCCCCAGCCTTTCATTCTCTCATCTGAAATTGATCTCTACTGCCACATAAAAACTTCTTGCTAAGATTACCAGTAAACTTTCAATATTACATACCTACCCTTGTCTTCCTCATCCACTAAGTGTTTTCAGTGATACAAGATTGTTGATAATTAACTCCTTCGTGGCACAATTTTTTTTATCACCTGTGAAACATGGTAGTCTTCAGATATCTATATACTTGGTTTCTTCTTCTGCCTTGTATGCTGTCTCTCCTTTCTCCATATTTTTTTTTTAAGATTTATTTATGTATGCAAACAGAGCTGGGATACAGGCCATAGGTGCAAGGGTAGTGAGAGGATTCACCAGAGACACAGCGGGGAGCAGAACAGGCTGAATGAAGAAGTACGCTGCAGAGGGGAGCAGAGGGCTGGTCAGGAGAGGTCTGCTGCACCATGTGGGTCACCTCCGGGGCAGGGATGTAACTCATGCTGAATTGGCTTTAGCTTCTTAGTGCTGTGCTTTAACCCACGGCACCACCAGGAAGGACCCATATTTTTTATTTATTTAGTTAGTTAGTTTTAATATCACCACTCTCAGGACACAAGAGTCCTCTCTGTACCTCATCTGTACCTCCTCTCAAAATCCACTCATTCAATTGCAAGGTCAGTGAAGTATCTTTAAAATCTTCAAGATCATGCCCTCCAGTTGCCTCCCTACATCACAATTTGACACTGGAAGAGACACTCAAACCAGAGGACTTTCTCCAAACACCCTCCCTTAACAGATTAGGCTCTAGCTAAATTAGAATTTTACCAGTTGACTCCTGTGGTTTGTGTATAGTTTTATGAGGTTTCTCCTCCTCTCTTGAGCACTACACTCAACTCTCAGTCCTAGCTCATCACTGGACCCAAAATGCCAAGTGCAGAGCTTGGCATCTGGGGTTACTCTATAGTCTTTGGTGAATGATAAAATGATGTAGCCCATGACACAGAACAAACGAGGTTGTGACCATCCACAGGGCACAAGTGTCAGGGAAACTCCAAGTGCAGGAAATTCTGCCACAAGGAAAGAGTGGGACATGCAACTGACAGGAAAACACCAGTATGAAGGAAAAATAAATATCCACCAGAAGGTGAAGGGAAAAGATGTCCAATGAAATAGCACAGGGGCCAGGCCAGACAGTGTAAAAGAGGGCTTTTAAAACACTTGCAGACTGGACCGCAAGATCCTCATTGGCATGCATTAGTCGGCATAAATGTTTGAGCACCTCATTGCAACTTCTGTGGGAAAAGAGAGGCTGAGCGGTGGAGACAGCTGGAGAGGAGAGGGACAGGACCATCTCTGCCCAGGACTCTCTGACACCCTTAGTGTCTGAAGTGAGGCGAGGCAGTCAGACCTGTATAAAGTCTTTTCCAACTGCTACAGGATTCATTTATAAGCTGAAGTGTGTTTTCTTCATCCAATGTCCACACCCCTTATCAAGGGAAAAGCTTCCGGTTTCAAATCCCAACATAGTAATTATAGCTAGTATTTGCAGACCAATTACCTTTTCCTAGGGATGGAGTGTTTTATTTATACCCATTTACTCATATGGAAAGCAATTTTATCCTGACCACTTTACAGACTGGGAACAGAGGCACAGAGAAGTAAAGTAAGCTGCCTTTCCTATCACTGGAATAAAAGGAAAAACTCTTCAACACTAGCAGGCTGGTTATTGCCCTCTTCATCATATCATGATGTTATTCATTTAAACAAAATAGCTCAGAACTCATACTACCAGGAAATATGCAACTACCATGACAAAATTTCCAGAACTGTTACATGTTGTCACCAGAACAGCTATACACAATTCACGGTGAAATGTAATCTACCAGCACATTAACCCCTCTTGTCCTAATAACAATTTTAACAAACAACCACTTAAAAAAGTTCCTATCAGCCCGCATCCTAGTCAACCAACACTTAGTATTAGCCTACTTAGCATGCCTACTCTGTTTAGGAAAATAAAATATATGCTTATGAATTAAGAAGTAACCTAGAGAACATACCATAGATTTTTAGACTATCAGCTATCAGTAGCCATCACCAAAAAGAGAAGATTCTTTCAGTAGAGGAACTCAAGGCAAGTGTTCATAGCCCAGGGAACAGTTGAGCTAAGGCTTGAACAGAAGATTTAGCTGCTCAGAAAGAAAGAATGGGGAGAAATGACAGTGACAGACAACCCCATGGCTTGTCCCAAACATTAAAATAATCCCAAAAGTAAAAGACCTTTGATATGAAATTGGGCATTATTTTAGCTAGAGTGACTGCAACAGTCCTGACTAATAAGAAAATGTTATATCTCTTTCAGGTTTTGTATTGAATTGCTATGTCATCAAGTAGTAACTGTCCTTTGTCTTTGTTTGCAGATTTCTTTAAAGCATATATTATCAAAGCCTTCATGAGTTTTAGTTTGCACAGTGGTAATTAGGCTGACCGTATGCTGTACCGATTTGTTCTTTTAGTTAAACTGCCGTAAGTGGAAGGGAGTATCAGCAGGATTCAAAGCCATGGTCATGGCTGGGTGGAGAAGGACATTGCCCATTGTCTTATCATGCCGAGTGACTAGGTTGTTCTCCCCACCTCCTGCCACCATTTTATAGTCTCTGTTAAGAGGAGATGTTGACAACACAGGGTTTTATGAGCCTTTGGTGTTGAAACAGTCAAATGTTCACATTAAATTTTCTAATCATCTGTGAGAATCCCTTAATCTCTATATGCTTTTAATACCTTTCATGTCTAAAAAAGGAGTCATCCACTTGCACTTGTGAGAACATAACAAGAACTTTGCTATTTGAAATGGGAAGTGTGCCTGTCACCCTATGGGAGAGTGGTTATGGGGACATCCTGGTCCACATACAATACAATGCATACAATACAAAGCATATGATACAGCTGTACTGGAAATGTCAAAGATTGTCAATAAAGATTGATTGAACTTGATGTGAACCCATTTAAAACAGAGCAAGAAAGATCTCTAAGTCCTCAACATATTGTCCTTTTCAAACCTGAGGACAAAAATATATGACGACACCAGCTATTTCAAATAAAAGACAGTAAATTGACTTGCCACTGGAATCAGGATGTTATAAAAAGGAATATCAAAATATAGAAAACTCTTGGCAACTATGACTTAAAATCTTCATGTCACAGATGAATCAGAAATGCAGAGAGGAATGTAACTTTCCCAGGACATAAAGTATTTCCAGCATGGGGAATGCAAACCGATCTTCTGTCTGTATTCATGCATCATCAGATATGTGCTGCCTTTTGATTTTTCTCATGGATTTGACATATTCAGAGGCATTGAGATGAGAATCATATATTCTGCTTTGCCTGAGGATACTAGAAGTTAAGTCTTCCTTCTAAGCCTAACTTTGAACTATTGAGAAATCCCCATTTGTTTTCCATAGGGGCTGGACCAGTTTAGATTTCCATCAGGGTTTCTATGACTTGCATATCCTACCCAGAACTTTTGTTTCTTGCTTGACATATAGGCCATTTTCACAGATGTGGGATGGTAACTGGTGGTGGTTTTGATTTGTATTTCCCTAGGGATAATGAAGACGGGCAACTTTGCTTGTGCCTGCTGGCTACCTATATTCCCTCTTTGCAGAAGTAACTTTTTAGCTTTTCCACCTATATTTTAAATTGGGCTCTTTTTACTTTATTTTCATTTTGTTGAATTGCATATCTTTTGTGATGTGTCTGTTCAAACATTTTGCCCATTTAATGGATTATCTGTCATCTGACATGTGTGTGTGTGTGTGTGTGTTACTATTTATTTTAGAAAACATACCTTATTAGATATATGAGTTGTGACAATTTTCTCTATTTTGCTTTTTTTTATCAAATACAGTTTTCAAATGGTAAACATTTAGAAATTTTATTAAGGCCAGTTTATCAATACTTTTCATTTATACTTGATGCCTCTAATAATGCTTGAGCCCTCAGAGATTTTTTTTTTCTGATGTGTTTTCAGTTTTCACTTTCAGTTTTTATATTTAGTTGATTTTTATGTATGATATGAAGTAGTGAGTGAAATTCATATTTTTTTCTCATAAAAACACAGTTGTTTGAGGATAATATTGTTTCTTTGTTTACATTTCATTTCTTTGAAACCTTATCAAAAATCAAGAGATTGTAAGTGTATGTGTGTGCTCAGTATGCTGTGTTCATGATCTGTATGTCTGTCTGAATCTCAGAATGGTATTATAAGATTTTTTTTTTTTTGTAAATTGGTATTTCCCTTGTAAATCTTGTATTGTGATATTGTTTATCCCATAGATATAATATATTTTACTCATGAAAAACTCTGGACTTAAAATTTTTGAACTAAAATTTTAAAATTTTAATTTGTTTAATAGATATAGAGCTATGGTAAGTGAACAAAACATCTCTCAAAGATATACACATTATATTGCTGAAAATGGAATTATTTCTTTAGCAGGGCAGAATTAAGATAAAAGTTACTGATTGAAAGTAGGACAAAGATTATCCTGGATTATCCGCATAGACAGAGATAATCACATGGGACTGTGTATTTGAGGTCAATCCCAGGTGGGGTAACCTGAATATGAGTCCTCACCCACATATTTAAGAACTTAGGGCAAAGCTCAAGAGCAGACTCACAGAGAGAAATTAATAAAAGGTTTATTTATAAGGGAAATGAAAAGAGGGATACATACAGAGAGAGATTAATTAGTCAATATGCCCTACATCCTACCAATAACACCACCTGAGCTGAAATCTAGGTGCAACTGAAAACAGGAAAAGGGAGCATGAAAGCCCTCTGTGTTCAGTTTTATGGCAAATGGAGCTGCTTAACTCCATTCTTAGTTGCCAAGAAATCAAGAGTCATGTTAGATTCATGACATGACGGGAGCAGCAGTCCTCAGTTCCTGAGATCCCTTTGGCATGGGGGTGGGGTAGTTCATTCACGACATTTCTCCCTCCAGCAGTTATACATAGAAGTTGGAGACAGAGATGCCAGTATCAGAGTTGAATAACTTGGGACTCAATTGACCACTTTTGGCTTTAAAGACAGATGAAGAAGCCAAGAAGTTAGTGTCCTTTAAAAGATGGAAAAGAGGAAAAAACTTTCTTCCCTGGAGTCTTCTGAAGACAACTGCCTGGCTGATAACTGGCTTTAATCCAACATGAGACTTTGTGCACTTTTGATATTAAACATACCTATTTAGACTAATAATTGCTGGAAAGCAAAATTGTTCATCTAACTTGGCATCTAAGTGGTCAGATGCACAAGACTATAGTGTATGAATTGATGCTCCTTTCTTCATTCTATATGTCAGTGTTTTGTATTTCCCCTCTCCAATAATCTAGCTAGATTTTTTTGCATATATGCCATTTGTTTCTTCTATGTGTGTATTTTCATTTCACTTATTTCGGGACTTTGTTAGTTACTGTCTTTTTTCCCATGAGCTTAATTTGCTCTTTTTCTTAACCTGCAATGATGAAAGTTTTTACCTTCAAGTCTAGAGTATTACTTTTTCTAATGCAAGACTTTAAAGTCATACATTTTCCTCTAAAGAGCTATTTTAGTTGCATACCTCTAAGATCGATATATTGGATGTTTATAAATATTTAGTTCAAAAATATTTGCTAATTGCCTACAAGTTGTTTATAAATGTGTTAACTGATGTATTAGTATGCATTTGATTTTTATGGTTTCTAACATAATTTTATTCTGATCAGAAAGTCAGTTATCACATCTCAATCTTTAGAAATGAAATCAATTAATAGTTGTTTAATAGCCCAGCACATGTTCTATCTTGCTGCATTTTTCATAAGAGCTTGAGAGAAATGTTTACTCTGCAATTATTAGATAATTCCACAGATGCAAATTAGATTAAAAGAATTGGTGGTCATTCAAATATTTAAGCTTTTACTGATTCTTTGCCTAGTTAACCTATTCATCACTGAATAAGAGGAATTACTTTCCAGCTAAAATCTTTGCATATATCTCTCTTTAGTTCTGGTGGTTTGTGCAGCATTATTGAGGATCTTTTATTAGACTTGTGGGGCAGCAAAGATCTGCTACACCAAGACATCATTTTGGCAAGAGGTTTATTTAAAGAGAGAGATTCTGAAGACAGGATAGAAGCTGTCTAAAGTTTATATCTAAACTTTTCTCTTAAGGGTCTATCTCAGGAAAACCTAATCCCCTTATCTCTTTTCAAATGAGAAGGCAGACATACTTTGTTTTCCCTATTAAACACCTAAAATGTGTTTGCTTTCTTCCCCACCTTTCTTATCCTAGTTATGCTATTTATGATGCCATATGAAGCCAAGTGGGGGAGTTGGTCAGTTAATACCGGTTCTCTCTTATGTGCACAGAAGGCCTTCACATTATTATGAATCTTCTCATGGCTTTTTATCAGTCTGCCTGATGCTTGTTTATCTGCCAGCCTAAAAGAATCCACATGGGGATAGGATTTTTTTTGTATGCAGACAAACATATATATATATATATATATATATATGTTATATTCATATATTCATACGTGATATTTTATATATTCATAAGTGATATTTTCTTATATAATTGGTGCTCCTACTTCTTTTATTGAAGCTGATTTAGTCTTATATTAACTGTAACCATAATGTATAGTTTTCTGGGGACCCCACCCTTGGGCAACCAAGCTAACAAGTCATCTTCATAGGCTCCATATTATGCAAAAATCTACTTTGCCTGAAGGTTTAAGTCAGTCTTTTCAGATCAAAGATTGAACATGGGCACCAGTCTTCACATCTCTGCAGTCCATTCCCGTGAGGGAGGTTAAGAGAATCCTGAGCAGCTTCCCTGCAGCATCAGCTTATCTTTGGGTGCAAACAAGCCATAGCCTGCTGCCCCTCCTCTCTGTCATCAAGAGTCACATCCTTGGTGCCAAAGACTCACTGTTTCTGGCCATTTGAAACCAAGGCTTGTGTTGTTTTCACAATAAATCTTCTGGGCTGGTTTGAATCCTGAGTATTTAACAAATGTTATTTATTCTTAAAACTTTATTTTCAGTTAAAATTTCAAATAATAGTTTCCATTTGTAATCCCAAAATTACACATTTCTTGTGGGCAAATGCCCAGCCAAATAAGCTCGATCTGAAACAGAGCCATTAAGATCCCAAAACTTGCCACAAATCTAAGTAAAGATATCTCCTGGCAGGGAAGTATAAGAATGTGGTTAAGAAAGCCCTGTAGTGCTGGGATAGGACAAACTCCAAATTTAAATTATACAGCATAAGATACCACGAGGTCAAGAAAAAAACTGTCATTGTGTCTGCCAAGGGCCAAGAGAAGTCCCCTCACTTGTCTCCCAGGCATGTGTCTCTCTGCATGTCTCTCCTCCCGCTGTCTCTTCCTTCCCCCTTTGCTCCACCCCATTTGCATATCCACCTTCCTCCTTCGCAGGTGCCCCCAACTCAAGAAGTGTAAGGGGGAAAGGGTGTCCTGAACAAACTCTACAGACACAGGTTTCATGGACTCCACCACCGCCCCATGTACTGGAACTACAAATCCCCTCAATACCAAAGAGAAGCAAGTTGGGACCTGAGGGCAGAGCTGAATAGCCAGATTGAGATAAAACTGGACATATGGGCTCCAGGGGTCTCCTGGCCTGGTGGCTCACAGCTTGTTTCTTGGCTCTTCGCCAGCTTTCAGAGAAAATGGGGTTCCAAGTCAGAGACAATGGGAGGATTAATTAATTAACTTATCTCTCTCTCTTCCCTGAGTGATTCATTTCCTCTTTTCCTTGTAAATAAACTCATTATTGACCTTTTGTGTGTATGTCTGCAATTTAATTGTAAGCACATAGGTGAGGACTCACAGTCAGGCTATCCATTTGGGTAGCCCTGTAACAGAAGTCATGTTAATGGCATGCTGAGCTTTGTAGTCCAAGGTCCTGAGTTCTCAGGGCAGAGATAGAGATGGAATTCACTCAATACATCATTCACTCACATTCCAAGATCCAGTTCACTATTTCATGTCCCTCTGACACTATTTCCCTAGCTAACTCTGAAAGGACTGGTAATCACAGGGTGATAATCTCAATTGTTTATATCCTTGAACTACAATTGGTTGGGTGTTATAATGTCTCTAGCCTGTTACAGACAAAGGGAAGTGAGTAATTCAGGGAAAGGGAACCAAAGATGGGATGGGATAATTATGACATAGCAAGTGACCAAGTGACTGGGGGGGGGGGGGCTAATGGGCATCCATTCTATCCAAATCAACTAGAAAAGGGTCAAGATTCAGGTGATTCAAGGTGTGCTGCCTCTGACAGCCCTTTCCTTCCCTACTTCATTTTAAGTCACCTTTGGAGCTTGGCTCTAGATTGCTTGCTCAAGAAATCAGGTAAACTGGACCTGCCAGTACAAGCCTCACACACACAAAAGAAAGTTTACTCTTTTCTTTTCTTTGAGATCATTAGTGTCTGAAAACAATTTAACTATTTAGTCTTAGTTCCAGTTCCTAAAAAATAAGTGAGTGGAGGCCCTCCCTGGTGGCGCAGCGGGTTAAAGCACTGCACTGAGAAGCTAAAGCCACTTCCGCATGAGTTCGATCCCCGCCTGCCCTGGAGGTGACCACATGGCGCGGCA
Organism: Condylura cristata; assembly: GCF_000260355.1. Lineage (NCBI taxonomy): Eukaryota > Metazoa > Chordata > Mammalia > Eulipotyphla > Talpidae > Condylura > Condylura cristata. Next base: position 12,214,092 of record NW_004567114.1, read on the forward strand.
GACCTCTCCTGACCCGCCCGCTGCTCTCCTCAGCAGTGTACTTCGTTGATCTGTCTGTTCTGCTCCCCACTCTGTCTCTGGTGAAGCCTCTCACCGCCCCTGAGCCTCTGGCCTGTACCCCAGTTCTGTATGTACAAATAAATAAATCTTAAAAAAAAAAAATAAGTGAGTGGCTCCCTTCGCTGTTTAGTTTTTACATGTATCTTATGAGACAGAAGTAGTAGTTGCAATCCTCATTTTATATCAATAGATAAGAAAAGTGAGTCTCCCTGGTGGTGCATAGTCACAACCCTATGAAGCTGTCCACAGCCACTGCAGCACGTGTTTGATCCCTGGCCAGGAAGTTGATCCACAGGACACAGCAGACCTCTCCTGTCTCTCCCGCTGCTCCCCTCAGCAGTGTGTTTAAGTAGATCTGCCTGTTCTGCTCCCCAATCTGTCTCTGGTTAAGCCTCTCATCTCCTGAACCTCCAGCCTACTCCCCAGTTCTTGTATGCCTACGTAAAAACAAATCTTAATAAAAGGAGAAATCAAGAAATACAGACATAAAGTTAATAATCTCTAGAATTACTTTCATTTCCATGTATTTTGACCCTGAGTCCACTGCCTTAACTATCTCATGCAGCTTCAACTGAAACATAAGTCCTTTTTTTGATTTTGATTTTAACCTCACCCAAAACATCGAAAATTCCCTTTCAGAGTGGTAAAGGCAGCAACAATCTCATTAACGAACTCTGCAAGGTAGAAAATCTCCTGGGTAGTTTCCATGCTGATCAGAAACACTGCAACCAAAATAGAAAACACCAAAAACTAGAGGAAGAAAGACAGAGGACTAAGAATAGACAAAAGCCCAGGCAGAAAGGGCGCGCCCGGCTGCGGGCTCCGCAGATCAAGCTCAGCGCCAGGCGGAGGTTGAGGGGGCGGCGAGGAGTGACCGGTGTTACCAGCAATTTTCTGTGGTTCAGTTAAATAAAGTAAAATAACTTGCTCAAAGGTTGAGAGGGAACTCTCATTTTAATTGACATATTTTATATAGGTTGACACTGTCATCATATAAAAATGTCAATTCATTTGGCTGGTTTGGGAGAGATAAAGAGATTTCAAGTGCACACATTTTTAAAAATCTTCTATTTTCCCACAGAGTGTAGGCAACCAGAGACCACTGACCCAAGCCTTTGGGTAGTCTGTAATTTAATTTAAACCAAATTACAGATTCTCGGTACCTGGAACCATGAACATCAATATGTGAACGGTTGTCTGGAATTCAAAACACAATTTATTTATTTATTTATTTTTTTGTCATTGGAGACAACTAGTCTTCTATCAGGAGTAGGCGTGTAAAGACCTCATGTCAGTCATTTGTTCCCATTCTTACTTGATGACTTAATATAAAAGGGGATGTCTATCAAATGGAGACAGACCTTAAAACTTCACTTTTATAAAATAATTTGCATTTTTATTGTAAATTGAATTTTTAATTTTTTATCTAGGTAGGGAAATAGGGGTTTCTACATACTGCTAGAAACTTGAAATACGTTCTCTCATTTAAATGAGATGAGAAAACAGAATAGCAGAGTAGGTAAATAAATTTGGAATCATCATAGTAAGATCTACACCTGAGAAATAAATGCTTTCAAAGACCAAGCTCTTTTAAGCCATTGCCACCTTAGTTCCCATCCCTTCTCTCTCCTGCCACTCCTCCAATGACAATCACTAGAGTTACAAACAGAATATTCTTTCTGCCCTTGGTAAAACACCATCAGTGCCATCAATAACTGAATCTGGTCATACTAGAATGAGATAAAAGGAAGCCAGAGAAAGACTGAGAAACAAAGCATTGTCTTCTCAGTTGCAATAACATAACCTAATGCATCCACTTGCTTTACATTTAATCAAGGTCCTTTGACAAGACACAGCTAAATGAAGACAATTACTTTATTATGTCAAATCATTATGTAGACAATCAGGAAAGGTAGCTCATAAGCCCTGTGTCTAGAAGAGGTTTAGGCCATAAACCCAGATGATAAACCCATGTTTATTCCAAGGCTTAGTCTTCATTTCAGCAAGCACATAAAATCTACTGTTCCTTTTCGAGTTTGCAGTTTAGGTTTGTGTTACATTTTTGAAATCTAAATGGTCAGGTGACCCCACAAATCAATGGGATTTAGCAGTTGAGATTGTCAAAACTGACTCAGCCTGGAGAAAAAGAAAACTGGCTATCAAATACTACATTCTATGGTGAAATCCTGATAGATCTGACAGATTAAAGGTTCACAAGTAAAGGGTCAGATGATATATTTAATAAGAGAATGCAGCCAAACACCTTTGTGATACAGGAGTGGGGAAAGACAGAATTTCTAAGCAAAATCTGCAAAACATTGAACTGTAGGGCATTCAATTACAGTTCAAAATAAGAGATTTTTTTTTTCAACAAAGAGCAAAGTAAATAGAAGCAAGAGCTATGATAAGAGCTGATACCTACAGAATGTTCCCTAAACTCAGAAGAACCTTTTATACTGTTATGTTCATTTGCTAATTAATAAATACAAACAAACATAGTAACAATAACAACAGCAACGAAAGAGGTGAATTAACTTATCCATGATCAATGGATAGTTAACAGAGAGTTGGTGTGTTTTTAGCCAGATGGTAAAGTCTTCCTTGAAAAACTTGAAAAATATTTGCAATATGAAGTACTATTAAAGGCTGACTACTCATTTTCTGCAAATAATTCTTGAAAATCAACAAGATAAACATTCCAAAAGAAAAAAAGAGGCAAGGTTATATTAAAGCAATTTACAAAACTGAAACAGTAATGCATTCTAAATCATATGTACCCCCAAGCAAAAATAGACATTTTATAAAAGCAAATGCCAACAAACTAATACTTGTAAAATAGTTTTGAAAAAAATAAATGTTGAATAAAGGTAGGGAAGAATACAGGATTGGGCTTTGAGTGAGGAACTTAGTGGTAGTTAATACATGTGGATTTTTAATGCTGCTCAGCTGAAACATGGTGCAATGCAATGTCACTTCAATAAAAAATGAATAAAACATTCAATCAATCAATAGCTAGACTTTGCAAAGACAATTTTCTGTGAATAGAAAGGTAAAATGACTTCAAGCAAGTATACCCACAGCTAAATAGGAAAAAAAGTTCAAAGAGTATATTTTTTTTTTCTTCTAGTTTATAGTAAATGAACAATGTTTATTAATCACCTACTTCATTTCCAGTTACTGATCTAGGCGAGACATAGAAATTCTATCTTGCATGCCTTTCTTTGAAAATGCCTGTAAAAGAAACATTAACTGCCACTTACAGAAAAGAGAGGCGTGGGTCTGAAACAAGAAGTCATTTGCTGGGAAAGAGCCCTAGAAAGCCAGCATTCCTGTGTCCCTGTTTCAAAAGATTTTAGTCATTGTAACATATTCAAATGTATTTTCCAAGGGACACATGCTCGGATTCTTGAAAATACAGAAAAAGACAAAGTTTTCTTATCACAGGTCTTCTTAGAAGCTTTATTTCCCAGGCATACAAAGTTTGAAGCTTTTTGGGAAGAGAACATAGTTTACACACATACAACTGACCCCGACTTAGCAACTTAGTTCATCTATCGATAGGGAGGAGTTGGATAGGAAAACAAAAGTTTTCCTTCCCCTCTCCCTCGACCCTGCCACCACCTTGGATGAAATATTGTTTTGGTCTCAAAATTTATTCCTTCTCTTGGGAAATTAAAAACTAAAAAACACACATTTGTCCAGTTAACCACAGTCTCAGTTCAGTTATTAATTAAATCATTAAAGTTAAACCAAGAAATCCTGAATGTGAGAGGCTGGCTGTCTATGATGATCTGAGTGGTGATTGAACTTTTATTGATAACGCCTCCAGGTGTTTTGATTCTACAGGAACTTGTTTTGGATTTTGAGCTGATGTATGGCATGATCTGACTTACATTTGTGGTGGATCAAGCCTGCTTGTGTAGGGAATAGAAAGAAAGGGAAAGAGGCAGAGGAGGAAGACAAGTATAATAAATAGGTCAGGGCTTAGTGATGATATCTGGTCCTGCTTAATGACGGTTACCATCTTTCATCTGGATTATTGCAAATACTTCCCATTCACGTTAACTTCCAATCCTCTCTATTCTCCTGTCTTATCCAATGAAGCTAACTAGACCCCGAAAGGGTGGAGCTGAAACACCATGAGGTCTGTAGCAAGCAAGACAGAGGCTGAAGAAGACAACACTATCGGCTGAGAGGGCTTCAAATTCAGAGATCTTCATTAAGTTATCAAATAATGAAGTTAATTCTCTTAATTATTGAAACTTGAATTGCACATGTTGCCTCTTGGGCTGAGAACTTAATACAATTCCTTTTAAAATTAGAATATGGTCCTCACTGGTGTTGCAGGGGTTAAATCTCAGTGATGTCAAGCTACTGACAACCAATGCAGCATGAGTTTGATCCCTGACCAGGGAGCTGACCCACATGGCACAGAAGGCCTCTCCTGTCTCCCTGCTGCTCCCCTCAGCAGTGTATTTCAGTCCATCTGACTGTTCTGCTCCCCACTCTGCCTCTGGTGAATCCTCTCACCCCCTGCACCTCTGGCCTAGACCCCAGTTGTTGCATGCATAAACAAATATTTTTTAAATAATAAAATTAGAATATGCACATATTGTACTACATAAACTCTTCAAACCGTTATTATGCTTATCACATATTTATACATACATATATATGCATGCACACATATATTCATGTATGCTGAGTTACCTACATAAATGTGCATATATAGTGATGTGTAACTATGTAATATGTTATATGAATACATATTACTGCAATTAATTGTATTGATACAGTTAATATTAATTAATTAATACAATTACTACATCTCAAATCATGCCCGTATGTGTGTCTATTTTCTAGAATTACTGTGCTAAATTGACCTTGTTCTACTATAAATTGACAAACTTTTTTTTTTAAAGATTTATTTATTCATACAGAACTGGGGTACAGGCCAGAGATGCGGAGGGTGAAAGGATTCACCAGAGACAGAGTGGGGAGCAGAACAGGCAGATCGACGAAGTGCACTGCTGAGGGGAGCAGCAGGCGGGTCAGGAGAGGTCTGCCAAGCCATGTGGGTCACCTCCTGGGCGGGGATCGAACTCATGCTTCTTAGTGTTGTGCTTTAACCTGCTGCGCCACCAGGGAGGGCCCTAAATTGACAAACTTTTAAAGAACCAGTACTCTTACAAGTTAATGCTATGAGAACCTTCGTGTATATATATATATATATATATATACACGAAGATAGGGTATTTTTGGATCACTTTTTTTAATTTGTACAGTTATATTCTACAGTAAGTAAGTAAATCACTGCCTTCAAATTCCTTGTCTCCTTATGTAGAACAGTGTAGCTCATGCTTCACAGCTGCACTCTTGAGGATGCAGGAAAAAGGTAGAGTAAAGCTAATTTCAGTTGGAATATAGTCTTTTATTAACAGAGAGCCAAACTAGCAATCTGCTTCAAAGTTGATTTTATAACTCATTGTAATGCTTCTCACTAAAAAGAATGCTATTTTTTTTTCAGTTTCTATCACCCTTTTATACTCCCCTACTTCCCTATCAACTTCTCCACTACCAAGAAGATTAGAAAATTCTTGATTAGAAATTATTTTTATCACTGTCTTATGTAGTTTAAGGAAGGCATTTTTTTCCTTCAAGGAAGGCATTTTTTTATATATATAAGCATCACTTAAAGATGTCATAATTTTACATTCCAGTATTCACAAGTGATTTAAGAGTTGTAATTTAATTTGTCCTCCAGTAAATTTTACAAAGAGAGACACTATAATGTACCAACATCATTCATTCACAAGATGAATTATGAATTCACACATCCTTGAAAAATGTCATTTTCCAGCAAAAACAAATGTAGACATTCACACCCATCAGAGAGTAACATACACCTAAAGCTTTTCTGAAAGGATCTTTATGTACTTCACAGAATTTATGAAGAGAGGTCCTTTTAAACACCACTAAGTGATACCATCTGTGTTTGTATGCAGCCCTGTGCCACAGAGAAAAAGGTAATATGATTACAGTTCACAAGTGCTATGCATTGCTTGCTAGTTAGAATGAATTTGCATAAACTTTTTGGAACCATGTCATGCACATTTGTTCTTAAATACAAATGTGATATAAGAGTGTAATATTGCCATATAGATATAACAATTTGTATTGTATGTTATTTATGTAACATATACAGTTGTGCTTAGCACTTTAACCATTCATTAAAATGCAATTGTTGTGATTAATATTAACCATAGTGCTATGTTCAGATAGTACTATGGTTTTACTTTATTTTAATAAAGTAAAATATTTCTTACCTAGGATATGAAGTTCCTTTCCCTTTTTGTGAAGAACAATCTAAATCAGGCATCTCATACTTCCGTTGACATCTCCCACTCCCTTCAATGTTCATACTTTAATTGACTAAAACAAAACTTTTGTTGAGCTTTTAGTATGTACTGTTGTAATAGCAACATACATTTATGGTAGCCTGCACTCTATACAATCAATCTTTAAAGTCGGTAATGATATAGACACTGAGACACAGGTTCAAGAACCTAAATCAGGGTCATACAGAAAGCAAGAGAAAAGTCCAAACCCCCAAAACTATTCCAGAGCATATTGTTCTTTATACCATAAGGGGCTTCATGTTCTGATAATAACACTGGACACGGCTGGATCTACCTCTGAGGAAATACAGCGCAGTAGCATGTCCAAGTCCACAAGGCTGTTAAGGGATGCCTCAGTCTTCTAGGGTTGTTGAGTTGCAAATTCAGGAGGCTCCCCAGTGCAGTGTGACCTCAAACTCACCCACCTGAGCAGAGTACAGAGACACCAAAAGGGACACAGAGCACCCCAAGTTAGTAAGCATCAGTTTCAATGAACAAGGGAGCATAGGAGGATTTGTCTTGGTTGACCCCGTTTACACACCCCCAATCTCTAAATTTTCTATAGTGGTTTTAACAGTGTTCAGTTGTGGTTCGGTCATGTACTCTGAAGAAGATCCATTTTCTCAAGACTATCTATGGAGCAGCTTCTGAAAACACATTCCAAGGAGAGAGGGCAAGGAGTCTCTGATTAGCTGGGTCCCACTCTTCAGTCAACAGGCAGATACATTCTTTTGACCATCCCTTGACCAAGGTCCATGACCCTCAGAGACAGACTGAAAAGTTTGAAAGGGCTCCTCAGTCTTCCCCCCTTATGAGAGCACCAGGCAGAGAGCATGCAGGAAGTATGGAGGTGTGTGTTTGCAGGGGATGTGAAAGGTCTGTAGATAAACTTCCTAGAACAATCTTATGATAGACATCCTATTCCGTAAAAGTTGCTTATCCCAAAGTCGAGTATTAAACTCAGGTCACTAATATTACTCAGGTCACTAATATTCAACATTCTGTAATTCATACCTGCCTGCCTTCGTCTGCAGGATCTCGGAACAACCATAACTATAAGAAGTGGTGCTGTTTTATGTCAAAACTGATTCTGGCACAAACTAACATTCAGAGCTTGGGCAATAGAATTGGCCTTGATCAACCTTAACATCCTCTATGGAAAAGTAAGGAAAACGCCTGCTGTTTTCCTTACAACTATATAGCTGTATAGTAAAGACATGTTGATGATTCAATTATTGGTTAAGTCCTCTATTTTACTTGCACAGATCATTTCTGATACTTATCAACAAGATGCATTTTTAAGACATTTCAAATCCTATCTACTCCATGTGTCATGTTTTCAGCTCATTACAAGCCCTGGAAATTTCTTCCTATCAGCTTCTTAAAACTTTGTGTAATGCTTATTCAACTATTAATTGTGGCCTTTCTCCTAATTCGTGTTGAAATTAAACTCATGTCATAAATTGTTATTTAATTGATCAAGTCTTCCTTTGGTTTCCCAAAATCTCTTATAAATATACATCAATCAAAAAATTGATGTGATGTACTATTTAAAATGTTCCTTCTTCCCAATTAACAATTCAATATTTTAGTACAATTATTTAATGTCATCAATTGATGACTCATTACACTGAAAGTCACTTATCTCCCATGATTCTTGTGTTGAGACACTTTTATATTTGTGTATATTAATAATCATTAATTCAATGTGATGTAATTTATTTCTAGAGGAAATTTTAATATTTCATAATTATAAATTATTTTGACTTTGACAATTTATGCATAAGAAAAAATTCACTTTTGTTAAAGGCAAATATTTACATCGCTCCCCAACCCTTATAAACACATACCTCTCACTGTATTTCAGTTTGACATCAATTGATTGTGGGAGGGGAGGGAACATGAAAAACTGAAAAAATAATATTTACCAAATATGTCTTGGGAGTTTTATTTTAGATGAAAGGTGGTGAAAAACAATTCCCTTCTTTACTAATTGCATATAATTATATCAAGGTGATCTTGATCTCAACTTTAAATTTAGTCATTCTTAAACTCAAGATGATACCTTTCGTCTTCAGGAACTATTTACATTTTGTCTCAGGTGATGCTTAAAGTAATACTAATAGGAAAATCTGTATGTGGAAAGTCAAAAAAACAAACCACTGATGGAGTTAAAAAAAATCAAGTGGAGGAAGAAGGCAGGCATTCTTCTTCTATGGCTATATACATTTTTGCTTATCCTGTCACTGAAAGCAACACATTTCTTAGTACTTGAACCTCTGTACATCAGGTGTGAAGCAAGCACCTGTTAAGTTGAATCAGATCTTTAAGGTCTCTTGGAAAGATAAAAAAGTCTGCTTGGCATGAAGACCAGACACTGAGGTAAGAAATGATGTGCAAGAAATAATTAACCTCTGCCCAAAGGTCCCTCATTTCACTCGAGGAGAAACCTTGGATACAGTGACTGCAATGATGACGATGATGATGAAGATACTGTCTTGAAGAAACCTATAAAGCATGGCTTTAATTGCTTCCTTCTCAAGGACACTGCACTTCAGTGTTATGGCATCAAGAATTAAATTAACTGGTCCAAATTGCAAGCATGATAAAACACAAGGTCACAATCGTATATTTCTATATCGATAAAGGTTTTGCCCCATCAATAGATGCCTGGCATCCACACTGCTGAATTGATTCTGGTTTCTAGTGTGTGCTCTGTTTCTTCAATTTTTAATTTTTATTAGCTCTTGCTCTGTTAGTTAAATTATATATACACTACAAAAGGGTACAAGAGTACTTTTTGGAGACGGATATATTCTAGCCCTCAATTTTGGTGCTGGTTCCTGAACATTATAAAATCATATTGAACTGGACACCTCACAAGGTGAGCTTTGTGATGGTTCAAGCCTCAAGTACAATGATAACAGTGTCAGAAACCTGACTTGTGCACGCTCTACATGTTCCCCAACATCAATTTCATGAAATCTTGCATTACACCTCCATATATTTTATTACATTTGCAATAAACTAGGAGATTTTTAAAACATTCATGTAGCATCATCTGTGAAAGATAAACCAGTCATTACTGGTAAGATAATCAACAGGATAAATGTTTGGCAGGTTTGAAATTTGTAATTACAACCCAGATGTCCAGAAATATAATTTTCCCAATTTTTTGGTAAGTGAATATAATTATTCTCTATTTTACTAATGGCAGAAAATTCATTAGCAGGACACTTTTAGGGACTCAACAATTCCAGGTTTAATATGCAGTCATTTTTCTAAAAAACACTAATCAAATTTGGCAGATTTCTTTTCTCTTTCCCTTAAATGCCCCCCAAATGTGATCAATTTAGCTGAATTGGTAGGAGAAATTCTTAGAAGGGAGAAGAGTAGAAAATACCTATTTTCTGATAACAGTGTTTATGACATTCTGTGTTTTTCTGGACTTACTGCTTTGCACCTTGTTTCACTCAAGCACCTTATGCTGACTTCAACTGAGGAGCCCTCCCTGTACAGTCTGGAATACCCCACATGACATCAGCTATTGTCTACCAGCAGAGACTGAGACACAAGTTTTCTGTGTCCTCTTAGGAAAATCTTCTGGATCATGCTCCCTCTCAAAACTTCCAAAGAGTTCCATATTTCAGTAACTTGAAAATTCTTAGTACAAGTTCCCCAGACAAGTTTATGAAGCAAGCAAGAATTGATATTCACCTAGACACCCGAGAAGTTAGTCTACTACCAAGATGTCAAGATGCTCTGAAATTTTTGTGAATATCAAGATTTAAGAGAGGGCTTTGCTGGTGGCACAAAGGGCTAAGTCTCATCACTATCATCAGCCACTGCAGCTTCAGTTCGATCCCCAGCCAGGGACCTGACCCACATGGTGAAGCAGACCTCTTCTGTCTTGCCCAGTGTGTTTCAGTGGATCTGACTGTTCTGCTCACCATTATGTCTCTAGTGAATCCTCTCACCCCTCCCCCACACACCCATGACCTACACCCCAGCTCTTGTATACATTAATAGACCTTTTTTAAAAATTAAGAGAGATGAGTCTGTTTGTGATGACAAATAAAAAGCATTATCTCCTCCACCCCTCAGTCTGCCTTGAAAAGAGAAGAACAGAAAGTTCCTTTTTAGGAATCACTGCCCACCTGCAGCTATTCTTTCATAAATTATTTTTCTTGATAAAAACATCCCTTTATATATATTTTTTTAATTTATTTATTTATGCATACAAGAACTGGGGTACAGGCCAGAGGTTGGGTGGGGTGAGAGGATTTATTAGAGACAGAGCAGAGAGAATAGGCAGACTGAATTACACTGAGAGGAGCAGTAGGAGGGTCAGGAGAGGTCTGGCAGCAACACCATGTGGGCCACCACCCTGGCTGGGGATCAAACTCGTATTGTGGTGGCTGCAGATGGCCTCATAGTGCTGTGCTTTTACCCGGTGTGCCACCACAGAGGGTCCTCCTTTATAATTTTTTAATAATAGTTTGCGCTAAGAAAGTCAAAATCAGACTTTTAAAAAATACTTTAAAATAGCACACTCCAGATCTTTTGAAAATTTGTTTTTTCTTTTACTTTACATTGTAGTCATTATATTGCATAGTTCTTAATTGTCTACAGGGTGGATTTTAGGACTGAGCTATACAAAATAGTGAATTCCTTAATTTTTAATCTTTGCATTATTCTTGTATTTAAAATTCAAATAATAAGTATAGGTTGTCTGAAAAACACTAGTTCAGGAGTGCAGAGTAAATTTTCTTGAAAATTTACACAGTGCTAGCATCTTAAGGACATGACTCAATGAAATTTTAACAAGTTTATTCTTTTTCATGTGCTGAATGTCGGTCATTTGCTTTGTAGCCACATAAATCTGGGTGTTAAATTAATTTAATAATTAAATGATTTTTTTTCTTTTTAAAACACCTGTCAACAATACAAAAAAAAAAAAAAAAAGAGTGACAGAAGGTTCAAGTCACTAAAATTTTAATTTCATTCCAAGTTCTTATTTTCCTCATGGCTTTTCTGCAATATAGTTTGAATCAACCTCACCTAATACATTAAAACGTTTGACAATTTCTCCCATCATTCAACAATACAGAATGACTCTTCTAGTTGTTTTGAATTTCATTTTCTGACATCAATATTGCATTGTAAACACTAGTGATGTATGTTTACATTTGCCTGCTAAACTTCTATTGCCACACTTTCTTCTAGTTTGTTTTGCTTCTATAAGTAGAATAATATTATTTGTATATATCTTCATGAGTTTCATTATAAAAATGTTAAATTTACCAAATTGTACTTTTTAGCCATTGTCATTCTATTTTTATCACCTCAAGCACTGCTATAAAAATTTCCAATTTGAGACACAGTTAATGAGTCAATGCTCAAGCACACTCCACATCCCGCCCCCCTTCAAACATAGGCAAACTAGTCATTAGCCGGGTACTCTCCTTGTAGATACAGGAATGTTTAACAGCCAGTCACTAACATTAGCATAAAGTGGAAAAAGTGCAACAGCTGGGCTTTGTGCCATGGCCCCTTGGTTTCCCAGGAAGCACAAGAAAACTTGATATTTGCTTCCAGGACCCATGGCTCATAAGCATGCCTGTGTGATTACAATCATCTGCAAAGTTTATACAAAAAAAAAAAAAAAAATGTCTCTCCTTCCCCCATCAAGATGATGACCTCATCATTTTGGGACAAGACTGAACATGACTATTCAGATCTCCTCAGGTGATCTCATGGGCAGCCAAGTTTGAAAAATTGTCTTATCCTAAGTCTCTGCAGTTTAAGCTCTGTCCTTCCCATGGACTTTGGGCTTGGGGATCAACTTCTTCTCATGTTGTAACCTATGTTTATTAACACTTTTAGAAAAATATCCCCTGAAAATGTCTTCCCGAACTTCCTTCAGGCTTTCAGGCATGGAGGTGCCAATTTTCCTTAGTTTCTATCTGCTATCAATTTTTCTTCTGATATAGTCATTTTGGTATTTTAGTTGGGATTCTGAAAAAAGGTGTGGTAAACATGACTAACGTAAATACCTGAGCTTAATTTTCATTCTAATGAATTTTCAATAGGGAATCCTACTCACATATTTTTTGATGATTTTTTTAAGATTTATTTATGCATACAGAACTGGGGTACAAGCCAGAGATGCAGGGGCGGCAAGAGGCTTCACCAGAGAGAGTGGGGAGCAGAACAGGCAGATCGATGAAGTACACTGCTGAGGGGAGCAGCGGGCATGTCAGGAGAGGTCTGCTGCACCATGTGGGTCACCTCCAGGACTAGGGATCGAACTCACACTGAAGCAGCTGCAGCCAGCTTGCAGTGCTATGTCCTAACCTATTGTGCCACCAGGACGGGCCCTGTTTGATGACTTTTTTAAGAATTCCTGTATGAATTTGTAGTATATTGATGTTGTTAATTAAGGTAGTAAAGGAACAAATATTAAAGGTTAACTGGGATATGAAAAAAATTTAAATGTTCACTATAATGCACATTTCATAGTAAGGGAAAAAATCAGAAAGCAAAATATATAGGGTTTGAAATATATAATTTTTATAGAAAATAATATTTTCCTAAGAATCTGTGGAATTTTGACAATAATAATAATAATAGTTATGGATTTAAATTCAAGAAAAAATATTTGTTTTTGAATTCCCAAAGTAGTAACAATGATACTAATAATGACAATAATAATATTTAAACCTATCGAGTAATTATTATTCGCTGAATTAGCTGTAAGCATATAGTTGGGAGGGGAGATAATTTTCCACTGTGACCACGTATTTATCATTCTTGTTATGTTTATACTGTTTTTCCTAAAGTTGCCAGCATTAAAAAAAAAAACTTAGAAATGTACATGGAGATTGGAGATTGAGCTCAAGTGTTTTGACTGAGTTTTTGAATTTATTTTGCCAAATCCACCACTATATTTCAGTTCATAAAGTAAAAATCTAAACCATTAGCGAAGGTTACTTCTTAGAACCTGCAATTCATTCAGCCTGGCCAGCAGTTCCATTCTCTGTAGCACTCCAAGAAAGTAATTAGAAATTCAAATAAAATAAAAAAGGTGTCCAATATCTTTTCCATCCTCTCCAGCTCTCTAGCACCACAGGGCTACCGAATGTCAAGAAAGCTTGTGAGCATATCACGGGCAGAGCACAGCTCCACGGATCTGAGGAAGAAGGTTTCCAAGCTGTCAGCTTTGTCTGATTGCCTTGAATGCCTACCAAGCAGAAATGCAGATTCAATGCTTCAGAAAAATTACATGAGATACCTTGTTTTCCATTTCATTTTCATGTTGTTTTCTGCTTTCCTCTAGAGGTTTAAACAGCATTCATTGAAAAGAACATGACAGAATACTATTAAAATAAGTGAACCCAAGATGTCAACGATCTGTGTTGAGCTCACCCGCTGGTCATTTCAGAATCTGCTTTGCATGGTGAATGCTGAATTTGTTCGTTGTTATGTTCACATATCGATATGAGCATAATTGTATCGTCAGTTCTAGTAGCTGCCTACCAAACAGATCCGAGAGGTTTTTCTTAATATACCACATTATTATGTGAGTTTTTTTATAACGTCTGCATTTTTTAATCATTACCTATCCTAGACCCATCTTACTGTTTCCTTACAATTACAATAGAATTTTTCTTTGTCTCGGTAGCCTAAGGAGAGTCCCAATGAGACAGGAAATGGATGACCAAAGAGAAAAGTTTCAAATCTCAAAGGCTGATCCTTAGCATTTACTAGGTCAGTCAAGAGACAAAAATGGATGAACATTGAATCTACATCCAATAGCCCAAAAAGGCTGTTAAAATTCTAGTAGAACATTGGCAGTGAGAAAATTTTGTGTAACAGCCATTACCATGGAATCAGTGACAGCTCCCAAGATCCAGTGAAGGTTACAGTGGCCACCTCACCAGGCTGTCCTGTGGCATGACCTGAGTGTTACTGAGAGCCTCTGTAGGAACACCTGCCAGTGTGCCCCAGACTGAGTGGTTTCCCAGGGTCTTTCAGTGCCAATGCTGGGAGAGCCCAGGACAAACCCCAATGAGTCGGGTACTCTGCTTCAGCTCCTCTAGTTCGTTTTTCCAACATCTGATATGGTTTCTTCAGTCTTCCATGAGACTCTGACCAACCACAATTATTTCCTAAAATGTCCTTTCCTGTTAAAGAAACAGGTGTCTGTTTCTGATTTCTGTGCAACAGAACCCTGACTGGCATAAAAATTGGCAGGCACAGGGTGTGGATTTGCCTACAAGAAACCTTGAGGGAAATCAGACAACCTGCTATTGGTTATCTGGTTAAGTGAAAACTCACTCAGTATTCAGGAACGGGGGATTATGTGGAATGGAACATTAAATTGTCACTTTGACAGTCAGAAGTCATGTGCTCACTGAGGGCTCATGGCAGGAGTTTGAGTGAATGCTGCTATAGAAGAGAAAGTATAAGGCAAAGAACTGAATGTAGAGTAACTATCGTGGATAGGTTTCTGCACATCCAAAAATGACACCTCACACTTGCTGAGTACTTGGCAAGACACTAACACACCTGAGGATTGTCCTAGGCTTTGTTATAGAAAAGGGTGATTTTTGGAAGCTGCATAGTTAAAGTAATCCATGTGAAAATACAAAGCTCCAGGCTCTGTTTTGTAGCATTCAGAAGTAGGTGGAATTCAAACACTCTCCTGTCTTCTGTGAAAGTCAAGGTATTTTTTAGCAAAGAGTGGGATCCACCGTGCAACAGACAGAGCTGCAGGGCGTGACACAGCTGGTCTGAGCTGTGTCCCCACCAAGCTGTGTCCTTTTTTGAAGCTGTTAATGACTTCTTCCATTGAAGGAACGACTTGACAAGAACTGAATCTTTATGAGATACCTCCCACTTCACAAATTCTTTTATCTCCATTTCTATAACTGACATCAGCTCCCACTTTATCTTGGAAGCAGAAGTTTATATAACAAACAATGATAGAAGCCTTTGTTCATTTAATTTGGAAACTTGTGGTGCTTGAAAACAGATCCTGTGAATATTTAGTGAAGAAGTGAAGACAAGAATGGGATTTTTAGATCAAGTGGATGGGAGTAGCATGGGTTTACTTCCCCAAAACTCTAGACCCAGGGGTCCATGTAGCAGCTAAAATGTGGATGCCATAGCACTCTATTGCCTCCCTGAGTCAATAAAAGACATTAGGGAGGGCTCACCCTGGTGGCACAATGGATTAAAGCACCACATTATGAAGCCCTCCAAAGCCACTGCAGCATGAGTTTGATCTCCAGCCAGGGAGTGACCCATGTGGCACAGCAAACCTCTCCTGACCCACCCACTGCTCCCCTCAGCAGTGTACTTCATTGATCTGACTGTTCTGCTCTCCACTCTGTCTCTGGTGAACCTCTCACCCATCACACCTCTGGCCTGTATCCTAATTTTGTATTCCTAAGTAAATACATCTTTTAAAAAAGAAAAAGAAAAAACACATCAGGGAGATTATAGAGCCAGGAAGCCAAACACTAGGTGAGTAGAATAAATAATTGTGTGAAACTTTCTTGTTGAGTCACTCACTCAACAAACTGTGGACCCAAAGAGGTCCAAGCACTCACCACTACCCCAAGGCCTTCTGAAACACATTGGTGAAGGCTATGCATTTCTGAAAATTATCTTGATAGCCACAGGGCAAGGAGGGACTTTAAGTGTTCTTCCTGACAGGATGGACAGAGAGGAAAGCAGAACTGCAGCAGCAACTTTCAGAAGTACATCTGGAGCTGGAGGCCAAGAGGTGGCTGGTCATCGGGACTTGAATGTGAGCACTGCAGAGGTAACAGAAGGCACATAAATCATCCCTGTGCAGCAAAAGTAGATGGGAATCCCACAGAAGTCTTACTTGACTATTATTTTAATGTTGAGAAACTGAAAGTAAAATTTTTCTTTTTCCTTTTTGCTTATAGTAACGGTGTATGACAGCATTGCATTTGTTTTGGGTGTTCAGCATGAGACTCAACATGTGTATGTCTCTGTTTTCACAAAAAAAATAATTTATAACACTGCATCTGATTTTTATTCTTAAATTATGTCTTAAACTCATTGACCTTTGGCTGAGAAGAGTCCTGATCATCAAGAGGATTATAACTATTAGAACTGCAAATAGAGTGTGTACTATAAATTTTTGACAAGGAAGGAGAGAGTGGAGTCCTCATAATAATAAGAGTTTCTTTTATGCCTAAGGCTGTTCAGCTTCTAGTAACATCTGGGTGTGTAGAAAGGCACCAGATGCAGAGATGCAGCTCACAGGCCTATCAGTGACTATATTGTAATATATGTCTATAAATTAATAGGTCTTGTTGGACTCCAAAAACCTCACATGCTTTCCTAGTTCTCAAGCACACAGCTGAAATGGTCTTTGATAACTCATAGACTCCTGCATTAGCTTCCTGGACCACAGACTATCATTTAGAAGCCTCCATGCTTGCTTTTCATGTTAACATATGTAAGAGTCACTGCATTCCACAGATATTACCACCACTGTGAGAGATTTTAAATTTGCAAAGGCAGTGACACTGGTCATATCCCCCAAAGGTCTCCAACTTGGCTGGTGAAGTAGATTTTAGAGATTAGTAGAGAAGTATCAATGGCAATAATCAGATAAAGACTGCAATTGCAACTGATGCTGCATATGAATGAAACCTTGACTCCTGGCAGGCACCAACTGATCTGAACCATGCTCTTTTCTCTACATCTACTTTGCTCTTGTTTTGACAGAAGACAGACTTTCATTGTTTTGTGCTGGGATTTTCCAGCTCTCTTACTTTAACACACTAATTTATTGGGAGGGTACCTGATCATTTTACAACACAAAGAACTACCTACAGGTTCAGAGCATTAACAAAGCCATGCTAATTGGAGTTGAAGAGCAAAAAGAAGTTTCTAGGAATCAAGTGAGCTGAGAGAGATGTTCCCTGCATCTGAAAGTAGAACATTCTTATGTAGTATGAGTTGATAGAATGAGGATCTTGGAATGCTCAAACAAATTCCAAAAAGTCTAATGGTAATAGTATGCCTGAACCTCAAAAATAACCTGCAAACACATACGAAATTAGAGCAATCTACTCTTGGATAGTGGGGCCTCATGCCAGCAAGCACAGGACAGTCTCACCATGGATTCAGGCAGATGGATAAAGAGAATCCAGGAGCCCTCAGTGGGTTTTACAGGCATTAATGCTCTCAGGGAACCAGGTGCACATGCACACCAGGCAGGGAGGCTGGCATGCAAGTTGGCAGCGTTGAATAGGCAGAAGGGAGTAGGCAGGCAGGCAGGCAGGTAACCAGACCTCCTATCTTCCCAAGAACCGTTACGCTTCTCTGGGGTCTCTGACATTCTCTCTTGAGCATGATGTCTGGGTCTGCCCACCTCTGTAGTTAAACATGCTGGTCTTCCCCTCACTACCACCACTACTGCTGCTCTTAGCCTCGCCTCTAGGCTCAGGTATGCATACTTGCACATGCCTGTATACACATAATCCAGGTATAAACAATCAGACACACATGCCACACATCCATGTGCCATTTACATTAGCACAATCAAGGCCACAATCGATAAGCACTGAAGCTAGTGGCATAAAAAGCCTGATTGATTCATTTACCCTACAGGGGAATAACTATACACCAGAACATCGGGATAATAAAATCTCACTGCTAAGTCTTATACCTCTTATTATTACATAAGAGGTGCTTCATTCTGGAGTCAGTGTGTAGTATATGTGTGTTGTCATCTGTTATACATTCACCACGTGACCAAATGGTCAACAGCTGTGAGTGTGTCCCAAGGTCAGGAAAGCATTCACAGTTGGACTTTCCCAAGTCCAAGCAGTGTCTCCTCCTCCTTGATCCTATGAACCAACCAATTCTATAGTCAGTCAAAATCAAGATTGAATAAAGCTTTTGAGATGATGGGGAATGCGCTGCTGTCTGGGTACACACATTTTTCCTTCTGAGACAAAGTTCTGTTTCTGGTAGAGGCTGAATGTCTGTGTGAATATCACCACACACATTCAACTGTCTGCCAGAAATGGGGTGCTCGCCCACTTAGCTCACTGAAGTCCACAAGCCCAGGAGCAAAAGAAATGATACACACAACTCCACTGGAGATCCCAGCTCTAGTCAATCTCACACACCTCTGACCTCACATGCATTCAAAGACTAAGTCCTAATTGAAGAAACATTCCATCTGTCCCAGGAGGTACTTTGCAGAAAGCTTTTGTTTTCCCAACCCATGACTTTCCTTTAGTTTTCATCCTTTTTGTTGTTTATTGTTTTGTCTTTTGTTTCCCTCTGTTCCTCTAACTTTAAGGAACAGTGTATTTAGGCATATACTTCTCACATATGCTTTAAAACTCTCTGAGGTAAACGTCAGAATTCTTCACAAGGCAAAGAAAGTTGAGACAAATTATCTTTCAGAACTACAAAAGCCCTTGCCTCCAGAACTGAAGTAGTGCTGGAAAGGAAATTCAATAGCTTGGTTTTCTGTGCCTTGCAGAGAAGTATATAACCCACTCCCCAAATGGTCATGCATAATTTCATACAAATGGGTTATCTAGCTTTAAGGTTTAAACAAAGAGCAGAACCGGCAGGGGGAAAAAGTCACCTGTAAGTTATTGAGAAGGCGGTTGACTCTCTGGGAGTCAGGATAAGGGTAATTAGCTGGGAAGTCCACACTCTAATTTGCTTGAAGAGAAACAAATGAAAAAAATTATACAGTCTGTGTGTGTGTGTCTGTGTGTGTGTGTTTACATTTTCAGCATGGCTGTTGGCTTTAATCTGCCAAGCTTCAGTATTTTCTCCTGCACTTTGAGTAAAACCCAGGTTCCACTGACAATACTGTAATACTTATTTAATAGGTAGCAGTGGGTGGCAGTGGTTTTTTCTGCTTTTTTTTTTTTTTAACCTGCTGAATTTCTTATTTCTTGCCAGATGCAGCTTTCACCTCTTACATTCACTGAACTTTGCAGAACAAGTCAGCTGTGAGATGATTTTGCATGCCTCCTATTTTTTAGCTCCCAATAATTTGTTCAACAAATAACAGAAATCCCAGTTATTTGCTGCTAGTACCAAAACCACTCAGAAACAAAGGATTCATCACTTTTAGATCTCAAATTTTGAGTGTGGTGTTATTTTTTCAACATTTTAATCTTTTTCTTTGTCAACTTTGGTTACAATGTATTTTTATATTTCACCTTTTTGTCACTTTTCTTTTCATCATTGCTAAGAATGAGGTATTTTGTATTGATGCTTTCTTTCAAAAAGTGTTATGATTATGTTTCTGTCTCTTACCACTGAGCTTGGGTCTGAAAAAGTAAGTGTAAGTGCATATGTCTCAGTGAATTTTACAAAATCATAGGAATGAGTGGCTACATTGTAGTAAAATTGAGAAATCCAATGGTAGGTGAGTGTACTCACCTGTCGAGACTGTTTAAAACACAGTCATAGAATCTACTAGAACAGATTGTTGGAACCTATGTTAACTCTTAATTCCAGAGGTACCAACCCTACCAACTCTTGAGATAAAATAATACACTTAAGATATAAATTCAAAACCACACATTCACCTCAAAAGCAGTAACACTGAAAAAGGCACTGGCAGCCCTCCCAGGCCCCTGCGAACCTACTGTTTTCCTGGCGTTCTCTCATGGTCTCTTCCTCCCGTCGCATGGCTCAGCCATCGTCACTCTGCCAGTCATGCCCTGTGACTGCGCCCTTAAGTGCTCGGCTCCAGGCACAGGTGCAACCACTTGTGCATTGTGCATGCGCACACCATACACCCGGGGTCCACGGTCAGGCATGCGCACCTTGAGCCCGCAAGCTCCACTGCCTGCTGTCGACGAGGTCCCAGGAGATAGGGGCAGAACTCTAAGCAATCTTCATTTACCCTACAGAGGTCCTCCCCACAAACTGGAACACTTAAATTCCTGAACCAATTCAGATAAAGACACTGTGTTCTAAATATGTAGAACATCTATTTTTCCAAAGGAAACGGAATCATGATCAATGTTTTTTTTTAAGCAGAGGGAGAAAAATCATTCATAAAAATTAGTCAATTCAATTTCATGGTTTATGTATATCAAAATACAGCTGGTTGACCAGATGTTTTGTTTATTTTGCTAGCTATATTATTGCCATGCGATTGAATTTCTTTCCTAATACTAATATAGTTCAGTTACTCTTTATAAAAATAAGCTCATCTGAGGCCAACTATAAATGTGTACATGTTTTTAAACGGTGGTAATTTAAGATTTGCTTAAAGGCTTTGGGAGCACAAATATGACAGTAACTGACAGTTTTCTAGAAATACCATTAGAAAGTCTACACTCTGAATGTTCATTTATAAAATATTTGACAATTACATAGTTTGAATTTCAGATAATACAATAGTAAAGATATACTAACATCTCACAAAATTTAAAGAAAGAAGAAGCTGGACACCTGGATCACTGAAGCTTCGTCGTTTTACTTTTCAAGCTTGAGAGCACCTTCCCTTTATGTCTTACCATCTTTCTTTTTCTCCTTTTAACCAGGAAGGAAAGGCCCTCCCAATGTGATTTATTCCAGACTTTAAACCTACCTCAACTCTGGCCGGAAATAGAGGCTTTGAAGGCTAAAGGAGGTCCAGATGAAAGAGGGACAGACTGTGAAAGTCCACAGAAAAATGCATGACAGAGATTAACATGTCACAGCCTCTTACTCAAAAACCCCGAACAAAATCCCCAGGCAACAGAGGCTACACCCCAAGTTGTAGATGTAAAAACGCACAGAAAAAGGACATCTGGACAGAGAGGTGGGGCTGAAGCAAGCTCAGCTGCTCTGTGTTGTCTAAAGGAAAGTTAGAAAATGTAAAAGCCTGGGAATGTAAAAAAAAAATTGTGGGGTTAGAGTTTATTAAATCGGGTGGGTGGTGGGGGTTGGTTTACGGATATACACATTGTGCTGTGTTTTGGTCAGGTACTATTTTACTGCATGCTTTCCATGTTCTGGGCACTAATATTTGTTATATAAAAATCTTATTTCACATTTTTATTAGTCTATGAAAAAGATGATATTGCCCCATGTTATGGATAAGAAACCTTACTGCTGGGAAGGAAGGTGATCAATCTGAAGTGTGAGTGGATGGAAGCAATGAGGATCATAATCAAAAAGGATGACACCTGGAATTTAAAGTGAATTGTAGTTCCAAAGCTCAGACTTTTTTCATTAAATCACAATGCCTCTTAAAGGTTCCTACTTTAAATGAGACCATAAATTATAGGCACATTCCTGATAGAGAAGAGGCCTTAAAATCTTTTATTTTGTAAATGCAACATTAAAATCATGAACTCATGGGTTTAGATATTTATTATATATTAGATTCATCTGGAGGAAAATGCATTTTTTTAAAGATTTATTTTTATTTGTGCATACAGAACTGGGGTACAGGCCAGAGGTGCAGGGGCGGTGAGAGGATTCACCAGAGACAGAGTGGGGAGCAGAACAGGCAGATCGAGGAAGTACACTGCTGAGGGGAGCAGCGGGTGGGTCAGGAGAGGTCTGCTGAGCCATGTGGTTACCTCCAGGGCAGGTGGGGATCCAACTCATGCGGAAGTGGCTTTCAATTCTTAGGGCTGTGCTTTAACCCGCTGTGCTATCAGGAGGGCCAGAAAATGCATATTTATCAGGTCATTTTCAGATAATCCTGTCCAATAGGTCTCAGTCAAGCTGTAGGTATACTGAATACAGCTTTAGAAACCCCAGTGTTGTAATTATGATTCTTTTATTTTTTTAAAGATTTTATTTATTTATGCATCCAAGAACTGAAATACAGGCCAGAGGTACAAGGAGAATGGAGATTCACCAGAGACAGAGTCAAGAACAGAATAGGCAGAAGGACTGAAATACACTGCTGCTGGGAGCAGCGGGTGAGACAGGAGAGGTCTGCTGTGCCATATGGGTTACCTCCTTGGCCGGGATCGAATTCCTCCTACAGGGGCTGTGGATAGCTTCCTAGTGCTCTGTTTTAACCTCTTGCACCCCCAGGGAGGCTCCCAATTATGATTCTTGACTGCAAACAACTAGAGCTGACTTTGGCTGATCTAGTTAAAAAGAGGAATTGTTAGAAGATACCACAAGCAGAATAAAGGCTCTCCAGAGAGGCACCCCTGGAACCTGCATTCCATGGCTTTTGTGGCTAATGGGACTTTACAGAGACTAGTTAAACATCTTGATATAGGAATGGGGAGATAATTCTGTGTTTTACAGGTGAATCCAGTGTAATCACCAAGTGAAAGATAATTCTGAATCAGAGAAAGCGCTGTGGTAAGTGTGGCAGCACTGACCGAAGTTATGCCATTGCTGACTTGGAAATAGGTGAAGGGGCCATGAGCCAAGCAATGACGGCAGCTTCTGGAAGCTGGAGACATAAAAGAACAGATTCTCCCTTAGACTCCCTGAAGGAATGCAGCCCTGCTTCCACCATGATTTTAACCCAATGAGACCCATGTTTTGCGCTACCACATGGGTATGAAAGATAAGTAAAATGATTAAAATGTATTGTTTAAACCACTGTATTTAAGGTCATTGTTTTAACAGCTGCTAATACAGAGAAGTATTGGGGTGCTCATGTTTATGTGCAACTTTTCAAATATACAAGCATATAGGGAGTCCTGTATGCCCTCTGAGCAATCTCTGCATCCCTATACCCACCTAGTGTGCCTAGGTCCGAACTACTCTTTACTCCCTTCTAATGCCACAAGTGCCTACCCACTTTGTAATGCCAGAAGCATTACAGAGATCTCTCCTTTTCTGTTGGAGCAAAAGTTTATGTTGAAAGTTTTTTCCCCATACCCCTGCTAAACACAGAGATATACTATAGAACCCAGTGCTGACCTCCTTATGAACTTTTTCCTTTGTGTGCAAATTTCCTCCCTGTCCCTTCATCCTTAATGAGCTCACAATAGATGTTCAGTGACTGTCTTTTAAAACAATGCATCATTGAATGAAAAAAAAAACAAAACTTGAAATATCCCTGCATGATTAGTCCTATTTAGTTTTAATTGATGTGACAAAATCATCCCAATAAATATATGTTATTGCAAGGATTTTTAGTGTTCTAAAAAATAAGGCAATTTATCTAAATGATTTGTGTTTTCTTTCTATTATTAATGGGGTGTGATAAGTGAGAATGTTGTTTGGGTCGCTCTTTGGCTGACACACATGAATAACACCCAATGAGGTTTCAGGCAAGAGTTGCCCTAAGAGAAATTTCATCTGTGAGGAAATGGTAACAGTTGTCTTGCTCCAAAGCTAATTTGTAAACCATTCACAAAAGACCCATAAGTCATGCCCACATGAACAGAAAAGGAAGAAAGACAACAGACTGACATCCAGATTACCAAAGGTAACTCATGATATATCCAGACTTGTCTTGTCTTGCTAGAAATGATTCAGCTTAATAACAAAAGAAAACTGGACTGATTTTGAAAGACTCATGTCTACTCCACCTTTTCTAATTTCTAATCTCAACATTTTGGTTGAAATAATGTCACTTTTCTGAAAATGGATGAAGCTCTAGGAATACAGGATATTTTATGAGGCTTTTTTTTTAACTCTAGAGGAAAAGGCAGAAAAAGATAATTATTTATGACTAAAACATAATTTTATTTAGATCATTTGTAAACTAATACTTTTGCAAAATTATAGTACTGATTGTTTTGTATGGTGATGCCAAGTCAACAAATAAAGCAGGATGAAGTAAAACAACTAAATTATGGGAATTTTATTTAAGAGGTGGGAGAATTTGAGAAGTTACTAATTAGTCTACAAATAGAAAATTTAGCCTGCACCAAACCACATACCATATACAGTAGTAAACTCTACTTGTTTAAAGGATTTAAATTAAATGAGTATAACAAAAATATTAAAAATATCTATAAATACAAGTAAAAATAAAAATGAAACAGTTTATTAGAAAATATATATGTATATAAATGTTCACTTTCTGTCACATAAATTCTTCCTTCAATACACCAAAAAAAAATTCCAAGTAGAATAAACCAATATATCTCACTGTGTCAAAATATAAAATTTTACATAATACATTAGTTAATTGAAAGCTTACTTTATAAATTTATATTTTGAAAAAATCATTTCTACCTTATTTTTAAAAAATACATGTAAATGCTATGGTATTTTAATATAAGTAAGATTTAAGCCGTCAATAACATATTAATAAGTATTTAATGAGTCAGTTTGGTCAATATATGCCAAAAATGTAAATGACCCCATCCTTCAATTTAGAAACTCCATCTTTATAATTCTTCAGTAAATATTTTCACATGTGCACAATAATATAAATATGAGGGGTTTTATTTATTTTTGATGTATTGAATCATATTTTTAAAAAGTTGGAAACAACAGAAGTGTCTATCCAAAAGGAATGTTTTTACATATATAAAATTTAATAATACAAAATATGAGGCAATCGCTTAAAATAATGAATTATTTTTAAATTGACAATGAAATGTATCCAGAACATGTGCTTAAATATAAAGTCAAGTCTCACAACACACATATGATTGTATTTATGTTTAAAAAAAGAAGATGTGTAAAGCACGCACTTGTGAAGACACAAGAAGAATATTGGCCAGTGGAATAACAGGATATTTTGTAAAGAAAAGAGAATGGAAAACTCTATTTTTCCATTCAATGAGGATTTTTTCAAGAAAAGAAAATGGATAACTCTATTTGTATGGGATGCTAACATTTTAATATCTTTAATATGAAATATATGTATTTTTATGTTAGAAAAATAAAATCTCTTTTTAAAATCTTTTTTTTTTTTACTTTGAGTTAGAATAAAAATATTGATGGGAATATTCATATATATTACCCCTGGCATCATGGTATTTTTTTTTTTTACAAGAAGGTGCCATTAGGACTCTGATCACTAAATACATTATGTAAATTCAATATATGATAGAAAAGAGACAATAAATATAAGCTTCTTGAGATGATTGCTACTAATGGTTTACTAATAGTTACAACTTGGCAATAGCCAATTTATGGAATCAACGGAAGAGCCCAAGCACAGATGAGTAGATAAAGAAGATGTGGTCTATGTACACAGTAGAGCACCACACAACCAAAAAACATTAAAAGGGAAGGTGGGAGGGAGGGAAAAAGGAGGCAGGGAGGAAGAAGAAAGGAGGGAAAGAACAGGAGAGGGAGGGGGAAATCTTGCCATCTGAGACAACATGGATGGAACTGGATGATATTAGACTAAGCAGAAGTCAGAAGAAGGAAGACAAATATTGGATGATTTCACTCATATGCAGATATAATTTAAAAAAGAAGAAAAAAATGAACAGACAAAATTTTACCAAAACAGACCCTAGAAATCTTATGTCAAAATTGAGGTTATTGGAGGAAGAAAAATACACACACTTGGGGAGGGGTCCTACTTGTGATGGAGGATATGGGTACCTTGGGGCGCGGTGGGATGTGGTAACACACATTTGAAGAGTTAGACATCGCTACCCCTAAGTCACATTCAGTG
Organism: Condylura cristata; assembly: GCF_000260355.1. Classification (NCBI taxonomy): domain Eukaryota; kingdom Metazoa; phylum Chordata; class Mammalia; order Eulipotyphla; family Talpidae; genus Condylura; species Condylura cristata. The sequence continues at coordinate 12,240,141 of NW_004567114.1, forward strand.
TTGTCAACCAACACTACCTCAATGTAAAACAACAGATTTAAAAACTATACATGATATATTTATCCGCCATTTGGGCAGTTGTTTTACACTAAAATTTAAAGTATAAAAAGAACTTATAACATTAAAATGTAAGAGAGCTAACGCACATCTCAGGGTTACAGAAAAACATCACTGGGTTGAGTTCACTTATAATATTTCTAAGATTGCAGAAACAGAAGGAAGAAATTCTTCAAGACCCAGTGTGACCGACAACAAAATAAAACGACATGGTGAGCCTCAGCCCCACGGCGACACCTCAGGAAACTGACAGACTCCAGGCAGTGCCGAGGATGGGAACACAGAGGTTGACAGAGTCTGCCAGATGCTGCGTGAGGGACAGGAAAAATGGACCACAGTTCACTATCTGTTTCCTGTGATTAGCATCAGCAGCTCCTGTCACTCCCTTTTCCAGATTAATTAGTAAAATCTGGTGTGAAGAATTTCAATAAAATGTTTGTTCGAAAGGGGGAAAAGGAACATCTGTTTCAGAGTTGTTTCCCCCCTTAGTAAAAACATGTATGCTTGTGATGTTGGCTGTTTCAATTGTGTCTCTGCTTACATTTGTTTGACATTACAGCAATGTTCAAAAACAGTTAAATGCAATATTATTTGGCTCTTAGTTTATGATGTTTTTCTTTTTCTGTTTTTAGCCTCAAAAGGTCAAGACTCAATTTTTTTGCCCTTTCTCTCTTCCTTTTTTCTGTTTCTTCATCCCTACTTTGATTTGTCTTTCTGTTTTCATTGTAAAAGCAGCTCTTGATGTCATAAAACAAAATCGCTTACTTAGCATCAATATTAAGGGTAACACGTTCCATGACACCACACTCAAATGGAACCATGCTTCACCATGAAAACAACTACAGCCCAAAGGACCGGGGTGGATAAGGTGTTAAGTCTCAGCACTATTAAATTATCTGCAGCCACTGCAGAACCAGTTCAATCCCTGGCCAAATAGCTGACTCAAATGGCACAGCAAACTTCTCCTGACCCAGCAGCTACTCCTCTCAGCATTGCATTTCAATAGATCTGCCTATTCTGCTCCCCACTTTTCTCTGGTGAATCTGCTCACCCCCATAGCTCTTGCCTACACCCCAGTTATCACATGCATAAATATTTAAAAAAATTAAAAAAGAGAATAATTAGATGAATAAACCAACACAGCATCACTACAAACCACGAGTTCCATGATTTTAACCTTTTCCCACTTGTTTTAAGAAGGTATCAGGTGGCTTTGGGGCTCTTTAAACAAGGATGTGCCACTTGAGTCTTGTATGAGATCACTTCTGCATCCATCAGCTCATAGGTTTTCCAGTCCTATTTGCCTGAGCCTATTCACTGAATAGCTTTCTCTGCCACACTCATCTCTTGCCAGCTCTATTCATCTACCTAAGAGGTATCACACCATATCCCTCATCTAGCAAAATATAATTCAATAGCTTTTTTACTTAGAAATTATGCACACATATTTCTACCACTTGTACAAAGAAGTACACATAAAACATTTGTATAATGCAAGGACAAAGAGTTGAACTTCTAGTGATTCTCACCTATAACACTTTAAGATGACTATGGTATATCTCTGAATAATCAAAGAAAGGTAAATCTAAGTATGTAGAAAATTGGGTATGTGTCTTAATGTCAATCTATGCACAATAGCAGCTTTTTTTACATGTGATGTCATCAAAAACTAGTCTGAGAAATGGACACTCCAAATAATTTAGATTTTTAGAAGCATGTTCTTGTGGTAAAGCATAGCACCTGAAGTTTGAAGATGTCCTTGTGGTCATTTTGAAATCTGTTTCTCAGTCTTTCAGGGGCAGCTAAAATCTGCTAATTGCTTCTCACATGATGCAGTCCAACAAATAAGGAAATATTAGCACATATTTCTCCTAACACCCAGCATTCACATTCTTAGGAGCATTCATATCTACAAATGTACAAAGTCTCAGAAAGGTGGATAGTTTCATGTACGCCAAAAATCAGAGAGGACTAGATGATTCCCTTCATTCTAGACAGGATAAGGGGCAAGGCTAAGAAAACATACCCAAGACTTAAGAACAACAACTATCTGTAAATTTAAAGGTAAAAAATAAATGTACAGATAGCTGAAATTAACTGTTTTGACCTTAACAGTTTATTTTCCCGAATGGATCTAACAACACATGTAAATTAAATTATTAGGTGCATAAAGTGAGAATCTTAAGTTTTATTTACTTTTTCTTCACCCCTCCTCTCCCCCTTCTCCTTTTTTTCCTCCCCCCTCTCCTTTTTTCCTACTCCTCTTCTCTCTCCCCCTCCCTCTCTTATGTTGAGGGACCATTGGTTTACAACATTCTTTGTGATTCAGAAGGAGATCAGTTTCTCAGATGCATTTTTCCATTCCATACTCACCAAGTAGAGAGATACACTATTTTTTTTAAGATTTATTTATTTATGCTATCAGAACTGGGGTACAGGCCAGAGGTGCAGGGGCAATGAGAGGATTCACCAGAGACAGAGTGGGGAGCAGAGCAAGCAGGTCAACAAAGTACACTGCTGAGGGGAGCAGTGGGCAGGTCAGGAGAGGTCTGCTATGCCATGTGGGTCACCTCAGGGATGGGGATCGAACTCACACTGAGGCAGCTACGCCAGCTTTCAGTGCTGTGCCCTTATCTGTTGTGTTACCAGGGAGGACCCATAGAGAAATAAATTAAATTTACCCACAATGAGTAAAATATAAGATAGGATGCATTCAGTGCTAACAAATCTGTAGTTATATTTGCAGCTGGCAGCACCATGTGGAACACTTTGAAATGCCATGTTTGTGTAGGCTACATATCCTGAAAATGTGAATCCAAGAGACTAAACTTGGAACAGATATGACACTGTGTCAGCTGCAAAGCTAATTGTGGGCAATTCTGTCCTCTGACAAGTTCAACCTCTCTGCATTAGAACTAATTTAAGTTGTGAGATTTGAGATTTAACTGGAGAATTTCATTAATTTTTTTTCCTCCAAAATGTTTTTCTTGTATATTTACTTATTGAAGTAACATCAGTTTACAATGCTGTGTATGAGTCAAAGATATAATATCCACCATTCTGATTATCTAATTTTCACCTTAATTTTGTTATTATACAAATTGTGAAATTTTAAGCTTTTAAGCAGAAAATATTTTATTAAACTGCATTGTCAAGTGTTTGGAAGAGGGCCAAGGATACTTAATGCTGAAACTTAAATTTGTGGCACAAATGGGAAAAAAATTTTCTAAGAATATATTTAACCAACTTTATTGTTCATTGAACTAAATTTTCAAAAATCATTCCACAAATATAAAAACAAAATAATAATATTATGTTAATTTGTATTTAAGAGAAAATGGCATACATGTTAGCAAATATGATCATCAAAATGAACTGTTCCTAAAGACATATACATACACACACACACACACATATATATATAGTGTGTGTATATAGATATATACACATATACATAGATAGATAGATAGATAGATAGATAGATAGATAGATAGATAGATAGATAGATAGATAGATAGATAGATATACGAAAAAACTATAAATGTGCCATATTCTAAGTAAGGCAACAATAAAAGGAGTCATTTTCATAAGAATTTCAAAATTCTAGAAATTTAAATATACCCCAAAATAACTGGATTTTGAATCAGATGTAACACAAAATGTTTGGAGGTAAAAAATCAGAAAACTAGGCCCTCCCTGATGGCACAGTGGGTTAAAGCACAGCACTAAGAAGTTAAAGCCACTTCAGCATGAGTTCGATACCCTCAGCAGTGTGCTTCATTTGTCAGCCTGTTCTGCTCCACACTCTGTCTCTGGTGAATCCTATCACTGCCCCTGCACCTCTGGCCTATATCCCAGTTCTATATGTATAAATAAATAAATCTTTTTT
>NW_004567114.1:12249650-12251175 GCF_000260355.1 Condylura cristata
AGGTCTTTGAATCACTTTGAGTTAATTTTTGTGTATGGTATGAGGTAGTGATCTAGTTTCATTTTTTTTGCATGTAGCTTCCTAGTTTTCCCAGCACCATTTGCTGACAAACTTTCTTTGTTCCATTGTATCTTCTTTGCTCCTTAGCTGTCCATAAATCTGTGAGTTTATATCTGGGTTTTCTATCTGATTCCATTGGTCTGTATGCCTGTTCTTGTTTCAGTACCATGCAGTTTTATGCAGTTTTGATTATTATGGCTTTATAGTATACCTTGAAGTTGGGGATTGTGATGCCTCCATTCTCTTTCTTCCTAGTCATGAGAGTTTTGGCTATTCGAGCTCTTTTGTTGATCATTATGAATCTCATCAATATTTTTCTATTTCTTTGAAGAATGTCATTGAGACTTTTATTGGGATGGTGTTAAATCTGTATATCACAAAAAAAAATCTGTATATCACTTTTAGTAGGATGGTCATTTTGATGATAATTCTCCTGATCTATGAGCAGCGAATGTCTTTCCACTTCATGGTATCTTCTAGAATTTTTTAACATTGTTTTGTAGTTTTCTTTGTATAGGTCTTTTACCTCTTTTGTTAGACTGATTCCCAGGTATTTGATTCTTCTTGTTTTTATTGAAAAGGGGGCTTTTTTTTTTAATTTATTTCTGTTTCTTCTGATTGGTTATTTGTGTATAAGAAGGCCTCTTATTTTTGTGTGTTGATTTTATATCCTGCTACCTTGCTAAACTGGTTGATGGTTTTGACTAGTTTTTCTGTGGAGATTTTAGGGTTTTCGATGTAGATTAAGATATCATCTGCAAATAAGGTCATGAACTGTCTTCATTTTATTTCCAACATTAAATGCATTTTTTTGTTTGTTTACAGATAGGCACCACTGAAAATACTTCTATTTTCTTTCTTTCTGCCTGGTAAATAGTATTATTATATAATTTTTAAAACTAATTTATTTGTTTATGCATACAGAATTGGGGTACAGGCCAGAGGTATAGATGCTGTGAGAGAATTCACAAGAGACAGAGTTGGGAGCAGAACAAGAAGATCAACAAAGTACACTGCTGAGGGGAGCAGCAGGTCAGACAGGAGAGGTCTGCTATGCCATGTGGTTCTCCTCCCCGGCCAGGGATCGAACTCATACTGAGGGGGCTACAGCCAGCTTGCAGTACTGAAGTTTAACCCACTGCACCACTTTCCATACAATATTGTAATCAGCCACGTGCACTATAAAAGGCCCTCAAGGTCAGATTAAAAGTGCAGTGATAGGGGCCCTCCCTGGTGGCACAGAGGGTTAAAGCACAGCACTAAGAAGCTTAAACCACTTCCGCATGAGTTCGATTCCCGCCTGCCCCGGAGGAGATCCACATGGCCCAGCAGACCTCTCCTGACCCGCCTGCTGCTCCCCTCAGCAGTGTACTTCGTAGATCTGCCTGCTCTGCCCCCTGCTCTGTCTCTGGTGAATCCTCTCACCCTCCACATCTCTGGCCTGTACCCCAGTTCTGTATGAATA
>NW_004567114.1:12251405-12264286 GCF_000260355.1 Condylura cristata
CAGAGAAATCAGATGGCACTCAGAGAGGAGAGAGATTTTACTTTTCACACCAGCCGGCTCAGTGGAATCAGTCCCAAAAGACTCAGCCTGAAATTACAGGACTGGTAAGGTTGTATGCAGTTTGTATGAGGAAACTTACTGTTTCATTTATCACAGCATAAACATTCTTTATTGTTCGGGAAGGGGATCAGAGTAGCTATGGATATCCCTGTGAACAGGGAGTGCTGTGCACCCAGAAGCTCTCTGCTCCAGCAAGCAGCAAAATCAAAGCAGCAGATTCACCCAAGTAAGAGGCTTGGAATTGGAAAAGTAGCAAAATGTAAGCAGACCTGGGAAACTTCCTGCTTCAGTGTGTCAGGAACAGTTTGTCTTAGTGTCCCCTACTTGGCTCAGCTACCACAGGTGCTGCTCGATGCTGGAAGCAGTCACCCTTTCCCTATTTAAAAAAATATATATTTATTTATTTATTTATGCATATAGAACTGGGATACAGGCCAGGGGCTGTGAGAGGATTCACCAGAGACACAGTGGGGAGCAGAACAGGCAGAGTGATAAAGTACACTGCTGAGGGGAGCAGTGGGCGAGACAGAAGAGGTCTGCTGTGCCATGTGGATCAACTCCCTGGTCAGGGATCAAACTCATGCTGAAGTGCTATAGCCAGCTTCATAGTGCTGCAACTTTAACCTATTGCACCACCAGGAAGGGCCCATCATTGCCTTATTACATCACTTTATGTATTTTCCTGATTGTCAAAGGTAAGACATTTCTAGGAAATACCTTAGGGCTTCCCTGGTGACCTAAGGGGTTAAGCCTCAGCATTATGAAACTATAATCAGCCACTGCAACACAAGTTCTACCCCCAGCGAGGGAGCTGACCCATATGGAGCAGCAGACCTCCCCTGTCCTGCCCTCTGTTCCCCTCAGCAGTGTATTTCAGATTGCCTGTTCTATACCCCACTCTGTAGAGGTCTGGATGTCCTGTTCTGCCACCATTTTGTTACCTGCAGTTTTACATTCCTACTGATTGCCCTGCAATCAGTCATAGCTAAACCTTACAAGTTGCCTTTCAGATCAACCAAGAGCAAAGCTTGATCACCCAGCAAAGGGTGTACAATGTGAGGTATGACAAAGGGGGGCCCAGGAGGAGGGGAAGGCTGAGGACTGATGCATACTGGACCCCAGAAGCTGATCAGCGGAAGCCTTGTTGATAAAATTAAAGCCCCGAATTGGGGAACTAGAACTTGATCTCAATTACAATACAGAATTGGCATGAGATGAGAAGTTCCCTGGAGGGCAGACTCACAGCCCCTGGTTCTGTAGCTGACACAGCACATTTCTATTGTTGCCCCTCTCTTTTCTCTTTGTCCTCCTTCCCCTCACAACTGATGCTGTGTGATTATTCCATCCATAAAGAGGCCAAGATTTTCTCTTCAGCAGCGTCCTGCATCCTACAGCTGCTCCATGACACCCGTTTGTCAGTGTGGTGTGGTGTTGTTAACACAACAATTCTGTCTCTGGTGAATCCTTTTACCCCACCTGCACCTCTGGCCTATATCCTTGTTTTCATAAAATAATAAATAGAATAAATCTTAAAAAGTAATACCATTCAGGGCCTTCCCTGGAGGCACAGCAGGTCAAAGCACAACACTACAAAGCTAAAACCACTTCAGCACAAGTTCAATTCCTGCTCAGGGAGGTGATCCAGACGGTGCAGCAGACCTCTCCTGACTCGCCCACTGCTCCCCGCAGTAGTGTACTTTATCAGTCGGTCTGTTCTGCTCCCCACTTTGTCTTTGGTGAATCCTCTCACCACCCCTGTGTCTCTGCCCTGTGCCCAGTTCTGTATGCATAAATAAATAAATCTTTAAAAAGAAGTACCTTTCAACCTTACTCTCATTCACACATGACTAAGGAGAATCAGTCTTTCAGCAGAAGAGTAAAGATCAACAACACACTCCTGTGTTGTTGTATTTCACAGCACAGTGCCAAAAATAATGCCACAATATTATTGGTAATATCACATCCCACTTGTGGATCAGCCTCTTCCTTTCCTTTAAAATCAATGAGAAGCCCAAACACACTGACAAAAAGTCCCTTCATTTTGAAGCAGGAGGTTACCACGCAGTTAATTCAATCAAATATCAAGGTTAGTCTTTAGGAAGGTGAAAGTAAGGATAAAAACAATGCCTTGCCTAGTGCAATTACATTTTACTGATTTCATTTTGATTTTATGTGAATATCATCTTCTATTCAGATTTGAAAAATACTATTTTGAAAGTCAGCCTTCATTCTTCCAATTTTGTTTGTTTTTTAAGTTAAGGAAACACTGATTTACAACACCCTTTCTTGCTAGGAGCTGAATCATTTCTTCAGATGTGTCTTACCACACCTTGCCTACCAGTAAGGCTCTAGGACTTCTCCACCATAATCCAGGGACCCCCACCATTTTTTGATAAATCAATGTCTTCTGGCTTTTTTTTTGTTTTGCTATTGTTGTTAAGAGAAGAAAACTCCATAATTAGTGCAACATATATTCTAAAACAAAGATAAACTAACAAAAATGCTTCATTATAGATGAATAATGTAGAGCCCTACAATAACAACCTTTGATATTTTCTTATATTTTTCTTCGCTGTTTTAAAGAAACAGTAACATGAAGCTACCAACCCATGAGAAATTGATCTTCATTACTTTAATGTAATTAGTTCTTAATTCCCTCTCTAGTTTCTCTGGATCTGCTTAAGTTTTGAAACTAATTCAAAGCAAAGTTTTAATTATTACAACATGTAACTTAATGGGAGTTCTTTAGCATGTCAGTGCAAACACCTAACAAATCCCTTTCACCCTCATCCTCTGATGTCTGTGTTTAATTTTCAACTTTCTAAACCAGGCATGCATTTGCCACAGAGCATAGAAGTAAGGTAATCACTGTTACCCATTAACACACATCCTGGACCTGCCATTTTGGATCTCAAGAGAAAGAAATCAAAACTACTTTCACAGACTTTGGAGGTAGCAGTCACTAGTTAGCCACTGAGGTTACTTGATCCATTCAACCAGCACAATCCCCTGCTCTCATTCCACACAATATTGTATTTGGTCATTATGCAAAAATTCAGCACATCAAGTCTAAGTGTTTTACAAACTGAGAACCAGATCTTGTGGTTCTGGGAGATGAATAACTTGTCTTTTAGTTCTGATTCAGGTACATTTCAAGGTATCATAATTCCTTTGGGTCATGAGAGTCTGATAAATTATAGCTGTAAGTTTACTGGGAAGGTAGAAACAGGAAAACCAATGGCATTCTCCAATGTATATAAAGCGGATTGCAAAAAAGGGAAAATTTAATTCATTTTTCTCCCTCAATAGCTAATCTCTTATTACTCAGCTAAATTCAGTCTCTTGTTTCAGTCCTTTATAAAAAAATGGGAAAACAAATTTAGCTGGGTATAGTATGCATTCCAGGAATGGCATGCTAATTAGGAATTGACAAATTGATCCCAATAGTCTTCTAAGTGAGTATTTGCTTTCGGGAAATTCTTTTCTTTATTAAGAGACAGAGAGAGAGAGAGAGAGAGAGAGATTAAAATTATGTTTTCACAAAATCAGTCTCTAATGAATCTAAGTTAGATAGTAACATTAGTTAAATCAAAACTTCCCAAATCACAATTCTGAAGATATAAATTCATCTCCTTTATCATGTCTTTTTGTTTAACAAAGGATGCAGTAGAGATATTAGTACTTGGAATTATTTAAAATAGTATACAAGTTACATTTGAGAAAAAGTTCATAAAGTCACACACATAGTTGCACTTGAACCAAAGCAGGTAGGAAAGTGTGTGAGGTGAATGAGACAGTAAACATAATGTGCCCTTCATCATGACTGACAGAGCCCAGCTGGACCCAGTCTTACCTCTTTTGTCATAGTTTCTGCTTCTCTCTTGTCCTTCAATCCAACATATGAAGTTTCTATTTCCTCATGGCTCTTAAAGAAATGAAATGAAACTATCATTCAAAATGAGGTGTGGATTTTATTGATAGGATAGCAGGGCATATCTTGGAGATATTAAATTAGTAACTTCAGGGGATAATCAAACTTAAATGCAAGAATGTAATAACCATAAAATTCCAGAACTAGTACTGAAAGACAGACTGGTAAGGAAATAAAAGGAAATGTGCATTTGTAAAGTAACTCCAATGAGCCAGATATCATACTAGATATTTAACCACTCACTGGCACAGAAGTTTATGAAACGTAGATCCTAGGATTTTGGATTGAAAAAAAAAAAAAAGACCTAAACAAAGCTGACTCAAATTGCCTGTATTCATCATAGTTTTCTGAACTCAAGTTGTGCAGGCCTTAAAAATGTTTGTCAGGGAGGGAAGTGCACGGGACTATGGTGGTGGCACAGGGGTGATTTGGTGATGGGAAACCTGCGGGGATTACAATCGAGATGGAAAAAAAAAAATGTGCAAAATGATGTAAAAATAAACTTTGTAATAAAAAATAAAAAAAAATTTTATTTTTTTATAACATGATGATCTCTCCCAGGAAGTCAGTAACCCACAAACAGTACTACAAAATTGGCCATATATGTTCTAACATATGGTGTTTGTTTGTTTGTTTTGTTTTATTTTTTCTCAGAGTTCCTTAATGGACAGAATCATGAACTCACAACCTAGACTTAAGATGGCCAGTCACTATTATATATAATTACAAAATCTTTTATCTTATATAATAAAAAATGGAAAAGTAAATCAATTATTTCAAATTAGACTCATCTTTAAAGCCTCTCATGTACAGCTGTAGCAAAATGCAATTTCTTTTTTTTTTAAATATTTATTTATTTATGCATACAGAACTGGGGTACAAGCCAGAGGTGCAAGGGCGACAAGAGAATTCACCAGGGACAGAGAGGGGAGCATAAAAGATAGATTGACGAAGTACACTGCTGAGGGGAACAGCGGGCGCGTCAGGAGAGGTCACCTGCACCATGTGGGTCACCAAGACTGGGGATCGAACTCATGCTGAAGTGGCTGTGGCTCACTTGCAGTGTTGTATCCTAACCTGTTGTGCCACCAGAGAGGGCCCCACAAAATGCTATTTCTAATACTGAATCATGATCATGAATCAACAGCTGAAACCACTCTTAAAGGTCCAGTGTACCCCTTCTTAATATCTACACTCAAGAATGAATAGTGACACTGTGAGTTTGAAAAGCAGACCACCACTACATTCCAGTATCTGCTCTTTTACTAACTTCTAGTCACCTAATTTTTTTTTTTATTTTAAAGATTTATTTAGTTATACATGCAGAATTGGGGTACAGGCCAGAGGTGCAGGGAGTGAGAAGATTCACCGGAGACAGAGGTGGGAGAAGAATAGGCAGAATGACTGAAGTACACTGCTGAGGGGAGGAGCAGGCGGGTCAAGAGAGGTCTGCTGCACCATGTGGGTCACCTTCCTGGCCAGGGATTCAACTTGTGCTGCAGTGGTGGAAATAACTTCATAGAGCTCTGCTCTAAACTGTTGCACCACCAGGGAGGGCACTCTCATAGCTTTTTAATGTGTAAAGGGAGTTCTCTGTGCTTACATTCTTTCTTATATAAATTTGTTCTTAATAGAATCAATTAAATAGAACTAATGCTTAAATACCCATAAGAATGAATGTGATGGTTCACATGGGAATTTTATGGAGGACTACACCAGAGAGGAGGAATCAAACATTGTACAAAAATGAACAATGATGTAAATACACACACACACACACATACAAATTATTTATATTTATTTATTTAAAGAATGGATTTGGTTGTCTCTTATAAAAATAGATTCCTGAGCATCCCCAAAGGAAAATTATAATTCAGTACTTTGGGATCAGATAAAGTGATTTATTTGTTTCCCCTATTCCAATTGGCCCTATGGCCCCACAATTTCAGCTGCAGGGTCCTTAGCCTTAAAATCACTGCAAAGTTATTGGAAAATCCGACCAGGTTATTTACAGTATGAGGCATGAAAAGGAAAAAGAACATAGATTCCCAGAGGAAGTTCCCATCTAGCAGAGTAGAGAATCCAGAAGCCTTAAAAGATACGTTAATATGCATGGAACAGATGGCAAATTAAGGGTATAACCAAAGAAGATGAATATTGAAATCCATGGGCAAAAGACGGGACCACAGACCATTGTGGTCAGGGAAGATCTACTTTATTCAATGAGCCATAAACCAGATTGTTTCTAAAGTATGAAACCATGAAATTCTGAAGTGCATTCATCAAAACAAAGGTTCCAAAAGCTTCCAAGGATCACAGGGCAGAGCTGTGAAAGATGAGTTTGCTGCTCACATCTTTTTTCTGCCCTTTGAATTCTGAATATTTTGTGCCTCCTGACCCTCCCCTTCTAACTTGCTCAGGCATTCAATGAAATGCAGAATCTGTTTATTTATTAATTTCATTATTAAAAGTTTTATTTATTTATGCACTTAAGAACTGCGGTACAGCCAGAAGAGGGGGGGGGCGCAGTGAGGATTCACCAATATAGAGTGGGGAGCAGAACAGGCAGGTCCACTAAAACACACCGCTGAGGTTAGCAGCAGACATTTCAGGAGAGGTCTCCTAAGCCATGTGAGTCAGCTCCATGGCCAGGGATTGAATTTGTGCTGCAGTGGCTGCGGGCAACTTCATAGCGCTGCGCTCTAACCAACTGCACCATCAGAGAGGGCCCCAAATCCTTTATTCAATAAGTACTTTACTTTTTTTTTTTTAATTAAGGTAATGTTGGTTTATAACCCCGTATTCAAAATCTTGCTCTTAGGAAATCTGTTTGATATTCTTAAATTTTCACTTGTTTTACATTGCAATATTTTACTTTACCTTTTTAAATCACCTCTTCATTCAGATAAAATTTGCAGAACTAGTGGTACATAAAAAAATAATCTAATATATTGAGGATTAACTGTAAAGAGATTTTCTTTAGCATCTATAAATATTTTTACAAAAAATGCATTTACATAAACCTATCAACTCTACGTCATTCATTAATAAGTTCTAGCATAAGATTTGACTTTTCTTGGAGTTCCTGCACATCTATCAATCACTAGATAAAGATTTATTGTAAATTTGTTTACAATAGTTTTTGAAGATACTATTGTATAATATAGAGTGCATAATTTATTCTTAAAATATTAATTTGTCTACTTTGGGTTTATTTTATTCCAAAACATGATCATAATACATCTTGAGGCATAGAAATCTTTAGTTTATTTTTTACATCATTCTAGATGTTTCGTTAAAAAAAGAAAGCGTGCCCAAAAGGAAAGGGAAAATACCATATGGTTTCACTGATAGCAGGAGTATAACGGACCAGGAAAGAAAATAATAATAATGAACAGCTATATACCAGAGACATTTTGTGGGGGTGGAGCAGGGAATGGGATCAAAGACAGTTGGGGGAGGAAAATGCACTGGACTATGGTGATGGCACATGGGTGATGTGGTGATGGGAAACCCAAGGGGATTGAAACTGAGATGGAAAAATGCACAAAATGATGTAAAAGTAAACTATTATGTGTGTGTGTGTGTTCTAAGTATTTAAGTGTTTGATTAAAAAACAGTGTACGTGTATGCACTTTAAAGATGTGTGCTGTTCATGGGTGATTTGGTGATGGGAAACCCAAGGGGATTGCAACTGAGATGGAAAAATGCACAAAAATATGTAAAAAATAGGCCCTCCCTGGTGGCACAGCGGGTTAAAGCACAGCACTAACAAGCTAAAGCTGCTACAGCATTTTCAATCCCTGCCCCGGAGGTGACCAATGGCGCCGCAGACCTCTCCTGACCCGCCCGCTGCTCCCCTCAGCAGTGTACTTCGCCATTCTGCCTGTTCTGCTCCCCACTCTGTCTCTGGTGAAGCTTCCCGCAGCCCCTGAGCCTCTGGCCTGTACCCCAGTTCTGTATGCACAAATAAGTAAATCTTTTTTAAAAAATGTAAAAATAAACTAATATAATAAAAAAATAAAAAATAAATATGTGTGTTGTTAAGCACAGACGAGACAAGTGCCAAGTAAGAATTTGCATAAGAAACAGCGAGGAGCTTGAGTACTTCTACTTTGTTACAATTGGTGCGTAATTTTATTCTTGATTCAAAGATGAAAAGCAAAAATTAGAATCAGAAAGGGAAGGCAGTTTGCTCTAGCTAAAAATGGTAGTAAGTAGGACAAAGTGCAAGAAAATCTTGCGTGAATATACGTTTTCTATCATCAAAACTCCAATGAGGAATCAAAACACTATCCACAATTACAGATATGTATAGCACAAACCTAAACTTAAAAATGTAGTTAAACAAATATTAATGATGTTCTTATGAGTTTATACAGATAAGCACATACATCTATAAAACACAAATTGATATGAAATATTAGTGAGGTGCTCATATGAGTTTATACAGATATGCACGTGCATCTATAAAATACAAATTGCATATGTAAACTTCTAAAACATGCACATATTTGGGGGGCAATGATAATTGGTGACAACGTAGTAGTTACCTAATATTTTTTGACAACATTCAGTCAGAAGTGCAAAGCTATCTGCATTGTGTAAACGTATTCCAACACAGTAAAAATAATATGTGCAAGCACCTTTAACCTTTCCTATCAGTGAATTAGAATTTATTTTCAACAATGCCCACCAGGGGGTGCTGGCACATTGACAAGGAGAGAAAACATCGTCCTTTCATATCAAATAAAATACTAGCAATTAACCCTCTTCGTAAGAATCTATTTCTGTAGAGAATTTTTAAAGAATAGAACTTACTCACGAGTGCTGGTTCAGGGTGATAATCCTAGGGTAAAAAATTAGAAGTGCAAGTGAACTGAAGTTTTATGCATTTTCATATGTTTTAGGAAAGTGCTTGAACTCAAAAATGTATTTGGATGAAACAACTTTGGTATAAACTGATTTTCACTAAGCTATTTTTTAAATTCACATGGCTCATTTGTGTTAATCTATCTATGTAAAATTTATATATAAATGACTAAGGAAGATAATTGGAACCAAATTTCTACCATGTTTTAGTAACTTGGAAGGTACAAATTTAGCAGTTGCTTTTAATCAAATAAGAGACTAACTTAAAAATATGGAACACTATTTAATGACATTGACTAAAATAACAAAGGCAATTGAATTACTTCTATCTTAAAATGGTGAATTCAATATAATACAACAACAAAGTGTTAAGTATTTTTGATACAAGGCAATCTCAAATGAACTGAAATTTCTTGAGGGAAGAGCATTTTAATGGTAAAAATTGGCTGCAAATTTAAGATCTTCAATAGCAACAATCTCCTTCCTCTCTTCATCAAAGATGCTTTTTTTACCCATGGAATTCAAACCATTCAACCATAAGGAAAATCTATAGTCTTCCATTTGTGGGCACAAGCTATTTGGCTGAAACATCCCTTATTCAAGCATTTCCAGGTTTGGCTCAGTTGATCTGGAGTGCAAAGTACTCTCAAAAACTGTGTCCTTGATTTTAAAGACAATCTTCCCAAACAGAAGAAAAACATTCTTTGTTTCAAAGTCCTTGAGAAGTTCTTCTCTCATTTTTAATCGTTGTCCTTGAAAATGTGTGAGAAATGACAAAACCTGTTAATTCAGCTCATGAGGGGAAAAGTGAGGGCTTTATAGCAGGTTGCTGTTTTGTTTCATAAAATCAGCATCAAATGATTCTGTCTCCAAATGCTTATGGGATTAAATTTCCATTCTGGATTTATCCTGCATCAACTTATCTCAATTATTTTTTTCAAGCCTACATATATGCCCAGTCCATTTTACTACGTTAGATGCAAAAGTATATTGACCTTTCTGTCGTTAGTCTTATTACCTTAATTTATTCACTATTGTCTCTTTCAAGTTTAAAGAGATCCTCAACTAATAATCAAGCACTTAATGAGGACATTTGCATTCACTCAATTCAGATCCTACAAAATCTCAGACTTTAATAGTATCTTTTACCCTTCAGTCAGATGAGTCATATGAAATATTCAACCCTATTAGTATATGCAAATGTCCCATTCTATTAACATTGCAATCAATCAACAAATATTTATCAAGTGTTTGAGAACATAGAAGAAATGATTCTGCCTCTTCATCTTACCCTGTCTTCATCCTTCCCAACTTTATTTTTTTAAGTGGAAGTACATAGATTTTAATGTAAATTCTTCACAGATGATGTATTGTTTGGCAGCAAACAAGTATAAAATCAGCAGTTAAGTAAGCTGCAGCTTTATCTTCCTTGGGTGACGGTGTGGCCGGATGCTTGCCCGAGTGGGGCTCTGCACAGGTCTTGCTGGGGTCCATGTAGCACCTGCCTCATGGTCACATGGGGCTGCTGCTGCTCCAGCCAGTAGCTCTGAGTTCCTGGAGAGAATAGCCAGGTTGTGGGGTCTTCTGCTCAGTCCCTACATCTCTGTGAGTCACCCAGCCCAGGGCCACCCTCGTAGCTCCTATGACTGCAATACAAATTTGGCAAAGACTGACAGTAGGTTATATCATCTTCTCTTCACCATCAGGTGAGATTTATAATGAAATTTTAGTCTCATGTTCTGGATACAGTATGCCAACGGTGAATTTTAGCTTGTTTTAGCTGAACTGTCAACAGCATTGGATGGTATCCATTTTCTATTTCATAAACTATGTGTTTTTTTTTTCTCATGGTTTCCCATACTCCATGCTCCTATTTCTTTTTCTTTTAATTCATGAACTATTCCACAGTCTTGCTTACAGCCTAACTTATTCCTTTCTCTTATTCTCAAGCTAGCAATGGCTCCTTTGAGAAACTTGAAATGATGTGCATGTTTTTAAAAATGTATTCAAGTAAAATTGAAGTTCAGTAAACAAACTTTACATATTTAAACCACATAGTCATGAAGCTATCAATCTATCAAAATAAGGGGCTTTGCATCACCTTAAACAAGGTCCTACAGCACCCCCATGTTTATTGCTGCTTTACTCACAATAGAAAAGACATGGAATCAACCCAAATTTCCAAAAGTAGATGAATGATCAAAAAGATGTGGTACATACACACAATGGAATATTACTCAGCAATCAAAAAAGATAAACACATGCCTTTTGCAGCAACATGGATGGAGCTGGAAGGGATCATGATTAGTGAAATAATCCAGAAAGAAAAGGAAAAAAATAATGGATGGTTTCATTCATAGCAAGAGTATAAAGGACAGGGGTGGGGGGCAGGGGAAGGGAATAATAATGAACAACTATATACTGGATACATTTTACTGTGGGTGAAGTGAGAAATAGGATCAAAAACAGGCTGGGGGGAGAAGTGCACTGGACTATGGTGATGGCACACAGGTGATTTGGTGATGGGAAGCCCACGGGTATTACAACTGAGATGGAAAAAGACTCAAAATGATATAAAAATAAACTATTATTTAAAAAATAAAGTTCCTACTGATACTGCCCTTATAGAAATTTCAATCTAATGACAAATGAGTGTGTGTCATATGAGAGGCAGCACCGCACAGTGATCACTACTGACTGGTACATAATGATAACGGTAATTTTATAGACATTCAGAGAAGGGAGAAATTATGTAAGATAATTACAAGTAGTTTTCATCAATACTTATTCTAAGTATTTATTGCATTTTACTTGATTATTCAGTTAATTTTTCTCTTATACTATCTCTAGATATTAATAGAATACATGTAGTGATTTCTCGGTTTCAATTCCTTTGGGTTTTATATATGGATACCATCTCTTCTTCTCCATTGACTCATTTATCATTCCTCATGCCAAATAATCTTGACCTTTTTTATTCTAGAGGTTGTCACAATATAAAATAATTTCAGAGTTAGAAAGGATCACACATCCCTTTTTGCAAACTCCAAGAGACTGTGCAATCTATCTCCCCTTTTCTATTTTACCAATAAGTTTTGTGTATTTTTTATTTATATTAGTAGTCCAAGCAGGTATAAGGATGCCTTTTATTACTAATTAATAAGTTATTACTTATTATTAAGTTATTACTTTTGAAATAACTTAAATGTGACTCCTTATGCCAGTAACCAAAAAATTATTTCTTAATGCTTATAAGTTCATTTGACTTTTGGTGTTATTAGATGTTTAAGCACAAAGTATGTCCTTGTCTCTTCAAATTTAAATTTGAACTTAAATATAGTATGTCTCATGCTCAAACTTTGCATGAGACACATTATATTTATTTTTGAATTTTTGCTTGTTTGTTTTTCCCTCTATATGTCAAGCCTAAATTTCCTTGACTTGTTCCCAGAGTCTGTCTTCTTTAATTTACCTTCACCCAAATCCTCCAGATTAGTAGCCAGAGAATGAAAGAAAGAATACTTATTTTTCCATGATGTATCAGATTGTTCTTATTGGACCTTGTGAATCATAAACTTCAAACAATGACCATGACCCTGTGGCTAGAATACACTGCTGTGTATCTGGAGAAGAGCCAGCTCTACAAACAACGGAGAGGGCAAATGTATATCAGACTCACAAACCTCATTTACTGAGAATCAGCAAGGGGCTTTTGCCAAAAGAAATCTGGGTTCACAGGGAAAATATACATTGGACAAGGAATATTCTTTTTAGTAGAAAACTTTTTTTAATATTTTTAATGTGCCCCCACTTTTGATATGATTGATGCATAATGATACAAAATAAACTATAAATTTAGCTATGTTGAGAAGGGCTGTATTGTGTTTTATCAGTCAACTGATACACTCTCTACTGTGTGAGATTTGAATAAATATCACATGACAATGTATGGGACAATATGATTTAAGGGACCCCTTGCAGCAATGGCACAGCAAAGGGAACTGTTGACAATTTCTGT
>NW_004567114.1:12265876-12289885 GCF_000260355.1 Condylura cristata
GAAGAGATGCTGACTATCCTCCAAATTATTTCCTAAAATTCAGGATTTTTTCACCAAAAGAACATAGTTTATAAGTTTAGACATTTCAATGTATAGCTCTCTATAAGCTATCATATAAGACCAAAGACAATTTGAGCATTAATTTTAGGGGAAATAACATTTTAAAGAAGGTAATGTACAAATGATTGTTAGTAACATTTAGTAAAGACAGTGAATTCCCCTGCTTTTATATTTTTTTACCCATGTCAAACAAATATAATTAAGCTGATCATAGATAAGTAGATAAACTATGTTTTTTTATGTGCATGAGAATGCACATTAAAAATTGCAATTAAATGTTAAAAATCCAGAAAGGACAGCTGAGAGTTATGCCATGAGACACTTGAGTTGCTTAACGTTGTCAATATCAAACTGCTGAGAGTCATCGCAAATCTCCATATCATCAAGAAAGAGCACTGATTCAGAACTTCAAGACTTTAGAAAATAAAAAATAGGTTTATATAATGCTGAGAAAATTCTGGAAGAAGTCTAAAATGCAATCCTATGCATTTATTCAAATGATAGTTTCTGAAACCTAATATTTAAAATTTTATTCTAAAACTTGGACAAATTATTTGCTTGCTCAGATGGAACATTAACAATAAGGTAGAATTCAATTCAACTGTATCACTTATTTGTTATGTGACTTGGATAAGTTATCCTTCTCTGAATATTGTTTTATGGATGAAGAAACAGATGAATACAAACATAAATGCAAACCTCAGAGGTTTGCTGATGAGGCAATGCCTATCAAAGTTTGCCAAATTCAGGTACTAGTTTTATCATTAAAATACTTAAGGTTGGCAATCAATCATCCTTATTGTGAAAAAGTGATAAAACTGAAAAACAAAATTCTTAACTACGAATACAGAAATTTGAATTCCTGGCATAATTGACTATTAACTTATTATCTAATATTGAGCTAAGCATTATTGGAAGTATTGAATTCATCATCTCTGACATACATACATATATTCATTAATATACATTGTTCATTAACTCCATTAATAAGTATAGTAATTCCTTATTACATGCATAATATAATCGTCAATATCTTTATAGCCCATGAGTTCTTTTTGAATCCTGACACTGATCTTATAAGTAGGGCATTTGATATGTCAGGGACTCTACCAACTAATAGCAGTACACTGACTAAGCTCACTCATAAACTGACCTGTGCTTAAAGAGGTAGTCACTTCTGTGGAACCATGACAGCTGTCTTCCTTCATTGCTAATTAACTTTCAAAGCCAAATCAAGTCTCTTGGAAAGTTCTGCCAGGTAACTTTCGGATTCTTGCTTCTTGATTTTTCTTTTCTTCCCCTGATCCCTCACCAATCTAAAAGAGTTTTTCTGCCTTATTGCATTAATATATATATATATATCAGAGACTACATTTTACTGGTATGGAAATATTTTATAATTTGCTCAATAGAAAATTCCTGATGTTTCTTGTGCATGTTTGTAATGTTGGATGTTGGATCACAGATATTTGTGATGTAATTAGAATGCAGTGGTGATAAAATTTTATAGCTACCAGTAATGCAAGTTAATGTCATCTTATAAGAAAATCTCACATAATCTTTGTCAGCACTTTTGCTAAAACATCCCAAATTTTAGTCCTTTATAAATCAGCAAATAGGAATTTTGATGGAGTGATGCCGTTTTTAATGAACAGTGACAGTGGCCCTCCCTGGTGGCTTGATGGGTTAAAACACAGTATTATGAGGCTGTGTACAGTCACTGCCGCCGAGTTCAATTCTCAGCAGCAGACTGCACCTGGCCTGCCCGCTGCTCCCCTCAGCAGTGTGTGTCAGTACATCTCCCTATTCTGCTCCCCACTGTATCTCTGTTGAATCCTCTCACCCCCGGCACCTCTGGCCTGTGGTCCTGTATGCATAAATAATAAATCTTAAAAAATAAATAAGTAAAAGGAGTGACCTTGTCCAAGTTTAGCTCAGACATGCAACAAACTGTTTATCTTTGGTATTCCTTTGCTTCTCTTTGTTGACTATGAACTTGTCTAGTCGATTTGATGAAAAGTATGCAAAGATCAATTTGGATTAACTCCAAACCTCAGTGAAAAAGCTGTGAATCAACTGAGAGAAGTACTGCTTTATCAACTCTTGTTCTTTTTTGTCTGTGGTGTGATAACATCATGTATATACATAAGAATTTATCACTGTAATTTCAAAACCTGTGAATGTCTTATCTATACTCAGAAAAAACTCATACAATTAGAATCTCTTTATTCATGTTCTGAAATAAGTAACCCCTAAGAAGATAGTCAGCAGTTCCACTACTGGGTCAAATTCAAGAAAACAAATTCTGAGTGTATGAAAAACATCTGCATATAAAAAAAGTGAGGGAGAAGAATGATATAGCAGTGATCACAGAGTTGAGTCAATACATTAAACCAGAAAAGAACATAAAATAATAAGGATGAGAATTCAAGCCAGCTTGAACTATCATTTTATGATCTTAGAACACTGGTTTACCAGAAAGAGTAGCTAATTAACTCATTAGCATTGGAACATATGCAATGACTATCTACTTGTTATCATTAATAATATTTCATTTTTGTCTCAGAATGAGCATAAAAGCTCATTAATTCTCACATCTAATGAATTTTAGAAAGCTACCATGATGGTGGGCCCTCCCTGGTGGTGCAGCAGGTTAAACTGCAGCACGATGAAGCTATCAGCAGCCACGGCAGCACAAGTTCAGTCCCCTGCTGGGGCAGTGACCCACATGGTGCAGCAGACTTTCCTGTCTCACCTACTGCTACCGTCAGTGGTGCCTTTCAGTCAGTCAGCCTGTTTTGTTCCCTACTCTGTCTCTGTTGAATCCTTTCACCCCCTGTTCCTCTGGCCTGTACCCTAATTCTTAAATGCATAATTTAAAAAAAAAAGTTATGATGATCTCTATAACTGCAACAAGTAAATATTTAAATAACTTAATAATGATACCCTTGGTTGAAATGGTTGCAAATCTCTACAGTTGAGCTCTGTCTAAAACTTGAAAGATACAGATTATTGTCACTCAATGCTTTCTTCCCTTCACTCCTCATGTTTCATTTTCATCTCCTTGTCCATCAACTCTCCTCAGCCCTCCCATACATTATGTCATCTTTTTATATGACTATTTCTCAGACATGTCACTATCAAGGCTAAAGGTGTCAGGGGTCCCTTTCCTAATAAAAGAGGACTTCCCTCAGGGTGAAGTCAAAGTTCCACCACACTCAGACACAGTGATGGCCTGAGTTGGATCTCTGGCCGGGGAACTGACCCACGTAAAACATCAGGCCCCTCCTGTCTCTCCTGCTCCTGCCCTCAGCAGTGCATTTCAGTAGAGCTGTCTTTTCTACTCTGGACTCTCTTACTGATGAATTATCTCAGCCTTCCTCCCCACTGTTGGCTTACACCCCAATTTTTCTGTGAAAAATAAGTAAACAAAATCTTAAAAAAGAAAGTCCATTCTGGACTAGACGAGAAAATAATAAGAATAATGTACAGGCATATACCAGAGACATTTTGTGGGGGTGGAGTGGGGAATGGGATACGAGGGGGGAGGAGGGAAGTGCACAGGACTGTGGTGATGGCACATGGGTGACTTGGTGATGGGAAACCTGCTGGGATTACAATTGAGATTAAAAAAATGTATAAAATGATGTAAAAATAAACTATTATATTTTTAAAAATTTTAAAAATTAAAAAAGATTTTAAAAATTTAAATAAAAGTTTGGAGAAGTGAAAAAAGAAAGTCCATTCTTTGTTTTGAAAACAATTTAGCAAAAAAAAAAAATAGCAAATGACTATTGCATCATAAAAGCTTAGATTTATCTGGTGCCTTATAATTTACAAGTGCTCTAATACAAGTAATATCATCTGATCTTTACCACAGCCATTACAAAACAGTGAAATAAAAGGACTTGTTGAAGTTGTACAATTAGGACATTTCACAAGCTATAAGCAAAACATAAAATTAGGAAATTGTTTTAATCTGGTACTTCTTTGACCAAAGGACAATAAACTCAATGTGTTCCAACCACTATTTTCTATATCCTGTGACTGTTCCTCAATCATAAAACATCATTCAGTTAGTACAATTATGTGTTTACATGGTTGGGGGAGGAGGCATAAAAGACTCATCCTCAAGTGGTAAAAATGTTATCCTAAATGAAAATGTTAGATATGTTTTGAATAGATAAGTAAAACTAGTTTGCCATAGTGCATTTTTCTTCAAGAACAAGTTGACCTTAACTATGATTCTAAGATGAGTTACCTTGAAAAATCCTAAGAAAGTATTATTTTTCCCAAAAATATTATTTTGTTGTTCTATTGGTAATATTGGCGATTTCATCGTGTTTCCCTTTGTAAATATACAGGCATTTCAATTATTTTGCTGGCAGAACCATTGAAATATCCAAAACAGGTCAAATAGTTACTTTTTAAATACCCATACACTTAAATTATTAAAAAAAGTAAACACTGAGTATTTTCAAATCATGAAAAAGCTGTATGATTTAAAGGAGAATTGAGACTACTCACTTAAAGTTTTGAGGGTACTTTGAATATTTGGTTATTTTAAATACATGAGATGGGGCCGTGCCTGGTGGTACAGTGGGTTAAAGCACAGCACTAAGAAGCTAAAGCCACCTCAGCATGAATTCGAACCCTACCTGCCCCGGAGGTGACCCACATGGTGCGGCAGATCTGCCTATTCTGCTCCCCACTCTGTCTCTTGTGAATCCTCTCACCACCCCAGAACCTCTGGCCTATACCCCAGTTCTTTATGCACAAATAAATAAATCTTTAAAAATATACATATATGAGATGTTATTTCACAGTCTATGACAGGTCTTTTTATTCTTTTAACAACAACTTGCAATTCATATATCTTTGCTTTAAATTAAGTCCAACTTACAGTTTTCTTTCATGGGGAATCCTATTGGTATATTTTAAATCTCTTCCCCCCAACAGAAAATGTATGTAGCTCCCCATCCCATTGTAGAATTTCTGTGGTTTGCATTTTTACAGTTTCAGTCAGTAATCTATTTTGAAGTAATTTTGTGGTTGATGTAAAGAAAATATTTATATCCCTATATTCTTTGCATATGTGTATTCTATTGCTATGATGCTACTTGAAGATCCTTTCTCTGTTGAATCATCATGGTTCTCTTGTCAGTTACGAGTTGACTATATTTGATATGTCTATAACATATCAAACATATGTCTATAACATATGTCTGTTATTTTTGTCTATATATCTTTTCTAGTATCACTAAGTGTCAGTTTCTGTAGCCTTAGGTTACATGTTGAAATCTGGTAGGATAAGTGATTAAAATCTGTACCTTTGCAATATTAAATTTGGTATTTTTAATTTTTGACAACCAAATGAACTTCATAATAAGTTTGTCCCACAAAATAGCTTGCTGATATTTTGAATGGCATTATATGGAAATAATACTAATTTGCCTTGAAAAGAATTGTCACCATAATATTTAGTAGTCTGATCCATGAGCACAGAATATGATTATTCATTTAGATTTTTAAATTTTACTAGTGTTTGATAGATTTCCATACATACATGTGTGTGTATATATTACATACAGTAATATATATATATATATATATATATATATACACACACACACACATATACACATTTTATGAGAAATGTTGTTTTATAGTTTTTTCTCATCTGGTTATGTTTTCAACTGTATGCATCAGGTAATAGAAATTGAGTATATCATCATCTATTGCAAAAAATTATGTACATCTGGTTAGGAATGGGGTTTTGGCTCACATTTGCTGGGGTTATAGATATTAAGAGATTTGAATTCCTCTAGCATCCTTGTTTTCATCTCCCATTGACTTTGGGTTTTTCTATTGATATAAAATGGGTTGTGTCCCACTTCAACAGTTGAAGTCTGAGCCAATATGACTTTATTTAAAACAAGGAAATAATCCAGGTACCATGAGGCCCTATCTACTATGATTATAGTTTTTGTAAGAGACACCAGAAAGCTCAGGCCCTTCATCGCTGTCATACGAGTACACAGGAAATGGGTTGTCATCCCCACACCAGGAAGATGGTTCTCACCAAAAACCTATTTGGTCAGTACCTAGATTTTGGGCAACTTCCCAGAACTGTGAGCAAATAAAGTTCTTCTGTTAGGCCAGTCTGTGGTGTTTTGTTAATTCAGTCCAAACCTACAAATCAATCTATGTAGTCTACTTTGTAGTCTATACCCAACTACCTCGGCTGTCATGGACAATTACTGGAGTCTAGATAGTATGCACTGCTATGGTGACCATATACAGTGCAAGAGAAGCGTGATTCTTTCTCAATCTTTCAATACACCTGGGTTTCTCTTCTGCAACTTCCACAAGTATTTCTTCTCCTATCTCTCACATCCCTCCCTTTCCAGAGACTGGAAAATAAGGGGGGTAGAAAATAGTGGGGGGAGGGAATGTCCATGGATATTGGCCAAAGTTCTGAAAAATTATTTACTTCTGGGTAGAATACCTTTGTTATGGAGGAGGCTTTGGACATATTTAAAATTTGTTATCTTTCTTTTCCCTCATCAGAGCCTTAGGAAGGGATATTCCCTGATGGCCCCGTGGAGAATTTGGTGGAAGGTCAAAAAACAAATTCCGTAAAAATTCGGAAAGTTCCTCTAAGTTGGTAGCTATGGGGATTTACTTTCTCACTCTTATATCAGTTAACTTTTAGCAAAAATTCAGCAGGGTGACCACAGAAGTTGCTGCCCACATGCGCTCCTGAGGCGTTTGCTCGAGTTCAGCAGGTCTTGCCTGTGGCTCTGTAGAAGCTCTGTTAGGGTTTGGACTGTTAAGTCTCTAACTTTATTTGGTCCAAAGTTTATCATTTTATGAGGATAGAAGTGACAAATTCTTTTGCACCAGAACAGAAAACAAAACTTCTATTCTTTGAATTTTTCTGTTTTTAAATTTGTATAATGGAACATATCATTCTTATCTGTTTAACTAACATTTGTTCTTTTCTCTTCTTTTTAAAAATAATTTGCATAGGGCCCTCCCTGGTGGTGCAGCGGGTTAGAGCACAGCACTAAGAAGCTTAAGCCACTTCCTCATGAGTTCGAACCCCACCTGCACCGGAGGAGATCCACATGGCGCGGCAGACCTCTCCTGACCCGCCCGCCGCTCCCCTCAGGGGTGTACTTCGTAAATCTGCCTGTTCTGCTCCCCACTCTGTCTCTGGTGAATCCTCTCACCCTCCGCTTCTCTGGCCTGTACCCCAGTTCTATATGAATAAATAAATAAATCTTTAAAAAAATAATAAAATAAAATAATTTGCATTATTTTTATTTTACATGTCTCTTATATAAGTTACTTTTGATGTTTCTATTTTGCTATATTTAGTCAGAAAGCAAGCCTTTGTATCCATTTTTAATTTCTCTTTTTTTAATTTCTTCTATTTATTAACTCCACCCTTCATTATTTCTTTCAGGTTTTTAGTTATTATTTTTGTAAGTTTCAGTAATTTGTTTTCTTTATTTCTTAATCAATATTATTTTTCAAGGTTTTGATATTTTTCTTACACACTAATTTCGCTGGATACAATTGCTTCTGAGTAATGATATATTTGATTTAGTATTTTGGTTTCTGTGAAATTCTGCTTTCTACATTTTTCTTTTAGTCAAGAGTAATTTAATGTGGGGTATATTAGTGTATTGACTGCTTTGAGGAGGATTCTTTGGTTTCAGTTTTATTACTAACTTATAAAATTTATTTGGTATTATGAGTAGTTTGTCACAACCTAATACATGGTTAATAATCGTGAACATTCTATGAAAGGTATAAGGGAGGTTCTGTTTTCTATTTCTATGGTCTTTAGAATTAGTTATATATTAATCAGTTCTAGTTAGTTTATTTTTAAATTTTATTTTCTTACATGAGAAATTCTCATAGACTGAAAAAGATTGAAAATCTCCTGTTAAGAGCAAAGTCTCTCTGAATTCCAAAGTTTACCCTTGATATTTGCTTCATAAATGTTCATGTCATATTATCTAGCAAAGAGTTTTGGAAAGGTCTGCACAGGCTGCAAACAGACTACTTCCTTTTGTTTACATTTGCTTAACACACTTCTGCTCTCCCTTATTTTATACTTCCTAAATCATTGTCTGATCGGTGTCTCTTTACTATAGCCTAGATTCATAACACAGATATGGGCTTAACTTGTGTCACATTTTATAAATCTTTTTTTAAATGTGCATTTTTATTGAGTTTATATCTGTAGTATGGATAATGTGTTTCTTAACAAGCTTTGTCAGAAAATTTCGGGTTATAATTATATTGTTGTGTCTGTGTGTACAAGTGTGTGAGTTTGCTAATACACAGTTTGCATTCAATGTGTACTTTTAACATTTAATACAATACCATTAAGAATTTTTTATTTTTAGATTTATTTATTTATTCATACAGAACTGGGGTACAGGCCAGAGGCTCAGGGGTGGCGAGAGGCTTCACCAGAGACAGAGTGGTCACCTCCAGGGCAGGTGGGAATCGAACTCATGCAGAAGTGGCTTTAGCTTCTCAGTGCTGTGCTTTAACCCGCTGCGCCACCATGGAGGGCCACCATTTTTTTTTTTTAAAGATTTATTTGTGCATACAGAACTGGGGTACAGGCCAGAGGCTCAGGGGCGGCGAGAGGCTTCACCAGAGACAGAGCGGGGAGCAGAACAGGCAGATCTACGAAGTACACTGCTGAGGGGAGCAGCAGGCGGGCCAGGAGAGGTCTGCCACGCCATGTGGTCTCCTCCGGGGCAGGCGGGAATCGAACTCATGTGGAACTGGCTTAAGCTTCTTAGTGCTGTGCTTTAACCCGCTGCGCCACCAGGGAGGGCCCACCATTAAGAATTTTTAAGCTCTGTCTCTATTTCTTTAGGAACCCATTACTTAACTAACATGAACATTGCTAAATTACCTTTATTCTTCTACATCCCTCAATTCTTTCTCCTCCTCTATCCCAATTCCTCAATATTTAATTGTCTAGACAATTATACATGTCTACATTTATAGGACAGGACTTGTCATCAGAGGAACACTAAATTCGATTTAGCCTTACTCCTTTACCCCTTTTTTCTCTCACATTTTATGTTATTTTTATATCATCATAGAATCTGCATTTACATTATTTAGATACATAATCTCACATTTATTTTAGTATTACATTTACATGTAAACACTTTCCAAATGTCCAACCAATCCTTCTATGTGATGTTTCCCCAGACATCCTTTGATTGGTTATAATTTACTTTCCAGTGATGTTTGTAATAAGAATCCTGGGGAAACCATTCCTCGATTTCTGACACGTCCATAAGTATTTTTAGATACCATAAAGGGAAGATTGATTCCCCATACACTCCATCACTGACACAATTATGCCCTGAATATCTGATTAATGTAAAATTATAACATTAAATATTGCCAGAAAAATTTGATCAACCTGATATTTTGCCCCTGTATAAATGACACGCTTGTGAGGCTTCACATCTACACAGTCTCAGCTTGCCCTGTCATCATGACATTCCCTCTTCCCACACCAATTACAAAATGAACACTCAACTAATTTTTGAGTAAATTTCATCTTTATCAGAATGGTTCAACTGGTTGATCTTATAGATGAATATTTTGTGGGTTTTAACTCTCTGCAATATCACTTCTTAAAAATAAAGACATCACATGATTTTTACCAAAGAAATAGAAAACTATAAATCTAATATCTGCTGGTTATGAAATTGAAGTCCCCTAAAATGCTTTTCATCTAAAGTATGCCAGCACAAACCAACATATTATTTCCAAAGTTACCAGATTCACATATATTCCTTTTTTTTTTTTTTTTTAAGATTTATTTATGTATGTATCCAAGAGCTGGGGTACGGCCAGAGATGCAGGGGGTGAGAAGATTCCCCAGAGACAGTGTGGGGAGCAGCACAGGCAGATCTTACTGAATACACTGCTGAGGGAAGCAGTGGGGAGACAGCAGAGGTCTGCTGCACCATGTGGGTCAGCTCCCTGGCCAGGGTTTGAACTTGTGCTGCAGTGGCTGTGGAGAGCTTTATAGTGCTGTGCTTTAACCTCTTGTGCCACCAAGGAGGCCCTCACCAATATTGTCTTCTATACCCATATCATAGTGAGGTCCCTGGCATATAGCATTAGTGTTTTCCAGTATTTTTTATAGCTTATTACAAAAACATTAGAATGAAACTATCTTATTCTAACATTTAGTTCATTTAATGTATTAAAATCAATAATAGAGCTATGTTTTATATTCATAAGAAGATTACTGGGATAATTTCTCCTTTTCCTTATCTTCTGCTGTTGTCCATAGCTTATTTTATCAGGGATTTTTTTAAATCTAATTATTTACCATTACCAGATTTTAATAAATAAAATATTTTCCCAAGTTATTCATTGAGTACAGACTATGTTAAGTATTTGTCTAAGTTTTGGTGACATAGCTGTAAACAAGACAAATAAAACCAAAGTTCTTCCTCCCCGGACAAAGCATGAGGTGTATCTCCGGCCAGGGAGCTGACCCACATGGTGCAGCAGACCTCTCCTGTCTAATCCGCTGATTCCCTCACAGCGTATTTCAGTGGATCTGCCTATTCTGCTCCCCACTTTGTCTCTGGTGAGTCCTTTCACCTCCCCACACTCCTCTGGCCTACACCCTAGTTCTTGTATGCACAAATAATTAAAAAATAAACCTTAAAAACAAAGACCCCCTATTGTGAAGACCAGTGCCCTGTCATGACATAGCTGTGAGCCAGCTGTTGAGAACATCAGGCACTACTGGTTCACAGCTGCCTTTCTTGGTAATTGCTCTCACCTAGGAACCTGTTAACCTAAGATCACCATTCCCACGCCTCACCTCACCCACTGGCAATGACCACTCTGAAAGTTCTTGTCAGTTCCAGGCCTTTCTACAGAACCAACTAGGTCTCAGTTGTTGCAATCTCTCAAAACAATGAACAAAAGGAAAAACAGCACTGCTAATTTGAAGGTTTTTTTCTTCAACTTCAACATCCCTTCCCAAGGAAATTTACAAGCCTCCTGTGACACTTTCATTCCATTTGAGAAATAAGACAACGAACAAAAAGGTAAATAGCTGGTAGTGGCCAAAATTCAAGAGTCATTATCAAGCATTCACATGAAATAGAAGTAAAATGTGTAGACTTTAGACTTAACTCCTGAGGCTCCTAATATCAGCAACATTTTAATAGATTCTTTGCTGCTCTGAGGTAAGCAGATGTTGTACATGAAAATAAAATTAGAAGACCCAAATGAAAGAAAAAACGGGATCACAGGATTCTAGTTGGGAAATGCCTAACTAGTGACAGCAATAACCTCTGAGTAATAAAATATCCTGTCACGACGAGAGGCCCCCATAACTGTACTCTAGTAAAGTGGTGATAATACAATTTATGTTTTCATGAAATTAAGAAGCTTTAAGCTAAGGCTACAAGGCTATAGGAACCACTTTTCCCCAGACCCCTTTAAACTTTGATAATAGCTCCTGATAATATTTGCTCCCTGGCCATCTCCTGCATGTCTACTCATTCTACCAGGTTTATGGCAGGACAAGAGTCCCCCTTTCCAGAACTGCCTTACATTACACCTCAAGAGAAAGCAACCAGAACTCCAGCCATAAAAAGATATAGCCTTGCAACTCTTTTCAATTTCAGCTTTGTTTTGAAGAACATACCCCTCAAACAAGTTGAGAAAGAGTGAACACACTTGTAACCAGTAATGATGAGGTCTCCACAGCCATCTGGCTGTGCCCAGTGCTTCCTTTAGCACTTCAGAAACACTTCCAAAAGTTTCTTTTCAGCAATTCTACATCCCAGAAGTATCTCCAAGGCTGGTTAAACACTTTAGTAGTCTTGCTGACTCCACAGTTATTACTCTTCTGTGGCATCATTAAATAAGTCTGATGTTTACAAAGTGGAGTATGTACCATAGGTAAGTACTTCCTCCTGAGGGAAAATACACACCTTGGACTCCTCTAATTGGAAAAGTAATGCCACAGGCACTAACTTGCCTAGAATTTTCTCTTTTTAGTGAAAAAAAAAATATTAGCAAGAAAATTGCTAGTTTTAAGACATTTTCCGTTGGTATTTTTTAAAAATAAGCTTAAGGAAAAGGGTCAAGAACTCCTAATTAATGATGTCATAGTAACTCCCCCAAATATTTGCTTTATCATGACAATATTGAGTGACTACACATGTTGTAATGTGAAAAGTTTTTTAAATATGTGTACAGAATCCACTATGTTGCTTAAATCACATGGGCTCACAAACCCAGTTAATAAAACAATGTTAGGCATTACTCCATATGTCTTCATTACGGTATTGAAGCTTTGTGTTAACCATCTTCAGAAATGCCTTAGCTAATATAGATGTGTTCATCAATTTCTATTCATCTATTCAGATAATATTGTGAACCTCCCCAGTTACAGTCTTATTTAACTAAGATGTATGAAGTCTATCATTTAACTGGACTAGTAAATCTTTATATTCCACTGACACTTCTGTAGCCAGTAGACGTCCTCATGATGCCTTTCCTTGGGGAAATACAGTAGCAAATAACATAAGACTGTTTGCAATACATTAAGCTAAGACTTACAAAAGCAGTGGTATTTTCATAATCATAAGTGTTCCTTAATTGATGCTTAATACCAAAGCTGTACCTGCACATGGCTTTACTATTTTATTATCTCTACACAAAGAGAAATAAACACCTGTTGAGTCCTGCAAGGTTCCACACTATTACAGTCTTGGTAGAAACAGAAAGGTTCATTTGGGGTCACAAGCCCCTAGAAGTCAGAGGAACTTCCTGGAGGAATACAATCCAGTCTTTTCCAAGGTTGGCTTCCTGCAGAGACTAATTCAGCATGCAATTAACAAAAGTGCCTTAACAAAGGGACGTCTCCCTTATGGAAATAGAAAAACTCAATGGAACTTCTGCTGGAAATTGTTTTAAAAGGGCAATGTAAATGAGTACATTTTCCAATTATTCTGAAAATTGCTTTTGAAATTATTTTTTTAATGTTGCAAGCCTTTTTTTTAAATATATGTGACACTCAGCTGTTCTTATAAATCCAGAGGTGTCATATTTGATGCTTGTTTTAAAAAAAATGAATGTTTTCTGTGTTCCTAGGGGTCATCATTATGAATGTCAAAATTATTTAGGCTCTGAAAGAGGATACAATGGAACAAAGAAAATTTGTTCAGCAAGTGGTGCTGGGAAAACTGGGAAGCTACATGCAAAAAAATGAAACTAGATCACTGCCTCACTCCAGTCACAAAAATCAACTCGAAGTGGATTAAAGACCTAGACATAAGGACAGAAAGCATAAAATACCTAGAAGCAAAGATGGGTCAAACACTACACGACACACACTTCAGCGACATCTTTAAAGACAGAGCACCCAACGCCACAATAGTGAAGGCAAAGATAAATAGATGGGACTACATGAAGTTAAAGAGCTTCTGTACAGCAAAAGAGACATTACTAAAAACAAACAGACAGCCCACTAATTGGGAAAACATTTTCTCACACAAAAGTAGCGATAAAGGACTGATCACAAAAATATATGGAGAACTGATGAAACTCAACAAAAATAAACAACCCCATCAAAAAATGGGCAGTAGAGCTAAAAAGACACTTCTCCAAAGAGGAAATGCAGATGGCCAACAGGCATATGAAAAAATGTTCAACATCACTCGTAATAAGGGAGATGCAAATTAAAACCACAATGAGATACCACCTCACCCCAGTGAGAATGGCACATCTTCAAACAACTAGCAACAACAAATGTTGGTGAGGATGTGGAGAAAAAGGAACTCTCCTGCATTGCTGGTGGGAATGCAAACTAGTACAACCACTATGGAAAACTGTTTGGACGTTCCTCAAACTGCTAAACATGGAGCTTCCCTATGACCCAGCAATCCCACTCCTAGGTATCTACCCAAAAGACACAAAAACACTGATTGAAAAAGATACTTGTACCCCCATGTTTATTGCTGCTTTATTTACAATTGGAAAAACATGGAAGCAGCCCAAATGCCCAAAAGTAGATGACTGGATTAGAAAGATGTCGTACATATATACAATGGAATATTACTCGGCAACCAGAAAAGAGAAACACATGTCTTTTGCAGCAACTTGGATGGAGCTGGAAAAGATCATACTTAGTGAGATAAGCCAGAAAGAGAAAGAAAAATACCGGGTGGTTTCACTCATAGCAGGAGTATAATGGACCAGGCGAGAAAAATAACAAAAATAATGAACAACCATATACCAGAGACATTCTGTGGGGGTGGAGTGGGGAATGGGATCAAAAACTGGGGGGTGGGGAAGGGAGGGAAATGCACGGGACTAAGGTGGTGGCACAGGGGTGATTTGGTGATGGGAAACCCGCAGGAATTACAATCGAGATGGAAAAAAAATATGTGCAAAATGATGTAAAAATAAACTTTGTAATAAATAAAAAAAAAAGTCAAAAAATTATTTAGGCTCTGGTGGAAATATCTTTTGGACATCATATTTGCCCTTAACAGGGTGGATTAATTTTATTGCTTATATTTCCTTTTGATTTACTTTTCTCTTTTCTCTTCTATCACTGTCAAATTCACTGTCACTTGTCACTGACTCCAGTGAACCTGCCAAACCTATGTCCTAGTTCCAATTTTTTATTGCATCATAGGCTGTGTCTTGTATGACCTGCTTTCATCTATTTTGTGTGACACCAAAACATTGATTTTTTACTTATATAAAACATTTTATCTTTATCTCCTTATATTTATAAATTATAAAATATGCATATTTATAATTCATAAAACAAATTATTCATGAAGCAAGTTCAATAAAACAATACATTTCTAAAATAAAAATGTCTAAACATTTCAAAAAACTGTAATACAAACACAAATTTGCTATATTATAAATGTCAAACAAATACACATATTGTTATGGGAAGTATTAGCCACTGCTGGTTCTCCTGCTCTGTTCTACTTCTGCTCCCAGGAGACCCCTGACCTGGACACTAACTTATGAGCATCCTTGGCTCAGTTGTACTCACCTTCCCAGACATAATCATTCAACAGTGGAGCACCTGTGCTCAGGAATTCTACTTTCTGGTCCCATCAAACTGGGAGAGAGAGCCCTAACTCCATCTTTTTTGTTGTTGTTTGGAAAGATCCTCCTGTTTCAGAAGGTCCTACCAAGGAAGCAATCTGAGCTCTTTTGTTCATTTGCTGAGGAACACAAGATGAGTTAGGTGATTCTGAAAAAAATGTCTTGTTGGAGCTGAATACTAGTGTCATGACAGTTATGTTTGCAGGTCTGACAAAGGACACATGCAAAAGGAACCAAATCCCCTCATGCCACATACAATAAGACCACCAACCAACATCTGATATGGAGTTATTCATATTTAATTACCAGGGTAATCAAAACTATTAGAGAATCAGGGAATGGGAGTTCTATACAGAGGTACCTTTTATGAGCATTTTATTGTTGACTTAACCTTTGCTTGTTTAAGACCTTTTGTTATTCATATTCCTGTTCTAAGCCTCAATGAGAAAATGTGCTGTAATTGATTAATGGGTAAGTGAAATAGTTACAGGGGAGGGATAGGGACTTCTCAGGACCCCAAACCTACCTGCTTTAAATAGGTTCTACCAGCCACCACATCAAGACAAGACATATTCTCACCACCCACACCTCTGGCCTGGATTTCACTCCAATTCTTCTATTAAAATTAGACTCTTAAAAAAAAATACTCTAATGCAATAAGACCTTAATAGAAAGGGACTTTAATACAATTAGTGTGTAATAAAGATAACAGAAGAAAAATAATATAGTTTTAATGGTTTCAATTAAACACCCTAAATAACCCATCCCTTCATGGATAAATGCCCAGCCAAACAGGGCTGGCCCAAAGCAGGGCCACTGGGACACAAAAGCTTCCACCAGTCTAAGGTACCTTCAAGTGGGAACCCATGGGAATAGGGTGGGAGGGGGCAAAAAAGTCTGGAAGGAAAAAAACACATAAAAACCCAAGTTAAAATAAGGCTGCCATTGTCAGCCTCCCCAGAGATCTCTCACCCATGTCTCTGTCTCTTCTAATTGCCCCCCTCCATGTCCCCCAAGTTCTGGACACAAGGCCAAGGCCAGGGAGCAAGTGCAGCTTCTTCACAGGTCTCTGTTCTCCTTATCACTTCTCCAGAGTCCCTTCTAGATCTCCTTCCTCATTTGTTAAATTCTCCAGCTTCCCCTCCCTGCCCAGCTCCACCCTTCCTTAGGGTGGGGCAGGGAACCAGGAACCTCTCCTTTCCCTGGGGCCACCCTGTAAGAATATGACTAAAGAAACAGGAGCTGTCAATACATTAGAATGAAGTTCTACAAGTTTCTTAACTTTGGAGTAGGGTTAGATATAGACAGTGTCATTGATTCAAAACTCATTTTCTGATTTAAATTTATGAGCAGCTATAAATTAACACCTTTTGTACAATCTTCGCTCCCAGGAAGTAGGGTGGATACAGCTTCAATATGATTGCTGGACATGATCTTGCTGACAATGCGGTTTCCTAGGATTGAGGTCCACTCGCATCTCTGTCTCCATCTAGCCATGATGTCCTCAGTGGTCTCCTGGATGGTCAGTACAAGTGCTACAGTGATACAATAGCTTGTTTAAAATTTTGGCAAAGCCATTTAACCTCTGAAAACTTACTTTCTATAGTCAACTGTTACAATTTTTCAGAAAACTGTTTCAATCCCCATCTTCTGGTTAACCACAAATTCCCACAGAAACAAAATTCGATAATTTTCTAATTTCTAATTGGCCACTTAGGATTAGAAATGCCTGATGCCACTGGCCTTCAAATGTATAGCCGATGACTTTTATGACTTTTCACATCAGAATTCTTTGTTGGAGGGAGAATATATGTTGTGTTCTTTTTAACATAGAGCACATGATGCATAGAAAGTCATGATGCATTTTTTTTTTCTTTTTAAGATTTATTTATTTATGCATATAGAACAGGATACAGGCCAGAGGTACATGAGTGCCGAGAGGATTGAGCAGAGACAGAGTAGAACAGGCAGACTTACTGAAGTATCTGCTGAGGGGAGCAGTGGAAGAGACAGGAGAGGTCTGCTGCACCATGTGGGTCACATCCAGGGCCTGGGATTGAACTCGCACTGAAGCAGCTGTGGCTAGTTTGCAGTGCTACACTATAATCCACTGTGCCACCAGGAAGGGATTTTTCTTAATTTTTCAAGCAAACTATGTCATGAGTTTTCCAACTATATATATACATTCCCATGTTGACATTCTGATGTTGATTATAGTCAGATAGCTATTCACTGGCATGCAGATACTGCAATTTAGAAGGTTACCAAAATTCTCCTAACAATTGAAATAGCCATTAACATTTTAAGTTCTAATTGCAACCTATTATCACCAATATATGACATTTTAAAGCATTTTCTTTGCTATTTAATCATTTAACTGGAGTGTGTCATTGTGTTTTTATTTCCATTTTCCAGATAATGAATGAGGATGAACATTTTCAAATATTATTAGTTATTTTAATATACTTATATGTAGAGTGGCTTTTGACTTTTCAGGCTTATACTCATTTTTTAAAAATTGAAAGCATTTTCTTTCACAGTTTCATTAATGAGATCTTAATAAATGCATATTTGGAGAAGATACCATCACACATATTTTCTCTTACATTGTGACTTCTTTTCTTCTTATTGTGACTCTGCTACATAGAATTTTTCTATTTTCCATTTTTCTATTTTAAATTTTCCAATCTTTTCTTTTGTAGCCAATTCTTTTCATGTCTACCAAAAAGAAAAATTTGTTTATTAAAAGCCATGAGTGCATTTTCTTATGTTACCTTTTAGAAAGTTTGATGGGTAATTTTGTTTGTATTTTCCCCAACATTTTTTTATCTTTCATATTCATATTAAAGTGTTATTTGCGATTGACTTTTGTGATTAGAATGCAGTAGAATCCAAATGGCTCCTATTAGTAGTAGTTTAGTACTAATTTTGTTGTTATCATCATCATAATCATTATTATTATTGCTACTACTATCATTCCAGCTATCACATCCAGAACCATTTATTAAACAGATCATCTTTTCTTTGTTACAATGAAGTGACACTTCTGTCACATATCATGTTTCTATAGATATTCATGTGCTTATTTCTCTAAAATCTGTATTCTGATCATTGATCTCTTTTATCCTTGTGACAATACCATGTAATTTTAATTTCTATTACTAATTATATCTTGATATCTGGTATTATAAATTCTCTCTCTTTGTCTTTGCTAGATTGGTTCTTTAATTTTCTGTGTAATTTTTGGAATCAGCTTGACAAGGAAAATTATTGGAATTTTGATTGAAATTACATACATTATTTGAGAACTGGCATCTTAACAATATTGAACCTTCTCACAGGGTCTAGTAAATCTTATTTTAATTTAAGTAGCTCTTTTATTTATTTTCAAGAATATTTTGTAGCTTTTTTTGTACCATTGTCACATACAACGTTTCATTAGGTTTATTATTGAATGCTTTATTTTGATTCTCTTGTAAATGGCATTGGCTTTCCAATTTCATTTTCTACTGTTTGCTAATTTATTAAACTGGAAGTTATTTTTATCATGAATTTGTACTCAACAACATTGCTTAATTCATATATAGCTTCTAACAATTGTTTTTGTGATTTTATTAACCTACTACATATATATGTATATGTAGAAAAATG
Organism: Condylura cristata; assembly: GCF_000260355.1. Taxonomy (NCBI): domain Eukaryota; kingdom Metazoa; phylum Chordata; class Mammalia; order Eulipotyphla; family Talpidae; genus Condylura; species Condylura cristata. The sequence continues at coordinate 12,284,753 of NW_004567114.1, forward strand.
CATATACAGATGAGAATCTTACTATTTCTTTTCTACTGTAGTAAATTCTGTCTCATCTTGTTATAATAACTGAACCTAGTGTTGTGTTACTTGAAAATGATCTCCCTATAAACTCAGAAACACTGATCTATATTTACTATTTAAAATGAACTAACTGCATGTTATTGAATACATAAATACTTTGTAAATATATATTTATTTTTCTTTTCTTTTAATAGTTTATTTATTTATGCATACAGAACTGGGGAATAGGCCAGAGGTGCAGGGACCATGAGAGAATTCACCAGAGACAGAGTGGGGAGCAGAACAGGCAGATCAATGAAGTATACTGCTGAGGGGAGGAGCAGGCCAGTCAGAGAGGTCTGCTGTGCCCTGCAGATCGCCTCTGGGGCCAGGTATCGAACTTTCACTGAAGCAGTCACTGACAGCTTTTCAGTGTTGCGCCCCAACTTGCTGTGCCACCAGGGAGGGCCCTATTTTTCTTAAATCATCCATGGTCATTGGATTTTACCAAAGATCTTTTATTCACTTATTGAGATAATCATTATATTTTTCTTCTGTTTCTCTTAAAAAAGAAATTACATTAAGGAAGAAATGTAATTTTTAATAAGTGAAAATAATTAGGATTTATTATAATTTATCTACACTACTGGATATCTTTACTAAATTAGGTATTTTATGGAATTAGGTATCCATTTGTGGGGGGATTGCCCTGTGACTTCTTTTTTTATAACTTGGTGACTTGATGTCCAGGAAGTTTTGATTTTCTGAACTATTCTGTGTAAGAGTGATAAGTTTTTTTAAATATTTTGAGGATGATGTCAGAATCCCTTTACAAAAATAAGCCAAGAAATTTATAGATGAAACTGGACCTACCATGAATGTTACATTTTGACTGAATACCTGCACTGCTACCTTTATCATTGAGGTTGTTCATTGTGTAACTTATAATTGTGTGATAGAACTATGATTAACGACAGAAGTGAGGAACATAGCTAAGAGGGAAGAATGTAACGGCATGTTAGGAAAGCTGAAGGAGCACAAAGAGGTTACCTCCTCCAGCTGCAGTGGTCTCACGTGACTAGTCCAGTCTTTCATCACCATGCCCATCCCAAGAGCAGATCAGTGACAAAGGGTGTTGTGCTTCACCTGCCTTCTCCTTCCCTTAATGCTGAGGGCATCTTTGTATCTTTCATTAAAGCTAAATAAACTTGGTCCTCCCTGGTGGTGTAGGGGCTAAAGACACAGCACTCTCAAGCTATCTCCAAGCCACTGAGGCAGGAGTTCAATCCCCGGCCTGGGAGCTGACCCACATGGCACTGGAGATCTCTCCTGTTTCCCCACTGTTCCCCTCAGCAGTGTATTTTAGTAGATCTCCCTGTTCTGCTCCCTACTCTGTCTCTGGTGAATCTTCTCATTCCCATACCTCTGGCCTACACCCCAGTTCTTGTATGCATAAATAATTTTTTAAAAAAGCTAAATAAATTTGGTGATGGATATAGTTTATCATGTCATGCAATTTTGATCTGCAATCAAAACTAAGACCTATGAATCATTTATTTTTTGAAATCAGCTGTCCCAGTTGGAGTCTGTTATTTATGTATGTATTGATTGATTCTCCTTAAAATTTTATTCTTTTGCCATTTATACAAATATCTTGGTTTGGAGATACAGCTTCACACCTCTACAGGTACCCAGAGTTCACTCCCCCCCACCACAGCTCCAGTGCCAGGTGCAGTCACTATCCCCTGGTACCTTCCTTGCCAAAACCAATGTGTCCTATCAAGTTAAATGGATGGTGAGTTATAATTTCTCAAAACAATACTTTACAAACCAGCACTTGCCATTTAGTAAGTGTTCTCTGTGTTCTTGGGGGGGAAAAAAGGTATGTTTTGCAGTGTGAAGTTTGTCAGTTTGATTTATGTCAGTTAAATCTGTTATATTATGTACATTTTTACAAAAAAAAAGATTTTTGTCTACTTGGTCTGTTAGTACTTAAGGAAGGTGTTTAAAAATCTCCCATGATAGCTGATGTATCATCTATCATCTTCCCCATTTTACTTTGATTTTCTATAATTTTTGAGGCTATATGCTGTTAAGTGAATTATTCTAGCAAACTAACCATTTTATCTTTATAAAATTTATCTTGCAATATATGCTATAACTCAGAACTACCTCATGAGGTAACTCTATAGGCATACAAACAGGATCATATTATTATTACCTGATATATACACATATATACACACATATGCATAAATACATAAATTTGTATGTACACCCATACATACATACATACATACCAATATAAATATAAATATGTGAAGGGGCAGATTTATAAAAACAGGAAAGGGAAGTCAAGGATGTTTGCACAGACAAATGCTTATCAGAGTTTGAAAGAGGTATCAGAAAGAGGTGACCCTGAAAGAGGCAGGTTTTTAGAGGAAACTCTGCAGAGGCCTCCCTGGTGGCACAGGGACTAAGTCCCAGCACTATGGAGCTGTTCTCAGCCACTGCAGCACGTGCTTCATCCCTGGCCAGGGAGCTGACCCACATGGTGCAGCAGACCTCTCCTGTCTGGCCCACTGCTCCCCTCAGCAATGTATTTCAGTAAAATTGCCTTGTCTTCTCCTCACTTGTCTCTGGTGAGTCATCTCATGCCCCTTCCTGCACCTCAGGCCTACATCCCATGTTTTACATGCGTAAATATATACATCTTTAAAAAAAAGAAATAAAAAAGGGTCCTCCCTAATGGTGCAGCTAGTTAAAGCACAGCACTAAGAAGCTAAAGCCACTGCAGCATGAGTTCCATCACGGACCCTCAGGTGACCCACATGGCGTGGCAGATCTCTCCTGACCACCGTGTAAAAGTATCGGAATGTTGCTTGTGGTAAAAAACTAATGGGATGTTATCGAAGGCCCTGGATGTAGTCAGAAGCCCAGGCACCAGCAGGACATTATTTGCAGTTACCACCTGCATGAAGGAGGATCCGAGAGTGACTCATCCTAATGGACTGCATACTTTGGAAATTTCCCAGCCCCAAATTTTGATGTAGAAGACCCTCTGTTCAGAGGCTCAGGGTCCATCCCGTCTGGGCGAGACCGTTGAGTCGGTATCCGCCGGATATCGGACCCTAGCCCGGGTGACCAATAAGGCTTGTTCTTGACTTTTGCATCAGTTTCGTGTCTCCACATTTCGTGAACTCTAACACCCGCTGCTTGGCTCAGCAGTGTACTTTGTCTGTCGGCCTGTTCTTCTCCCCACTTGTCTCTGGTGAGTCCTCTCACACCGCTCCTAGCACCACTGGCCTGTACCCCAGGTCTTACATGCATTAATAAATCGTTTAAAAAGGAAAGAAAGAAAGAGACCTGCACAGCCTGAGGCCGGCTGAGAGGAGCTGCCTCTGCTGCTTTGCACAGGGAGAAGCTTGGTGAAGAGAAGCACCTGCACAGTCAGGGGCAGGCAGGAGCTGCCGGTCATCACCCTTATACCACCTTGCCTGTCGTCTTCAACTTTCAGCAATCTTGGTGTGATATAATTCAGTATGGTTTTATTATAAACATTCTGCTTTAGTGCAATAAATCTTTGAGAACCTATGCTTCAGCTTCTTCATAAATTTGGAAACACAATTTCCAAGCACTGTTACTATGTCATTCTATGTCTCCCTTCCCTTCACTTTAAACTGAGGGAGGCTAAAGCGTTTCTCACGTGTCTCATGTGTCTCACATTAAGGTAATTTTTAATTGACTTAAAAGATTTAAAACAGTTTCTGTACTTTGTGCAGCTGAACAATGCTGGGAGACACAAAATAGGTAAGAAAAGGAACCATCAAGTTGCCATGGAAACTGGCCAAGGGTCCATGTGGGGAGGACCTGGGGGGTTATGAGGGGGACTGTGAAGAATTCCCTGCAAAAACAACCCAGTGGGGCATCTCCTTTGTAGAAGGCCCACCTGCACCTGATGTCCCAGCAGGTTACAACCAACAGAGACCCACTCCCTCCCCCATTCATGAAATACCAAAGCAGGCTACAAAAGGGAGCCCCAAACCCTTGAGGGCAAACCTCTCCCATCTGGCCCACTGCTTTTCTCAGCAACATATTTTAACAAATTTGACTTTTCTGTTCTCTACTCTGTCTGGTGAAAGAAAACACCCCTCTTGTGTGTGTGTGTGGGGGGGGTTAGTGCACTAGACTATGGTGATGGCACAGGGGTGAATTGGAATAATCCCCATGGGGATTAAAACTGAGATGGAAAAAGGCACAAAATGATGTAAAAGTAAACGATTATATTATTTTAAAAAGAAAAAAGAAAACACCCCTCTGACCTCTGGCCTCACCCCGATTCTTCCCCATTACATGTCACCTCTTTTCTTTATTTTTAATTTTTTTCCTCTGCCAGACTGTATATGTTTTACTTAACTTCTAGTTCACTAACCTTCATTTTGGGTGATTACTTGGCTCACTTAAACTATAACTTAGAGCTTATAAATCATAGCTCATTTAAATTATAAACTATTTTAGTCTTAGTTACAATTTCACATGAGAGTTTAGAATCCATGATTGTGATGAAACTATTCATACCGGGCCCTCCCTGGTGGCTCAGCGGGTTAAAGCACAGCACTGAGAAGCTAAAGCCGCTTCCGCATGAGTTCGATTCCCGCCTGCCTCGGAGGTGACCACATGGCGCGGCAGACCTCTCCTGACCCGCCCGCAGCTCCCCTCAGCAGTGTACTTAGTCAATCTGCCTGTTCTGCTCCCCACTCTGTCTCTGGTGAAGCCTCTCGCCGCCCTTGAGCCTCTGGCCTGTACCCAGCGCTGTATGTACAAATAAATAAATCTTTAAAAAAGAAAAACTATTCATACTATATTCTATTTTCTTGAGCCTTTTTTTTAGCCACTTTATGTTTGTGACTTGATAATGGCACAATATGGTCAACAAGTCTACTTCTGACGTCTGAATTTTAGGTTGTTTGTTTTTAATCAATTTGTAAGTTCTCCCAGGCGGGCAGGTAATTTATTTTTAATTTCTGGATGAGAATAAGTATATAAATTGTAAAGACTCTACTGAATACATTACATTTTCCCAGTTTTCCCAGAAGTGATGTCAGCTTGGGGAGCTGTGGGGCTGGGGGT
>NW_004567114.1:12290980-12327214 GCF_000260355.1 Condylura cristata
TTTTTTACAATGACTTAAGATTTGCACCAGGTCTGCCCCCAGGATACTTTACTTTTCTGTGGCTTGTTTAATGATTATGTTAATCATTTCTACAACCACCTCCAGCTTCTGGTCTTCTGATGTCTCCTTCCCTTAGGCTCTCTCTGAAGCACATTACTTTCTCTTAAAACATCACTTAAATACAAATCAAATCGAGATGATTCTAGTCTCAGTGAGATCTTGTTCCTTCCTGGTGCTTTTACTTTAAGAACTAATCTTTGTAAATCTGAATTAAAATTCCAGGATGTGTGATGTGCAACTTCTTTTTAGAGAAAACTGCATTTCTGATTTTTTTCCTCCCTAAAACTGTAAACATTATCAAAAATTTAACCCACTGTTTGTGGCTTCCTGGACTTCAAGAAGGAAAATATTAAGATTCTGGAACTTGCCACAGTGCACGACTTTCTGGTATCTTGTTCCCTCAAGCTCTGACTCTTTGGAATTATATTGATAGTTTTAATAGCTAAATTAAAAAGTACTCATACATGGATAAATGATAATCATCCAGAACTTAATGATTATATAATCTATAAGTTTAACTATTAATGACAAAGGATTGATCACAAAGATGTACAAAGAACTGATGAAACACAACAAAAACAGTGAATAACCCCATCAAAAATTGGGCAAAAGAGCTAAAAATCACTGCTGCAAAGACGAAATGCAGATGGCCAATAGGCATATGAAAAAATGTTCAGCATCACTTGTAATTAGGGAGATGCAAATTTAAACCACAATGATAATGACACATCTTCAAACAACTAGCAACAACAAATGTTGTCAAGGATGTGGAGAAAAGACAAAGGAACTCTCCTGCACTGCTGGTGGGAATGCAAACTCGTACAACCACTATGGGAAGCTGTTAGGAGGTTTCTCAAACTGCTAAAAATGGAGCTTCCATATGATCCAGCAATTCCACTCCTAGGAATCTACCCAAAGGACACAAAAACATTGACTTAAAAGGACATCTGAATCAATATGTTTATTGCTGAACTATTTACAATAGGAAAGACATGGAATCAACTCAATTGCCCAAAAAAATAGATGACTGGATCAAGAAGATGTGGTACATATACACAATGGAATATTGCTCAGCAACCTAAAAAGGTAAGCCATGCCTTTTGCAGCAACATGGACGGAGCTGCAAAAGACCATGCTTATTGATATAAGACAGAAAGAAAAAGAAAAATACTGGATGGTTTCACTCACAGCAGAAGTATAAGGGATTGGGGGGGGTAACAATCATACTAAAGAAAAAATGAAAAACAATGAACAACTATAAACTGGAGACATTTTACATTTTATGGGGGTGGAGAGGGGAATAGGATCAAAACAGGTAGAAGAGTGTGTGGACTATGGTGATGGCACATGGGTGAATTGGTGGTGGGAAGTCCACAGCGGTTACAACCAAGATGAAAAAATGTACAAAATGAAGAATGATGTAAAAATAAATAAATAAAAATAGATTTAAAAAACTAAAAAAAAAAAAACAAAAAACAAACCTATGTGTGATTACAATGACTTTACCAGTTGCAGAAATTTATTAAGAATTGCTCATGTTATTAAGAATTGCTCATGTTAAAATTCAATAGTTTTATATTTACATCATTGTGTTAAACATACATGCAAAAGGAGAAGTATAAATAAAGATGATGAGATCTAATACAATTAATTGAAGCACATCTATTAGAATACACTGTAAATGCAAGAATTACTCAAACCCATAGTGCAAGAAAATGGGATTGTAGAAATTACAGCTTTCTATAAAGCTACTATATTGAGTATGCTGAGTGATCTTTTCAGAAAAGCCAGAGGTACAGGCCAGAGTTTCAGGGGGTGAGAGGATTCACCAGAGACAGAGTAGGGAGCAGAACAGGCAGATCAATTGAAATAAACTGCTGAGGGGAGCAGCAGGCTGTCCTGGGGAGTTCTGCTGTGCCATGTGGGTCAGCTCCCTGGTGAGGATGGAACTTGTACCCAGGTGGTTCAGAGAGCTTCCTCGTGCTACGCTTTAACCTGCTGAACCAAGAGGGAAGCCCCAGCTGAATATTTCAAAGAAAAACATTATCAAATTATAGAGGATAAAAATTGACCTTTAGAGATCATTTAAGTCTCATATTACTAAAGATAATCCCACGCACAGAACAGCGAACACTGAGCTGGTTAATCTGAGACCCACACTTGAGCCAAGCCTCTGGACTCTGTCTTGTTTGCTCCTTCTGGTTCCCCTGCACCTCCTGATATTGTCCAGGATCAGTGGAATAAGCTATCCTAGCAAAAACCCAGCCATCCTTCACCATCGGAATGACAAAAAGGAAAAAAGAAAAAAAAAAAAACTGATATTTGGGGGTGCCTTACATGACAATGTGGTTTATTTGTCCTTTAGTTATGTAAGGTGCAGGTTTATCATACTCCTTGTGTTACTTCATGCTCCACAGGAGGCATCCAGAACCTCTTAAACACCTTTGAAAACAGAATCATGTGGATGAGGTGGACCTAACTGCCCTGTACTGCCATTACAAGGGAAATATTTCTGTAGGAATCACACACAGAAATTGGCCTGGTGAGCAAATCAGAAATGTGCATCAAGGCAAGTGTCAGTCAGCTCTATTAGCTTACAAGTCATACCAGATCAACTGCCCATGGTCATCTCACAGGATCTGTGCTGATCTGGCCACTAAGCTGGCACTGGACTTGGCAGACTGCCTCTGGCAGATCTCAGAAGATGAAGGCACATTCAGGCCTCTGGGTGCATTTTTAATTGCAGATTTCATTTTCTTTGCTAGTTCTGACATTTCCAAATGCCTCTCTCCCACTTGTGGCTCAATGCTGGCCCTCCTGACACCCCCACCCCCCAAGAAATGCCCAGCTAAGGAATAAGTCTTGTGATGTCTACATTCAGATACTGCAAAGTCCTTGGGGTTGCCCTGGAGATACACGAGCATCAGCATCCCTGCAAAAACTAATTGAGCGCATTATTAATACTTGGCTAACCAAAAGAATAAATTCAGTTTCCTAATAAGTATTGGCTTACAAGGCAATAAATAATATGTATCTTTAGAAATAGGGGCCTTCACCCTGCAGGTTTGTGTCTAAAACAACCTGCTTGTCCACTCTGGGATCAAAGTATCATAGAATTGTAAGGAACCTTATGTGTTATGCACCATTACCTGGATAAACAGATCTTTATTTAGCAATTACTCTAGGAGCAGAACTATCCCAAATTCTGGAATACAGCTTTCACCAAGAGAGGCTAATTTCACCCACTGTGGCTCTGAGATGAGTGTAGTGTCAACACCACTGACTGGCTTTCAGGAAACTGGGTCCTCCCTCTGGGCTGGTGGCACTAGCTAGCAGACTGGCCGGCACTGCACAGGTGGTTTCGTAATGGGGTGGTCCCCAGGGAAAGGGAGGCTCCAGGATCTGGCCCCACCAGAAGGGAGGAGCTGGACAGGGAGGAGGAGATAGAGAAGTCTGGATGAAAAAAGGCAGGAGATCAACAAGAAAACCCAGAGGAGGCACAGGGAGCAGAGACATGTGAATACATATATATAGTTGAAATACATATACATTTATATGTATATGTATAAATACATTTACATATATTTAATATATAGCTATACATATATGTATACACACATGTATATATACATATACATACATTAAAATGGCTATTTAATATCTACATTAAATAGGCTTCATGTATTTACATATATGTATGAATATATTTACATATATTTAGGTATATGTAAAATTAGACATGCTCCTCTCTCTTGCTGGAATGCTCACTATCTGGGGGTAAAGGTCAGATAATGAGGTCTTGGTCCCCAAAATAATGTGCTTATAAAAAATAAATAGGTACATATGTAATGGTGTGCAAAGATATGTGAGAAACCAAGTTTATATGATAGATGGTAATAAATATATGATGAATGATACAAATGTAAGTTGTTTTTCTAAATGGGTGAATTACTGTAATTATAAATGTAATTACTGTAATTATAAATGTAATAATCCATCCTGAGCAGTGCTGGGCAGGAGGGCAGAGGGGTCCCCTGACCTTATAGCTGCCTACAGATGTCAAGACAACAGAACTCTGCCCACATTCCAGGGTTTGCAGACTGGGGCTTACTTGGGCCTTGTTAGAGCCTTGACTTCCTTGGCTGTTCTGAGCTACAGTCTTCCCTCCCCCTGCTACTCTTGGGCATAAATTCTCTCCCTGCACCCCCTTTGTGGAACCTCCCACCCCCCGGAGTCGGAGTCCCCTCTAGCAACTGGCCCCAATCAACCTTTCATCTATAAGGCACCTTGTGTGGGATCCTTTTGGCAACACCTTACACAGTTAAGCATCACTTACACATTCTCTCTGCCACACACACCCACTTGCACACATCTGTCCCCACAGTCACACTGTGAACTTTGGAAAATCTACAGAATTTCCATTTCAATTCCATCCATTGTCTATCTGCAAGCAGGCATTGATTGAAGGGAAGCAGATGACTATGATCAGAAGCTGTGTTTGATTTGTAGTCCCTGTTACATAACTTCTTTCTCCTACTCTAATTAATCTAGAGCATAACCCTACATGCTCACTAGTATAATAATTGGTATAAAAATGCCCCTAAAAGCTCCATTGTGTTTATAAGACTGGGATGAAGGTAATTTTCTAGAATCATTGTTCATCAGATCCAAATATCAGGCATACCTAAAGTCTTATATCTTTGGAAAAGTAGGAATCCCTTCTGAGTGTCTCTGCCCAAGTTATAACATAAGGATGATATTTAATAATATTTGTATTGTTGCTTATTCAGAGGATTTGAGACTTAGTCAATATTGATGAGTGTCTACAGGCACTATTTGAGATACATTGTTGGGAGCGGTGAGCATGACTCTCAACGTCTCTGCCCTTTGCAACTGACACCCCATTGTAAAATGGAATCACACACAGACCTTCCCTGGTGGCACAGCAGGCTAAAGCACAGCACTAAGAAGTTAAAGCCACTTCAGCATGAGTTCGATCCCCACCTACCCGGGAGGTGACCCACATGGTGCAGCAGACCTCTCCTGACCCGCCCACTGCTCCCCTCAGCAGTGTACTTTGTCGATCTGCCTGTTCTGCTTCCCACTCTGTCTCTGGTGAAGCTTCTCACTGCCCCTATACTTCTGGCCTGTACTTCAGTTCTGTATGCACAAATAAATAAATTTCAAAAAAAATGCAATCACACGGGGCCACCTACCCTCACAATCAGCTATTATCACCTCCAGCACTGCTGTCTCCTTAATCCAAAGTAAACTCTGATGTTCCTTGCAACAAGATTTCACCTTGATAAAAATACTAGGTAACTAGAGGTGAGAATACAAAGTGTGTTCATGTGCAAAATACAGAGAGAAAGAACAAGAACACAGAAGTGAAGGCAACTAAAAATAAAGATGATAAAAACAAAGTAAAGTTCTTTCACTAATTGGATTTCCTTTGGTAATACAGTTTCTACTTCTGGTAAACACAAACCTTTAGAACAGATTGCTCACTGATTTTTATCATTTGTGGCAGATTTTTTTTTTTTCCCATGACAAGTCTGAAGAATGTGAAGACAGTTCCTTTCCATATCTGAGGATTCAGTCATTGCAGATGCAGCCAGGGCAGGCGCTTTATACTTAGGTCCACACAAACTGCCTCTGTCCCCAGTATGGACACACATTTTTTCTTGTCATTATGCATTCTCTAAGTAATGCATAACAACTATTCACTTACCTAAATTTACATGTGCATTGTATTAGGTATTATAAGTAATCTAATGATGGTTTTAAATATATGGAAATATGTGCTTAAGTTAAATGTAAATACTCCACCACATTTTGTACCTTCAGACTTTGCTATCCTGTAACCAATTCCCCTGTGGATAGGGAGGAAGGACAGAAACATTGGCCTCACTGCTGAAAACTAGTCAAGAGTGACTGTTGAAAAATAACACTAGAAGGAGGGACATGGAAAACCAAAACTATTTGGATCCTATCTATCATAGTTTCATATGAACTAAATAACTGAGCATAATCATTAAATCATATATGACTGGCAGGAAAAAAAAGCCCTTTTTCAAATCCCTGAACTCTAGAATTTAAAAGGGAAAAAATGTTAAATATGAGAGTTCTTAAAATGACTCATCAATTTAATTTCAGAGTCAGATTTGATTCCATAAGGTTAATTTTGACATTATGCCAATAAAACAAAATAAAGAACAAAGTCAGGTAAACGTATTTACAGTGAATAACTGTGAGTTAATATCTTTTTTTTTAAAGATGTATTTATTTATGCATACAGAACTGGGGTACAGGTCAGAGGTGCAGGGGTGGTGAGAGGATTCACCAGAGACAGAGTGGGGAGCAGGAAGACAGATTGATGAAGCCCACTGTTGAGGGGAGCAGCAGGCAGGTCAGGAGAAGTCTGCCTGGCCATGTTGGTCACCTCTGGGGCTGGGGATCGAACTCCCACTAAAGTTACTGTGGCTGGCTTGCAGTGCTGCATCCTAACCCATTGTGCCAGCAGGGAGGGCCTGAGAGTTAACATCTTTAATACAGGAAAAATAAGAAAGAAATGTAGAGTTAAAAAAAGCCCTAGGCCTAAGAAAATGATGAAATTGTGTAGTTTTACAAAAGAAGAAAACCAGAGAAATATAATACAGATAAAATACTCAAATATTGTAACATAATGTGAACTGAGTTACTCAAATGCAACAAACACTCCTGCTAGATTTGCAAAGTATAAGAAATGATGGTATAGACAAAGGTACACATTTTGGAAGTTGACATGTAAAACTTTAGTTTCAATTTGGCTAGGAATTCCATTGACTCAACTAATAAAAATAAATGCAATGGAGACAAAAATTTTCCTGAAAACATTCGCATCCATGTTACTTTCAATGCTAACCCTCAGGTACTATACACTTCTTAAGGCATAATTGCTGAATAGAACATTGAAAATGTTCAGGAAATATCCTAATAAATGTGTGAATGCCTTAATAATAGAAAAAATGAATGCTGAAGTAATGATTACCATATACATTAAAGAAAAATTGACCTATTTAAAAATTAATAGCCCTTCGGGAAAGTATACCAATATGTAAATAACACTGAAGTCTTTGGGTTTGCTGCATTATTATTTTTTTTTTCAAAATGTCCCTATTTTCAAATTTCCAATAACTGAATGCAACAATTTTAGTTAAAGTAAACATTTTTGTTTTTAAAAAAACACTTATTTGTCAGCCCTCTCTGGTGTCGCAGCAGGTTAAAGCACAGCACTAAGAAGCTTAAGCCACTTCAGCATGAGTTCGATCCCCGCCTGTCCCGGAGGAGATCCACATGGCCCACCAGACCTCTTCTGACCACCCACCCCGCCGCTCCCCTCAGCAGTATACTTTGTCGATCTACCTGTTCTGCCCACCCCCCTGTCCCGTCTCTGGTGAATCCTCTCACCCTCCACATCTCTGGCCTGTACCCCAGTTCTAAATGAATAAATAAATAAATCTTTTTTAAAAATTATGCATACAAGATCTGGGGAACAGGCCAGAGGTGTGTGGTTTGAGTAGATTCACCAGAGACAGAGTGGGGAGCAGAACAGGTGACTGATGAAATACACTGCTGAGAGGAGCAGCGGGCATGTCAGGAGAGGTCTGCCACACCATGTGGGTCACCTCCCTGGTTGGGGATCAAACTCATGTTTCAATGGCTGTGACTAGCTTTGTTAGTTCCTAGTGCTGTGCTTTAACCCACTGTGCAACAGGGAATGCTCCAAAACAAACATTGGAAAAGTTAGAATTCCAAGTATTTTGAAGTCAGCTTCTATAGTCCTAATAGCTAGAGGAGTGTGTTTCTGTGTCTAAGTAAATTACCAGATTATACCCCATGGGCAGCCCTGGAGATGCCGTTTACTCGGGTGGCAGGAAGCCCCCACGTCCTCAGCTTGATGGAGTCTCTGCACACTGGTACATTTTAAATTTTCACTAGTTTGTCATTTTTCACACTTGTGAATTTCTGCGTTTTTCTTAAGTACATGGGATAACAGCTGTTCAGCAGATATGGTGTGCAACTTCAAGTGAATAAGCATTTCTAGTCAACTTTTTAATCCTAGGAGCATGTTCGTACACATGTAAACATATCCGCGCTTAAATAAAATGAGCCCCACTTCCAAATCATTTGATGATCACATTTGCAGGTTATAAAGCTCAAAGTCAACCCGGTAGAAATATGAGGTCCACTCAGAGGGAAAAGAACAAAGCTAGCAGTGTTTTGTAACAGAACAAAAGAAGCTGCAAGCCATTTTCATAAGGAATCTTGGTTCCCCATGGGAAAAATACTCTTCTATCAAAATTTTGTAATAATTCTCCCACTACCCCTCATGAGATGTCAGTGAGACTCAAATGAGGAAAACAACAAAATGTATTATCTAACAATAAAATACTATGACATTATCAATTTTTTCAGTTCTTTTCAATTTATAGTTTATATTGATTTTCCAGAGTAACTAGTTTAATTATAGAACAAGTTCTACTATGCAAGTTACTGATTCATGTGAATCTATAACTTGTAAATAATAAAATACAACACTAACAATAATAGGGATCATGTTTTAGAATTGCTAGAAGTTTTAATCTTCACTTGGTAGAAATAAGATGATAGAGGATAACTTGCAGGAAGGCAGTGACTGCTTGGGCTTGTCACTTACAGCCAGAGTTTCCACTTGGTTGGCATTTGGCTGACATCATCTCTCCATGATGTCAATAAAAGCCCCCTTTTGTCATATTGGTCCTATGAATGCAGAAAATAATTTGAGTATTGGGGCCCTCCCTGGTGGCCAACAGCCCTATGAGTAACTGCAGCACAAGTTCAATCCCCAGTCAATGAGCTGAACCACATGGCATGGCATACCTCTCCTGACCCACCAGCTACTCCCCTCAGCAGTGTTTTTCAGTATATCTTCCTTCCTGTTCTACTCCCTACTTTGTTTCTGGTAAATCCTCTCATCCATGATACCTCTGGCTTGTATCCTGGTTCTTGTATGCATAAATAAAGAAATCTTTAAAAAATAATAATTTGAGTATCACCCTGTTAGCCCTCAGAGGAAAGACCTATAGCATTCAGTTGTATATTTTACAGTTACCTGGGACTCACTCCGAGTAAGTCATAAGTTGAATTGTCTTTGCAAAAAGAATCAGAATCAATGGGGATAAATGTCTCTTCTAGCCTTTCTCACCACAAACCCAAACAGCTTTGAATAAACAAGAGTATTAAGATTGATAAGAGCAGGACTTCGGCATATCTCTCCCCTTAATGAGTCTTCCAGTCACTGGCTCCCTGTTGTGCGAACTCCACAGTAGTAAACCCACAGATGCACAAAGCCCTAATGCAGTATGCTGACCTCGTCCACATTGCTCAAGTTCTAATAGGTGATGACAATGTGTTGAGTGCTTTGATGACATGGATTGTCTACTTACAGTCATGCCAACAATGGCTTGACAATCTTACTCAGACACAAAATGGTTCGCAGTTCTGTTGGCAAAAAAAAAAAAAAAAAAAAAAAATACACTGTCCACACTGTCCAGGAAAACTGTTAACACGTTGTTAGTAGTCCCCAAACAAGGACATTGTTAAACATATTTCATATTAATGTAGTCTAGCGTGGTGACAATTTTCTCCTAGGAAAGATATATGGGGTTCCTGAAAGGTTTAAGCAAATAATACAGAGTACATTTGAAATATTCACAAGTCATGCATTGAACTTCCTCTCCTTGGATCTTAATAACCAAATAATACATTCTGTACCTAATTATAGAGTATTTTTTATATTGGCTTCTAGTAGGTTACATTTTTTTTAGGAGTGTTATATTAAGACAACCCTATGTAGAGGGAGAGAAGCTATTTTACGTTCATTTAGTTGCAAGATTTTAAGCAAAGTTAAAAGGCAGAATGTGATTACTTGTTCGCTCTGTAGTGAGTTGTTAATCAGAAGAGGTTAATGAGATTCAATTAAGGATTAGATCCTTCTGAGAAATTTAATAGTATGTTCTTAGAATAAATAAGAGTTTTTCTGTAACAGTAGTATAAAGACAAATAGTTATCAAGCCTCAGGCACCATGGAATAAACTAACAAGCTACCAGAGTTAAGATAAAAATATCATGGCAACACTCTATTTCCCAGTTAGGTGCATTATGGAGAGTTACATCTTCCTCCTAACATGGTGTCCAGCATTAGAAACAAGAGGAGGCAGGGTGCCCAAAGGCATGAACCATTGGTCAGTTCTGGTGTGCAAGTTCCTGCTTGGAATTTACAGACCTACAGATTTTCTAAAATCCAACAAGTTTTCTTCTGGACACTGGAGAACAGTCATCCCTTAGTCTATGGAGAAAGATTGATGTTGTTGAAAACAAATGTGTGTTCTGGAGCAGAGCAGAGATGAGCAATATGGCCTAGGGAATATACTCTCATTTTCTCTAAAAATGAATTCAGCTTTCTATTATTTTCTTCCCTAGTTGTTGTTAGTTTCTATCACATTTACTTCAAGACTGATTTGGCTATGGGGGAGGCCAGCAATATAAAATGGACTATTTTGTTCAACTTCTAAATCTTCAAAGGATAGATGCCTTCCAAGCTGACTACTAAATTGGCCACAGCACTAATTTAGTTTACTAAACATTGGAGAATGTGTAGTTTTAGGGAGACAAAGAATGCTGGCTTTAAGTTTACTATCTAGTATTTTCCATCTACTACTAGTGTGCAGATTGAGCAAATCACCAGGAACCCCCAAACTTGTACATGCTAAATAAGTTCTGCCATTTGCCACAGAAAGATAAAGCACACTCTTAGTGCATAAGAACTTCAGTAATAATAGAAGCTGTGCACAGAGAAAGAAGAGAAGGAAAACAATGCTTTCTCAATTAAACACGAAATTTCCCCATCTCCTGGTTGGTAAATGGCCA
Organism: Condylura cristata; assembly: GCF_000260355.1. NCBI lineage: Eukaryota > Metazoa > Chordata > Mammalia > Eulipotyphla > Talpidae > Condylura > Condylura cristata. The sequence continues at coordinate 12,301,991 of NW_004567114.1, forward strand.
AAGTAAGGCCTGAAAACTTGCCGCTAATCTAAGGTCTTCTGGTGGGAACCAGAGGAGGGGGACAGAAGGGGCCAGGTTATGTCCGGAAGGAAAGAAACAAAATCAAAATAAAAGATAAAGGTTGCCATTGTCAGTTCCCCATCGGTCTCTCACCCATGTCTCTGTTTTTTGCAAGTGTCTCCTTCCATGTCCCCCAAATCCTTGGTACCAGTCCAAGGCCAAGAAGCAAGCACAGTTTCTTCGCATGTCTCTGCTCTGTGTGTCTCCTCCATGTCTCCTCTTTTCTTCCAAGTTTTTTTTTGCTTCTCTTTGATGCTCAGTTCCACCCTTCATTAGGTGCGGCCAGGCTCCCAGAACTCCCTGGTTTTAGAGTACACTGTCACAAAAGTATAAATCAAGGTGATGTCCACCACTGTCAGCTCCCCCATGGACGTCTTCCCACATTTCTTCCAAATGTCTCTGTACATGTCCTAATCCATGTGTCTTCTTCCATGTCCCCCAGGCCCCTGGTGCAATTTCAAAACTGAGAATCAAGTGGGATTTCTTCACATGTGTCTGCTCCATTTGTCTCCAAGTTTTTGTCAAGTCTCCTTCCCAATCAACTCTCCTTCCCAATCAACTTCACCCTTCTTTACTTGGAGTAGGGGGTGTAGAGTGTAATCTCCTTTTTTTATGGAGATTAAACTGTAACACTGCCAGTGATGAAGTACTGATTAATACTAAAATTAAGACTAAAAATGATGAGCAGGAACTTAGCTCTTATAACCACTTATACTACCTAATTGGAGTGACCTCAAGAACATTGTTGGGTGGAAAAGCACAATAGTAATGACAGAATATATGAGAAAAGTGGAATTTAAGAAATTAGGCAGTGGATATTCTAATGGATTGTTTTTTTCAATGAAATAAAGGATAATATCTAAGTACTCAAAGTGAAATACTCAAAGTGTAACTTCCAAGAAGGGAGTCAGTGGGCAAATGTATGGATTTGTGGGTGCTTTGGGTATGATATGGTAACATACACCTGAAGAGTGGTGAACTTATTCCCCTAAATCACATAATGTTGTAAACCAATGTTATGGGGGATAAAACAAACACAAGAAATGAAAGCCCCCCAAATTTCTCTGTGACATTCACTCATGCAATGTTCACTTTGACTTGACCTGATTTGTTTTTCTGAACTGGTATCCATTAGTCTGCAAATTTTTTTGACATGTGCAGAAGGATCCTATTTCTTGAGACATTTCAATTAGACTGTTATTGTCAAAAAACATATTCTGCCTGGCCAGTGAAATAGTACAGAAAGATAAGTTTATTGTGAAGGTTTTGACCTCCAATTGGGAGATGCTGTGTTATGGGCACAAAGGTCCTAGTTCCTCTTAGACACAGCACCTTTCCAAGGGGGAACTATGGAAGCCATGTGGCGATGAGGAGAGATGTGGTGTCTAGCCACCTTCTTTCTTATCTGATCAGGACAGGTGCCAGTCAGGGGAGTTAGAAAGTATAGGTTGGGCATCAGTGGACTTGGCATTTGGGCCTCTGTGGTGCCCTCTGCTGGCCTCTAAGAAGAGATCCCTAGTAGATAAGGTTAACTTATGTTCACTTTTATGTGTCTGCTTTGACTGTTTCCATTTTGTCTCTGACATAAATATCTCCATTTTGGTTTGCTGTGACAAAGGTAAAATTAATTTCCCTGTGTCACCCAAGCATACCCGTTTCTGTCTTTTAGACACAATGGAACAATTTCAATCCTTCTCTGGCAAACATGCATTTGCTGGGAGTGTTCATTAGGTACCAAGTCTTATTCTATTTTAGTGACTATTAAAGAATACAAGGATTCAGGAAGAATAAAGAAGGCAAGTAATTTCCTCTGCTATGACTTTGCTGTGAACTTCTGGTATCTTCTTTCAGCAAAACCTGTAGGCAAGGTAGACCTATTTTTAAGGTTCAGCTATCACAACACAGAAAGTGGGTAAACAACAGTGGATCTGAAATGAAAAGGCTATTTGACAACAGACACAGATGTAAAGCAAAAGGAAAATCAATTCAGTAACCATTATAATATTATAGGAAGGAGACAACTCAGGCCAATACAGGGAAAGGCAAAGTATAAAAAGGGGTGAATGGATGTAAAAGATATCTCAGTGATAACATATATAAAGCTGATGTTGACATTATGCTGTGAGACATAGGTATATTGAAAAAATTATGAACTTTGGAACAGGTGAAGTAAGATTGAATTTGCATTTGAATTTCAACTCCATCACTTACTGTCTATATAAATGTGAGAAAGCTACCATTTTTCTCTCAACTTCAGATTTTCCCTTATAAAAAGTTGTAAATTATATTGATTTTCCCCATGTTGAAGTGTCTAGCTCAGAACTTAATCCTTAAGTTCCCCTGAATAGATGCCAGACGTCACTGTTATGTATTGAGTAGAAAATGCTTCCCCTTTTAGGCTTTATTTGTGGTGACGAATACCTCCATCTGTGTTATTCCTTATCTTCTTTTATTATCCTGCTAAACACCCATCTTTTCTATCCTCTCTGACTTTCTGACTATAGCCATTGTTCTCAAAGGATCATGAGATTGGATCAATAAATATCAAATATTAATTATTTTTAAAGATTTATTTATTTACATATATAAGAGCTGTGGTATAGGCCAGAGGTTTGGGGGGTAAGAAGACTCACAAGATGCAGAATGGGGAAGCAGAACAGGTGGATTGACATAGTATACTGCTGAGGGAAGCAGCGGGTAAAACAGGAGAGGTCTGCTATGCCACGTGGTTCAGCTCTCTGCCTGGGGATTGAACTCATGCTGCTGTGGCTTCAGATAGTGCCATTGCCTATGGTGCTGTTTTTAATCCCTTGTGCCACCAGGGAGAGCTCTAAATATTAATTAGTATAGAAGTCTTAATTAGAACAGGTGTACTCTAGCCTGATTCACAAAAATATGAGAAATGTCAATAATTTTATATTTTAAAGGAAAGCAAATTATAAAGATTATGATCAGGGATAAACTCTTTGACATGGACTATTATTGCAGGTTCTATGGGTCAGAGAATCACATTGATTTTGTATGCTATAGAGTGAACTTTAGAGAAAGCATGACAATATCAAGAATCTTCTTGGATTTATAGTTTTTCCCTAGTCAAAGACATCTAGTCAGCACCTCCTATCTTGAATGACAACATGTTTAATTTTGGAGTTGAATAAGATGGGAAATACCCTTAACCATGTATCACCTTCTCTGGGAATTCCCTAATGGATTCCATCAAAATTGTTGGCTCCCCCAAAATATCTCAGAATTAGTGGTCCCTTTCAGCCTTTTTCCACAATTTGCATTTACTCATCCAGGGAATTTTCCGGGCTTCCAATACAAATTTGTTTTGAAGTGGATTAGTTATTATATCACAAAATCACTCATTTTAAGACCTGGCTTCACTTTTCACAATCCCAGCAACTCAGACTTTACCTTAATATATCCCTTGATTCCACAGAAATTATTTCTTCCTTGGAAGCAGTTACAGCTATCTTATATCACTTACAGTTTGCCTTTCTTGCCAATTAGGGAAGATCTATCTCTCCATACTAGATTATACACTCTGGAGACGTTTGCCCTTCCATGTTCTCACAAAGTTTTAGCATCAAATCCAGGGACAAAGTAAATGTATGATGAATTGCATTGATGTGAAACAAATCACAGTCACATGGATCTTCCATAAAGAAGTGATCTAAAAAAAGTCAATTTAAATAAAACACTTTGTTAGACTGTAGTTTCTATAAAAAAGGAGAGCTTCCAAGTTCCCTGTCCCTCTTAATGCAGGGTGGAGATGGCTGGAAGGGGACTTGGAAGAGACACAAGGAACAGAGAGATCTGTGAGGGAGGTTGTGCTGCCTCTTGCCTTTGGACTTGCACCAGCACATGAGGCTTGTGGGGTTTGTGAAAGGAGACACAGAATGGAGACATGTGGAGCCCTCAGGAAGAGACATGGTGAGAGACCTCTGAGAAGGCTGACAATGTCAACCATTGCCTTGCTCTGAACTTTGACGTCACTGCCATCCTTCCAGAAATGCCTGACTCTGTCTGCCCCTTCCCTACAGTTCCCCACCAGTGGTGCCTCAGACTTGTACAAGTGTTTAGACCACAAGACTGCAGCCTTTCAGTAGCCTTCTTTGGGCCAACCCCTATGACCGGAGAGTTCTGCTCAGGAGGGGTGGTGACTTAAGTATTTTTTTTTAATTATTTATTTATTTTAAGATTTATTTGTGCATACAGAACTGGGGTACAGGCCAGAGATGCAGGAGCATCTCTGAGAGGATTCACCAAAGAGAGTGGGGAGCAGAAGAGCAGCGGGTCAGGAGAGGTCTGCCTCACGATGGGGATCAACTCCGGGGCAGGTGGGGGTCAACCTTTGTGTTGTGCTTTAACCCGCTGCACCACCAAGGAGGGCCCAGCTTTTTTTTTTTTTTTAATGAAGATTTATTTATGCATAAGAACTGGATTTTTATTTATGCATAAGAACTGGATTACAGGCCAGAGGTGCAGGGGTGGTGAGAGGATTCACCAGAGACAGAGTGGGGAAAAGAACAGGCCAACTGACAAATACACTGTTGAGGGGAGCAGCGGGTGGGTCAAGAGAGGTCTGTTGCGCCAATGTGGATCACCTCTGGGGTGAGGATCAAACTCATGCTGAAGTGGCTTTAGCTTCTTAGTGCAGTGCTTTACCCACTGAGCCACCAGGGAGGGCCTGTCTTAAGTATTTTACCGGTAGCAAGCAATCCTTCTTTTCTTCCCTCACTGTATGCACTATCCTGCTAAAGTGCTTTCAAACAAAGAGAAGCCTTTGTCTTTATGCTATGGATAGCAGAACCTCCTTAGAGCACACAGATTTGGGGATCCTGGGGTGCCCATCAGTCTGTCCACTAAGAATTACAAAAGGCCTTACCCCTGACTATAGCTATCCTCCCCTCTTCATGCCCTTAAATGGTGTACATTCCACCCTGCCATATTGAAAGTAAGAATCTAGTGGTGGGTTATCCTGGTGATAGTGCTGAGACTTACTCCTACGCTCTCTTGGTGGTCTGAGTTTGAGCTCCGGCCACAAAGCTGACCGACATGGTGCAGCAGACAGCTTCTGTCTCTCTGCTGCTTTCCTCAACAGTGTACTTCAGTAGACCCAACTTGTTCTGCTCCCCACTCTATCTCTGGTGAAACCTCTCACTTCCCAAACTCTAGTTCTTCTACATATAAATAAATCAAATAATAAATAAATAAAATCTGTTACTTAAACTAATAAATCAAACCAAACACACAAAGTAAGATCCAGCATCCTACACATACTCTCTTCCCTCTGGAAGGTCTCCCAGATGAGGTAATGCCCCTCCTGAAGGAGCACATCTTCCGACACAGAAAGCCAGTACACGTTAAAAGTCAGATTTGAAATAATTTACCTGGATAAATCTATTCCATAATTTTTTCAGACAATTCATGTCTCTCTCTCTATTTAAAGCACATAAGTAACTTCATAAGCAATCAATAAACAACCTTAAAATGTACAACACAATGAAAGTAAAGGGTTAGAGAGTAGTTAAAAAGAGAAATGATAGACTCAGAATGGAGATGTTCATGCTGAGCACAACACACTTAAAGCTGAGGTAGAGTTTAGTATGGTTAAAAACTAAGCCCCAGGCTCTCCCTGATGGTGCAGCAGGTTAAAGCAAGCACGAAGAAGCTAAAGCCACTTTAGCATGAGTTCCATCCCTGCCCCGGAGGTGACCCACATGGCGCGGTAGACCTCTCCTGACCCGCCTGCTGCTCCCCTCAGCAGTGTATTCGTCAGTTGACCTGTTCTGCTCCCCACTGTCTCTGGTGAATCCTCTCACCATCTCTGAACCTCTGGCCTGTACCCCAATTTTGTATGAATGAATAAATAAACTAAAAAAAAAAAAAAAACAAAAAACAAAAAACTAAGCTCCGTTCCTAACCCAGCAGGCAGGTTGGGGACTAGAGTAGATAAGGGAATGGATTATCCATAAGATAAGCTGCATTGGGGTCAAGGCCATTATAACTGACCACCATGACCGGAAGTCCAGCACTACACTGGGAACTCGGGAACAGAGGCCAGAACATGTCTCTGTGTCACAGGGCAGTACTAGAGACCAGACATTCCAGCAAGTAACCAGTACAAACTTGGAGCAAGCCCCAAAAGCTGACCCAAGTCTAAAGCCCCTTCTGGCAGGGACCCATAGAAAAGTGTCAGAAACAGACAAGTCTGGGAGGAAACAAGCAAAATCAAACCAAGATAAAGCTGCCCTTGTTAACCTTCTAGCCAGGAACAAAAAATAAGTGTAGCTTCTTCACACATCTCTAAGCTCCATGGGCCTCCTCCAGGTCTTCTTGCTCTTAATCCTGCTTCATTTCTTCTCATTGTCCTCTCCAGCCTTTCTTCTCATCCCTCCTCAGCTCCACCCTCCTTTGGGTGGGGAGGGAACCTGGACCATCCCTTTTCCCTGGGGGTCCCTGTTACACTATGACTCTTAGGCTTTGAGTGATAATAACTCCACATACACTATCAACTGGCACCAGGTACCTAAGCAAAAACCAGACTTTCTGTGAAGCACTAAATGACCATTGCTAAGTCTTTATTTTCTCTTGCCAAAACCACAGTAATGTGTAAAATCAATTGACAGAACAAAGGATAAAATGTCATGAAAAGCCTGGCATTATTTTAATCATGAATATTCCTCTGGTTACTGCCCTGTGGTTTGCTCCACACAGCACAAGAGAAGCCAAATTCCATTACTGCTAAATTTCTTGATCAATAAGGAACAACAAACTAAGATAATTCACATCTTGTCATAAAACAAAGCTCTTCCTGGCCCCCAATGTTGTTTATTTAATGGTTAATGCTGCCTGGCTGAGTTTTTTTTTTTGCCATGTCAGGCTAACTAGTTAATTTCCCAAGCTCTTTCTTTCTTTCCTTCTTTTTCCATCTCAAACACCTTCTAACACATTTAGTGAATTTTCACTCAGTGACTCTTGGCCAAATATGAAAATCATACTTGACTCTTCTTCTCTCAATGCCAAGTTGACTTGATTCATAAAACAACCATGAATATTAAGCTTCATTGATAAGTTGCTTCTTGTAATTCAGTGCCCTTGACTTTATGTAATTTTTTTCCTAATAAATAGCTTCCACCACAGATGTCTATGCCTGACAAGTTCAGTAAGTGCTCTTATGGATGCCTGTTTGCTTACACTATGTACTGAAAAAACATGAATGAAATTGACAAAAAAATACTTTCAAATTTAAGACAAAAAACAACTTTCTTTCTAGGCTGATTATCCTAATCTTCTTTTCGGTGGAGCCATTTCTAGTCACTGCTGGGTAGGGTGATTTGAGGAAATTGATTACTTAAATAGGACTTTATCTTTAGAGGTTGCACTTAAAGTACAATAAATATTGGATATCTTTGTAATGGAGGCTGGACCTAAGGATATTAGCAATTTCTTTTACAGCGGGTTAAGGGCCATGATAAGTGCATGAGTACCTATTGTCTCATATGTTGTCAAAGAGGTGAACAAATGGACATAGAAAGAAGATAATTCACATTTGCACAAACAAATGCTAAGATGCATTGGTTTTGAAGTTTGCCTCAATAGACTTTAGGTCTTTCCTGCACAAATTATTATCTGGGAAAGAATCACATGCAGGCAGGAAGAGAGTAACTTATCAGAAATGGGAAACTTCTCAGGAGATCCAGAGGCTCAACTGTCCCCACATGCTCTCAGCTTCTGAGTCATTCTGGTACTCAGGAAATGGGCAGATCTCTTTTCGCAGCAATTTCCAAAGTCATTTGGGGGCTGCCTAGGAGGCTGTGTCTGCTATGAGCATGTACTAGACAGTTATCTTGCATGGAACAAGTGTTGCCTCAAATGAAATGAAGAAGGATAGAGCAGTCCATTCGTGCTGTGTATGTAATTTTTTCTCACCCTTAAGCTGGACTGATCATTATCTCTAAGATATGGGAAAATAATATATTTTCACATTTTCACTCATATTTATCAACATATTTATAAGCAGTCGGAGCCATTCAAAATGATTCCCCTTTTTCCAGGCACTGGTAAAAGTAGATAATCAATGTTACCCAGTGACAACAAATAGTTTTCTCAAAATACTGTCTTCCCTTTTCAACAGACAGATTGTCAAACTACCAAATAGGAATGTTCAATGTTCCAGAAATAGTGCTTACTTGTCTAATTACAGATTAACACTTTCTAGCAGCAGTGAAATTAGAAAGTCTCAGTGGTGGTGGTATTTTCTTTTCCTTAAAGGGAAAACCGTGAAAGCCCCAAGGCCCAGTAAAGGAGTCTCCTACATTCATAACAGCATGTAACAGCTACTTTTTTTCTTCATGAAAACCCAGAATTATTACTATTAAGTAGATGGCTTCAGCACAGGGTAAAAATTTAAAATATTAATAATTTCTTTAAAATATAATGGGGGCTGAGGTCTCCCTGACAGCTTTGGAGTTAATTCTCAGCTCTACAAACCTGTTTGCAGCCACTGCAGCACAAGTTTGATCCCCGGCCAGGGAGGTGACCCATATGGCACAGCAGACCTCTCCTATCTTGCTCACTGCTTCCTTCAGCAGTCTACTTCAGGAAAGGTAGAGGGTTCTGCTCCCAACTCTACCTCTGGTGAGTTTTCTCTCTCCCTGAAACTCTGGCCTGCAGCCAGAGTTTTTATAAAACTTTTCATAAAAAGGAAATTAAAATAATAAACCACAGCAAAGGATGTTTGAACAATGATTACATACCATTAATATGGCTGTAGTCTTATTCCTACATCTCTGTGCATAGGTTCTTATGAACATATCCCTATGCCTATTATGCATATATTTAAATATGCATATATGCATTTAATTTAAAGATGATTAGAAGAGTAATGATTTGTACACATACACAAGAACAGTGTGTGGCCAACGGGCACCCACAGATGTTATCCTGTTAACTCTTAAAGGGGTCCTCTACCTGCCACACAAAAGCAAAGGAAGTGGACTCAGGGTGAAACACCTACAGTACAAGCAGTGTATGTAGAATGAGAAGAGAAAAAAGGATAGTAATTTCCTCTAAAATAAATCTTCTAGCATAAGTGAGGCCCCTGAGTCATGAAAGCATACCATAATTCTAAGGTACCTTCTAGTGGGGAATCACAAGAAAAGGCTTAGGCAGGCTTCAGAGGGCTGAAAGAGAAATTGAGAGCACAAATGTATCAAATAATCCATCATAAAATCAGGACAACAGCTGCCATTGTCTCCTGTAAGGTCTAGAAGTTTCCACACATGTCTCTCAATCATATATCTCTTCTAATTACCTCCTTCTCCAACAACTTCTACCTATCTCTCCTCTGTGTATCTCTTCCAAGTCTCTGGGTGCAAACAGAGACCAGAGAAGCAAGATCACGGCCCACCTGCCTTCCATCCATGTAGTATACACCATTCAGCTCACCCTGGCTTCCCAGTCTCCCCCCTGGCACACTGGGACTTGCAATTGAAGATGGCATCACATCAATCTGGGTGGGGGAATTCATTAAAAGGATAGAGTTTGAGAAGTGGGGATATTTGAAGAAAAGCGAAGGAAAAAAGAAAAGTTATCAGAAATCTTATTTTTATGATACAGAATTCATTAGTGCTTAAGAGCAAGGGTGTGATGACCACAAACTTGAGCTTCAGGTCATGGCTCTGTCATTCCCCAACTGTGTGGCCTCAGGCAAGTTGCCCAGTCTCTCTCTTGGATTCTCTCCCTGCAATGCACAAATGCTTTCAAACTCCACAGAGACCTTGACACTATTTTGAGGCAATGATCTGAAGCTGCACTTCGGTATCTGGACATTGGATGTTCAGCACCACACACATTGTGACAAAAATGAAGAGTAGGGACATTACTGGAGCAACTGGTATAGATGAAGGGCAGAGCCCCCTGATGTTCAGCACTGCTGGAGGGGACACAGCTGGGTGATGCCTTGGTCTGAATGCTGCCTCTGAAGTCCTGAGCCAGGGAACTGTTGGGAAGGAGGTAGAGCACAAGAGGCATCTTGGGAGACTTCACTAGGGAGCCATGCATGTGGGCTCCTCTTTTTAGGCCAGCATGCTACAGAAGGCAGCCCCCGCACCAGCCAGTGAGGCAGTGGGCCTTGCCTCTCCCAGCCAGCTAGGGAGGCCCTCCCCTCAACATCAACAGTAGCGGACCTCAGCTGCTCTTTGCCAGCTCCTATTGTAACTGCAACTGCAGTGATTGCAACTCCACTTCACACAATTGGCTGGGATACAACCTTCTCATTCTCCCTCTACCCTGTTGTTTAGGACAAAGTGTTTGTTTGTTTTCTGTGCCAGAGGCCCTTTTATTTGCATTTGTGGCAGCAGATGACTGGACCAGAACTGGTAAGAGTAGTTCTGACTCAACAAAATGTTTAGGCCTTTGCTTAGGAACACTTTTATATTTTTTGTTTTAGACTCTTCCTTTGTAAAAATGGGGCCAACCATTCACAGGTTTTGTGAAGATTATGTAATATGATTAGACCATTGTTCGTCATGTATTTGTTACAGGGCTAGTGAAGGGTAGCCTGGGGCCCTCAAACCTCCCTACTCTAAATAGTTCTGTCATCTGCCGCATCAAGACAAAACATACTCTAATGTGCTAAGACCTCCAATAAAAAAGAACTCTGATACAATTAGTGTGAAATAAAGTGAAGAGAAGAAAAAGATTATAGTTTCCAAATCAAGTACCCAAAGTTCCTCTCTCCTTTTGGGTAAATGCTCAGCTGAATAGTGTTGGCCCAAAGCTGGACTACTGAAGCCGAAAAACTTGCTATCAGTCTAAGTTTCCTTCTAGTGAAGACCATTAGAAAGGGGCAGAAGGACCCATGCAAGTATGGGAGGAAAAAAAGCAAAATCAAGATAAAGTTTACCACTGTCGCCTCTCACCCATGTCTCTGTGTCTTTCCAGTGCTTCCTTCCAAGTCCACCAAGCCCCTGGCACAAGTCCAAATCTAAGATGCAAGCATGACTTTTTCACACATCTCTCTGCTGGGTCTCTTTCTAGAGCTCTTTTCCTACCTTCTCCTTGTCTTCTCTAGCTTCTTCTCCCTACTCAGCCCCACAGTTCCTTGTGTGGGCCAGGGGGCCTCACAACTCCCCTGTCCCCCTTACCCTGCTACTTATGGAATGCTCAAAGTGATAGTTATAACAATAATGAGTTCTAAAACATCACTGGTAATTACCAGGGACTTTGGTAACAGTAATGGTTATTCTCAGGGACTTTGAGGCGTGATGTGGAACATTCTACACATATGACTAAGCCAGTATAATCATCTAAGATGGGGGGGTTACATTAGCTTCTGTTTCTGATAAAATAGTTCTTGTGATTACTGTGCTCTAAGTAGGTACTTAGATACCTTGAAGATACTGTTTGCTGAAGAAGTAAACCTGCAAGTTGATGATGTAAAATTCATCAATTTCACTTAATTTACCCAGTTTTGTTTGAATTTTCCTGAACTCATGACCAATACTTATCTGTGATATTGGTTAATTGTGAAAGCAACTACAACTTCTGTTTGGCTGTATGATTACCATCCAATAAATGGAAAATGAGTTCCATCAGTCACACAGTATTTACTGACTCCCTATTGGGTCCCAGACATTGGTCTAGGTGTTGAAGATGCATCGATGACAAAAAATGATCATTTCCTCTCTTATGTACCTTATAGAGAATGAGTTTGACTTTAATAGGGGAATTATCTTGTCAACTAAGGGCACATAAGCTCCAAAAATGAATATTTCTTACTCATTTCTCATTTCTTCTTTGGTGCAATATGTGTTTGCCTCCTATACATTCCGATCCTTAACTATGCTTTCCCAGAAATAAATAGGACAGACAGAACTTGGTTTATAGACCAATCTAAGAACCAAAAAAAAACCTTAAAGGACAACACATCACAATCATTCAAACTATCACCCAATCCAAGACCTAACTGAAGAGGTAAATCCTTTACCAGGTGAATTATTGCATTTTGCATAGTATTAAATGCAGAGGAATAAGGGGAAAGGTAAAGAATCAAGTTTCTTTCCTAAGAAACTTACAGGAAGTGACTTGGACTCAGTGATAAAATAATAAACATAAATACTTTATAAGAATAAAAGGTTATAGAATAAAAGGAAGAGGCTATGCATCAAGCATGATCATTTATATGGTATTTGTTTGACAATTTCTCATTGTTGAGAAATAAATGTCCTTAAACTCAGAACTTCCAACTATGCTTTCTTCCTCCATCCTAAAATTAAATTTCTCCCAGCTTAAATATTAAGTTTAAAGAATTAACTTAAAATTTGGGGGAGAAATACTGACCAAAGTTTTTTTTTTTTTTTTTTTTTTAATTTACTATAGGGTAAAGAATGCCACTGGTTTTAGGAGAAAGAAGGCATATTGGCAGATTGTGGGGGTTGGTAGATGTGTATTGAGTCACAGTTGGATTTGGGGTTGGTGTACAAACAGGGGATCTAAGATTGAAAAAGATAAAGAAGGAAGAAAATAATGAAATGATCCAGAAACAAAAGTAAAAGACAACAGAAAAAACATTGCATCTTCTGGGGAATTATTTGTGTATTGCTAGCAACAAATGCCAACATCTCTTGGTTGTTTTATTATAATTATGATGACAAGGTTAAAATTATAAGTATTAATTAATGCAATTTTTAAGCAATCAGCCTTTTTAACTTTTACCCAATAATACCATCAGTTGAGGAAAATGAGGGAAATTGAGTGAATTTTTTAAATATATTCATTACATCATCCTTCATTTTTGTACAATATATGCTTGAAATTTTTGAGAGAAATACAATATATGCTCTACACCCCTCTCATTTGACCTCTTTTAATGTAATTGAAGATTAAACAAAAGAAACCCCTCCACAGAATCTCTAGAATGAGATGATTTTACATACTATAGTCTGTCATATTATCTTCAAGCAAAAGGTAATTATTATTGTGACAGACCTATGTCATATTATCACTAATAATCTAAAATGACATTGTATCAGGTTATTATTATCTGTAAAAACCATCAGTGGATTGTTAAACATATACTGAGGCTCCCCAGTCCCAACTGTGCTCTATTTTCAAGGGCAAATATTTTGAATTATGTTTATATTATTTTTCTATTCACTGATTATAGTTTGTTCAATATTATGAGGGAAAAAATACATATATACACTTTCTGGAAAAGTAAATAGGAGTTCCAATTTGACTGCCTATGGTGCATCCTCAGACCAATTTTTGGTATTGGAACAATTCTTGGTCCAATTCTTGGACACTGACAAGGTGTCTGGCAATTCAAATCATTTCTGAAACTATCTACTCAAAGATAGCATCAGATTCTACAGTTGATGGGCTCAGTCTCTAAATGGCCTCCACTTCAGGTGATACTCATAAGTCAAGTGATGAGATAAATAGGGGAAATTCCTAAGCAAAGTTGATTCTGCCTTCATGGAACTTGGAGTCAACCAGGGTTGTATGAGGAAACACTAAACGTGGAAGATCTCCCTGTCCTGCCCTCCTGGGATTTTATGGATGCTTCACTGCTGAGGCATGGTTAATGAACTCATTGGTCACTGGTGATGAACTCAACTTTTAACCTTCTTCCCATTAACTAAGGTCAGGAGGTTGGTGGTGTTGAGACTGAGAGTTACAAATTTCTAACCATTCAGTTGTTTCTCCTTGCACCCAGCCCCTATTTCTTTGGTGATTCCCAAAATGTTACCTCATTGGCATAACAAAACACAACTTTACACACTTTGGAATCTTTGAGTCAGAAATGGTGGATGAAAGCCAAATATATATGAAAAATATATTATGTTCATCTGAATGATCAAATATATATTTCTTATATAGAAAAAAGTAGCAGAAAGAAACCAGCATTATAATCCATTTTTTAAAAAGTTAGTGACAATTGAAATAATAAAAAAATCCACAAATACACTGATGAGTTGCATCAAAATGAAACAAATTCTGTTTAGTACAAATAGGACATAAACAATGATGAAACACAATGAATTTGGCAAATACATGGCAACTCATATATACAGCCATAATGTAAGAAAATTTCCAGGTATCAAAGAAAAAAATGTAAAAAGAAAGGGAAAAAATGAGTATAAAATGAAATTGATAGAAAAGTAAAAAAATAAACAGCACTTAAAATATGAAAGATTATCCTACATTTTTCATGAAAAGATAAATGTAAATGTAAGCCACAAAGTATATAATTTTCCATCTACCAAAATTAGCGAGAATTGAAAAGCTTATAAACCCAATGTTGATAAAGCTTTTGGAAAACACTACTCTCACTTTTTGCTTGTGGAATATAAATTTGAATCATTGCTGTGGAAATTCACATCCTTGAAACAGTTTTAATTCTAGTGACTAATCACATAGGTATATGTTTCTGGATAAAACATTAATCTAAAGTAATGCTAACAGATTTTTGTAATGACAAAAATTTTGGAAATAGCTGATATGTAGAGTTACATAAACTTATGTATGTTATGGCCCATCCATTTAAAGCTTCACTCACAAATTGGAATAATGAAGCAAATATAAATAATTGGATACTAGACAACTATTAATTTGATTGGATCATCAATTCTTATTGATTAACACTAGAGATTTAAGGTGAGCTTGATCCCTGGCCAGGGAGCTGACCCACATGGTACAGCAGACCTCCCCTGTTGCATCCACTACTCCCCTCTGCAGTGGATTTCAGTCGATCTGCCTGTTCTGCTCCCCAGTCTGTCTCTGGTGAGTCCTCTCACCACCTCTGGCCTACAGCCCAGTTTTTGTATGCATAAACAAATAAGCATAAATCTTTAAAAAATATAATTTTATACCATTGAATGTATTACCTGCAGTTGGGTAGGGTCAGTGATTCTGCCTGAGCTCATTAGGCCAATTCTGTTGTTCTCATCTGGGCTACCTCAGTCCTTTCTGTGCTGTGTGAACCAAGCTGACTTGGCACTTAGTGTCAGGGACCACCTGCTGAGTCGCTGGCACAGCACTGCCCTGTGTCTTCAAGATACTTAGCTCAGGAACATTTACATGGTCATCTCAGTGTCCTAGAAGGATTAGAATCACCACTGTAAAGCTGCTTGAGATTTAGGTCAGGACTACCCAATAGGACTTTATTGATCAAAAAAAAAAAAAGTTTTAAGGTCAGTTCAGCTAGTCCAGCTTCAAGGGCATAAAATTTGGGCTCCATTTCTTAAAGGGACACAACAAAAACATTTTGTGGTCATCTTAAATCTGTTACATAGATCAACTTTGACTCTAATCTTATCCACTTTGCAAGTAATGTGATATAAAGTGACATCAGCTTAACTTTTATTTGTAAATCTGACACATTTAGACTCTTCATAGTTTACTTCCCTCTTCCTAAGTATCCATGCTTACCTTTGGCTTTCTAATATTATAGATGCACTTTTTCTAATACTATATCTGTTTTGCTTCACAATATTAGGAATAGAACTCCCATGAAATTCATTTCCCTATCTTGAAAATGATCTACTATATGAAAAGTACAAAAAGAGGGTGGTGGGTCAATAAATATCCTCCTACAGCAATTGAATAAATGAAAATAGCGTAAGAGAAAAACAAAAATAACACAAAAAGACAAAAAGATTTATCTATGAAATTTCCTAAATAGGATATAAAAACAGTGATTTAAATATCGGCAAGGAAAATAAAGGAAAAACACAAACTATCAAGTGTTAGCTAATTGCTAATTATAGAACAGAAAGCCAGGTTGATGTTTGCAACTGTTAAATTGGGAAAAGTGAGTTATTTCAGTTACTTTTGGTTTTTAATTACTGTAAAGTCATCATTTATTTAATTTTTATTATTTTAATGGCAATTAGAAGACACCTGGTGAATGGCAAAAAAAAAAAAACAAAAAAAAAAACAAAAAACAAAACAAAACAAAACAAAAAAAAACCTGTAGCATCTCAAAATGTTAGGAAGATAGAAAAGAAATGCTGCATTTAATTCTACTTTTGTATAAGAATATATTTTTATTCTCACTAAATAACTAACTACGTGAGGGAAACTCAGGACAGTAAAAGGTAGATGAATCACACACCAAGGTACAGGGAATAAAATTAAATTATATTAAAGAATAGCAGATTTAAACCAAAGGTTTTATTGGAATATGTGGGAGCAGAAAATTAAAATTAAAGGAGCATTTTCTATAAGCTAAAATATTAAATTATTTAGTATATTGTAAAGGAATAGTCTTAGAATCAATGGAATGTAACAAGGAAAACAAAAATTTTGTTGATCAGGGAAATGTTGCTAACATCAAGGATATAATGGAAGGGTTTTTCAAGAAAACTAACAGAACTTTACAAACTTATCAGTAGGTCTCATCTGACTCTGTAGCAGCTCTTACCTATGAATCACCATGCCGGAATGAATTATGTATTCAAGCTCTAAAAGCAACATGTTCACATGTGTTTACACGCTCACATCATGCCAGTCCAAATAAATTATGCCAATAATCCACATAATAATGATATCTGTATCCATCACCAACAATAAGAACTGCCAAAACCATTACCGATATGGACTTACCATGCCACCATGTAGGGAATCTCTACTTGGGTCGCTGCAATGCTGTAAATCATCTTGTAAGAAAAATAATTTCAGTTTTCCAAAAGATATGGATCTTTCCACAAAATAGGTTATAGGATGTCCATCCACACCCATGGTGGGGGGGTGGGGATCTCACAAAGGAATTCAAATTGTGATGAGTACTTTCCTAACATCCACAATGTTGTCTATGTTCCTCTAAGAAAGAAGAGATAAAACACAGGGGACTCATTCCCTGCGACTAGGTTAGCTAACTAATTTCCATTTCATAGTTGAGGGTCTGCTAGACTTAAAGGGCTGCATAAACCACCACTCTGGCTATGTGTTCTGGCCATTTCAGTACAAAGTCTACTTGACCAGGTCAATCAGTTACCCAAACTTAATGCAAACTGACCCTGCAAAGTTTCCTCTCAAGTTAAACAATGGTGGGTGTTAATTCCCTGGGGCAATGAATGCAAGCCATGAGGCATAACTAGGAACACCTGGGGAGCAGTAGGCTGATTCCTAAATTTGTACCCCTGAGACTGATCATCCCAACACCTTGCTAATAAGAGTGGGGGGTTGGAAGCTTGATTTCAACCTTCAAACATAGACTATAAAACTTATCTGGATCCTCAGATTAATCTCCCCAGAAAGCCTATATTACCTAGGTATACATACCTACGCATACACTAGGCTTCCTTCCTTTTCTCTTTGTTCTCCTGCCCTATATAATTGACTCTGAGAAATCAGTCAATCAATAAAAAAGGCCAGGTTTTGCTTTCCTGGCATCTTCCTGCCATAAAGAATCCCATTTCTTGGACAGTGTGATGTTGCATGATTGCGATGGATAAGTAATGATGTTTCCAGGCAGGGAAAGGGGCCCCCCGGGGGCCCCCACACCTGCCTGCTTTAAATAGGTTCTGCCAACCACAGCATCCAGACAAAACATACCTGAGTAAGACTTTCAATAGAAAATGACTTTACTACAACTAGTATGCAGTAAAGAGAAAAGAATATACTTTAATATCCAGTTAAACACCCCAAATTACCCACCTCCTTGTGGTTAAAAACCCAACCAAACAGGGCTGGCTCAATGCAGGGCCACAGAGGCCTAAAACTCTGCCCCAGCCTAAGGCACCTCCTGGTGGGGACCCACAGCAAAGAGAAGACAGGAAAGGAGCAAAGTCAAGATAAAAGTGCCATTGTCAGCCTCCCCATGGGTCTCTGACCCACATCTACTTCAAACGTCTTCATCCACCTCTTCCAAGACCCTGGTAAAAGTTCAATGTAGAGAAGCAAATACATCTTCTCCACATGTCTCTCTGCTCCATATGTCTCCCTACGGTCTCCTTCTTTCTCTCCATTCTTTTCCAGTCTCCTCTCCAGCTTCTCCTCCTCCCTGCTCAGCTCCACCCTCCTTGGGTGTGTCAGGGAACCTGGAACCTCCCCTTCCCCTGGGGACCATCCTGTTATAGTAAAGTGTGACAAGAAATAAGAAACAAAGGAGGGTCATTTGAGTCAGAGTAACTAAAGGGTTGGGCTGACTTTGAGAATTAGGCCCCAAGCATCCAGATCTGTCAGGCACATCCACCCACCGAAGGGGCTGAGCCTAAGCTTATCCACCATTTCTTCCATCCATGTCTGCAAATGGGGGGAAATTTTCCCCTGGACACTAACAGCTGACATTGCCTAGAGACTGGAACTTTAATCACTTGCTACTTGGTCAATACCTCTTTCTCATGCCTGCACCAATCATAATGCTTGATAAACTTTTACCTAATTTGCATGTTACAAATTTCCATGTAATTTACATAGTCAGCCAGATTTAGAACTATCCTGCCTTTTCTTTTTTTAAGATTCATTTATTTATGCATACAGAGCTGGGGTACAGGCCAGAGGTGCAGGGGTGGTGAGAGGATTTACCAGAGACAGAGCAGATCAGGCAGATCTACTGAAATGCTCTGCTGAGAGGAGCAGCGGGAGAGACAGGAGAGGCCTGCTGTGCCATATGGGTCAGCTTGCTGGCTCGAACTCACACTGAATCAACTGAGGCTAGCTTCCCTCGCTGTGCTGCACCTTAACCCACTGCACCACCAGGGAGGGCCCAGTCCTGCCTTTTCTTTCTAGTTTTAGCTTATATAAGCTTCTCTCTTTTCTGAGTCCTGAAACACAGTTCAAGGACTTAAATTGGTCTCTTACAGGCTACAATCCCAAAAGACCCCAATAAAAATGTTTATATTTTGTCTCAGACAGGTCTCATTCATTCTGGGTTCACAAAATTCACTTTAAACTTACCTAATAGGCCAGCAATCAAAACAACTAATAATTAAAAGCATTAACAAAGCAGTGAAACATTTTCCTATTCATATTGAGTGGAAACAACCTTTGATTTTCCAATCAGATTCTTCCACATGAAGTCAGGTTTTGTCTTTCAGAAATTTATGAAAAAACTCCATTTTCTTGGTTCTGGAGGTTGAACTGAAAATGTGAGGTTGTGGACACACAGCTGTTACATTCAGTATTTAAACAAATGTTGCGCCTTGCAGCACCACACAGATAAACAGACGGGAGTCGTGGAGCAGGCGACATAATGCAGGATGCTACTCAAGAACAAGATCCTGGCCTTTTTACTAATAAATTAGTCATACGGCATTAATTATATGGGGAAGCAGAAAAGGAGATGGGAAGTAGAAGAAGCAGGGGAAGGGTGGGACTGTACTTCTCATCTGCTGATGGCTTAGTATCATAGATCAAGCCCTGACTCCCCAGTCAGGATTTCAATCTTATCAACAAGGCGTTCCACTGATTACCTTCTAGGGTCCTTCCTTACACATCAGTCAAAGGCCCCCAGAGTGCTCCCTTGTGATGTATAAGTCAGGGGTAAGTTTATGCATCTGTCACCTGGGCATTCCCAGTCACCCCTCCTGATGCAGACCCTTCCCAGGGTGAGTCAGCTTTACGCTCTTAATTGATGTGAACAGCGCCTTGTAGGGTCAGGGCTCCTACGACTGGGGAATTCTGACCTTGCTTAAGGAATACAGAACTATAGGTAACCAAATGGTGGCTGGATAGCAGACCCACAAACAAATCTGAACACCAGCAATAATGTTCAGATGTCTCTGGCTGTGTTAGAGTGCAATTTCCTTATTAAGGGGAGGTTCCATGTTCCCTGCCCCGCCCACTAAGGGGTAGAGCTGAGGAATGAGCTGAGAAAAAGGACTTGGAGGAGGAGACACAGGACGCAAATTTGAAGGAGGATGCACTTGCTTCTGAACTTTGAACTTGCATTATAACAGAGGAGTCCCCGGGAAAAAGGGAAGTTCTGTTCCCTGCCAAACCCAAAGGAGGGTGGAGATGAGCAGGGAGGAGAAGAATCTGGAGAGGAGACTGAGAAGGATGGAAGCAGGATGGAGCCAGAAGGAGACCTGAGGGATGCATGTGGAGCAGAGAGACATGTGAAGAAGTGGCTCTTGTTTCTTGATCCAGGACTGGAAGAAGGAGGTGTGTCTGCAGGGAGGTTGACTAAGGCAGTGTTTATCTTGATTTTGATTTTGCTCTTTTCCTCCCAGATTTGTCTAACCATTTCCATTCCTTTTCTATGGGTCCTGTCAGAAGGTGCTTTAGTACACTACTGAAGAGAGCAGCAGGTGGGTCAGGAAAGCTCCGCTATGCCAAGAATCTTATTTTAAATAAAAGAGGCACCCTTCCATGTTACAATGCAATATCTCTTTCTGGAAATATCTGAGTCTATATCTCCTTAATCCTCATGCTGTACATTTGAGCTAAGACATAGAATCCTCATATTCTTGGGGTCCAAAGCTGAGTAATCTCAATCACATTTAGATGTGTAATCATTTCTTTTGTGTTGATACTTACTTATACAGAGCTAAACAAGGCTGTTTTGTTTTAGCTTTACTTAGTAGCATTAAAGGCACTTGCAAGTATTCTTGGTATTAAGCATTAGGGGCCTTGGAATTTTTTATCCCTATGAAGTTTCATTATTATATATCTTTTGAATGATTATGATAGAATAAATATATACATGAAAAAAATAAAAGTACTGGGAGTTTTAAAGTTTCATGATTCTGAGCTTTGGGTAATGACAGTAGAACTTTAAGCACATAAGTGTGCTGCGAATCTTCTAGGCTTGTTTTTCAACATTTGCTTTTATTGCATATTATCCTCATTTTGCAACAAATGTTTATGCTTAGTGTTACTAGAAAGTAAATCAGAGAAATTACTAATTTTATTTACTGAATCTGTGAGTTCACATTGAGTGCATCTGTATACTTTCTTCAGACAATGAATGTACTTTACAGTCCTCAGACTTTCCCAAAAACCAATCTGTGTTGGGGCCGTGGTCAATCTCTTCTCTGATAAGGAAGGTGGAGGTAATTAGTATTTCAGGAGCAAATTTTGGTATCATCACACCATCAGGTACTGACGTAAGGGCCCTCCCTGGTGGCACAATGGGTTAGAACACAGCACTGCAAGCTAGCCATAGCCACTTCAGTGCCAGTTTGGCCACTGGCCCAGAGGTGACCCACATGGCGCAGCAGACCTCTCTGGTCTCGCCTGCTGCTCCCTGCAGCAGTGAATTTCATCCATCTGCTCCCCACTCTGTCTCTGGAGATTGATACCTCTCACTGCCCCTGCACCTCTGGCCTGTACCCCAGTACTGTATGCATAAATAAATAACTCTTAAAAAAATTGACTTGTCCTTTGTTCTAATACAACATGAAGAAATGACCTGAATTTTTTTTTTCCTTTTTAAGAACAAAATCATTGCTTAAAAAAAAAAAAAATCAACAAAAAATCAACTTATTCTTCCTACTTAACATATGAGACTATTGCACCTGTAGTTTATAGGCTCAAAGATAAGAATGGCAAAAGCCACTCACATGGCAAGTAAGCAGCATAATTATTCATTTCCCCCTTTCTGTTCTGCTCTGTAACACAAAGCAAGCTAAGCAAGCTTTGTATTAGAAGAAAATCTTTTGTTATTTTATTGAAAATGATTTTTTTATTTTTAATTGTGCTTATTTTCCCCTTCACTTATGTAACTGAAACCTAAATCTTTGTAATTTTTCTTAAAGAAGAAACATTTTTATTTCTTTTGCCAGGATCCTTCACAGATAAAGAAACAGGACAGTACTCTCTTACATCTGAGAATTCAAATCATTATATAAGAAACCTTATACATGACAATTAATTATATGAGTATGCCACTGTATTTCTTTGGGATTTTGATTTTAATTGCCATTTTCTTTTTATTTTTTTCACCATTTTGTTGCATTCTCAAAGTTCTTCAAAGATGAACTTAACTTTCCAAATTAAATAATTAAATAGTAAGCTCAAAGATGGGCTTAAATGTGCCTTCAAAAATCAAATATTAACTTCTTGATCCCTTTGGTGTCTCAGAATTCTTATTTAGAAACAGGATTGATGCAGGTACAGTTTGTTTAGATGAGGTGATGCTGGAGTAGGGAGGCCCTTAACTAACGGGACTTCTCTCCTTACAAAAAGAGAAAACTTGGACACAAATGAACACCAGGTGAATATAAAGACAGAGATCTTGGTGAATCACTAAGGAATCTGTACCTATAAGCCAAGGACTGTTGCTGAAAATGCCAGAAATTCACAAAAAGCCTAGGTTGGACAGATTTTCAATCACTTCCCTCAGAAGGAATCAACTGGCCACACCACCTTGACCTTGGATTTGTAGTTCTCAAAATGCTGATACAAACTTTTTCTCTTAAGTCATTCATTTTCTGATATTTTTTCAGTGAAAACCTAATAAACTAAGATAATACCCAAGCAGGTATTTTTTCTTGTATATTCATCATCTTATATTAATTTTTTAAATCACAGGCACAAAAATGGTACTATCTTCTAAAGAAGATACCGTTGGCTACTTGACACAGTGAAAAAAAAAAAAACATTTAGGTAAGTCACAGACAGGAAACCTGTTTCCTCTAGCTTTTCCCCAACCTGCTCCCCACCAAGAAATCACAATTGTAGTTTACTTCATGGCAGCTAAGAAGATATCTCATAGTGTTTCCTGATGCCTTATGTCAAATTGCTCCCCAGCAATCTCTTTATAACTTTCTTACCTACATAAGGAGAGGTGGGTAAAAATAATTCCTGTCCTGTGTTCAAAATAATGGCCCTAATATTCAGGGGTTATCTTGACCAAACCCCTGTCTTAGATAAATTCACCCATATGTTATCTTGGATTCTATCTCTAGAGAAGAAAGGACTCTATAACATTTTGAGCTATCTAATAATGAATCTTCCTTTCTGGAAAAGTGCAGGAAATGTTGCAAAAAAGGGATGTTTTACAGGAACTCAAGCTCATAGGGATCTCTGCGTTAGCAAACAACTTTTCTCTCAGTCACAGTTTTACTGTTCCACAAGGCAAATTTTAGAAGCCTGTAATAACTTTTCGAGAAGGTGTTCCTCATGCTTTTAAATGATAGGAACTATGTATGAAAGGATGTCATTTAAAAAAAAATAGATTTATTTATTTATGTTTACAAAACTGGGGTACAGATCAGGGGTGTGGTTACCAGAGACAGCATAGGGAGAAGAACAGGCAGACTGCTGAGGGGAGCAGCAGGTGGGTCAGGAGAGGTCTGCTGCACCATGTGGGTCACCTCTGGGGCCGGGATCGAACTTGTGCTGCAGTGGTGGCTTTGGAGAGCTTCATAATGTGGTTCTTTAACCCGTTGTGCCACAAGGGAGAGCCCAGGATGCCAGTTTTAAAATCCTTATATTAGTGTACCACTTTCAATCAATGTCACTACTACTAATAGTTACAATTTAAAATATTATCAACAATATAAGTCTCAGTTGCTGCTTAGTCTATCTCTCACTGAAAATAAGAAAAGCAATTCATCTTTAAATAAAGAACTATGGAAGACAGGATGTTTTTCTCATAAACCTGAGGGATTGTAGGAAACTACAGCTTATGAAATTGCTACATAGGAGGTGAGCCACGGGGCTAGAGATCATTAAGCTGTATATTTCTGTAAAGTCAAAACCATCAAATTGTCTGATCTCAGCCAATTATGAGTACAAAAACAATACCTATTCTATTTGAAAATTTAGAACATGTAAGGGGCCTTGACCAGCAAGGCCGAGGATTGGGGTCCCAGGGTCGACGAAAGGAGAAGGCAGAGAGTGGATTGATAGTGCAGCAGAGAGAGAGAGAGAGGAGAGAGAGAGAGGAGATGAGAGAGGAGAGAGAGAGAGGGAGAGAGGAGGGAGAGAGGAAGGAAAGAGGAGAGAGAGAAAGAAAGAGAGAGAGGGAGAGAGGAGGGAGAGAGGAGGAAGAGAGGAAGGAAAGAGGAGAGAGAGAGAGCTTTATTGTGTCGTACAGCTATATATATATATATATGTATACAAAGAGGGCGGTGCAGTTAGTGCCGGTGGGGGGTGGTCTTGATGGTTTAATGTCTTAAAGGCCAATGGGTTTGAGGGGAGGGATCTGTAATCATCTTAAGGGAGTGGGCACTTTTCTCGGGAGCCAGTGATAAAACCTTTCTTAGGCGCAGGAACTTGCTGAGCTCCGAGGGAGAAAGGAGTGGGAGAGGGGATTTGAGTGTGCTGCATTCTCAACCAGATGTTTACCCTAAATTCCTATCAAGTGTTGTTTTGTGCATAGGAGGCAAAGTCCTGGTCTCGGTCTCTGACAAGAACACAACTTCTGTTTTATACTATGAATGGGGGAGGGGGATGCTTTGCTACATATATAGTGAGATGATTTTTTTTAAAGATTTATTTATTTATGCATACAAAACTGGGGTGCAGGGGCGATGAGAGGATTCACCAGAGTCAGTGCGGAGCAGAACAGGCCAACTGAGAAGGACACTGCTGAGGGGAGCAGTGGGCAGGTCAGGAGAGGTCTGCTGCGCCATGTGGTCACCTCGTGGGCGGGGATCGAACTCATGCTGAAGTGACGTTAGCTTCTTAGTGATGTGCTTTAACCTGCTGCACCACCAGGGAGGGCCTGTGAGATGATTTTTAATCATGACTCTCACAATTTTTTTGTTACTGTGATTTTTAAAAAGCACATTAAATTTACCCTCTTGACAATTTTTTGAAAATTTATGTATTTATGCATATAAGAACTGGGATACAGGCCAGAGGTGCATAGGGTAAGTGGATTCACCAGAGACAGAAGGAGGAGCAGAACAGGCAGAGCTACGGCTGAGGGGAGCAGCAGGTAAGACAGGTGAGGTCTGCTGCAGCATATGGGTCAGCTCCCTTTTAGGGATCAAACTTGTTCTGTAGTGGCTGCGGATAGCTTCATAGTGCTGTACTTAACCCATTACGCCACCAGGGAGGCAACCCTCTTGACGATTTTTAAGGTTACAGAGCAGTATTGTTAAATATAAACACTTGTACATTGGCTGTTTAGAATGTTTAATCCTGAGTGGCTAAAATTTTATAGCCATTGGCTAGTCATTATTCATTTACCCCTTGCCTAACCCCTGGCAGTCCCCATTCCACTTTCTGCTTTTATATGTTGACTAATTTATG
>NW_004567114.1:12328014-12332346 GCF_000260355.1 Condylura cristata
TTTTTTTTTTTGATAATCAAATATTTCCTGGCTTATATCTTAATTTTCTGAACTATTGAAAAATATACCCAATTGCCTACCTTATACAAAATTGTATTGTATATGCTGCCAAATATTATTAATCTTTCTAAATAGAACACAACTATAAAAGGCCTTGGAAAGTGGAAGAAAACATTGGTGATCATTTGATTTCTTTGTTCCTTTTGTTCACTCTGCCAACATGTGGTTTTCCAGAACATCTTCTATATACTAGGTATATAGAACTCCTCTGATCTTGAGTAGGTCATAAATTGATGAATTCTCTTTCGACAACTTCTGGTAACTCTACAGATGACACCCTTCATTTTCTGGATTTCATACTGTATATTGATCTTTCAATATTTTCAAAATAGAAATGTCATCTTAGGAGATCCTTCAATTTAGTCACAACACTTTCAATTTTACTTTTTGTTTTTTGCAAATGCAAATGCTAAAACCCATGGCCTTCAAGCAAGCAAGCTTTCATTTAAACAGATGTTCTTTTCTCAAACATGAATTTAGCTGTTGACTTGGATATCCATAATACTGTATGTTTTGTAAAAAAAAGAAAAAAATTAAAAATACTTCATTTCTCTATTTAGGTCAGTTGAATCTAAAACCTTTGGTTAAGAGAAACAATATTGAATTATTTTCATCTTTTTCACTGTATGCTTTCATATCACTTTCCTCTTCACACACACACACACACACGTACACACATCTCTCAGAAGCAGCCAGATTCTTTCAATGGGATTTATTTTATTTTATTTTTTAAAGATTTATTTATTTGTGCATACAGAACTGGGATACAGGCCAGAAGCTCAGGGGTAGCGAGAGGCATCACCAGAGACAGAGTGGGGAGCAGAACAGGCAGATTGACAAAGTACACTGCTGAGGGGAGCAGCGGGCGAGTCAGGAGAAGTCTGCCATGCCATGTGGCCACCTCCCGGGCAGGTGGGAATCGAATTTACGTGGAAGTGGCTTTAGCTTCTCAGTGCTGTGCTTTAACCCACTGCGCCACCAGGGAGGGCCTCAGTGGGATTTGTAGAAACAGAAATGAATAGATTGGTTTGATATCAAAGATTTTCAATATTTGTCTATCTTTGTCAATAGTTTTAGAATTCTTAATTTAAAGCAATCTAGAGAATTGTCTTTATTGGATACAAATCTCAAAACCTACACAAAATACAGAAAAATTTGGAAATACCCTTGTACTACAATAACACCTTGGAGTAGAGATACAGGATGCTTTTGTTGACTTTAGAGATTCTAACAATACATGCAGTTAGACACCTGAATCTCGTGTTCACCGTGTATTCTTTCCTGTGTTTATGATTAATGTTAATTTTTGTGAAAAACTCAACAGACGTTGCCTTCAGTATAGTTACATAAAATAAACTCTCTTGTAATATATGCTGGGATACAAAAACAGTCAACCTTTTTGAGAGGTTGACAGGGAGACTATTTAATTTCATTTTAACCACATCCTTGCCTTTTAGTTTTCATGTAAATGCAAAACAAACAAATGTACAAATACTCTGGATCTGCAGCTAGAGAAGAATTCAAGTTATTGTTTAAGTATGAGCTTTATCAACAGCGTCCGATCTGACCTACTATCCTTGGGGCTTAATCAAGCTGAGCTTCATTGAGTATAATATCAGTTAGTAGCCAGAATCAAATTCTGGTTTTTTGTATTCGTTTTTTGTCATAGTTAGATTTTGTGCAGTCAATTTTAGATTTTCTGTCACCTTTTAAGTTATTTTTAATATTATAGTAGCATATTTTGGTGATTTGCAATTTTGATGTATTTTAAAAGCTTGCATGGTAAAGTTGTCATCATTAATTTAAAAAATATGTTAATCATTGACTAAATTAATACACTTTTCTAATTTAATGTTACTAACATTTGTCAAGCTTATAAAATATTCTATGAGGATTTAAATTATCAGTTCCTCTCAAAAAACAAACCAGAATAGACCTATTTAATTATTTATCATTTTGGTACTTCTCTGACTGGAAATAGAGCAATTTTGTAAATGAATTCTGTGTCCCCAGTTGAATTATTTCCCAAGTGTTATTAGTAATTTTGTTCCTTTTGTAGATGGCTATATATGATTCAGCTTACTGAATTAAAGTCACTGAAAAGTTAGCCATACATTAATCTTTAAATTTGTATACATTACTTTTAGTAAATCCTTTGAAAATATTATTAAGAATTTTAAGATGGGCCCATTAGGCTAGATTAGCAAGGTGGATTCTAAATGAGATCACATCGTGTATTCATATTAAAAGACACAGAAGATTTTATTACATGTGCTGGATCTTAAATTAAATTTATGCTCATATTTGGTTTCCTCTAGAGATGGTAGTTGATATTAAGTTTATTGTAGGCAAAAATAGACATCTAATTCAGATAGGCTTTTAAGTAATTTTATAAGTTCGATAGTTATACATTTGAACTTTAGTCCTACGTAATAACTTATTAGGAATTTTATTAAAATTCATCCTAATAAAAGTTTCAGTCATATTGTATAATTGATTCTGTGACAGCAATTGTTTAATAATGTGGAATAAATGAATTTTTTTTAAAATCTCAGTCTGTCATACCGCTAATACTGTTGAATTTGATAATTATCTTCAAAGTTATTACACAAACTGTTTAGTGAAAAATTCTTGAAGTGTACAAATATTTTGCTATTAATCTATCAATCAAAGACTTTCAGTTGTTGTTCAATCATTTATGAACCCAAATATTTTATTATATCAAATCACTTTACTCCTTCCCATTCTGTTGCATTTTCTTTATAGTCTATTGTCTTGATATATTTGGGCTAATAATCCAGATAACTAACATAGTTAGAAATTTGAATTTTAAATTGCAATTGTATCTATTGTAAATACAGTTCTATTTACTCACACTTTTTTTTTTTTTTTAAAGATTTATATATTGTGCATACAGAACTGGGGTACAGGCCAGAGGCTCAGGGGCAGTGAGAGGCTTCACCAGAGACAGAGTGGGGAACAGAACAGGCAGATGGAGGAAGTACACTGCTGAGGGGAGCAGCGGGCGGGTCAGGAGAGGTCTGTCACGCCATGTGGTCTCCTCCGGGGCAGGCGGGAATCGAACTCATGCGGAAGCGGCTTTAGATTCTCAGTGCTGTGCTTTAACCCGCTGCGCCACCAGAGGAGCCCTTACTCACACTTTTTAAGGTCATTACTACATTGTTTGAAATATATGTTCACTATTAGTGAGAATATATGTGTGTGATGTGTGTGTGTGTATTCTACATTTTTGTAGAATATTTTCACTTTCTTATGGTGAAAAAATTATATTTTAAATTAGCCTGCTGGAGTCAGTTTAGATGATCCCAATGTGTTGACAACATCCAAAGCATGGTGATAAGAAGCCAGTGGGACATAAGCCTTCTTCTTTCCACCAGGACTGATCATGGCACTGACCTTGGCCACATCAATGCCACAGAGCTTCTTCACAGCCTGTTTGATCTGGTGTCTGTTGCCCTTGATACCCACAATGAACACTAACAGGTTGTTGTTTCCTATTTTATTCATCGCTGACTCAGTGGTACGTGGGAACTTGATGCTGACATAATGGTCAAGCTTGTTCTCCTGGGTGCACTCTTCTGTGGGTATTTGGGTCGCCTTCCAGATAGCAATGTCCTGGGCCTCCAAGGTGGATGAAGTGTGGATCTTCTTTTCTTTATGGCTGTGGATGCATTTCAACACTACTTTCTTGGCCTTCAAGCTTTTCTTGGTCTTGGCTTTGGGAGGGCAGGCTCTTCCTTCTTTGCTTTTAACACCATCTTTGTGAAAAGTTATTTTTCACTCTTAATGAAAGTTTTTATTATATATGTATAATCTGATCACATAATTAGAAATGAGTATGATTCTGTTATTTGCTTAAGACTGAAAAAGTTTAAATTATTATCTTGTTTCTAGTCTATGTATATTATATACTGTAGTGATGCAATTTTAAAATTTGAAATTTTAAAATATAGTCAGTGACCTGTATATTTCTACAAGGGGATTAAGACTATGCATAACCTTATATAAGCCTGCATATGTCTAGTATAGGTATATGTAATGCATATATGTATGACTGCAATACATGAACATATATATGCATACACATGTATATATACATATATGCTGACATACATGTGTTTTATATGTTGTGTGTTTATATAAAATCTACAATAATTCCAGAAATTTATTTTTAGTTATTTGTATTTCCTGTTTTTATAAATTTATTTCTATTGAACATGAAATGCTTATTTCTTTAAATTATAATAATTA
>NW_004567114.1:12332631-12335807 GCF_000260355.1 Condylura cristata
AAAAATATTTTTCTTATATTTAAAGTTCTTAAATATGTGGTAAACATATTTTTCTTATATTTAAATTTTTGGTTTAATTCTTAACATATTCTGTAATACAACAACTAGTCATTCTCTAATTAATTTTAACCATTATTTAAGTACAGCTGATTTTAACTTCACTGTCTTGTTTGCTCATTTATTTCTTTAGGTTAAATCATTTATTTCAGATTAATAAGAATTTAGAAAATCATTTGACACTAGTTCCTAAACCTTACATATCTATCATTATTTTATATTGGTGAAAGTAAAATACATGTTGTCACACTATATGTGCTTTTATTTTTCAATATATTTTGCTTAACAGAACTAAATATACAGAAACATTTAAGCTAACCATCTTTCATACATACTTTTTTTTTTTTAATTCTTCATCATCTATTTTTTTGAATTTTGCAATAGAAATTGCTGGTTGATGGTTTCTAGATTTGAGTTGACCAATAACTTTGATCTCTAAATTTGAAATACATTTGTTCTTGGGCCTCCCTGGTGAAACAGGGAATAAAGTTTTAGTGCTATCGAGCTATTACCAGCCACTGCAGTATGAGTTCAGTCCCTAACCAGGGAACTGACTCATATGATGCTTCAGACCTCTCCCGTCTTACCTGCTGCTCCCCTCAGAAGTGTATTTCAGCAGATCTACCTATTCTTCTCTGTACTCTGCCTCTGAAAAATTATCTCACCTACCACACCTCTGGTTTGCACCCCAGTTTTTATATGCATAAAAAATAAAATAAGCCTTTAATTTAATTTAATTAATTTATTTATTTACAGTTTACTTTTACAACATTTGTACATTTTTTTTTTTCATCTCAGTTGTAATCCCCATGGGTTTCTCATCACCAAATCACCTGTGTGTCTATTTATTTTTTTTCAAAGTGAGTAATCTATTCACTCTCTGCTCTAAAGTGGAAAATTATTTTGGCCAAGTTATATTGTTTTAAATTCAATTATTTTCATTTTGCTTCCATCACAATTAATTTCATCATGGGTCTGTTATTGAAATTCAAAGTTGTTTATCTTCATAACTTTTCATTCTTCTTTGTGTCCGCACATAATGTCTTTGTCTACAAAGTTTTGAAACTTTTATAACAATGTTTAGATAATGTCTTTTGTTGAATGTGCTTGTCAACACTCCTGAATTCCAGTCAGAAATTTCTTTTTGACCTAAGGAATATGTTAATATTTTACTTTCTATAATGTTCTGAGTATGGCTTCTGTTACTGTTTTTTTTTTTTTGGTTGTCAAGATCTGAATCTTTGAAATCAATAATTATGTCACGTTTATAATGTTTATCTCTAACAACAGTGTCTTCACGTTTTTATCTGCATCAATATCTATTTTTGTCTATAACTAAACTATTTTGATCTATCTATTAACTGATTTAGTTATCTTGCGGCTCTCAAAATTATTTATCAAGAAGTATCTTTGGGTGCACAGGAAGTACCATCATTCCTCAATCACTCGCATGTTTTGCAAATGTGTCCTGGTTGTTTTCTTTCTATTTTCTTCCTTTACACATCCTGTATAAGCAACCTCCTTGTATAGGAGGTTGCTAATGTGGTAGACCAGCAAGATGTCCTGAGGTCTAGCAGGATGATCTAAAATGTCTCTATGAGCTGAAAGGTGGTACATATTGATCTCAGAGGTATAAAAAAGAGGAGGCGACTTCTAGGAGATAAGAAAAAGCTTTTTTATATATTTTTTATTATAGAAATAGAAAAAATGTTTTCTTTTAAAATACGAATGCCAGGTGTGAGATATTTTATTTTAATGTGTGCCAGTATCTAAGATAATTTCTATAACTAGAATTACAGCTGGTTCAGTTTATGATAACTCCCTGCCATGCTTTACAAAACAATTTCACTGATATTTGAAACACCAAGTAGTAATTTGTTTTAAGTCAAAACTTGTGCATCTTTCTACTTTTGATCATAGTCATAGCAAATGAGATGCACTCACTACTGAACAGGACTTTTCTTTCCATCATTGGTTTTGAAACAGGCATCATTTGGGAGATTCTTCCACTTAGTCTTCTTTGTTTTACTAGTTGTTATTCCATTGGCCAAAGAAACATAAGGATTTTTTTTTTTCAGTTTCTTCATACCCCTTCACTTATTTAATTAGGAAATAAAAACAGAAACAAAGCTTAATTTGATGTAGACTAAGTCCAAGTGCTTTTTGGGTTCCTTCTCTTGTCTAGTCTTGCTTATTCCTTTTACAATTTCATAGCTGCATGGCTTCAGATGGAACTTACATGAAACACTTGCTTCTTGGCTTCTCTCTTGAATTTGAGGTTATATATTTATGCATTTTATTTAACTACTTAACAACATTGTTTGGATAATTTAAAGACACCTCAAATCTAGCTTGATCCAAATGTATGAACTGTTACATTCCCCAACTCAGAGGACAGTAGCTGCTTTCTACAACTTGCTTAGATCAGAAACCATATTACCTTTGAATATTCCATATTACCTTTGAATATTCCATTGTACCCTACTCGGAAATCCTGATGAATTTACCTTAGTGATGCAGAACCTAATTTCATCAGATCTACTGCCACCTTATATAGGCTTAACTACAATCATCACTTGCCTAGGTAATCACAATAATCTCCTCCTAAATGATTAACCCCCTAAGTCTGCGGTAAGACTAACCAAGAGGTATCCAGTGGCAACACAGGACATATTCTGTCTCTACTAACACAATCAGGTTTGATCCTGATTACCCTTGTTAAAAAAACACTTCATCCTTTCTGACTCACAGCATTTCCAATATCTCTGTTTTTTGCTATTAATTTTAATTCACTATTTTTTTTCCTAAAAGACAATATACTACACTTGGCATATCTACTTTAAGGGTTCTCTCCTCCCAGTCTTAAAAGAATGTAAATGCAGAACATTCAGGGAGGGGGCTGTTTTCTTAAAAACAGTGTCCTGGGCACAAAATACAGTTAGAAAGATAGTAGGTGTTTAATGCTTGTTAAATGAATGGCCAAAACAATGAGTAAGTAAAAATTATGATTTCATCAGTTTTTCATGTTTCATTTTTCACTAGGAAGCTACTGTGAAGTGCTGGGTCTTTCTAGTTTACTGTTAACTCAGAATCAGTGTCTAATGAGTAAAATAACAATG
>NW_004567114.1:12336372-12345257 GCF_000260355.1 Condylura cristata
CGGGTCCCTGGCCCCTGCTGAAGGACGTTAGGGGTGAAGGGCTGATCCCTTTGGGCATACTCAGGCCAGCACTCTGCTCCCTTCTGATGATGGGAGCTACCTCGCTAGCATTATTTTCTTAAATATTTACTTTTATTTATTTATGCACACAAGAGCTAGGGTACAGGCCAAAGATACAGAGAGTGAGAGGATTCACCAGAGACAGAGGGGGGAGAAAACAGGCAGATACACTGAAATACACTGCTAAGGGGAGCAGGGGAAGAGACAGGAGAGGTCTGCGGCACCGTGTGGGTCAGCTCCCTGACCAGGGATCGAACTCAGGCCGTGGTGGTTGCAAATAGCTTCATAGTGCTGAGACTTAACACCTTGCCGTACCAAGGAGGCCCGCTAACATTATTTTTAAAATATTCACAAATCAACTAGAGTTAGTAAGAGACATTGTGGAGTGAACATATTTTGAATTTTGAACAAAGAATTGTTACTGCCCTCAGCTGCATGATCTAATAGAATGACTCCAACAGCTTTAAACATTTAAGGTGGAATCAGATAGATATACAATTACCTCCCATTTTAGTCAAATATTCTCAGTGTATTCAAAATTTAGCAAGTTTACTTGTTTATTTATTCACTTACTTATTCTTGCTGAGCAAGGCTTAACAAAGCTCTAAAATTATCTTAGTGAGTTAGTATCATCTCTAGTAGTTGACCAGTGGGTTCAGTCACAATGCTCTCCCACACACAGCAGGACTTGTCTCTGAGTCAAATTGCTGTGCTCTTTCAGGCTGACTGCCTCAGGAAAAGAAATTCTAACATTCTACCAAATACATGCTAACAGTTCAACTTATCCTCTGCTTTATGACTACAAAACCAAATAAATTTTCCTTTATTACATGTAGATGTGATGTGGGGCCAATTTTCCAGAATTGGGCATCTGTGGTGGTCTAAGGTCTAAGCCTCAGTGCTGTCATGATGTCACCAATGCAGCCTAAATGCCTGAGTTCCATCCTGGCCAGGGAGCTGACCCACATGGCCAGCAGACCTCTTCTGTCTCACGCACTGCTCCCCTCAGCAGTGTATTTCTGTAAGTCCACCTGTTCTGGTCCCCACTCTGTCTCTGGTGAATCCTGTTCCCCCTCACATAGCTCTGGCTTACACCCCAGTTCTTCTCTGCAAAAATATGTAAATAAAATATTTTTTTTTAAATGTGAGCAGAATTTGAAATGTCACTTCTCTCACCTTCAGCTGGCCATCTATGTCTGGAATAAATGTAAGAAGCAGACTCACCCTGGTGGCGCAACAGGTTAAAACAGCACATTATGAGTTTCTCAGAAGCCACTGCAGTACGAGTTTGATCCTCGGCCAGGGAGCTGATCCACAGGGTGCAGCAGACCTCTCCTGACCTGCCTGCTGCTCCTCTCAGCAGTGTATTTCAGTAGATCTGCCTGTTCTGTCCCCCACTCTCTCTTTGGTGAATCCTCTTATCCACCACACCTCTGGCTTGTATTCCAGTTCTGTATGCATAAATAAATGAATATTTTAAAAAATGATGTAAGAGGCATGCTTTGTTTCATCCAAACAATTTTAAAAAATGAGGCAAAAGCTTAGCATAAAGGAAACAAAAAATAATACGAGTTATCAGGGGCTGAAAATAAGAGGGTCCATATTATATAGTGATAAAACATTTGATAAAAATTTTGCCTAGCATTTTCTGCAGTGAGGGGAAGAGAGTGAAGCATAGAGGTTGGAGAGGAGTCACATGTCTGGTGATCTGACACCTGGGGGGAAGATTAAAAGAATCAGAGTTTTACTATCTACTGGTTACTATTGTATCTGTATTTTAAAGTATTGCAGAAAAAAATATCTAGAAGTAAAACGGCCAGTTTGCAAAAAGAAAGTGTCTTGAAATCCATCACCATAAAGTGTGGGAAATGTGTTTATAACCTTCAAATATGGGGTGATATGAAAAAAAAAAAAAACTTGACTAACAAAAATCATCTAACACACAGCCAGGCATAGGGGAACAGAATGACTCTATTATACATAGATATCAGAATCAATCTCTCTATATAGTTTATTCTCTTATATAGATGCATAGTAATACATGGTTTTCTAAGTTTATTAGTATTTCAAAATGTTTCCAAGATGATTCAACGGAAAAAAGTACTTTAATTTTTAAGTAGTGAAGTAGCAGTTAATGTTCATATGAAGAATACCAAATTATTCTTTTACCTTTACCATACATAAAACTGATTTTAAGCAGATTATTGACTTAAATTTATGAACAGAAACAATTACATTTCTGGAAGACATATACAAGAAATTCTTTGTAACTTTGAGGGCAGCAATATTATCTCTGATGGGATACAAACATACAAAGCATAAAAGATAACACTGATATAACAGACTTTACTAATTCAAAAGCTTATCTGCAGAATCAGAAATGAAGGACTGTTAGGGCAATGGAAAGGCAAGTCACAAATGGGAGAAGTAAATTGCATTATATAATTTGACAAAGGTTTTTTCTTTTCCTTCAAACTATATATGGAGAACTCTATAACTCAGTAGTATAAAGTAGGGTCAGAAATACTTGAAGAGACACATAAGATAAAAGAAGAGATACAAGTACATAAAAGATGTATAGCCTAATCATCTCTAACAGCAAGTAAACAACTCAATAAAATCACGACATGTTTTCTAGAACAGCTAAAATTTAAAAGACGGATGATATCACACTTTGGAGAGAATAGCTGAAACTCATAAATTGCTGGTGGGAATGTAAAATCATACAATTACATTGGCAGTTTCTTATAAAGTCAAACATGCAGTCATATTTATAACTCCCCAAGAGACCAAAAAGAAATAGACTCACATATTCATACTCTGCACATACGTGGCCATACGGCATGGAGCGTCATGCCCAGGCTCTGGATCCAAGGCTGTGATGGGGAGACAGATTTTGAAGCACCCATCTAACAGGATATTACTTGATAATAGAATGATATATGGATACATACAATATGAAGAATTTACCTTAAAATCACTAGTCTAGTCAAAGTTACCAGACACGACAAAATGCATATGATTCCTTACATAGAAATGATCCATAAAATAATTATTAAGGACAGAAAAGAGATCAAGATTGTCCTGGGGCTGGGCCTGGAACAGAGGGAGACAGCAAAGGGAACTGAAGGAAATTTGTGGTATTGCACAAATGTTTTATTTCTTAATGGTGGCATTAGTTATATTGTAGTAATGTTCATAATTATCAAATTGCACACATAACATTGGTAAGCTTAATTATATGTAAATTATAACTCAATGGATGATGGAAAATGCAGCTTTGCAGCAAAGATGATTGAGTAGTATTTCTGCTGAGTCCTGATAGCTTCAAGGAAGCTACAATTAACTTAAAAGTTAGGGCATGGAGGAGATAAATATAAATAAGGTAAATTTGAGACTATGTTTAACAATTTACAGAAGATTATAAAGTATATAATTGATACTTAATATATTAATGATCTATAAAGTTTCTCAAGGAGTTCTATCAACAAATAAATAAGGATAGACTGGAAATCACTGTTTGACATAAAACAAACTTTGGCTTGCCAACCCCCTAACTACATAAAGCAGGCATTTAAAGCGATACTAATTTTTAAGAGCATGTTATTTCTTCTTTAGTCATTGTCAGGGTATATAAAACTCCTAGAAAGTAGAGCCAGGGGCAGGGAGATGTATAAAGATTATCACCCTTGTTCTAAGTTTAGTCACCTTCTTACTACCTCACAGAGGGTTATCAGAACGGCTACAGAGGAATAATTCTTTTCTCCCTCTTAATAATGCACTTCATCTTGACCATTTTGTCAGCCCTGCATAGATTGTAGCATTTCTGCCTGTGATATGGGGGCATCGGTCTTTCTGGATTATGGGCAAGAAGATCACAGGGAATCTGGGTCACAGCAAACAGAGGGGGATGCTCAAATACAGGATGCTTTGATTTTGAGTGAGTGCCGCAGTGAGACTGGAATTTAGGCATTTTCCCTTTAGGACAGACGTGGTGCATGCTGTTCACAGGCAAAAGACCAAAATATATGTACATTTTTCACGGTATTTGACTATAGCTCAGGAAATGGAACTCAGCCATTCCTGATTTCCATCTTCATTCTATTCACCCCACTCTCAGCTACCTATTCCCTTCCGATCTGGGTCAGGGTCTCTGCCATGGAGGTAGAAATAAAGATGACATAGTCCTGTTTTCCAGAAAATCCCACAAAGGAACGACAGACTTGTGAGCTAGAATTTGCGTTATAAGGCACCTTCTAGGAACAGGCTCACGAGCGGAGGGCAGATTGCTCAGCTCATAAGAGTGAGATAATCCCAAAATGGAGCAGCCTCAACATGGATTTCAAGAATCTGAAAGCAGGGTTTTCCTGGTGGGGCAGGGATTAAATCTTAGCACTATGAAGCTATTGCCAGCCACTCTGGACTGAGCTTGATCCCTGGCCAGGGAGCTACCCACAGGGCTCAGCAGTCCTCTCCTGCCTTGCCCGCTGCTCCCCTGAGCAGCGTATTTCAGTAGATCTGCCTGTTCTGCTCCCCATTCTGATACTAATGAGTCCTCCTATCCTCACACCTCTGGCCTATACCTCAGTTCTTGTGTGCACAAATAAATGAAAATTTAAAAAAGAAAGAAAGAATCTGAAAGTGAAAGAAAGATCCTTGGTGCATTTAACCAGATTCCTCAGGAAGATTCATATGGGTGCTCACCCTAGTGCTCATCATTCCTTCATTAATCCACAAGTCTAAACTTTTCCTCAGAGATGTGTGCAGGTTACCATGGAAGGTACTGTATTCCTTTTCTATTGCTGCTGTAACAAATTGTTTCAAACAGTGGTTTAAAATACCCAAATTTATTAGCTTACAGTTTTTAGGTCAGGGTGTCAATTAGTCTCTCTACACTAAAATCAAGGTATTGTCTAAGCTGTGTTCCTTTCTGAGGCCATAGAGGAGGAAGGCATGTCCTTGCAGTTCTGAATTTCCAGAGGTCACCCACATTCATCCCATGGCTTGTGGTTTCCTTCCTCTGTCTACAAAATTGACAATGGCCGCTTGGGCCTTACTCAGGTCACATCCTGCCTTTTCCATGTTTAAGGACACTGTCATGACATTGGCACAACTGATGATCCCCAATTATCTTTCCATTGCACGGTCCTAATTAAGCAAATCTGAAAAATCTCATAAACTAGTCTACTCACAAGTTTTGAAGATCAGAATGTACGTCTAGTCTTAGGACATCTGTGAGAGATGGAGAGAGCATTTTTCTGTAAACACAGGTACAAACCTAAGCGTTCACACCTGAGATTTGTGGTAGTGTCTTGCTGTGCTCAGCCCCCAATTTCTGATTAGCTGCTTTACCACTATTTAGCAAATCACCTAAATAGTGCACTCTCATTCAGGAGTTGAGCAAGTTGTTCTGAGAAGTTAATCTCTTTTTTTAAAGATAAAAATCTCTCATCTTAAAGATAAAGCAACCGATCTTCTAGTTGTTTAATTAACAACTTTTGGTCACAGGTGATAGGAGCAGAATATTGTAAATGCAAAGTTCAGGACCAAGACCTCAGTCCACATGTAAATTGAGTTCATTTTAAATTTGAAAATAAAAGCCCATTTTTTTTTTTTAATTTATTTACTTATGCTTACAGAACTAGGGTACAGGTCAGAGGTATGGTGGGTGAGAGGATTCACCAGAGATAGAATGGGGAGCAGACCAGGCAGATCTACTGAAATACAATGCTGAGGGGAGCAGCAGGTGGGTCAGTAGAGGTCTGCTGAGCCATGTGGTCAGCTCCCTGGCAAGGGATCAAACTTGTGCTGCAGTGCCTTCAGAGAGCTTCATAATGCAGTGCTTTAACCCATTGAGCCACGAGGGAGAGCCCATAAAACCTCATTTTTTAACAAGTGATCAAATTTAGGAAACTTGAATAGAAATCTTATCATGTTTTCTTTCTTATTTCACTAATAATGCAACATCAACTATTCTGGGCAAATATTGCATTATCAAGAAACCCTGCTATTCAATTCAAGGACAGCTGACTATTATTTCCTTCCAAATGACTGATTCTTGGTGATGTATGCATCTGTTCATCCCAAGAAATCTCTTCCATGCATGTCTCTAAACCTTCTCTATTCCAAATAAATTGCCTTAAGATGAGTTTATTATTATTTTGCAGTATTTGTCAAGCAGCATTCAAACAGCTAAGTGGAAGGAGTTATTCCTGCCGCTATGAAACTCTCCCTGCATTATTAAAGGTTTGTAGATTTGTAGGTTGCCAATACTAACCTCTGGTTCTTTAGGACTATTAGTTATGGTGACAACCAAATAAGATTGATTTCTTAAACTGGCTCCAGATTAGCTATACACATTTCAAACACATTTCAAATACAGCAGGATTCAGGTAACCCCAACTACAGACTTAGAGATGATGTTCCCGGGAAGCTGGCATGCCTAGAGTCAGCACAACAGGAAGCTTGCAGCAGCCAGACTCCAGGCCAGGTTCCAACTCATAAAAAAAACAGTAGAAGACACAACAGCATAAACTCCCGGAAATGCCGGACAGCCCAGTGCCATATTAGACAAGCACTCAAGATGGCAGATCAGCAAGACACTAGGACCCACCTTTAACCCATTGAGCCACTCTGTCAGGCTGTCACTGCTAACCCCAAGTGCTGAAGACCTGAAAACAGTGAATTCCAAAGACTGAATCAATCCGAGCCCCCTTCTGCAGTCCCTTATATTACTTTTCCGTCACCCCACCCCATAATGTGATCTTTTTGTCATTTCCCCTGGACTATCTATCCTCACCTACAACCCCCTCAAGGGGGGCACTACCTGTACCAGTCTATGGCTTCAGCCACCAGTTACGAACAGGACACAGATTCAGTCATGGCTAACCCAGCTCTTTCAACTCTTATCAGGTGGCCTGTTCACATGCCCTGAACTTCCTCAGCTATCACCAAGAAAACCTGCTGATGTTTTAAATGACCATGAAATGAACCTAAGCTTTACTGGCTTTACCTTACAATGCCAAAGCCTGGAAAAACCAAACAGTTCAGTCCCATACAGAAATATTAAAGTTGTATTGTTTGGGAGGGATATTTCAAAAAGATCCAAGCACTTTCATCCACATTAAAGAAACTGAGAAGAGACATATGTTCTGAGTACCCTGGTCATAAGTGCTTAATGCTAAAGGCAGTCAAGCAACACAGATGCAAGAAGCTTTAAAAGCTTTCAGAGTCTAAGGGTGTCACCTTTGTGTAGGGTGGTGATGCTGACAGTTCACTGAAACCATGCACTTCCCCTCAGTTGTCTGTTCTGCCCTTTCGTCCTCACTAAGTGCCTGCTCGGAGCAGCTCTGGCCATTACAGAAAGCCTTTTAGGAAACATCACTGCAGACAGATGTTTAACCCTAGGCTCTAAGGGGACTAGACTGCGAGTTGCTGGGTCTGTTGATTAATTTTCCAAGTATGTGCATGCTAATGTGGTCTGACATTGATGCCTTCACAGTCACCAGCCATCTTAAGTAAACAAAGTATGCAAGTTGTACATGCATAAGATGTCTTTCCTTCCCAGTTTTGAAGGAGAATGCTCCCTTTTCCTTCCTCCAGAGTCATCAAGAGGTCACCTCGCTCAAATTATCCCCAATTTTCCTTGATTCATTTATATGCCATCCCACTTTTTAACCCCTTGTGTGGTCTAAGAAATACTTAAATGGAAGTTGACTTTCAATAACATTTAGATGATAGAATGTATCTAGCTCTTTGATTTCAGTGGGTGACAACATTACTCAAAAATAAAACTACAGATCCTGTCAGTTACTCTTAGATTATGTTTAGTGAAATTTACCAATTTACAAATATTAAATGTGAGGTGGTATTAAAAAAGTAATGTGGTGATCTTGATAAAAACTAATTAATAATCTATCATTTGGGAATATTACTCAGCAAACAAAAAAAGGTAAACTCACACAATTTACACAACATGGATAGAACTGGACGGGGTTGTGCTCAATGAAATTAGCCAGAAAGAAAAAGAAAATTACCAGATGGTTTATCTTATAGTAGGAATGTAGGGGACCCAAATAAGGGGTGGGAGGCAGAAGGGGAGATGCAGGTAATTATAACAAAGTAAAAACCAAAATCAACAGTTAACTCTTGTCCAGAGAAATCCTTAGGAGGGGAGGAGGAAATTGGATCAAAATAGGAGTGGGAAGAACAGAAGAGACTACAGTGGTGGCACCTGGGTGAATTGCTTGTGGGAATTTCTTGGGACCCATACATGACATCTCATGTCATACATTGCATGAAAATGAAGAATGATGTAAAAAATATATCAATTAAATAATAATTTAAATTTATCAGGTTGCCTCCTGGGTGGCACAACCAGTTAAAGCACAGCACTATGAAAACAGCCATAGCTACTTCAGCACAAGTTCAATCCCTGGTCAGGGAAGTGACCCACATGGTGAAACAAACTTACCCTGTCTTTCCCAATGCTCCCCTCAGCAATGTATTTCATCCATCTGCCTATTCTGCTCCCCACTGTGTCTGTGGTGAATCCTCTCACCACCCCTGCACCTCCAGCCTGTACCCTAGTTCTTTATGCATAAATAAATCTGTAAAAAAAAAAAATCTACAATTTGTAAATAACAATATGTTAGATTTTTACTCCTAACATTTTTAAAGTGTTGTATATTGACTTTCTCACTGAGAATAATAAGAAAAACTAGAAGAAAATATACTGATTTTTTTTTTGTTAAGTTTGTTTGAAGACATTGGAGAAAAACTAAGGCAGCCAGGTCTTAAGAATAGAGTCTTTATGGTTCTCCCTG
>NW_004567114.1:12345418-12456098 GCF_000260355.1 Condylura cristata
CCTCTCACCGCCCCTGAGCCTCTGTCCTGTACCCCAGTTCTGTATGCACAAATAAATAAATCTTAAAAAAAAAAAAAGAAAAAAAAGAAGAGTCTTTAAGAGGCAAGGTACTAAGGTACTAAGATGTGAGACCAAATTTCTTCAGAGTTTTCCCCTTTTAGACATTTGCTAACTCACAAGTGGAGGGAAAATTGCTGAGAAGCTGAACAGGGAGCCTCCAGAAATCTTAAAGGACCCAGAGAACAGCACTTAATAATCAAGGTTCAATGTGATGGAAGAATCTTGGTAAACACCACTAGCTTTGATTAGACTGCTGAAGTCTTATCCTGAAAACAGGAACTAGTCCCACAAAGACATGATCTCACATCAAATCATATTAAAGTGGTCCTTCCCCTACTGGGGCTGCTTTCTAGAAGCCAGAGTGAATAATGATATTACAGAGACTCACAAAGTGCCTACAGGTCTATAGGTAACTAATAAAAATTAGTGATATGTTTCTCTTGTGAAGAACCCTTTTACACTGTTGGTAAAACTATGAATTGGTGC
This sequence comes from Condylura cristata, assembly GCF_000260355.1. NCBI lineage: Eukaryota > Metazoa > Chordata > Mammalia > Eulipotyphla > Talpidae > Condylura > Condylura cristata. Next base: position 12,345,965 of record NW_004567114.1, read on the forward strand.
AACCATTTCAGGAAATAGTCAGGATTTATTTTAAAAAAATAATAATAATACTATATGACCAGTCAATCCCACTTTCAACTCAAAAAAAAAAAAAAAAAGCTCAATAGCTCAACAATGTTAATTATTTATTATTTACAATTGCCAGAACACGGACTTATAAATACCCAGTGTAAAGGACTGGACTGTATTAAGATATGCTATATTCAGGGCTCTTCCTGGTGGCACAACACGTTGGGACACAGCACTGCAAACTAGCCACAGCTGCTTCAGTGTAAGTTTGATTCCCTGCCCCAAAGATGATCCACATGGCACAGCAGACCTCTCCTGTCTTACCTACTGCTCCCCTTAGCAGTTTACTTCACTGATCTACTTGTTCTGTTCCCCGCACTGTCTCTGTTAAAGGCTCTCACCACCCCTGCACGTTGGGCCTGTACCCCAGTTCTGCATGCATACATTAATACATCTTTAAAAAAAAAGTGCTGTATTCAGACAACAGAATACACTTCATCTGTAAGGAGAGATGAAACACTGCAATTTAAAGCAAAAGGGAAAGACTTTAAGGAAATTATGTGCAGTCAAGCAAGACAGAATGACATCAACAAGCATTTGCATCACAGATGATGTGACAAAACAATACACTAACAGAAACCAGTAGACACTAATAAATGAAGAGAGGTTTCTGAGGCTAACAGGGAGGAGGAGGAAGAATGGATCACCTATAAGAATGGTGATGAAAAAAAAAAAAATTGGATGTCCTTCATTCACTCACTTAGTACTTCAACAAAAAACTTACAGTAAACTAGTTCTAATAATAGTAAAAATAATAACATAATTTTATTATACATATGATTTTGTTAAGTCATTTAATAAAATGATCTATTTGTTATTGTTAATAATAGTAATTATTAAAAGACCTTGTTTTATCCAGTCACATAGGTTCTGTGAACTTGGCTTATGAGTATGATCTCTAATTCTTATATCACATCTGCAAGTTAAGAATTACTTATTGTCTCAGTTCTGTCTGATTACAAAATTTAGATTTACAGATGTTATGCTTCTTATAAAATCCAAACAGCTAGTTTATAACTGAGTTAAGACTTAAGCTCTGGACAGTTTGATTGCAACACTTTCTATGGTTTAGGTTGGTGTAGATTTTCATGGAATGTGTAAAGAGGGGGTTACTTTAAGAGGAAAAAGGAGAGGGATCTGTTTGGAATTATGGTGAATTTTTGAAGAAAATTATCTTGTGTGAAAACAATCACCTTAGATGCCCCCCTCCCTCTTTAGAATTTGGAGGAAGTTCTAAACAAAACAAGAAAGGCCCTTAAAATACTTATCAAGAAGAAAAATAGTAATAAAATAAATGCAAAAATTATTTACCGAGTATATTTGCTATTTAACAGGTACTAGTCTGTATTTTGGAACTACTGCAATAAATGAAATAAAGTCTTTGGTCTGATGTAGGTTAGATCCTATTGGAGTGGACAGTTAATAAATAAACAAATAAAAATAGAATTTAAGGAGTCATCAATACTGAACTTTATTTATAGCTTAACTGGAGTGATGGAATGAAAGCCTTCTTGGAATAGATTCAAAGAAAGAGGCATGCTATTAGAGACAGCAGAAGGCCAGGAAACACTGGAAGTTCAGAAAATGACTGGAAGTTAATGTGTTGGAAAAAATATTTCTGCAGTCCATTCTTCCAACTGAAGTCCTTTCCCCTTTTGGAAGTCTTAATAGCAAGAGACAATGACTCCTCTCTCATGCATTGAATGTGGACAGTAGCCAAGCAGTAGGAAGTGCTGTGTTCTATGCTTCCTGAACTGGTATAATTACCAGCTATTTGAAAGATAATGTGAGCAAAATAAGCTTTATATTAGAATGACAGAAGAGAAAACAAGGATTGTAAGAGAGATACAGAATTGCCCAAATAACAGTCATTGGTGTCCACATTCTTTATGCTCCAACATCAATGCATCCTTTCACTGATATTGTGAAACATCGAAAATTATTTCACCCTGTTGAGTAAGCATCCATAGCTAACTAGAGAGGAACAATGTCTGCACTTAGGTAACTGTCTCATTAAATCAACATCTATCACCCACAGTGTCTCTTAGAGATCATGTTATTGATGAAAAGAAGACACACATGTAATTTAAATCAACACAGCATTATTTGTAGGCATGAAAATCTCCATAGTGAGTTTGTGCTAGAACCATCCATCCCAGTGTGTTTATGAGAGATTTATTTATCCTACATTGTATTTTCTCTAAGCTGAGTTCTGCTTTGCTGACCAAAACAATTTTCTGAAGGGTCCTAATTTACCACCTGCATTTCAGTTCCCTAAGCTCAACATATTTTTCTTCTAATTTTCAGACGGGAATTTCATTGTAATGATAACTTCATTTCATCTGGAATGTGAGTGAAATCACTCAAGATAATTGAATAGTTAAACACAACAGAAGAAAGCACTTCACAGAAGAGTGTATATATTACCACAGTCTGAGACTTTGCAGCTGTAATGCTGTTTTGTGAGTTTGCTAGTATTCCCTGCATTCACTATACTTAACATCAAATGATGTCATCATCTGAACTTCTTTTTTTTTAAGATTCATTGATTTTATGCATACAAGAACTGGGATATAGGGCAGTGTGTGTGGGGTGATAGGATTCACCAGAGAAAAAATGAGGAGCAGAATAGGCAGATGTAGGGGATCAGTGGGTGGGTCAGGAGAGATCTGCTGTCATGTGGGTCAGCTCCTTGGCCTGGGATGGTACTCATGCTGCAGTGGCTGCGGATAGCTGAGACTTACCCCTGTACCCCCAGGGAGGCCCTACCATCCAAAATGCCTGCTCACATAATATACAGGAATTTAAATCTTCTGGAAGCTGTCATTGCAAAAGAGGATAGTATAATTTGATTTGAAGACATCAAGCGTGACTCCTACTGAGCTTTGATGGATGAAATAAAATGGTTTTAATTTAATTCAACTTTAAATTGCTATAAATGACAGTGGCTTTTCCTAAAGAAATCTTTCATCAGATATCATTTAAAATCACTCGAGAAACATTCTCAGGTTCAGTAACACCTGCATAAAAAATAATCAGACATCAAATATTGGAACATTGGCTATGCAATTTTCTACTTACGACAAGGACAAAACTGGGCTTTGGAAATCCCTTTAGTCATTAGCTTGGAAGAGAAGTTCCAGAGAAGTGGTGGTTTTACCAATTTACTTTAACGTAAGATGCTTATTTCTCTTGCATGACTGGAGAATGAGTTGTTTGTCACAATCAACATTTTTCAAATAACTAAATATTATCCTTACCCTTTTAATTTCATTTGGAATTTCCTTAGTGCATTATATTTCACACTGAACTGCTTAAACTGAAGGCACTAAACCATAACTTAATCTTTAGGTCTATAACTAGGTAAAACACATTTAGAGATTTATTTTTTTGTATGTATTTTTGGTCTCTTCACAAAATAGTCAGACATACACACATTTCTTGCTTTTTAAATAGTATTTTTAAAATGTCATTTTTCCAGAATCAGGTTATGTCACTTCTCGTTAGTCTCTAGAACACTCTTTTACTGCTTTAACTCACATCTGGGCAGGCCCTGAAGAGTCTTTCTTCTCCACTTACGTATGACAGAATTGTTGGGAGCAATAATTATTGAGCATACACTTGAAAAATTAGAATTTTGTTTTTGGAAAGGTTTTATTTATTTTTGCACAAAAGAACTGGGTCATAGGCCAGAAGTGTACGGGGTGTCTATTCACCAGAGACAGAGCAGGAAACATAACAGTGGATTCACTGAGATATGCTGTTGAGGGGAGCAGCAGGGAGACAGAAGTGGTTTTCTCTGCCATGTGGGTCAACTCCTGGGTGACTCAGGCCAGCAGGTGAGTCACTGCAGTGACAGCGCTGAAACTTAACCCCTAAGCCACCAGGGGAGAACCTCAAGTTATGAACTTTGACTTAAACATTTGCTATTTTGAATCCAAACATACTTTTAAAACTCACATGCAAAACTATTTTCCCTCCAGTGTTGTTTTTGCTTGTTTGTTTTAAATATTTTATTTATTTATTCATACAAGAACTGGGGTACAGGCCAGAGGTGCTAGAGGTGAGAGGATTCACTAGAGACAGAGTGGGGAGCAGAACAGGCAGACTGATTGAAATACATGGCTGAAAGGAGCAGCAGGCAGGACAGGAGAGGTCTGCTGCCCCATGTAAGCAAAAAGTAAGACTCATCTGGGGAATCCTAGGAAAGAAATTCCATTATAAACACCCATGTGACAGAGGAAAACACAGGAGCTACAATGGGTATTAACCTAGATTTCCATTTTTTTAATTTATTTTTATTTTTTAAGATTTTATTTATTTATTTATGCATACAGAGCTGAGGTACAGGCCAGAGGCTCAGGGACAGCGAGAGGCTTCACCAGAGACAGAGTGGGGAGCAGAACAGGCCGATCGACGAAGTACACTGCTGAGGGGAGCAGCGGGCGGGCCAGGAGAGGTCTGCCACGCCATGTGGTCACCTCCGGGGCAGGTAGGAATCGAACTCATGCTGAAGTGGCTTCAGCTTCTCCGTGCAGTGCTTTAACCCGCTGCGCCACCAGGGAGGGCCTAGATTTCCATTTTTTAAAAAAATATTTCTTTATACTTAAAGAACTACCCATCAGGGAGGGCCCCTAGATATTAATCTAGATTTCTAAGGGGTTATACCATTTATGGAAGGCATCATTATTTAAAATATGTCCGAGAGCCTGAAGTAGTTTTATAAGAGCCTGGAATACAGAAATGTATATTTTTTAAGATTTATGTATTTATGCATACAGTACTAGGGGAAGTGAGAGGTTTCGCCGAGACAGAGTGGGGAGCATAAGGCAGATTGAAGAAGTACACTGCTGAGGGGAGCAGAGGTCTGCTGTGTCATGTGGATCACCTCCCTGGCTGGGATCGAGCTCACACTGAAGTGGCAGCTGCCAGCTTCGCAGTGCTGCACTTTAACTTGCTGCACCACCAGGGATGGCCCAGAAAATATAGTTTTAATAGTGTAGACTTGCGGTTAGATAACTATCATAGTTATGAGAACATTGAAATGTTGTGAAATGAACAAGTGTCCACCTTGAAAGGGAAGTTGGACTGGTCACGAATCACGGCAGATTGGGAAAGGGAGACAGGTATATCTATCATCTATCATCTATCTATCATCTATCTAATCTATCATCTATCTATCTATCTATCTATCTATCTATCTATCTATCTATCTATCTACACATACATAGATAAATAAATAGATAAATTGATTGATAGATAGACCTTAAGGTATTTTCCTCCTAGAAATTATATGTCCTTATAAATACCCAGACAATATCTAGCCAAAGAAAAAAACATGGAAAGAATATGCAACTTTTTTATAACCATATTTACCAAAAGGTGGTAGCTCATATGCATGCCTTATTGCTAAGGAGACTCTCTCTGCAGGGATGGGGGCAGTAACCAGAGCTTTTCCTGCCTGGGGGAGAGACAGAGGGACATTTCTGCCACACAGTAATCTCCAATCTCCCAGTCTCACTTATGGAAATAAAGGAAAACGATAACTCAAAAAGCCCTTATTAAGGTCACAGCCCACCCCTTCCATCACAAACAAACAAAGACTATTCTTACTTTTAATTAGACTGTACTGTGTCTTTTCTTTCTGGCTTCTGAAGCTTAATATTAGGTTTGTGATATTTATTCCATTCATTTATGAACAACATATTATCATCTTGTGTCATGGTTCATCTTTTATTCTCATTACTGAATTGTTTTGTTGTGTGAATTAAAAATAAGTCCAATCTATTCAGTGGGTATGTGGGTAGATCCCAGGTGAAGGCTATTAAGAATAGTTCTGTTAAAGATATTCTAGCCATCTTTTCATAAACATATGTCACATTACTGCTGCTTATATACCAAGAACTGGAATTAAAGGGTCACAGAGTATGGGTTATTTCGTTTTAATAGACAGTGCCAAATAGGTTTCCAAAGTGATTTCACTTTCAATAATGATCAGGAGAGGTGCAATTTGTTTCATATCTTTGCCAAAATTGAGCACTTACAGTCTTTCTCATTTTAAGTATCTAATGGTTGGTTACAAAACCACCTTTCCATAGAGAAATAGAGAATTGGTGCAATTGATCACCTTCTGCTTTTTGGTCATTTAGCTCTCTCCCTTTGTTATGTTCAAGACTTGTGTTCATTTTTTCTTCCATATTGAGTAATCTTCTTTCTTTTTGACACAAGAAGCTTGTGTTTTTAATGTATAGATTGTCATCTGAGCTCATCGTTTCTATGTGGAAATATAAACATACATAGACATAAATACATGCATATGTAAATATACATCTTATGGGGCTTCATTTTCAATCTTTTAAAAGTATCTTTTGATAAATATGAATTTTTAATTTTGGAGCATTTACTTTCTAACTTCTGGTAAAAATTATCAATTTTATCTTTTGTAATTAACAGTTGTATGTTTTGATCAAGATATGTTCTGCCTATTCAATGGCCACAATGTATTTTCTAATTTCTCCCCAAAATTTACTTACTTTGTTAAAGATTTTATGGATTTATGCATACATAAATTTGTGCAACTGTACGCCCCAGAGTTACAGAGGGATGAAAGGATGCGCCAGGGACAAAATGGGGAGCAGAACTGAAATACACTGCTGAGGGGAGCAGCGGGTAAGACAGGAGAGGTCTGCTGCGCCATGTGGTCACCCCCCTGGCTGGGGATAGAACTCATGCTGCAGTGGCTGCAGATAGCTTCATAATGCTGTGTTGTGCCATCAATGAGGGCCCACTAAAAGTTTACTTAATATTTACATTTATATTAGCTATCCACATATAACTGGTTTTGCATGTAGTATGAGATAGGTGTTGAGAAACATTTCTTTCAAATAGATATTAATTGACTTATTGTATTCAGGGGAAGAAAGGTTATGGATCTGTTTCTGTACAATCTGGTTGATCCTATACTCCCATTGTCAATGTGTCTGTCCTTGTGCAACTACCACACTGCCCTAATACCCACTCTTAAGTGTCATCTATACCCTCATTCAGAACACTTGGGTGACCAGGTGTGTGAATTTTTTCCACACCGATCAATTCTCCAACACCAATTGTGTGTCCTAAAATTCAACTCATTTCTGATACTAACCAGTTAGTGAAAAATGATAGGTTGAAGGTTTAATCCCAGAAGCCTCTCTTCACTTTAGATACCAATTACTAGTACTAGGTCCTACATGGCTATAAATTGTATATTCCTATAAATCACTCCTTGGGTTAGAAAGGAAAGACTCATAGAACCCTGAAAAACAGTTTACTTATCACTGATTATTTATTATAGACCCTATTTTAATGGATACAAATGGGCAGCCAGAGAAGAGACACCTAGAATGAAGTCTGGAAGTGTCCCAAGCCTGGACACTTCCATCCTTGTGGAGTTAAAAGTTTGAGTCTGGCCCTCCCAGGTGGCACAGCGGGTTAAAGCACAGCACTAAGAAGCTTAAGCCACTTCTGAATGAGTTCGATTCCCGCTTGCCCGGGAGGAGATCCACATGGCGCGGCAGACCTCTCCTGACCCGCCCGCTGCTCCCCTCAGCAGTGTACTTCGTCGATCTGTCTGTTCTGTACCCCACTCTGTCTCTTGTGAATCCTCTCACACTCCGCATCTCTGGCCTGTACCCCAGTTCTGTATGAATAAATAAATCTTTAAAAAAAAAAAAAGTTTGAGTCTGAAGCAGAGCGTATATCAACCTGGAAGCTCCCAGATACTTGTATATTGAGATTTTTATGCTTTTATTTTTAAAAGCATCATCAATTAATAAGTCACTTTCCAGGCCCTCACTCCTCACCAGAGAATTGGGGGTATAGGAATGACTGAGAGGACCAAATTTTAATCCCACTTGATCTGTTTGGGGACCTGTCAACACCCAAGAATTTACCAACAGCTACTTCACGGAAACAAATGATGTTTTTACCACCTATGATTTCCAAAGGATTCAGGAGCTCTTTTAACAAACAAGGATCAAGGACCAAATATTAGAATCAAAGTTGCTGCTAGCACTCCATGCTCAGGAGAGTAAGGTTTTATGGGCTTTGTGTTAGGAGCCAAAGTAAAAGATCAATATAAAAAATGGACACTATATATAGTTTACAAATAGCTTTTGAGCTCGGTTAACATAGGTCTTTCAGTTTTGTTCATCTTTAAATTAGGTCCAACTAGTCTTGTACTGTAAAGCTTAAAACTCATCTTAGTCAATTTCTATAAAATATTGTATGAACATTACTTATTGAGATTATATTCTATTCATAGTTTAATTTAGAGAGCATTAGTATCCATATAGTATTGGATTTAAATTCATGAAAATGGTACACCCTTTTGTTCCTCTCAACGATATTTTATAGATTTTTCAGAATGTGTGCTGAATTTATTAGAAAGAATTGATCATTTTTATGGCAATTCAGTAATTTCACTTTCAAGCTATTTGGTGTTAATATACAGAACTGTATTTGATTTTTTAAACTGAGTAATACCCAATAAACTTGCTAACGTCATTAATAAATTTGACTTATTTATGGACTCTTTTGGGTTGTCTATATACTTGTGCCATCTACAAATATTGCTAGTTATAGCTCCAATATCAGATTCTTTTAATTTCTTTTTCTTGATTTACTGAAAATTGGAATAGAAATTCTGATAATGTATGTTTATTTAGCTTTCCCAATTTCTGGGAAAAAGTCAATTTTCACTGTATTATACTATATATGCTGCATGATTTTTTTTGAGTGTTTTTCAGATTAAGGATGTTATCTTTATTTTTAACTTTCTAATTTTTTTTTAATAATAAATAAGTGTCAAGTAATGCTAAATAACTTTTTGGTTTTTGAACATCTATTAAAAATAATTAGTAATGTCTCTTCTCTACCCTGTGAATGTAGTGAGCTTTATTATTGACCTCAAAATATTTTGAACATATAGCTACACTTTTATATTTAAGATCTTGAGAAAAGATGTAAAATAATATATATTTTTGAAAGATACTTGTCAATATTTAGTCGCCAAATTATGTTAACCTTGCAAAAAGAGTTTACAATCATTACTTTTTTTTTTTTTCTATTCTCGGAATTAGTTTGAGTAATATTGTACGTATTGGAAAAATTCCCCGCAAAGCCATCTGGTTCAGTATACATAATTTAAAATTATTAACAAATACTCTAGTAATAAAATGTTGTATTTCTAAATTCCTCTAGTATTGTATTTTTGGTGAATCTTGTTACTATGTTTAAATATCAATTTTAGTATCATAAAGTTGGTCATGTGCTATTCCTACCACCATTATGTTGGGTCCTTTGCCTGGACAGACCTCCCCACCTCCCCCACAGAATCATATGCACACTGTTGTGTGGAAACAAAGAATGAGCCATAGGTGCTGGAACAGAAAAACAGGAGGCAGGAAGTTTTCCTGCCTTGTGTTTGCTACCTTGTGTTCTTTGACCCCCATGTTATTGTTGCATGTTATTGATGCACTTGCTGAGAGCTTCCGCCTACCCCCAGCCCCAGGCTCCATGCTGAAGGGGATAAATAGGGAAGGAGAGAAGAATAAAGTGCGCCTTTGCTTGCTGACCAAGAAGTGTGCGCTTTAATCCTGACGTCCTTCGCTCAGACCATCTCTGCTGTCGTGCTGGCGCGGCACATTTGATTCTGGAGTTATTTATGTATCTTATTCATGTCTACTATTGTTATTTGTATACTTTTCATTATCTCATAAATATTTTTACTAGGTTTCTCCATTTATTTTTTATTTTTATTATTTTTTTGGTATTTTCAAAAGAAAGCTTTTAGCCTTGTTTGTATCTTTCATTGTATGTTGATGTATTGTACTGATATCTTTTCTTATCTTTGGTATTTGTTTTTTGTACACATTTGTATCTAATTTTACTTCTCAAATTTTGTGATGAGTGCTTATACCATTGCTTTCAACTTTTGTTTTTTAATATAAAAATATATTTTTATATGAAACCCCTCTCTTGAAACACACTTTTAGCTTTAATTTTCATGTGTGTTAACACTTTAAAGTCTCATTAACTTTCCACTTAAAAATATGTTCTAACTTTCATTTATCAATTCCTCTTTGACTCTGGAATAACTAGATTAATTTTGATTAATTTCTTTGTAATTTAAGGTTTTCTATTTATCTTTCTTTAAAATAAATTCTAGTTTAATCCTTTTGTAGATGGAGAACATATCTGAATAATTTCATTCTTTTGAAATGTGCTGAATCTATTTTTATGACTCCTCCATTCTACAGAATCATTCACATGTTTGTTTGTTTGTTTTTTTTCTTGTTAGCAAAACACTTCCATTTGTATTAGAAGGTAGGAGAAAGGGTAAGAGAAGGATGAAGTCCTAACTGGCCCACTTATTTCCTGATAGAGTTCTTTAATTAATTACATTCATAATTGCCCTGTGTCCTTAGTGTAATTAGCTCAGATTTCAGTGCCTCAAGGGCTCCATCAGTAAAGATTGTTCTTACTTCTGGTGTTTTGGATTGTGAGTTTCTCTATTAATATCAACCCATCTGCTTCAAATTTTCCAGATTTTGACAAATATTCTTAACCACTGATTTCTTGTTTTCCTACATTTACTCTTCTCATTTATTTTGTAACTTCTTATTATCACAAAAAAAATTTAGGGAAAAGAGGCAGTAAAACTGAGAGTCCAGCCTGCCATCTTGAAAAGGCTTATGAATAGAATTTAGCATTTATTTCTATGATCTACATTGAACTTCACATTTGAAAACAGGCTCACATAAAACAACATCACATAAAGTTGTAAAAATGGACATCTGTTAAGGAAAATTTTCATAGTTGTAAAAGGTCATCAAGATCAGAGTGTTCTCTGTTATTTAAAACAAACAAACACATCTTAGCTTAATTGAGACTAACAGTAGGGGTAATTTTTTTTGGAGAAATGAATATCCTGATCACTTGTCAGTACCAATATGACTCCCAGTACCATGCAGAAGCCCAGGAGAGTTAGGTCATTTAGAAGACCCTGCAAGAGTTGTTGTCAAAGGGATACTATGTGGTCAACAAATTGAAGCAATAGTTACAGCTAAGAGAAACTGAGTGAACCACCAGAGGCAACATATGATGTTTTATGCCCAAAACTTCAATTTTCCTTTCCTTTGCTGGTTTCCTCTGGTGTCATCAAGTAATAGAAAAGTTGGCTTGTCAAAAATTGACATTCTTCCTCTGAATAGCTTTGTATTTGTTACTGTACTTTAGCTCCTCAAGTTTGAAAAGGGAAGAAAATTCCTCAGAGACATAGTGGGTAGTTCAGTGCTTTATCTTAGGGAGTGGGGGGAAGATTATAATAAATACTCTCCAGGGCTGGAAATTGAAGAAGATTTAGGTGAAAAACAAAAAGTGTACTCTATTGTCATAGGATTCTTTTTGAAATTCTTGTGTCTACAACTAAGCGTTTCTACTTGAGGCAATCAGTTGTCATGAGAAATATGTGAAACTCTTCAACCACAGTTATTTAGACCATCTCTTAAATTTCCTATGTAAGCACCCCAGTCTCTTAGAACTACTGGGAAATTTACTTTTTTTTCCTCTTATACATAATTTGAAAAATGCTCATATCTCATACAGAAAAATATAGATTATCTCCCTATAAATCATGTCTCTTGAATTTCATGAGCTACTGTTGGAATCTTTTTGGAGATTAAAGGCACAAAATAGATGCATTTATTAATGATGATCTGTGACTAACCAGGTATATATCAGGAACAACCAATCCCAATTTTCTCTGCTCTAGGAGCTTGGGCATAATCACAATTTAACCTTCAAATATAAGAAGGATCTCCTCTCTCTTGCCCACTAGTATGTCCAAATGCCCATTGGTTATGATGTTATGTGTTATGATGTTATGGTTTTTAACAAACTATAAAGGGGCATCACTGAGAGTAGCTGACTCATAGAGCAAGTTATCACAGCACTGACCAGATGTGGGCTAGTAGACAAATCCTGTGGGTGGTGGGTGGAGTTACTGCAAAGCGTAGACTGATACAAAACTGAGCTATGTGTGACCTGGAAGAATCTTCACTGAACAAGACTCTTCAACAATACAACAATGTTTTTTGTGTTAGGCTTCCCTCCTCCCCACATTGCATAGTTCTTGTAAAAAGTGCCATTTCTTGCACACCATGACCTGTCAAGGGGATCTGACAATTATGTGTCCCTTCTTTCTTCTTTCTTTCAGATTCCATCTCGGTGCAGCTCATAGTCCTTTGTTTTCTGATACAAAATGTTTTTCTCCTCATGGTAATGCACTCAAAAGTCAACCAGTTTGCTACTAACCCTCTAGTAACCTCATCATCAATGAGAAACAAGTAACAAGCAGTAGAAAACAATTTTTGAAATGAAGACACAAAAACTATTCAGTGGATTCTTATTGATAAATAGATTCATCCTGCTCACAGGAAGACAGCTACCCTTCTCAACCATCTAGATATATATTTGACTCAGAAGTATTGATGAGCTTAAATAATAGCAAAGAAAATATAGAAAGTTTATATTTTTATGCCAATCAGGAATTAGCAATCATAGTAATCAATTACTCTATACTAATGTGTATTGGAAATTTTGTTTCAAAAAAAATTCAAAGTCTTGTTTTCTACTTTCAAGGCTATATTTTTGCCTTCTCTAGTCAAAAATGTCATCAGCATCTGACTTGCAGTATTACGTTCCTATAAAGCCATACAGTAGATGTTTAAGAAAGCCTTGTAGATAGGTATAAAAATAATGGAAATTTTAAGTAACAAAACTACTTTTTAACATTTTACACTAACCAGAGAGTTTATCCTAAAAGCATTTATTATCTCTTCCAGAATTCACAAGCACACATTGTAATTTTATTGGATTCAGCATACTTAAAGAAACCAAAAAAAAAAAGAGATTTTTTTATATCTATACCCAAAATACAATCATAAGATAATTTTCAAAAGCAAACTGAAGGACTGATTTAATCAGTTTCATTTAAAGTGAGATAAAAGGAAATAGAAATATCCAAATGCAACTGGCTTTTTTCTTTACAATTTGGCTTTATTTCCTTCACATTAATGGAGAATTTCTAACACCTACATGCCTAATAATCTAAAAGCTATGAGCTTTACCTGAATACATCTATTTAGTCAATCCAAAAAATATATATATATATATATATATTTTTATTTTTTGCTGTTTGGAGAACAGAGAAGACTGGATAGACAGAATGTACAGGTTTTCTCTGAGTGGTATGTACACTCAAGTTCTTTCAGGTTAAAAAGAAACATTGATGTTACAAAAATAAAATTTTAATTGTATGTGTTTAATGTCATGATGTATATGTTTCCAGAGCACATAGAATAATACAAATTACTAGCCCCAAAATTACTATATTAGAGTCAGCTACAAAAGAAAAACTTATTTGTCCCAGACTGTCTGCTAAGTGCCTTGTACTCAGATCTCACTGATGAGCTCTTGCTCTTATTTAAAAAAAATGAAATTAATAATGATCTGAGAGGTAAATATTTTACATGGAAGATCCAGGATTCACTATCATCTATTTAAATTCAAAGCCTATGTGCCTGTGTGTTTAACTCTTCATTTTCTAACTACCTTTTTGGTTATCAAGAAAAATTTTCTGGAAGAGATGCAACCACAGCAGAATCTAGAAACAAATGTGAAATTAAGCAGACAAGGAAAATGAGGAAACTAATTTAGTCATTGCAAATTCCTTTAAATACCAGAAGGGAATACATGATATTTTTATGGAATCCAAAACATTTGTAACACATGATTATAAATTCATAAAGGGTATACATAAACCAAAAAGCTAGGCAGTGGCCAAACCTTTAAGGGCACTATTGTCCAATCAGGTTTCTTTAGACCACACAATATGATTAAATTCGAAGCAGGGAAAGATAAGGCCGAATTTGCATGTTTGAGAGGAGTCACATCAGACCAGTTGAGAGAATTTCTGGTAAATCCACTGCTAAGGTAGCACATCAAAAAAATGGGCAAATTCCCCTATTTTTATTGCTGCCTATTTATAGTAGGTAAGCTATGGAAACAACCCAAGTGCCCCAAAACAGATGACTGGATCAAGAAGATGTGGTATATATGCACAACAGAATATTATCCAGCAATCAAAAAAGAGAAACTCATGCCATTTTCAGAAACATGGAAGAAGTGTGAATACTCATTGAAATAAGCCAGAAAGAAAAAGAAAAATATCAGCTTGTTTAACTTTTAGGATAAATATAGTGGATCAAGTAAGGAATCAGGAAAAAACAAAGTAATTATAATTAAAGCCAAAATCCACAGGCAACTATAAACCAGAGGCACTCTGTTGGGGGGAGGGGATGTTAAGAGGAGGGAGTAAGGGAGTAGGATCAAAACAGGGGTGAGAAGAGCACAAGGGATAATGGTAATGGTGCACAAGTGGATTGGTAATAGGGATTACACCCAAGATGATAAAGCATAAAAATGATATAAAATATATGCAATAACTAAAAAATATATAAAAAGTCACTTACAATATACTATCTACTGTAGTGTTGCTAAAATTAATAAAATCATCAAGTTTTTATTTTAAAAAAGGGCAAATTGATGACAAAGGAAAACTTTGACAGAGGAAGAAAGTCCCTTGGAGAACTCATGGGTTGTCCATGTAAACTCTAAACACTGCCAAGCGTTAGAATTGAAATTTCGGAATCTCAGTGTAGGAAGACATGTCATCTGAAATGGATCATGAAGTGGTGTTGTGTGTGGAGAAGACAATTATTTAGGATCTGATCCAGCTGACGCACGACTCATTACCTTAGACAGGAAGCAGTAACTGAGCACATTGGGACTGCTTCCTCCTTAGTCAGGAGCTATTGGCTTCATTTGGTATGATTCTCCCACCCACCTCAGAGTTTTGGTATCTTCATTGTCCTTATTGTCCTTCCTACTGAACAACCCAACATTATTCTTACAATGCTCTTTATGATAGGTAACTACTTTTCTATCTGTCTTAAACATGTTCTCAGTGACAGCATCTTCTCCACTTCCCCAACCACATCAGGGTGCCCTTACACACATCCACAGACTCTATTATACTTTTCTCTAAAGCATTAATCACAAGTAATAACTACAGATTTAAAAGATTGTTTAATACCAAAGTTTTCTATAATATTATACTTCTGTGAGGGAAAGATAGTATGTCTATTATTCTTGAATGCATCTCACAAGTCCCCCTAATTTTTCCAGAACATAGTGTATGCCCAATATATATTTCTTCAATAAAACAATGACCTTTCCAGGCCCTCCTTGGTGGTGCAGCAGGTCAAAGCACAGCACTAAGAAGCTAAAGCCACTTCAGCATGAGTTCGATCCCCTCCCCAAAGGTGACCTACATAACGTGGCAGACCTCTCCTGACCTGCTTGCTCTTCCGCTCTGCAGTGTACTTCATTTACCTGCCTGTTTTGCTCCCCACTCTGTCTCTGGTGACTCCTCTCAACACCCCTTTACCTCTGTCCTATACCCCTGTTCTGTATGTATAAATAACCCTTAAAAAAACAAAACAAACAAAAAAACGACACTTCCCTGGGTGCTGTTTCATTCAACACCTTGGACTCAAGAAGTGTATCTTTAAACTCTGGCCTCATTGACTGCCCTCATGGTTTTTTATATATATTTTTAAATTGAGGCTTCATCTTAAGTGTTGTAGCAGACATCTTCATGGAGGTTTTCACAGCTTGCCACTGCATTCACACATTCATGCTACAAATAATAATTGAGCATAATGCCCTATACAGAGGCTGGGTATCCAATAATATAAAAAGACTTGTCTTTCCTCTCAAGAGCTCAGTGAGTTCTATGTACCCTCTAACCTCAGCTTTCCACAAGTTTTTTCAACAAACTAATCTTAAATCAGAAATAAGTTGCCAGCATTCCAGTCCCTGGTGTTTTCTACTAAAAATTGCCTGCAAAATGAGACATGGTCCTTTTGTTATTTTCATTAGAAAGCAAATTGCTTGTGATACCTTTGACAGGAATTAAATGGATGCTTAGAGTCAGCTCTATCTTATTACACTGTTGAATTTTTGAGAAAGGAATGGAGTCCGTCACTCTGGGCTTCACTGTTGTTTATGAAAAATGGCATCATTGAACTCTTGAGTTCCCACATGGAGACGCCTAGGCTGAGTGCTGACTGACAGTTTCTACAAAGAACTTTACCCCATAGTGACTGTTGCCGCCATGTTATTATTTCAAGTGGGTGTAAGAAAGTGTTTTCTTCTTGCTATTTCAAAGAAAACAAGAATATTTTCAAGGTTTGGTATTTGAACACCTTTCCTCTTTCTTTAATCCAAAGTACTAAAAAAGAGTGATGGCTTGTGGTTTGTGTAGAAAATAAAACACTACAGTTGAAAGTTGATTTTGCACTTCCTCAATGTGTCATGTTGATGCTAACCTTTTCAAAAGGAAATGCTTTGAGGAACTTTGATTATAAAAACAGTGCACTCTGAGCTAAAAGTAGGAGTTTGGAGCAAGGGTAAGCAAAAATGGTTTCTGAATCTTGTTTGCCACATTGGCTGAGAATAATGAATCCCACTGAAGTTGTGCCTTTGTTTAAAATGATTGTAACATGGCCTAGCTGCACTTATGATTACTCACAGATGAAGTGTCTCTATATGTTTGGTGCTTTATGGTTTTTGGAGAAAGAATTCAAGTAATCTTGGCCCAGTAACCAAATACTAGTAACCTGACATTATTTTTACAATAATGCACTCTTAGCCTGTACAAAGATGAACCAGCTGGAGGTCTTAGCCTTCACAATGTCAAGATAGCAAACTCCACTCAGAGAAATTTATTTTGGTCACATTTTGCTGCAGTATTATTATGTCACATGTTGTTCATGATGGATTCAGTTGACTTTGTACTAAGAATGACTCAACGATTCTAAATCTTCACCTTCCTTCATCAGGAATGGCCAGAATGGTAAAAGCTTCCATGAACTACAGATTGACATATCTCAGACTCCATGGGATATGCCCCTGGGCACAGAGGCACTTGTTCTTGAGACCCTCCCACACCTGTCCCGTGTACCTGACTATCTTTAACAAACACCTATTCTGACTCAGCTCTGTGGCACTTAGCATTTTTCCATAAGACTTTCTCCTAGATTTAGTCATATAGAATTCTCTCAACTCCAAAATAGATCATGTCATTGCCTTGTATAAAGCCTTCATTAGTTTCCTGTGTTTGTCAGAAGAAAGAACAAGCTCCTGAGAATAAAAGAGGGCAGCTTGCACTGAAAGCAGTCATCAATGTGACAAATGTACATTGGGACTAATGAAAATAACCTTCCATAGATTATTCTGTATGATATTGTATAATTTATGTTCTTTTGCTTCAAGAGCTCTTATATATATATATATATATATATATATATATATATATGCATATGTACATATTACTATATGTACTTGACATGTAGGAAAGACATTAAAATATTTTGGAACAATCAATGTGCCCAAAGGTCTGAAAGTAAATTCTCTTCGTTATTTATTTTTTAAGGCAGACCATCCTAGCATGTCCACATGAATTTAATTTTACTTTGTCATTTAAAGAAAAAGGAAGCCAATTTTCTTATTCATGATCTTGACCAAAGATTTTTGCCCCAGATTACTTTGTGCCTCCAATATTTAAACTTTAGTGTATGACTTGATCCTGTTATCTGCCTTGGCATTAAATGTTACAGGAATCTCACTTGGATGTACAACCCAAATTAAATCCATCTTCCCACTAATTTGTTCTTTAGAAAGTATATTAGTCATTTCCAGGTGCTTGGGGGAGGAGGAAGTGGGTATGTGATTTCATTTGGGGTGACAAATACATTCTGCAATTAGATAATCACTAGGATAATCACTGTGCAACTTGGTACACAGGCTAAAATCCACAAAAATATACTACTTACAAGTAAAATTTCTTGGGCCCTCACTGGTGGCACAATAGGCTAAGTGCAGCACTAAGAAGCTAAAGCCACTTCCACACGAGTTCGATCCCCAGCCGCGGAGGTGACCCACACGGCGCGGCAGACCTCTCCTGACCCGCCCATTGCTCCCCTCAGCAGTGTACTTCATCAGTCTGCCTGTTCTGCTCCCCACTCTGTCTCTGGTGAATCCTCACACTGCCCCTGCCCCTCTGGCCTGTACCCCAGTTCTGTATGCATAAATAATAAAGCTTAAAAAAAAATCACAAACAGGTACTTTTCCAGTACTCCTCAAGAGCAGCAAGGTCCTCAAAAATAAGGAAAGGAAGGGTAATTCTCACACCGGGCTGAGAGGAGACTGAAGAGATAAGAGACTAAATGTAATGTGTATACTGGATAAAATCCAAGAGCAGAAAAAAGCATAGATCAAAACTAAATAAATCTAATTAAAGCATGGACTCCATTTCATAATAATGAATAAATATTGATTCATTAATTGTGACAAATACACCACAATTATATAAGACTCTAGTAACAGGGAAAATGATATGGACTCTGGGAACTCTCTGTTCTATCTTTCCACATTTTCTATAAAATAAAATGTTCTAAACTTAAAAGTTTATTAAAAGAAACTCAATTAGAAGCCATGGTTTTAGCTCCATCAAGTTAATTATAAATATAAGTAAATAGATACAATAAAAGTTTAAATAATGTGTCTAATTTCAGAGCTACTGCTGACATCTGAGCTCTGAAAGTCTGCTTCAGAGTGCTTGCTCTTGAGCTTGTGCAGAAGACTCTTGAACCCATCACTTACCTTCTTCCATCTTGCCCATGTCTCTCTAAAAATGAGTGTCTATGGTTCCCCACTGCAAGATACATTTGAATAAAAGGGACCACCAGCAGGAACCTGGCTGGAATAAGGAGAGGTGGGCAGGAGGGTCACCCTGGTCTGGTCTTATGTCTGGAAGAACAGCCACAGCCCTTAGCTCTCACAGGGAATGGGGGTGCATTTCTACAGTTTGCTTCAAGGTCCAGGTAGGGTTCCTTCTCTAGTTCTTCAAGCCTAATTACAATATTATGCTTAAAAATGATTTATTCATTCATTCATTTGTTTGTTTATGCATACAAGAACTGGGGCCTAGGCCAGTTGTGCAGGGGTTGAGAGGATTCACCAGCAACAGAGTGGAGAACAGAACAGGTAGATCTACTGAAATACACTAGTGAAGGAAGCAGCGGGAGGGACAGAAGAGGTCTGCTGTGCCATGTGGGTCAGCTCCCTGGCCAGGGATAAAACTCATGCCACCGTGGCTGGTGACAGCTTGATAGTGGTGTGTTTTTAACCCCTATGTTAACAGGGAGACCCCTTTGTGATAGGGTTTTATCTCCTAAATGATAACATGTCCTAAGACTCAACAAAATGCCATAGATGGAATTCCTGAGGATTATCTCATTTCTCATTTATTCTCTGGTATTTGGAACACTTTGGGTTCATCTTTTCCTTCAAAGATGCAAATGAGTATATTTGATCACTGGCTAATCTCAAAGGGGTGCTGCCAGCATGGAATAATTGTAAAATGTTATCATGTGTCAGAGTAGACCCAAAATAGCAGAAACATGAGTTTACTGATAGGTTTGAGGTTGATGGATATCTAGAACTAGTACAGTCATTCAAATAGGACAAGGCATCTTCATAAGTTTTTGTCAATATTTGAGAGAGTTTCTTATAATTGCACTTCCAGTAAATATTACTAAACCAAACAAAGTAAAATCTAGGGATATAAGTAAAATGCCATAGTCCTGATTATAAAATACATTAGCAAAATAATATTTTCTCCTAAATTTTAAATGATTTTAAACTCAGGAAAAGGTAAAACATGGTTCTTGGACAGCCATTTTAATTCAGAAAGTCAGTGAAGTCCTACAAAGAGGAAAGTTCTGGTAAAATTCTAGTGGAGTTCTCTTTAGATGCAAGAAGTCCAAATCTATTTAAGAAAGAACACCCAAGGTAAGCTTGAGTTGCTATTTTGAGTTATACACCTTCTACCTCCTTATTCTGTCCATTTATCCCTCCTTCCATTTGTTCATCTATTGTGTCTGTCTGTCTTGCTATCTAATTTCTGTGTGGGAAGCTAGAGTAAGGTGTCAGTACATCCTGATGAATTAAAGTGGAATTAGACATAAGCATGAACATATTTGAAAGATAGCTCTCTCTACTATGACGTGAATATAGGAAAAAATTGAATTAGTCCCTTTAATTCCCTGACTAGTAAAAAACTGATTGGTAGCTCCTTATGCACATATAAAACCATCAATACACTATCAAAGATATAAAATATACTGTAATAATGAAGTTAGTTGGCTCCCACAGATTGTATTATTCCTCTTTTGGAATAGGGTAGCAGACAATCTGAACTAAGAAATGCATTAAATACTTCTGTCATCAATTTTTGTGACTACTTGTGCAAGTTTTGTGATTTTATTTGGTATCTCTTAGAGAAAATTGGAATATAATTATATTAAAGTTGTTAAAATCTTACACAATGAGAATCATATACAATTATTTATATTTTATAAGCACTTTAAGTACCACCATTTCTTATATCTAGCTCATTATAGAAGATATTAGCAAAATAATACTTTCTCCTAAATTTTAAGTGATTTTAAACTCAGGAAAAAAATATATTTGCCTAAATGCTGTACCTTCTGTATTCCTGTTAGAAATCTGTCCAAAAAGTTCAGAGAAGCAGTGGTTTGTAGTTGCATCAGTATCAACAGCAGTTCAACTGCATATTCTGTCTGATGCAGTCCATTTAAGACAATGAAGTGGAGGCAGAGATTTCTTGGTATCACAGTTTGTTGCTCTTATAAAACATGTAATTTAGGAAAAGGTTCATGTTATGTACCATCTCACAAATATATTTTTTTCACTCAAAATAAAATTCCCCCTTTTATTCTCACTTCCTGGACGATTAAAGACCTGATCAAGAGCTTTGATCTATACGTAAAGAGTTAAGCTGCAAATACAATACTAAAATGTTTCTACCTCCCTGAGCTAATTTAAGCCTGTCAACATACCCACAGCTTCTTTATTCAGTCATCCAATGACAGAACCAACTTCAGAATCCCCCTAGTCCTTATTTCAAACAAAATTGAGCGGATAATTTAGCCTACCCACCCACATTACCTTAGAGAATGGCTAAAGTTCTACAAAAGAGACCTGATAGCCATCTCTCAAGAGTATTTCTTGTTCAAACCACTAATTTTACCTCTAGAATATTCTAGTTTCCTGGTCATATTCCAGGCCACAACAGCTATAAGGGAGAAAGAACTCCAAATAAGTAATCTTTTTTTGTGTATTCTGCTGTGAGCTTTCTTCTCCTATCTGAGCCCAGGGGGAACACTGACCAGAGAGACACTTTACTAGGCAGGTGGTTCCATTAGAGAGAGAGAGAGCAAATCAAAAGCCACAGTCTGCTGATGGCAGTCTCAGCCAGCTGCTGGCATATGGAAATTGGTGGAAATTTTCTAAGGCAGGCTAAGTAAATTCATTTTCATGAAAATCAGTTTCAAATAAGAAATTGGTCCACATGACCTTTGAAGTACTTTTCAAGCCTGAGATTCTGGGATTTTTTAGCACATTTGAAGTGTTACTCCAGAAATTAGGTCTGTCTTTAAGAGTTAACCCTTAGTTATCTATGACAGTAGAATTGAGAGAAAAAGCATTAAATCAATGTTGCTGTGAACTGTATGAAGGTCATTTAGAAAGATGCTTTTGGCTTTCCAATCAAGCCCTTATCCACAAAGCTTTATTTCACCAACCACCTTCTGCAACAGAGAGGCAATTCGATACATATATAATCAAATATATATAAATTTAAGATCCTGGGAAGGATATAGTTCTACATAGATAAGCCTTCCTCAGGAGATCATTTGTTTCCCTTATCCTAACTGAGATTCACAGAGGAAGTCCAAAGGTATAGTTGCCATCTTGAACCATCTGGAGAATTTACTAGGTTGAAGCAGAAACGAGAAAGCAACAAGATGGGAGTGTATCTAGACAGCCCTCCCAACACTCAAGTGACTCACTCTGGACTTCTTGTTATGGGAGATTAGTATTTCTGTATGCATTTACAGCACTATGCTTTTGTTTTTCTGTCATCTTTTTTTTTTTAAGATTTATTTATTTATTTGTACGGAACTGGGGTACAGGCCAGAGATGCAGAGGGTGAGAGGATTCACCAGAGACAGAGTGGGGAGCGCACAGGTCTACTGACAAAGTATACTGCTGAGGGGAGCAGCGGGCGGGTCAGGAGAGGTCTGCCTTGCCATGTGGATCTCCTCCGGGGCAGGCGGGGATAGAACTCATGCGGAAGTGGCTTAAGCTTCTTTGTGCTGTGATTTAACCCACTGCACCACCAGGAAGGGCCCTTTTCTGCCATCTTTAACCAAAAATCTCTGAAACTAATACAGGCGTCAAGGCATAATATAAGTTATAAAATGACTATATGGCAAAATCTTGCACTTAGCAAACAAGACAAATCTGTGACAGGGTAAAGTTGAGAGCTGACTTTTCAAGCAATCATTTGAGCTAAGAGTTTGATGATTAAGGCTTGTATAAGAACAACCAGGAAAATAAACTGATGTCTTTGAACAAGATTACTGTTCTGCTTTTGAAAGGTATGAACACTGATTTTTTATTCTCTGTTTTCTATGGTCAAAATGATTTTTTGAGATATAAAGGCAAAGTATAATGTAACTGGCATCTCACAGTCCAGGATAGGGATCTTAGGAAGAAGATTTGAAGATCTTAGAAAATATTTTAGTGTCATGAATTCATTACATCAAACATAAAGAACATTCCTTTCTTCTAAGCTGGAAATAGCATGACAATTGAAAAGTTATGCAATTTCATTCTGAGGGTTGAAGGCTAAATCTAGCACCCAGGGACACAAATTTATAGCATCTGACATTAAAAGTTCAATCTCTTTTCAGAGTAATAACCATTAGAAAGAGAGAATTGTTTAATTTTCCATAAAATTAAGGTAATTAACTCAAAATATCTAAACTCTGTTACTTTTTGTCTTATTTGATTGAAAAAAAAGTTTGTGGTGGATAAAGCTTAATGAGAACAGTTCTAAACTTGATGAAGATCTAGGTCAAAATTATGACTATTACTTATTACAAATTAACTTTGGGTACATGCTTCTGACCTTCAGTCTAACCACAAAAGGAAATGCTATCACTCCAACACATGACCAACAAATATTGGCTAATTACTATGTACAAGGACTTTATCATGTTTTGAGAGTTCAGATATAAGATGGATATAACCTCAGCCCTTGAGAACCTCTCCTAGAATAAATATGGAGCACCGACTGTGAATAATATTCTGGTGGAGAGTAGGAACAAACAAATCCATAAGATAAATGACATTGCAAAGGATAAAAATTAATTTAATGGCTAGATATTGTTTTGAGCTACCCTCTGGTTTAACAGCTATCCTAAAAATTTATGGTGTGCATAGGTATATCAGTCTGGACATGAATTCTGTGTTTCTACTATCCAGATGTCAGATGGGGGGTGTCACAAGTCAAATGATCTTTACCTCAAATCCCTCTTCCATTTCTAGTAATAAACTTTATCTCTCCAAGATATCTGTGATTTTTCCTATGAGTTTTATTCTTACTGTCACTTATGTGACCAAATTCATTTAAAAAAATGATTTTTTTTATACCATGATACACCAGAGACAGGACTCAGATAAGTCTCTCACTTCCTTCAAGGTCAACACCAACACTGTCAGTCATGAATCACTCACACACGATTATTGTTGTGACTGAGAGAGATCATTGAGATTTCCAGAATCACAAGAAGGATCTGTTGAACACCAAAGAGAAGCTATTAAACATTATGTTAGGGTTATTTTTGTTATTTAATGTCTTCAAGTTCTCACAAGTCTAGTAACCAACAGTATAAAGTCCATGAACCCACATGAATCAAGCCTTGGACCACTAGAATAACTTCTCTCCAGCCCATCCCCAAAGTTTTTTCCCTTAAATTCTTTCTATTCATTGTGTTCCTCTTAGGACCAAGAAGCAATTTACCTGCATTTACTCATACAGAACCACTTAAATTTCACCTCACTTTGTACCCTATACTTCTCAAGATACTTTCATTAATAAGTTATCATTCCTTACACAATCCTCAGAAGTATACATTCTTTCAGGACAGTTTCAAGGGATAAAACCCCACCTACAAACTTAAGTCCCAGACTCCAGCTCCGGTAGCCAATTAAAGGGCTGGAATCCAAACTTGGATCTCTCGATGTAAATTCCCCCTTTCATTTTCTGCATTCCTGATCTACACTGGCTTCCCTTTGTGTGTTTCATCCAGGATTTATTTTTCAAAGGAAATTTGAACATACACCAAAGTTTTGAGAAAACACTTCCTCTCCCAACATGTAAAATGAGCTTTAATTAAGGCAGAACTGCACTGAAAAAATATTTTCCAATTATGTTGATATAATTGTTTCCACAGCATGATGTCGCCTGGTATCAGCGTTAGCAGGCACTGGAGACGTGGTGATATTGGGCTATTACCACTGCAGGTCTGCTCTTAAATTAGACGTGGCATTTGGAAAGCCGGCTCTCCTTCAACATTCTTAAACAAATATAGATGAAAACTTTTGTCTCTATTTAGACTTCCCACAGAGCTTCATTAATTCATCATTGCCTGGCCCTTTTGTCCACCCCTGGAAGGCCATGGCTGTAATGATGAGATATAAACCCCACTGAATATTCAACTTCACAACCTGGCAAGATGCCGAGAGCAATGCAATGACAGTTCCCTACTCACGTGCCTGTGGTATTTATGACAATTCCCAAGATTATCTAATCATTGGCTCCAGGAACAAGCAAAAAGAAGGCAGAGATTCTGAGGTGCAAATGAGTTTTTCATGTGGGAACAAGTTAAAAGAGCTGCACTTGAGTCCTGATAAACCTACTAAAGAGGGGAAAATGTGATTCTCTAAAATACTGTTTATTGTGTTCTGAGCTAGGTTTTAAACTATAGTTGTTCAACTTTTCTTAGACTCTGGTCTAAAACTGTTTTTAATAGCTCACTCCACCTATCTACCCACTATCTAGCCAATGTTCAGAACAGTGTCCATAATAAGGGCTGTAGAAATGTACATTATTGTTTTTATTTATCATATATACCACTGCAGTTTACTAAAGGAATTTTTAAGTATAGGCATGTGTGTATCTCACGTAGATTTTCATACATCTCTCTCTCTAGCTCTCTCCATGTATATATACTCCTTTGATTCCTTTTATACATAAGTATTGTTTCTTTCTGAGGCTCACAGAGGTCAAAAATATTGCATGACAGCAAATAGCTAGAGAGTTATGTATTTATAATACACAAAGAAGTGTACCTCTTAGCATTCTCCAACTGATTTTCAAATAGAAGAATCATCTCAACAAAGAGGTGGGTTAGCTTTTGCATAAGGAAAGATGATTCAAGGTGTTAAAGTGGGTAAGTACTGACAGATTGAAATTAAATGGAAAATAAATAATATAGACTAAAAAAGATTAGACATACTAAAGGAAGAACTCTGACTCCAGGAACCAGAAAATATGAGAGGGAAAATAGCCTATTCAGAAAGTGCTTACAGACGACTTGGTGTAGGACCAAGTGGATATGTGGAAATGAAATGAAATGAAATGACACATGGGAATTTATATTGATTTTTGCTATATAACATTTAATATGGCTTCTTGTTCTTTCCAAAGAATCTTAAGTAAAATGAATCTTCCTCACTAAATATTTGGTGCAGTAGGTTAGTTTTTTTTTTTTTTATGGCTACATGAAGCATTGGACTCAGCTAAGACACTGGAAGGTTCGCACAGGACAAAACCAATGTCTGCTCACGTGAAGGTGTTATCCATATCTCACATCAGCAACCGTAAAGTCAACTCTGTGGAACTAAAAGCATTGTGGAAGTGGGATGCCTAGTTCTAGAATAACTAAAATGGATCATACCTGTTTAGCAATTTCTTAGGGTAGAATTTTGCTCTTAAAACACCTGTCTAGGAAGATGGGTTCCAGCACAGAACCACTCTCCAGCTTCTGACCTCCCTCATTACACATTTCATTGAATCATATGACCCCAGACACTGGCCTTTCTTCTTCTTGGATCAGATTTCTTCACTAATTTCCTAGAAAAATTCATCATCAAAATGTATATAGTAAATGCAATTACTATACATGTTTAATATGTATATGTGAATATACATATTTATATATAATACTATATATTTATATAATAGTATAAACCTTTAATATGCAGTAAATTGTGCATATTAAATCTCTACTCAATGAGGGAAGATCTGAGTGGAATGGGCTGTTGTAATATACAATAAAGGGAGACTGAATTGAGCAGAGAAGAGTAGAGGGCAGAGAAGACATGAGACAAAGAAAGGAGAGCCAGAGGGGCTGGACCTACCAGGAAGAAAAGGAAGTTGAGGATAGAAAATGACTCATAGCAAAAGCTGAAATTTTTACTAGTTCTCAAGAGTATCTGCTGTAGAATGGTGTGCCTTTCCCATGGCTTTCTAGAAAGGTATATGTACCAGTGGGAATATTTAGTCTTTAAGATAGAAGTAAAAATACCATCTAGGCTTACTGAAAGACAGTAGTCTGGAGCAGTACTTCTAATATTTTCAGTATTCATTGAGAATCACTAGAGGGGGTAATTTAGTTAACACTCAGATTCAAGTTTCCCACCCAGAGATGTTCTGGGTTCAGTGATCTAGAATAAGGATCAAACATCTACATAATTAATAATCTCCCAGTTGGTTTACCTATAAGCTGACAGAGGAGGAGACTTTCGAAAACATTAATCTAAAGAGTGGTCCCCTGAGGGTTGCAGGTGAGAAGGCCCATGAGAATTGTTGCACATGAGATTTTACTCTCTTGCCTACATGAGGCGCTGAGGTTACTAACTTGAACTGTTCCAAATCTTCTATCCTAGAAGTTTAGTAGTCAAAACTATGTGAGTAAATTAAAGAACTCAGCATATGGTCCAACCAATATCTAGGCAATGTTTGAATGAAATTTTAGTGCATTTGAATAAATACCATGACAGGTATATGCAGAATGACTCAGGGGATGATCTTGAGAACAGATACCTTTATGTTCATTATCTATTCTTTGATTCCTCCAAAAGATCAAAAGACTTGTTCAAACATCAAGCTTTCATCAACAATTCTCAACAGAATCCTTTGCACGCATGGTGTAGGAGCTTCTGTAACTGGTAGTTTCACAAACCTGATTCATTTTGAACGGAGCACAAAATGAAATGTCAGAAATGAAATGAAAAAGGATGTGGCCCTATCCTATCAATGTGAGCAAACTAGTCCCCTTTTCATTCTCCAGACCTGTCTAATCATGGCCTGGTACTGACAGGATTCTAATGTTTCCCTCATTAAAAGACAAATCCATTTAGTATGAATCATTCTTTTTTATTCTGTCATATCCAGTGGATGTCCCATATATCTGTAGCCCTGCCTGTCTATTCCTACAGTCCTTATAAAATACTCAAATGTGTAAGCCACAAGTTATATAGCCACTAATTGATGATTTAACCTAAAGAATATATATGTGTATTGTATGCAATGAGTTTTGTGTAAAAGTATATTTCTGCCTCTATATACATGAATGCATGTTTAAAGGAATATATTAACTACACACACACACACACACATCCTTATAAAAATGTGCATACCCTGTATTTTATATGATATGATTTTATGAGATATAAAATCATTTTATAAGAAAAACTATAGAGCACTACAAAAATATTTTCAAAATAGAATTGCAAACTCAGAAGTCACTTTGAACACTTATTTTAATAAAACTTGTTTGAGACATTTGTGCCCTTAGAGGAGTGGATGAGGAGACAGTAAAAACAAACAAACAAACACATACCATTACTATGGAAATGTTATAATCAAATGTTTAGATAAAAGATATATTTCTAAAAATGTCCTCAAGGAAAAATACAGGCAAAAGGATTATTGCTAATTAAAATAAAAAATCAATTTTAATAGTCTTGTTCTTAGTTAAACATGTGAATTAACAGTTTTGTTAATTAGTATATATTTTCTGTTCTTTCTTTCTCTGCCCTCAAGAAACAAAAGAAGCTCTCGATCATTCTGAACCCAATGTGAGTGCCTGAAAAGACATATCACTATGAGTCACCATGCTGAATCCCCATTCACTGCCTTAGCACACATGGTAACAAGGTGAGCTCCGGAACCACTCTCGCATACCCTGTGGGATTGTTTGGATGTTAATAGTAGATGCCAAAGATATTTTGCCCAGTCAAGTTAAATACTCACCTATAAACCTCTCTTTCAAGTAATAATAAAAGAAGGTCCCAAACCAAATTCTGCTGTGCCTAAAGGTAATGTTCCTTGTTCCACATGCTTTAACAGGAGAGTAGACACAACAGTCTGTAGACTTATCTCACAGACTCAGGCCCTCCTGCACAGCACGGATGGCTTGCACAGGACTCCACAGGTGTACAAGGCCGGCAGAGGCCTGCAGGGTTAACAGCTGGGGCTGGACGGTCAGGTGATTAAGCTGTCAGCATTATCCCCATGGGCTAAGGATCAAGGCTCACTCTATCCTCACCAGCATGAGAAAAGTCTTTAAAATACAGTCACTCTCCATATTGTGAATAACATTAATTTCTGCAGTGGTTCTGTTTCTTTTTAAAATTATTTTTATTTGTTTATTTATTTACTATTATATACTACTTATTTATTAAGATTTTTTAAAATTTAAATTTAAAAATTTATTTTTGCATAGAAGAACTGGGGTGCGGGTCAGAGGTGAGGGGGTGAGAGGACTGGTCTGATTCAAAGTGGCGAGCAGGAGTATCTACTGACATACACTGCTGAGGAGAGGGCTACTGCACCATAGGTCAGCTCCATTTCTAACTCTCATCACATTGATTAAAAAAACTAATGAAAATCCTTTCCTGACATGGTAAAGGTTGAATATATAGCCATATGCTAGAGTATATTATTTCTTACATAAGGATTGTTCTCTCGCTGATGTGTGTTCTGGGTTAGGGCATTGGTTCCCAATATAAATATTTTTTTTTAGCACATGTGCACTATCTCAGTATGGTTAATGATGTATTTTACATCAGGTCATATATATCATAAGATGAACCAACATGTTTCTATAACAATGAAATGGAAAGGGTGCTGGGAGTCCTCTTTCTAGTTAGTGGTTCCCTCAGGTTGCTGATGAAATACTCTTCAGTGCACTTTAGAAAGACAAGGACAACAAAGAGAAGACCACAGGAGGTTACAATCAAAAGCAGCATGGCCAAGCCTGAGGAGCTCCCTGGAACACAGGCCGCTGGATTCCCAGCTAATAGTCAATGCTGGTAGTTCCACCAGCTCCACCCTCCACCTCTCACTCTGCTTACTCAGGAAGACATTTGACACCAGTCTTCCGCAGGTTGGCCTGAGCTGCAGGGGAGTTCAGGGCTGTAAGTGGCTTAAGAGAACAATCTGGGGAGAGGAAACAGTAGATGGCAGAAATAGAGTTTTCATAGCGTGTAACTGTATAAGTACATGCCCATTGATTCTTGGGATGCAGAAGGCAAAAGAACAGAGTCAAAACTATGGTTTTTAACATCAATTTTTTGGTTTAGAAAAGCCCTAATGGCAGTTGCTTTTCCAACCACTTCTTAAGCCAGAATAGTCTTCTCTTTGATTTTGTGACCTTAAATGGCCTTCTGAGAGACTTAAAAAGCAGGCTAAACATTTGAGGTGATGACCATGTATGGCCAAGATTATGGTGTTTATTCTTCTATTTCCAGGAAATCTCTACTAAATTTACTATTAAAAATTAGATAATTTTCTTACCAGAAGTACGACAGTACAAGTCAGACATTTAGAATTTTAGTTTGGATACTGATATTGCTTAATTGGGAGACCTTGGCAAGTGAACACTGAGACTTGAGTTTCTTATATTTAAAATTGTAAAATTAGAGTTCCCCCTTTTGTAAACAGAGCTTTGTATTAATGGAGATGAAAGATGACAAGAGTTTGAGGTATAAATGTTAGTTATATTATCATGATTATTGTAATAAGATATTTCTTTGTTTTTAAAAGCAACTACATCTAAGATCAAATAATCAAATTTTAATTGTTTGGAAGAATCACGTGAATATGATCATCTCTGGCCAACAGATAATTCAATTGGGATAGGTTTTGGGGGGGTAGGGGTTGTGTTCTACAATATGTCAAAATTTTAAAATGTGCTCTGAAATAGTATGTTGTGATTGAATCGGTCAATATAAGTTGTCATAGAACATATGGAACAGTATTCCTAAATTGAATAAAAAATGGAAACTCTTGTGTAATGAGGGTTAGGTTTTGTTCATGACATTCATAATGATTCAAAGAAATGTCATGGGTGTTATGGTGCGATAATAAGGAATGATTTCATTTGTGTTTTAGTACTGCAAGAACCACTCCTTACCTCTTTAAATGTTTAGTTTTGTTATTTGTTCCAGAAAAATAAATCAAGAAACTGTAGATATTTTTCTTGCATAGCAATGCTAGCTTAAAAATGTACAAAGTTGGATCCACCTTCCAAATTTAAATCAACAATCCTGCATCTGAATTGGATATATCAGGCCAGGATTTACTGGTGTAAATCCTTCAACTTTTTCCTTTTCCTTCACTCCCTCATTTGTAGTTAGTGGCAAACAAAGGTTAATTTAGAAATGCTGACTACATAGTATTTATTTACCAAAGTCAAACATTGAATGAAACACACTTGTACAAACAATGGTGGCCTTTTCCTGGTGCAGTATAGGATGTGGTCCATCATGTGGCAATTCAGCTCTGGCACGGGAGGAACTATTTATTTGTTAAGTCCAATACTGCAAAAGCTTGGAGAGGATTTTCTTCTCTTTTACAGGAAACTATTAAATTTACAGGACCTAATGTTTATTTCACAGTCAAATGTGCACTGTTGTGTTGATAAATATGTAATGGCATTGAGTTCAGTGGTTAGTGCCTTGTATATTTAATTTAATGATGTTTTATTACTTTAAAATTACCGTGGTCCACTGAGGAAAGGAAAGAAAGGAGAATTTTTTTTTTCAACCAGAGATGACATAGAACTCAATTTCAATTTCAAGCTAAGAAAGGAAGAGTAAAAACAACCAACCAGATATTTTTTGAGGTCCCAAAAGATTATGGTTAACAAAGTTTCCATTCAATGTGAAAGCATCTGGAAAACTATGAAAATTTCAGAATTGTTTAAGCTGAAAGCCCTTTAAAATGCCACAGAGTCTAAATTATTTTAAGAAATATAGACAGATAATGATGTAAATTCTGACCTTTCAATAATGACTGCTTGTCTTTTTTTAATTTAGTGGGACGGGTGAGTAGGGGGTAAAAAGGGACATCAAATAAACAATTTCTGTAATAGAGAAAGCAGAGGTTTGGGGTAGATGAATAAAATAAAAGAGAGTGAAATCTCTGAATGAAAAAGGACACCGGTTGTATTTCTAAATGAGACTGAACTTAAAAATAAAAGAAATACATCTCACAGTAAAATAAAAACAGATTTTGTTGTTGCAGCTGGTAACTTTACAGTGCAATACAAGAGTTTTCGCGTTTTTCATTGTGAAAGGATTCTTTACAATACCAACATTTTCAAGATAAAAATATAGTTAATGTACTGGCAGTGTTTAAGATAATGCTCTTGTAAATTGCTGACACATTAAAACATTTAAAAGAACAAAACATTGACACAGCAGTATAAGCAAGAAAACCAACAAAAAATAGTGGCATACATACCTGCAGCAGATGAGACAGCTGACCAGAATGTCAGTTTATAAAGGGCACTAAAACACCACTGACGTAAATAAAAATAGTTTGCCAGTTAACTCCACTTAAATCTGACTTGTTAAATTTACAATGATTCTAAGCTGGTCCTACATCTCTGCTTGCAGTATATAACACTCAGGTGAAAATTTTATCACTCTATTCAAATGTCCCAGGTCCCATTCCTACTAAGTAGATATTGAACAATTAAAGATAAACAGACTTGAAGAAGCACTAAATCCTAGGTTACCTAAAGACCTTCATTTCTTCATCTGATAGAATATATACACATTAAACATGGTGATTTTTCAGGGTCCAGTACATTACATGCATATAGCTTTGAAGATTCTTTGCACTAAACTGTGCATTTCTGTTGGACTTATAGCCCATATACAAGGTATGTCTGAATTAGTCAATAGACTTTTAGGGTTGGAGTGGGCCTCTGGATTCAAACACCCATCTTGGTCTTGTTAAAATTTCCAATGGTCCCATTTGTCATGAGAACTAGTTAGACCCCAGTATTGAACTTCAATGTTTCTGTGGTACTTCACTACATTTTGCAATAAATCACTCTTTGCACAGGTTACTGGAGTGAACCTGACCCTGCTCTCTCAAGGTTAATCTCTTTGGTCTCCACACAGACAGCCATGCCCTCACAGTCTGTAATATTAGTCCTGTGCACTTGTCCAGTCATTCAGTATCCAAAATTTCGTTTCCAGTGGATTTTGATTATTAAATTCCCTCCAGGGGTGTCAGGCTGTTTTTCTTTCATTTACTCATTTGTCTTTAATGCCAATTCAGTTTGCATCTAAACTGGATTTGTTGTCTTTCCTGTGTATTATATGGATTCACTTTCCCCTGCATGGGTTTATGAAATTAGAAGTTAAGTGTCCTAATATGTGATCATTTAAGAGTAGAATTTTATCTTAAAGACATATGTCATGTTTAATATCTTATCATATACAATAGCAAGGACAGTTTTCTGGTTTGGAGGCCTTCGCTGATTATCAGTCTTACAAAATTCCTCATCTTTGTCAGTGCTATCTAGGGAGGATATTTCAGCTGCTAGATTACAGCATCTGGGCACAGAAATGCAGCAGGGAGAGTGAATTCAGAGGATAATGTGAAAAATGTGAAATGTGTACATCATCCATTCATTACCCTACCAATCAGTGTGACCATATTTTATACCACAGCAGGAAGACAGCAGGAAGACTGTCACTCATATAGTGATTCACAACATTCTCATATGATAAGTAAAAAAATGTTCCCCTCTAATTGTTAGAAAGCAGATTTGGAAATACCTAATAATTCAAAATGTATCTGCATTAAAAAGCTGACAACACAAAAGTACATAAAGACAAGTGCTCTTTAAAAAAAAAAAAAAGATTTATTTATTTGTGCATACAGAACTGGGGTATGGGCCAGAGGCTCAGGGGTGGTGAGAGGCTTCACCAGAGACAGAGTGGGGAGCAGAACAGACAGATCAACGAAGTACACTACTGAGGGGAGCAGCGGGCAGGTCAGGAGAGGTCTGCCATGCCATGTGGTCACCTCCGGGGCAGGCGGGAATCAAACTCATGTGGAAGTGGCCTTAGATTTTCAGTGCTGTGCTTTAACCCGCTGAGCCACCAGGGAGGGCCTACAAGTGCTCTTTTAGAGCTGGAGATTTTAACATTCTCTCAAACATTAAGATAATACCCAGACAAAAGAATATTAGAAAAGAAAAGTTATATATTTGAATGATAATGTTAATTTTGAGCAATACTGCTGACCAACTTGATTTATTTGATATTTATAAAATATTCAAGCCCATATCTGTAGAATACATATTGATTTTAAATTGTACATGGAACATTGATCAAGCTAGGTCATATATGTCTGCGTAAAAAAAAAAAATCTCAGTATATTTCAAAAGATTGAGCTTCACTAATTCTGTTCTAGCACAGAGAAATTAAATTAGAAATCAATGAACATGAGAAATCAAAAAGAGTTATAAATTAGGCATCTACATGTAAATAGCTCACAGACAATAGACTCATATATGATAATGAATTATAATTCTGATATAAAATATCACAATACGTGAGAGTCATCTGAAGACAGAGGCAAGTGTAGTCCAAATATATTACCTAGTCAGTTACCTGCTTTATCAATAAAATTTTATTGGACACAGCTTCTCATTCATTTAGCTTTATGGCTATTTTTGTATTATTTATTTTTTTTTTTAAGATTTATTTATTTGTGCACACAGAACTGGGGTACAAGCCAGAGGTGCAGGGGCGGTGACAGGATTCACCAGAGACAGAGTGGGGAGTGGAACAGGCAGATGGACTGAAATACACTGCTGAGGGGAGCAGTGGGTAAGACTTGAGAACTCTGCTGTGCCGTGTGGGTCAGTTCCTTGGCTAGGGATTGAATTCAAGCTATAGTGTAATATCACTGAGATTTGACCCCTGGGACACCAGGGGGACCCAATATATACTTACTTATAATATGGAAAATGGTATATAAAATATATTTTATTATTACATAATATATCATATAGTATGATAACAATATCACATTGACCATATGGTCAAGTCATAGAGAAGACATAACACTAATATCAGGAATCAAATTATGAAATATATAATAAATAAATATAAAAATAATTTTATACCAATCAATTCAATTTAGATGAAGCAGAAATTTACTTGTAAAACAGAACTTACTAGAACTGACAAAAGATGAAAATCACATTCCATACACTTGTATTTATGAAGAGGTTTCATTTGTTATCACAACTATCTTAAAATCTATAGTCACATGTATTTTCTTTGGTGAATTCTATCAAACATATTAAAAACCCAACATAATGTAAAAACACAGATAGATCAACTTGCTACCTAATATCCCTGGTTGAACACCTTTCAAAGCTCAGGCAAAAATCAATATAAAAGAGAAAAGCATGGCTTAAAGTCACAGAAATTTCCTTATCTGATGTTGATTTTAATTTTGTAGAGACCCTTGGCTTTTAAAAAAAGTGATACAATGGAACATGATACAATAGAACATGACTTAGCATGGTCCATGAGGCTACAAAAGTAAATGGTTCAAGCATTTTTTTTAATTAAGATTTATTCATTTATGCACACAGAACTGGGGTACAGGCCAGAGCTGCAGGGGCAGTAAGAGGATTCACCAGAGACAGAGAGACAGAGTGAGGAGCAGAACAGGCAAACTGTCAAGGTACAATGCTGAGGGGAGCAGTGGGAGAGTCAGGTCTGCGGTGCCATGTGGGTCACCTCTGGGGCAGGTGGGGATCGACCTCATGTGGACGTGGTTTTAGTTTCTTAGTGCTGTGCTTTAACCTGCTGCGCCACCAGGGAGGGCCCAGGTTTAAGCATTTTAACAAGCATTTTATTATCTCTGATGATTCTGTGGTTTCAGTAAACTCACCTGGGATAGTCCTTTGGGTCTGAGATTTGAAGACAGCCATATGTTTCTCCTGGGTGTGCGTTTTCAATACTTATCTTTTTCACCTAGTCTCTCCCTGTAGTTTCACCACCCAGGTGGCCAAACATTTATTCATTGACTTGGGGTGTTAGGAGACAATTCTTTATGTGGCTTTAACATTATGCACATCTTGTGAGCAGTGACAGTCCAACAAAGGACTGCCTTATCAGTAGAGCAATAAGTGACCAAAATATTGACTTTGTCAAATTAGAGCAAATAATGTTTAATTCAGTTTCCGATCTGCAAATGGAGGTGAAATCACAGTGCTTATTTACTAGATAGTACTAACATACTGAGTCATGGTGAAATTAATTGATATAATAGATGTAAAACTCCTAGCATATACAGTGATATCATTATTATTACAACATAGTATTATATTTATATTATTATTGGAAAATATTCCAAGGTTTTAGCTAGCATTTTCATCTTTATTTCTGGTCAATTTTTGCTAAAGCTGCATTTGTAAACTTGGAATACTTCGCCTTGTACAAAACAATCACAAAGACAGTCTCCTATCAATTCAAAATGAGAATTCAAAAATCAATATAATGCTACTAAATTTAAACTGAGCATTTTCTATTTTTCATGAATAAAATGTCTTTTGCATTACAATTCATCAACTAAAAAGCTTCCCATGTTGATCATAATATGCCTACTGCTTTTCTACTCTAATTATTGCAACCCATAGCTTTCTTAAACCCTAATACAGATTCATATAATCCTAGTCTATTTTTATGTCATGGATGTAGAAGTTAAGATCACTAGTAAACTTTATGATCAACTAATCAAAGAAAAAAAAAGTTTCAAATGTGTGTAGAAATATTAATTTTTCCCTTTCTTTCTGTGAACCCAAAAGTTGACTGTGTAATAATTCAATGTCATGTCATGCAAACATCAATTGTACAACTACTCAGAAAAATGCTTGAGTGTACATAAATGTGTGATGAATAGTTGACTCAATTGCTGGGTAGGACATATATTTTACTACTTCCATGGAGCTACTTAGGCATCCACCCCTTGAAGCTGTACTCTTAGGAAAATACCTTTCCAGACAGGACAGTCTCTTCAACACATAGTGTTTATATGACAGGTCCCATGAGTTCAATTGGCTTAGCTCTGGAACTGACACTGTCACTTCCACAGCCATCCATTGGTGAAGAAATTGAAGAATTTGCTTTGAGTGCTTAACAAACAACCCCAAAGTATATTGTTGCTTAACAATCAATCCCAAAGTGTATTAGTTTAAAACAATATACTTTTTAAAAATTTCTCATGGTTTTGTGACTTGAATAGTAGAAGCTGAGAGAATTTTGTTTGGAAGAATCTCACCGTTGGAGTGATTGTATTTACATGGGACTTGTCCCCAAATCAAGAGCATGTTCATGATGACATCCTCATCTATTTGTCTGGTGCATCAGTTCATATGGAAGGAACATACCCACTGGTTAGGTGTTTAACTGGATTCAAGCTGTCTCCACCTAATTTGGCTTTTCTGCAACAAGACTCTCTCAGGATGAATGTAGTTCTGAAGCAAAAAATGTGGATCCAAAAGAATGAGGTGGAAGCTGTTAAGACTTCTTATGAATAAGTTCCAGAAATAATGTTGTGTTACTACTAACATGTTTGATGGGCCAAAAGTAAATGTGTCAACATATGAGCCAAAAAGCTAACAGAGAAACTTGTAGAGTCATATAGAGTCAGGAATGGTGTATGGGGGAGAGAGAACTTTACAAGTAGCTCCCACATACATAAACCTAAAGAGTGGAGAGCTAGAATTTTCAACTTGATTTTATGACTTCCTAAATATATGCTTCGTTTTAAAAAGTATTTATTTATGCATACAAGAACTGGGATATGGGCCAGAGGTGCTGGGGGTTACAGAAAGAGGAAAAGAATAGGCAGAATGACTGAAACACACTGCTAAGGGGAGCAGCGGGTGGGTCAGGAGAGGTCTTCCATGCCATGTGGGTCAGCTCGCTAGCTTGGGATCGAAATTGTGCTGCAGTGGCTGTGGATAGCTTCATAGCACTCTGATTTAACACCTTGTGCCATCAGGCAGGGCCTCTAAATCTATACTTCTACACAATCTATTTTGCTTCTATTTATTTTTTTATCCCCCCTTCCTTCCTCCCCCTCCTGCTTCTATTTCTTTTTAAAGGTTATATATATATATGCAGAGAAATTCATGCAATGATCTTAGTGCATTTGGGGATCTATATGGCTAAGTTTATGAATTAACTTCTTTAGGCTGTAATAGACAACTGATCAAACATCAATCTAGATGCCTTTATAAAATTTTTTGTAGCTGCAGTTAATAGCTATAATCAATTAACTTTACAAAAAGGGGAAGTGTTCTCAATAATGTGAGTAGGCCTCATTTAATCTGTTGGAAGTTCTGAAAAGCAACATCTGAAATTTCCTAGCATTGAAATTCTACCTCGAGTCTTTATCATCAATGTATCCTTGAGTTGCTGGCTTGCTGACCTATCCCTGCAGATTTCAGACCCATCAGCCCCCCAATCATATGAGCCAATCCCTTTCAATAAATATCTATATACATACATGCCCATACATACATAATTATATTTAACACAAGTATGCATATTATATAAGATATATAAGTGTCCATGGATATATATATATATATATATATATATTGTACATGCTTATGCGCATATACATGTGTTTATATGTAATGTATACTAATATCTACACTAAATATTATAATATATAAAGTAGTATAAAATAGATATAAACACCTATAAGTGTACGTGTGTATAGATATGCCTGGATATGTATGAAATATGTCCTATTTGTTCTATTCTCTGACTGACACAGGACAATGAGTGTGATCTCCAAGGGTATGTTATTAGTTTACCTCTGAGGGTCTAAATTGCGTATGTCTCAAAAATTCTGCTGCTTCATAAATCTCTATCTGTGTAAGATGTAATGTAGCCTTTAAAGTGCTTTTATGTTTGATGTCAATCTCTTTAAAACTTAGAAAATATAAGTATCTTATACACCATTCATACAAAAGACCATTTGAATTTGGTGGAATCTTTATAAAACCAAAACATCCAAAATCCCATTGTGTGTTTAGCAAGCTGAAGAAACAGAAACAAAACAAAACAAAACAAAAAAAGCACAGTATATAAAATTTGGCATTTAAAATAAACAAAGAAATAGGATGTAACTCTGGCAATATCATATCTATGTTAAAGTGTCTTTGTGGATCTGGAGAAATAGTGAAAAGCTTAACCTAATTAGAAAGTAGATTTGTGCAGGTTTTGGTGAAAGGCCCTGAGGGGGACAAAGGGTACAGTTTGAGCTTTGGGGTTTTTGCATTAAACTCCAGCTGGGCCCAGCAGACACTGTCCAGAAGATGACCTCCTAATAATGAAATGATTTCCATATGTTTGCTCACATACAGTCTTCTAATTTGAGATTTCCCATCTCTTCCCATGCGCTCAGCTTCTGACTGTGCTGGCTCAGTGTTGAAAGGAGAATCACGGTAGAAAACCATTACATATTATACAATTGAATGATTATATATGTAATATATTATATATAATATGAATTATGTAATATAATATGTATATATATATATATAGCTAATACACATATTACATATAGTTAATGCACGTGTGTGTGTGTGTGTGTGTGTGTGTGTGTGTGAAACCACCAGGAGGGCTGGTCCTTCTCAGTTGATCTACAACACGGTGCCCTTCCTCACACATGAAGAGACAGGAGAGCCACCATCACCAGGGAGGCCTGTCTCTGCTCAGGCTCCCCACTGAGCTGCAGTGTAGAGATCTCTGGAATTCCCCCAAGCAAATCTAGACTGTCTCCTTGCAGTAGCAGGAGACTTGCGTTCACATACTCCACTGCCTTCAAAAAACAACAGAGTGCTACTTAAATAGGATAGTATGGGTTTGATTTTAGGTTTGAGGACTCTTATTTGAGTTTCAGTTTTTGCAAACAATTAGTATAAAGAATAAAATTGCTTACGTAGCACTCATGCTAATGCCCAATGACAGCTGGACAAAAAAAAAAGGTGAATGTATACTGAATGGAATACTACACAGGTATGTAAAATAATTCAATAATTCCTTTTCAGAAAAATTGGATGGCACTTGAAGTAATTGTGCTAAGTAAAGTCCATCAGAAATGATGGGCAGATACCAGATGGTCCTACCCATTTGTGGAATATAAATAAGCAAAGAGAACAAACCCACAAAGAACAAGAATGATTTTTAGACTCTATGAGTCATATTCTGGTTACAAGAGGGGCTGGCAGAGGAAGGAGAGGAAAGAGGAGGAAGGGGGCAGGGATGTGGCACTGAGATTTGGTGGAGGGTAAGAGAGGAACATTTATATATGGAAGCATGAAGTTGTATTCCTAAAATATATAGTTAATGACAAGTTAAAAAAATTAAAAGGTATAAAATTTAAAAATGGCATTCCACTGAAAATTACAGGAAATTAGCACTCTGCATTTCTCAAAAAGAATCATCTGTATCTACTGACTCTATGGCAAAAAAAAAAAAAAATCTAATGACAGAGTGCATACTTGATGTGAAATTTAAGCATCTTATTTGAAAGTTCTTCAAACGGAGTATGATTAGTTTTCAATCAACATATTGATTATATGACTAGAGATATTTCAGTAAAATATGATAGAATTGTTTGATCATAGTAAGAAATGCTATATCAAAGAAACTATAAATCATAACTTTTTTATATAAAGCATGAGAACTTCAATATGATTATCACAAAGTTTATATATTGCCTGTCCATTTCAAGCAGGAGCCTCTCCTTCAAAATCTATCTCTAACCAGTTGAAGATGATGATCTCCTTCCTCCCTCCCTCTTTCTCCCCTCCCTCTGTTCCTCCCTTTCTTCCATCCTTCTGATTGGCCAATGAAGCCTCAGGTACAAACCTAATCTGCACTTATTTTATAAAGTATTTGGGGACATAACCATGTCATTTTGTTTATCCACTGTCTATGGCTGATTTCTTCGACGAGGCAGAGGTGAACAGTCTTAACAGAAATGACAGTGGCCAGAAAGCCAGGAATTTCTGACTTTCAGCTGTTTACTATCAGATCCTTTACAACAAACACGTGCTGACTCCTTTCTACTGATAAAATAATACAAAGAGCATCACCTAACTTGATTCAGTTTGTATTCATTCTAAGGAAACTTACTGAGAATTTACTGTTTCAAAAATAGGTCCTATAGTCTGTCTACAAAGATGAACAAGGCTCCGAGATGAACTTTAAAGACTGAAAGGTCTACAGAGAGATAGCTCATAAGATTTGGTCCCTCCCTGGTGGCACAACGGGTGAGGATGCAGCATTGCAAGCTAGCCCTAGTCGCTTCAGTGTGAGTTCAATACCAGCCCCAGAGGTGACCCACATGGCATGGCAGACCTCTCCTGACCGGCCCACTATTCATCTCAGCAGTGTACTTCAGTCAATCTGCCTGTTCTACTCCCCACACTGTCTCTGGTGAATCCTCTCACACCCTGCACCTCTGGTTTTGCCCCAGTTCTATATGCATAAATAAATAAATATTAAAAAAATTAAATAATTACAGGGCCCTCCCTAGTGGTGCAATGGGTTAAAGCAGCACTGTGGAGCTGCTGACAGCCACTGCAACACTAGATCGATCCTCAGCCAAGTAGGTGACCCACATGGCACGGCAAACCTCTCCTTACATGCCTGCTGCTCCCCTCAACAGTGTACTTGGTCCATCTGCCTGTTCTGCTCCTTATTCTGTCTCTGGTGACTCCTCTCACCCCACCCCTGCACCTCTAACCTGTACACTAGTTCTTATAAATAAATAAAACTTAAAAAAAGATTAAATAATTACAGTGTAGCACAAAAGAGGCAAAAGTGCAGATTTTAAATTGACATGAGAGAACAACAAATTGTGCAGGAGCAGGAAAGTGATATGTGATCAGTGTCTTATGTAGGAACAGACATTCACAGCTTGGCTGAGGATAGATATTCAGACAGAAATGGATGCATATGCCAGGGCTGGGGCAGGGTTAAATACCATCTTGTGTAGAGGGAATGTCAAGTGTAAGAGCCAGCGCTGTGCCTCATGAGAGGGCAACATCATAAGGCCCCGTCATAGGCAGAATGGGGCTCTATGTAAAAGAACACATCCATGACAAAGTGATGAGAAGTCATGGAAGAATTTTAAAAAAGGATGCAGCCTGATCACATTTGTATAGCAAAATAGCTCAGGCAAATATTGAGGGGTTGGCAAAAGTAAAGTATAAGTTATGAGACTGTAAGTCAAGGCAGGTACTAGTATTAATTTATTAGGATATTACAGAAACCTAACTTGAATTGCCTTAGGCAAAAACAACATCAACAAAAATTTGGGCTTATTCATTAGAGACCATCATGGAATCATATCTATTTCCCCAGCTCAGCTTTATGTCCTCAATACAGGAAAACACCTGCTTCTAGATTTTTCTAGCAAAAATGACTACACTTTTGTTTGCCAGGATTTATTCTGCTGCTGCTTCTATACTAACCACTATACACAGACCTGAAAAGAGATCAGAATCCTTTTCCCATGTATGGGTGTGATGCGCTACAAAACCAAGGTTTTATGAAGTTGGCATTTTAGTGGGTTCTCTATTTATTCGTGCATATAGCATATACTGCTTGATGGTTACATGGAAGCAGGCACTAGGGGAGGAAATGCAGTGATAAAGATGCTGCGTATGACTTCAAGGATCTTTTCATTCATTACATGAGAAGAAAAGACAGGTCAACAATGAAATGAGTCAGCTGGGCGTGCTGTAGAAACTAAAAGAGGGAACCAAATTGGGGGGCAGGGATGGACAGAAGACTTACCCAAAATAGAATTGTCCAAACTGAGACATCAAAGAAAGTAGGATCCAGTCAAATTCGGAAAGAAGCAAGATGCAAACAGACCAAAGGGAAATACAAAGGGAAGGGAAGGCATAAGAGAACTGGAATCCAACACATGACCCAAACCCAGGTCATGGAAGTTAGAGACACCATGAGGAAGAACTTGGAACTCTTTTGAGGGAACTTGAGATAAATTGGATTTTTTTAAGATTTATTTTTATTTATCATGTTGTTGGCCAGAGGTGTGGGGGACGAGAGGATGCACCAGAGACCAATCAGGAGCAGAACAGGAAGATCTACTGAACCACTGCTGAAGGGAGCAGTGGGCAAGACAGGAAAGGTCTGCTGCACCATGTGGGTCACCTCCTTGGCTGGGAATGAAACTCATGCTGCAGTAACTGGCACTAGTTTGATAATGCTGAGACTTTAAACCCTGTGCCACCAGGAAGACCCTACATTGTAAACAAAGCAAAAACAAATTAATTTGAGAGACAATTACAATAAAATTTTCCCGTGAAAGCCAATAATCTGCTACATGGAGATGGTTAGGATCTTTTAGTTTCTCTTATACTGAGTTAACAAAATCACGTAGGGAGCTAGGATGCTTACTGTCAACCCAAGGAATAGCTAGGTGGGGAGCGTGACCTTAAAACTAACCTATCTCATTTGTCTTCCTCAGTATAAGGGGACTAACAATAGTCCCTAATTTGCAGGATTGTTGTGGAAATAACATCATGCAAAATCTATACAATATGGCTAATGTCATAGGAGTTGTTCAGGAATAGCCACTGCTTTCATCGCCATTGTTCTGATTGGTGGCTTTCAAAGAATGTTCACAGACCTTCTATTGTGTGAGGTTATGTAGAGATTGAGATACTGTGGGGAAGAGAGGGGAGACAAGGGAAGCCACAGGAGGAGCAAGAATGAGAATGAGATGTTCTCTGTCTCAGAGTATGGGGAGAAGTTATTTCAACTGTTATGAAGAACTCCCCCAGCTCTATCATAAATAAACATTATTACATTTAGCAAAAAGGAGCAACCTCTGGGGCGAAATGAAGCAGCTGCTTAACAGAACACCATCTCTCTGTGGGGGGGCAAGTACTTTAGTCAACCAGAACCATAGATACCAGTGTTAATCAAAACATGTTTCAGGTAAAGATCATAATGTGTGTTTTCACAGCATTAATTAAGAAAGCAAATTATTATCTGGAGGCAAATTAAAATGAGGAAGCTGTTCGATTAAAACTTCTATGGAGCAACATTACCCATAACTAGTCTCACAGAATCAAGGAGAAGATAAGGGATGAGAGAAAAGCAGACCATATATACCCATAGAGATGTGAGTTTGCATAATTTTGCAATTTTCACTAATGAGAGAATAGCCACTTGTTATATAAAGCAAATCAGGGAAGCATATTGATAATTCGAGTTGTTTCCCACTCCCCAAAGTACCTAGCAAGTATTATTTTGGCATAACAAGACTTCGTTAAGAGACATGTTTTTAGTGAAAATGTTATAGAAACGTCTTTTACATTTCCAGAAAACACAACTGGTTTCTAAATTCCTATTAATATTTGTACCACAATCATGCTCTATGGCTTTCGGACAGTTGATAAACTTTTAAATGAGATGCCCAAATACCAACACGATCTATCTTAAAGCAGCATGGTGATGTCTGGAATGATTTAAAACACATCACAAGTCCACACAGAGGCTCAATAACACACCTGAAATTCCCTATGTGCTGGACTGTCCATTCATTCTTTTTTTTTCCCTTCAAAAATCTATTTTTACCTGGAAGAATATATAATGATAAATTCCTCATGACAATTGAACTGGTGTTGAAAGAAATGGAGGTTAGTGGTGAGCAAATAAAGTAAGAAATTAAAATAGAGAAAAACCACTGGATGAGGAAACACAGTAGCTGAGAAAATACTGTAACCTCCTTTCCTAGAGGTTATGCCTGATGGCAATGCCTGATGGGGCTCTTATGAAGATTTGATTAAAGAAGGAAGATTAGAACAGGTGACTGTAAAGCTGTGCCT
Source organism: Condylura cristata (assembly GCF_000260355.1). Taxonomy (NCBI): domain Eukaryota; kingdom Metazoa; phylum Chordata; class Mammalia; order Eulipotyphla; family Talpidae; genus Condylura; species Condylura cristata. The sequence goes on from NW_004567114.1 coordinate 12,390,412, forward strand.
TTTCTGTGCATTGAACAGATTTCAGGTCCTCCCTAGAGGCACAAAGGGTTAGTGTACAGCACTGCAAGCTAGTGTGAGTTTGAGTCCGGCCCCGGAGGTGACCCACATGGCACAGCAGACCTCTCCTGTCTCTCCCACTGTTCCCCTCAGCAGTGTACTTCATAGATCTGTCTGTTCTGCCCCCCACTCTGTCTCTGGTGAAACCTCTCAACCCCCATTCCTCTGGCCTGTACCCCAGTTCTGTATGCATAAATAAATAAATCTTAAGAAAAAAAAAAAAAAACAAGATTTCATATAGGCAGCTGGGATTGAGACTTGGGAGGAAACCCTTAAATTCAGACAGCCCAAAGGAACTATCTGTTTATTAATGCATGGTTTGCGCATTCCTTCTGATCGCTTGTCCCACTCACAAAAAATGTTTGTCGTTGCTCCTTTTATATTATTCTTGACCCCGCTAAAGAAACTCTTAAATTATTATTAATACCCTTAATAATTTTTCTAACTCCCACATATTTCATTTAAAAGTTTCCTTGACTTTAATCCTTCTCTATTTTTCCATGTCACTATCAGCCCCCATCTGATTGATGTTGTTCTCCAGGGGACACATCAGAATAGAAGTCAGAGGTGAAGCCCCTCCTCAAAAGAAATAACCTCACTTTGAATTCCTCCCTTCTCTCTAAGCAAACACAGTAAGCCAAACTTGAAATGATTCCCACCATCCTGCTATTTCCTGAAGCATGCCGCATTTACAAATATAAATGCAGGCATAAACAAAGAACATAAGAATATTGTCTAACTCTACTTGGTGATTTTTAGCTGCCTAGCAAAAGAACAAAAGCCTTAGTTTCTAGCGTACTTGTCTTAACTAATACACAGAAATGCATGGATACACAAAGCAGATGAAAACAAAAGGAAGACGAGTTAGCCTGTCCATTCCTCCTTCTCTGCACCCTGACACTTGGGCAAGGATCCACCTGCACCCCATATGTCTGCATAGCACAGAACTAGAAAGCTCTTCCCTGACCCACCAGGATCCCTGCTTCAGATGGAGAACACAGCTGGCTTGCAGATGTAGACAATTTACCCACATTTAGACAGGCTGGGCAGAGGCAGACACATCTTTGAATGTTCACCTTCTTCCACGTGATCCATGAACAGCCTCTGGTCTATTTGAATGTCTTTGGGACCTATGTCTTTTCCTGCATTTATGGTTGATGGAAACAGAGAGGATGGGACATTTTTCAACGTGGTGGACGAAAGAAAGTGAGGGCTTGGGGTTAGTTCAGTAAAGGACATTAAGTCTGATGGATAAGGAGATGGATGAGGAATGGTGTGATGGTGTTGAGATCATGGCGGTTTATTGCAATTTTGCAAACACAAATTTATAAAGAAATAACCCCATTGAAAGAAAATGAGGCAAGACCTGGGTGAGGTTGGAGGAAATTGCTATGTATTAAGAGTTACATAACACAGAAGCCAAAATTGCACCCTTCACAATCATCGGAGAATGAACAGAGACTGTTTAATGTATTCACATTATCTCAGTCCATATTGTCTTACAGGATACAAGGCAAATGGCACACAAAATGTTTATCTTCTCTGGAATCCCATGGCTTGACCTGGACATGGATAAGCTCAAAAGACTGAAAGCTCCAATGTAATATTAGAAACAGGCAACTCGCAGTTTGTATGTACTTTGGGTCTGGGATTAAGTTACCAGAAAGTGTTAGTTTTTATCTTTCAAACTAATTAAACACAAATGGAGTCAGAAATACTTGGAACACTAATAAAACATAGTATTGCATAATGCTTGATGCCATGTTCTACTGCCTAAGTTTGATTACAGTCTCTGGTCAGCTTTTTATCACCACCTCAGTTCACCAACTAGGAGTTTTCTTGACCCCACAATTACTTAGTGAGACTGAAAAAACTGTTCCCTGGTGATTAGGAATGGGGAATTCTAAGCAACTATCTACTTGTGAAACTGATTAGTTACACAGGCCACATGGGTGACTTATAACCCACACTTTAACACTTTCCAGTTGAAAACAGAAATTCCACAATAAGATAAAAAGCTCTTCATTTAATTTCTACTAAAGATAAACTTCTATTAATTTTCCAAAAATGCAAAATAATTATTTTACCATTTAAGAAAAATAGTTTCATTTGAAAATTTCAAGACAAATTTGTTAATGAAAAAATATAAACTGTATTTTAATTTAAAAATAGCATACATGTATACTAAATTACAAATACAAACACGATTATGCAAAAATCCTACTACTTTTGGGCCCTCCCTGGTGGTGCAGCAAATTAAAGCACAGCACTAGAAGCTAAAGCCACTTCAGCATAAGTTTGATCCCCAGCCCAGAGTTGATCCACATGGCATGGAAGATGGTTTCTGACCGCCCACTGCTCCCCTCAGCAGTGTGCTTCATTGATCTGCCTGTTCTGCTCCCCACTCTGTCTCTGGTGAGTCCTTTCACTGCCCCTGCACCTCTGTCCTGTATCCAGTTCTGTATGAATATATATAAATTTATCTTTAAAAATAACATCTTACTTTTTGTACAACAGATTACAAAATTGAAGTCAAATAGAAATATTTGGGGAAAAAATCACAATGACTAATGCAGTAGTGATAATAAATAATTATGAAAAATGAAATACATAATATACATTACAAATATATTTACAAATGTCTGATAATGGTGCCTCTGAGACATCTTGACAAATTATAGACTTGTATTTTTTGTCTAATGAGATAACTGCAAGTCTTTGAAAAGTCCACTAAAACAAATTCCTTTCAATTTAAGCTACATATCCCATCATTTCCATCATCCTTGTATCTATACCTCAAGATAATAACCAAAGCATTTTGAAAGTGAAGCAAGAAATGGAATTGCACAACATAACAGGTCTTGCCTGCTTCAGGGTTGGCTCCCAATTCAAAGACAGGAAAAAATCCACAGCAATGTACTACATGCCCAACTTCTGATTTGGTACATGAATCATAGATGTCTGTCTAAGGGACTGTGTCCCTGAGGGTTAAGGATGTAAACACAGTTGGTAAATAGCTAATGATCTTGACCCATTGTGTTAATCAAGCAGTAAGGGAGACACCCATGGCCTCTCTATGCTGTTTAATTAATGACATCTATAACTGTAGAGTCCCTTTCTCCTCTCCTTCAACACTACATAATGAGAGACACTGTCCCACAAGGGCTCACAAGTTTGTGTTTTCTAATCATGAAGTTTTACTCACTATTGTAAGGTCAGCTCATGTATTTCTCAGCACTCCCATTCCCCAACTGCTACTTAAGTCGTTAGTTCTTTGAGTTCATCTGTCATGAGCCTGCTTTCACATGCTTGCCAAGGGCACTGAGAACTGTTCCCACTCTGCTATTTCTTTGTACTAATGAATCACTTTGAACTAGTCAGATTTATCCTCACCAGTGAATGGAATTCCTTAATGTGGGTTCAATGAAACAAGACCAAGTCAAGTGCTTGCACTGACTCACTTGGGGAAATGGCCTCATTCTGGATGGGATGTCTGGGGTGTCTAGGAGTCTGGGTGAGGTCTTGGTTGGACAGCATGATGAAGCATGGCACAAGGTCTAAGTATCGAAGTACCAAGGCACAGACACAAAATAAGTAGGGAAAAGAACTTAGATAATTTTTAAAGCTATGTATAGTTCACAATGAGACCAAGTGAGCTTGGCTTTGGAATTAAATGCTCTCTTTAATGTTGTTAGAATTCTGATCATTATGAATAAGATTCATTTAGCATTAGCTTTCTCTAGAGTATTTCACCTAAATGGCGGTATCTCTGGTAAAAAGGAGAGAAGTCATCATCATTTTCCTGTCCCTTTGGAACTTAAAAATAGTATTTCTGTTTGTTTCTTTTTTAAAGGAAGCACCTTAGTGCCATATTTGCATAACAAGGGATTACAATACCATTTAATGACTCTAAAAGGAAGTGTGTATACCCAGAAAAGAGTCTGTGTGTCTCTCTGTACTCCATAACAGGGAGAACCCATGAGTTACACAACAAAGAAGCCATTGTAGTGTAGAATATTCAGGCTTTCAATGTGATAGGGGGAGACACAGTCAGATCTATGCCTAATTTGTAGGAGGAACCTAATATTTCCCTGTGAAAAAATGGATGACAAGAATCTCAGATAGTTTGATTTTAAGTCATAAAATAAAGATTCTGAGTTTTGTTTTATATTCTCATCACTAATAAAACATGCTTGTGATGATAGGGGCCCAGATCTGGTTGAATGTTTATGTGTGAATGTCAGTATTTACATTAGATTGGGTAGCTTGTCTTTTTCTATGAAAAGTTATTTCAGAGGCAGAAAGGATAGAGGCTGGCCTAGGTAGTGTACACAGAGACCAAGTAGGTTTTGACTCATGACCCTAGAAGCACCTGTGCTAACCTGGAAAAGCTAGATGTGATGACAGGTGCAGACATGACACACATATGACCTCTGTGAAATACCTGGGTAACCCACAGGTTTCTCACGCATATTCATTCGTCGAACATTTTTCAGCACCTACTCTTGGCCAAATGTTGTACAAGACTCTGGGAAGAGAACAAGACAGACCCAAGTTTTTTTAAAAAATATTTATTTATTCATATAAGATCTAGGGTACAGGCCAGAGGTGTGGGGAGTGAGAAGATTCACCAAAGACAGAGTAGAGAACAGAAAAAGCAGACTTACTGAAATACACTGTTGAGGGAGCAGGAGAGGTCTGAGGTATGCTGCACCATGTGGGTTATCTCTCTAGCCAGGGAGTGAACTTGTGCTGCCAATAGACTTATATCACTGACACTGTAGCCCCTGTGCCACAAGGGAGACCCCAGACAGACCCAGTCTTCAAGTCTCATCTACCAGCACTCATCTGCTCAGTCCTGATGAATATGACACTTACTTTTTCCATTTGCATCCACTGAGCATTATTTGACTTTCTTGTTATTTATAGAAAGATCAAGAGCTGGAAATTTAATCCAACAGGCATTTATTCTACACCGATTATAAGAAAAACTCTATGTTAGGTGCTTTACAGGAAACAAAGATGGCTAAGACTACAATGGTATATAATAGGGTAAGAGAGGGAAAAGAGGGAGACACGTGTAAGAGAGAAAATAAAGCGAAAGTCCATCTCCTTAGTAGCAGACTCCGCAGGAACAGGGATTTGATGGACGCTTACCAAAACTGTTACACAGATTTTGAAGACCACGTAGTAGATTGTTTTTGAAGAAAAGAGTAACTTGGGGGGAATACAGATTAGAAATTATTGAGCTTATTCCTGAGGCTGGAAGAGGGTGATCAAAGGTAAAAGGAATTACAGATGTAATAAGATGTGGAGTAAACCCCTTCAAAAAAGAGTTTTAATGTTATACATGGCCTTATCATGCCTTTACCTTTGAATTTCTTGTCTAAAGAATGTTCCATCAGACTTCAAAATGGTTCTCATCATTCATGATCCTCCTGTAGCTCTACCTGCCCATTTAACCATCCATAAATCCTAAGCCAGTGTTGTTTGCTCTTTTTCTCACATGCTACATAAAACCCCATTTGCTGCTAAACAGAAATAGGCAGAGTTATTTGTGCTTTGAGTTACATATGCTTTTGAGTTTTGCCTCACTAGATGTTAAGCTACTTGAAGCCTCTTCTTCTTCTGTCCTCTATTCCAGGGTAAGGAGCAAGGTCTTTATGATTTTAATAAATGCTATTGTTCTGACTAAACAACCTGTCTTAGGACATACAAATCTCTTTCAAATCTCTACCAACAATGACTCTTGTTGAATTATAATCTTCAGTCTATTAGTCAAATTTCTGATTACTGGGTATTTATTCACCACTCCTACATACAAGTGGTTGGGTACCAGAAAATAGATGGAAAACTGACATAACCTCTAGGGATATGACATGAGATCATTTGACATCCACCCAAAGCTAGGTTTTGACGCTAGAATGGATGTTTTTTTCATGCTTCAACATTAATACATTCTCATGTTCTTCGCTAGAACTGAAGTAAGTACATGTACCTATAAGAGGTTTCCCTGTGGAAGAAAATAAATGTACTCACCAGCAGATTTTTCATCTGTGAGATATAAGTGTCTGAAATTTCAAGGATAGATCTATTGCTCAGCACCTCTAATTACCCCAGCTTCTGCCTACACATGAAGATAACACTACTAACAGATCACCAAAGAGGACATGAATTTATAGAAAGACCAATACCATTATATCACAGAGTACATGGTATTTCTGTTAATGGAGAAGAAGATATGGATTCCTCCCCCACCATATGATTTGCAAATCAGCATTTAAAAATGCTAAAATAATTATCCAATAATTTCAATTTAGAGAAAACCCAACACTTCTTTTTTTTTTCTGACAGATTGACAGTGCATTATAAATTCCAACAATTTATATTTTCAGGCCTCAGCTTCCCATGCCTGCCAGCCATGTCACAGCCTTGAGGAATTATGGCCGTTTAATCAGGGTTGATCATTTCCATGCTCAACCTTCAAGCAGTGATGCTGTGCCCATGTTTTCACCAGTGATAGATGAATCTACTTACTCTACCGCTTCCTGCATGACAATACTTTAGCAGCCCCTCAAAAGTTCACATTTCTCAATATATCAAAGTTTAGCAGTGCAATGACCTTCTAATATTTGTTTTCAACTGTTTATAACCAACAGTTCATTACTTTACTTACATGGAGAGGAAGGAATCTCATTCGTGCAGAGCAGATACTGCAGTAGAGCATCAGTCTGGAAGTCTCTCGGCAGGGACTCCCTTAAAGAAAAGTTTAGGAGTATGTAGGCCCTTAAGGGACTGTGGTAATGAGAAGCCAAGTTGGGTCTTATCTGTCTTTTAGTGTGTTGCTTGTAAGATGGCTGCAGCCCTTCCCTTGTATTTTTTCTATGCACAGTTAATCATTTTTGTTTGACGTCATCACTATCCCTTGGACACTGCCACCGGTCACTATCTTAGTCACTGTCATTCAATCTCAACCTCTAGGGCAACCCAGAGTTCTCAATAGGCAAAGGACTATACTAGGTGTCTACTCACAACTGTATTTTCCTAAAAGGAAAGGGAACGAATGTGAACTTGGCGGTGTTCTTTTCTCCACAAAAGCCTAGAATGAAATAAATAATATTACTTTTAGGTTTAGTTCCCTGTCTTTATTATTTTTTTTCTTAGTCCTATGATGAATACTACAAAGTCTTAATATTCCAATATAGAAAAGAAGCAGAAGTAGGTGGGCACATGCCAGCCAGCGATTCATCTATTCCACTCAACTGTCCATGAACATTGCCCCCTTCATCACAGGTGAGGAGGGGCAAGAGGAAGCATCTGAGGCCGGCCCCTCCTTATTGTCAGGGAGACGCAGTGCCGGGATGAGACACATGTAGCAGGCACTCAGAATCGGCATCCTGCTCACCAGCTTCTACAAAAGCCCGAGAGTGTGTCTTGCCAAGATTTAACAGAAAATCACCTAAACCATCGGCAAAATTCTTCCCTATCCCACAGCTTACTCAGTGCTGGGTAATTTTCTGAGAATGTTAGTATAGTTGAGAAATGTGACTCCACAAAATAGATACCCAACAACCCAGACTCAAAAAGGAAAATTAAATCAAGTACATTCAGAAGCCCCTCGATGCACTTAGTACAAAATAACTCAGTTTTTGTGTTTCTTTTAAGGAACTGGATTAATTGTGAGTGCCTTCACCGACAGCATCTCCCTTTGACTGAATGTGATTACCTGTACAGATGGCTCTGAATAACTGAGGGACCAGATGAGGGCTCTGCTGGAGGGTGTTGTCCCCTATGAAGGGCCTTGGGGACCAGGGGTGTGCTGCTATAAATCCTTAAATTAAAATGTTTCCTCAATGTTAATTGAAAAGTGCAACTCTTATATTAATCATTGGATTTCTTTTGTTATCTCTTCCCATTTATTCTATTATTTTTCCCTTCCTTATATCCACTCATATTTAACACGAGTTTGGTGTAGAGAGATAGAAAACACAGTGCCAGAAATATGTTCACACTTAACGAAGATTCTCAATGAAATTCCTGGCTAACTTTTCCAATGTCATTTCCTTCTAAATGTCATCATTTAAACTGTGGTTTGTATAAGAATCACCTGAGGCTTGTTTGAATTCACGCTAGGCTTGACTCCCAGGAGATTCTTTTGAGAACCCAAAGCAGATATCATAAAACTACATCTAAGGGATAACCCAGGTAACTGAAGCAGAAGGACTTTGGGTCACTGGGTTAGCCATACTGCCTTAAACCCTGATAAATACCCCTCTTACCCAGGACCTTCAAAAGGGTTTACTAAAAGCATTAATTTATTTTGCTCCTACTTCCAGGAGAACGAGTGTGTTCCCAATAGTGTCACTGAGCTATATTTAGTGCCGTAACTGTTTCAAAAGAAAATTGGAGAAAGACAACTCCTGGGTTCAGTATTTCAGGTCTATCCATGACTCTCTCCTATCCCCTGCTTCATTCCTTTTAATCTTTATGCTCAGAGTGTTTCCTCTCCACACCTGAAGAGTAAGTGAATGAATCAAGCCTTGCCACCACAGGCCTCTGTGGCTATCACCTGTAGCCTTGATCACGTTGATGCAGAAGGTGCGTTGGAGCGTGGTTGTGGGCATAAATGCCTGATGGTGGACACCTGGACTGCAGGTGCGTCCATGAGCAAGTGTAAACACCTGAGCCTAGAGGCCATGGCTAAAAGAGAGATGTCACTCAGAGGTAGAAGACTGCGATGAGAGTGAGTGGTGTGACTGCAGAAGAGGCAAGACCATAAAAGAATGGCTGAAAGAGCTAAGAGAAAGAACATAACGGTTTGCAGGGCCTGAGGAGCTTACCAGCTCCGCAATCCCCTGGGATCCCCGCCAAGCCTGTGTCTGCTCCTAGCATGCCTGCCTCCTTGTCTGTGTGTCTGTGCCTGGTTCTCCGTGAGCATGAAAGCCTGAAAACTCCACTGGCAGCTCTAGGTCTCTCCTTTACTGTCAGCCCAAATCAACAGTGAACCTGCCTGATGCTCCACCACAAGGAAAGTGTGTGTCTTCTTGATGACTGAGTTGTGTGCCACCCATCTGTGTATTATTTGCGGTGAGTGTACGTGGTAAGCATTCAACAATTACATTTATAAGGGTTAAAACAAACGAAGCCCTTTACCAATTCAATTGTCCTCTTGATAAAGTCCAGTCATGGTTAGACAAGTCCCTTTACACCCATTCATGGTTATTCATGATGTGGAGCAAGATAACTATTAATAGTTCCTTTACACATGCGTGCTATTTTGGTGCTGAGATTTCCTTTTGTTCTTCATTCCTCTTTCCATAGCAATCACAGGGTCGATGGAAGTGAACAGGAAAAAAGTGAGCAGTTGCTTCATATGCAACGTCATTTTTTAATCATATGGAAAGCAATGAGCACTGAACCTATAACCAAACCACTTCCTCTGGAGCTGCTCAGTGTAAAGGCGGCTCCTGAGCAGTCATCATATCCACACATGAATAAGGAGCTTGTGTGGAGAGGTAGTTATACTTGTAAGCAGACATACACACTCACTCCTGCTTCACACGAGCATTGGACTTTTTAAGACACAAGGGCGTTTTTCAATTTATTCTCTCTCTCTTTTTTTAAGACCTGTGTGGATATAAGGATTACAGGTTTCCTGCCTGTCTAGGAAGAGTGATCGCTTGCTCTCTAAGAACTTAACTCCCAGGCTTAATTATTATGCGACTGTGCCAGTGTATTAAGCTTGTAGGCCAAAAGCAATTTAATGTCTGTGCGGCATTGACTTTCAAATTATTTCATTTCTAATTCAGATGCATGCTTTTGTTAAGGCATTTATCACTTGCACATAATCAACCAGACTGTCCCATGACTCTATCCCTCAAAAGCCAAGGCCCACCAGATCCACATCAGTAGCAATCATCATACATCCCCATGTTTAGTCAGGGCCAGAGGGCCTTCTCCAAGTGTCTCCCTGATCTTTCCATGTAGCTGCTACTCAGAGAAAAATTATCCACTCTGCAGACCTTGTCAACAGCCTGTTTGTTCTTAATTTTCAAATCATTACAGTGCACTTGGAAGGCGGAGTGTTGGTCTGATACACACATTGTTTCCTTGAAACTGAGTTCAATGATTTTGTGAGTCCATAAGATTTTCTACTTTCTCAATGTGGCAGATTTGTGGAGAATAATAACAAATACAAACATTCCTTAGTCTTCGAAGATGAGTGATTAGCAGATCACCAGAGAGAACCTCTCTCCTGCCATAATCCTTGACAAACTTAAGCCCAGTGATGTATATGCCAACAGGCACAATGTCCAGCGATGCTTCACCATCTAAAAATCCGAACTTTAGTGAGGAAAATTTCCACCAGGCATAGCTTTTCTCCCTCTAAGAGAAGAGACTTCTGGGATGTAGAGTGAAAATGTGTTTGTGTTACATTGTCCTTATCATTTTAAATTGTTCCTAATAGTCATCCTTATTCCACCCTTTTGGAGGAAGGGCATGGAGTCACAGATAAATGGAAAATACATGAAATTAAGAAGCACCCCAAAGGGGAACAGGCTGAAGCAGAGATGTATCTGATTACTTGATGACAGGTTTCTTTCTGATAAGAAAACTTTAAGGCACTGGACATTGTAATAGATTTATGAAAAAAGACCTATGTCACATTACTAAAGAAAACAGGGTGATCCTTTATTTGTACAAACAGTTCAGTGGTCCCTGGATAACAGCATTTACTTGAGGATAATTTACAGTAATATAAAGTAGAATATTCATTATTATGGGTAATAATTTCAAATATTCAGAGTTTAAATCACACAAATTGATCTGTGAAAATAACCTGTTGTATCAGCTCTTTTAAGGAAAATTAACATAAAATATATTATTTTGATTTGGGAGGTTGCCACCAGATAGTCAATAATTATTAATATGTACTAATTCTATAAACATTAGCTCAGAGTAAATTGGGAAATGCAAGTTAAATGCCTGGTGATAGATTGAAACTAGAATTTTGGTAGAGATCATAGTCTAACATTAAAGATGTTGAACTATAATGCTGTATACTTGAAACTTATCTAATGTTATAAACCATTGTTATTTTAATAACATTTTTAATTAAAAATGAAGTGAGACAGGACTTAAATATATAAAACAAACATTGACTCTAGATTTCAAGTATTTTACTAAAAGGATGCTGTTTGCTCTTGTTATTGAAAAAAGAGATGAGATGGATTATATAACTTCTCCACATTGCTCTGGGTTACTGGGAAAAAATTTGTCAATGACTATATTCAGACTCATAGCAGCAAAAAAAAAGAAAGAAAGAAAGAAAAGGCTTAACAGTTAGAAAGCATAATTCTAGTTCAACATGAATAACAATGGAGGGAATACTGTGTGTTGCTAATGAAAACTTGGCCAATTCCTATCTACTATTGAGTAACATTCTGATAAACTGTGAGCTGAATATTTGGGTGAAGACTTGGAAGAAGATTCCAGGAATTCTAAAAGTTAGTATGATATTAACAGGAGGCCCTCCCTGTTGGTGCAACAGATTAAAGCACAGCACTGTAAAGCTAGCTCCATCTGCTTCATCATGAGTTCAATCCCTGGCCAGGTGGGTGACCCACGTGGAGCAACAGACCTCTCCTGCCTCATCCACTGCTCCCTGCAGCAGTGAGCTTCATCATTCTGTCAGCCTGCCTGTTTTGCTCCCCACTCTGTCTCTGTCTCACCGCCCCTGCACCTCTGGCCTGCACTTCAGTTCTGTATGCATAAATAAATAAGTCTTTTTAAAAAAGATATAAATAGAATGATCCTGAAAAGAACAAGGTTCAAATTGGGGAGACAAAAGCACCAGCAAGCTGCCATGCCTCCTCTGTAAATAGTGCAGCTAAGGGGTTTCTACATGGATTTGGATACTTGGAGGACATGAAGGAAGTTGAAGGAGTGTTTATGGGAACCGAAGGAAGGAAAAAAAAAGTTCATTTTTGGCTTCTGATCTTTACAGTGATCTACTTCTATCAAGGAAAATAGAAAAAGTCATGCTAATGTGAGAAAAAATATCAGTGATTTTCAACAGCTTGGTGGGGGTGGTGAGTGGGACATAATATGGGAGGATAATTTCTGGCCCCTCTGGGACAGCTAGTGAGACAAAACGTCTCAGGAGTGTTAATAAAGCCTGGTGCGCGATTTCTGGAGGAGGTGTGTTCATGTTCCGAGAGCTGCTTTTGTGTTCCATCTGAAATCAATCAGTGAGTGAAAATGCAGAAAGCTCTCTTGGCATCTATTCCACCATTGATACTGGAGGAAGGGAAGAGGATTTATACATAGAGACCTCCATTAACACTAATGAAAAGTAGGCGGGTAAATCCCATGTGCATGAGGAGCAAACACTACCCTTTGTGTGGGGGTAATTAAGAGCTAAAGAGAGCTTGCAGTTGCCACAACGGTCCACACGCTCCTGCTGAAAGCCCTTTCACAGAGCCTGCCATTGCTATCTTTAGTTTCAATAGCTGGAGCCCAACAGTTGTTAACCACCTCTCGTCCTAGTTCCCCTTTAAGGGAATGAAAGGGAATGATGTAGTGGAAACGACATTATCTGATGCTATTGGCTGGTAGAGGGGTTTTCAAGGAGAAAGGACAGGCGCACAAGGGGAGAAATTCAAAAGGGATAAAAAATTAAACAGAATAGAAGAATAAATGGCTTAAGGGAAATGACCCAATGTTCATGATGTCCTTCCCAGCACCCCAACTTTGGAGCTAAGAACAGAAAGCAGAAAGAGGAGCCAAACATCAACCAGTGATACCAAATACTAGTGAGTGTGTTAGAAACCCACAGGCACCAATCTGGGCAGAAAAATCTCCAGGATGGCAGGAATGGAGAAAATGGTGATGGAGTCATTGTCATATCCAGAAATATCTAAGGACGATATAACACTTGTCTCTTCCTAGGCTGCACATGAGTCTCAAAGCCACCTCGAGCTTGTATTAGCAGTTGGATCAATGTAAGCAAACAACAGTGAACTTTACAAATATGGAACACAAGTGATGTCGCCTATTTATAATCTCACGATACGGCATGGGGAAGTTCGGACTGAAGAACAGTTCTGAAGACATGTTTTAATACACTGAAAATGAATGAATCTGCAGAGCATTTTCATGTTTGATCACTCCTGCTCCCTGCCCACAGCCTATCATATAATCTCAACTTAATGACTGCCTGACTGAATAAATAAATGAGGTTACTAGACAAACTCATTCAAAATCGAACTGCTGCTTATCATGTGAGAACTCAGTCTGCTCTATATACTTCTCAGTATACATCTAGAGTGTAAACGAAGGGGCAGGAAGGTGAAGTGTCTACAAACAGCGTTCAATGAATCCTATTCAAAGAAATTAAAAAAAAAATCTAGAGAACATTATTAACACAGACAATACAGCTGCTTTTGCATATTAAAGGGGGTTAACCATGGATTTGTAGATGAGACACTATCCTGATGGGAATATTTTCAGGTGTTCTAACAGAGACCTGAAATAAGAGCATATGAAACTGTGCAAATTAGGGATGGGATGGTTATTTCAATTTGAGGATCTAGTATCTTTCTATCTTGTGCTCTCACACAACAAATGTCTCCATTTCTTGGTACAAAACTACTATTCAAGCTCTTTCCTTTACATTTACTCTCTACTCACAGAAGGCATGGAACAATAGGAATAAAAAGCACGCTCTTAAAGAATAAGACCTAACATTTCAGGGATATACACACACATCCATTGGCCAAAGCTTAGATAGGTGGCAAAGTTTAACTGTCATGGAAGAAAACAAGTGTACATTTAAGCCTCTGTTACTATGGGAAAAGAGAAAAATAGATATTAGAAGAAACCAACTATATTTTCTGCAGTCAAGTATATTGGAAGTTTCAGTAGGTAGGTTACTTAATCTTTTTAATTTAATCTTTAGAAGAGATTTATAACAATTGGATGTCATATAAAATAAAACATTGATGTGTGTACTACGTTAAAGTATATGTAATAGCAAGTAGTACCTATTATACCATATGTAGGTATGTCATATATAACACCTATAGATCAGGTTTGTTAAAGAAATAATCTTATAATAATGAAAAAATAATACACTAAAATCTCTTGGCTTTTTCATGTTTATACCTAGCTAATGTGATACCACAACATTCACACTCAACCAGAATCTTCTGCTTCCTGATTTGGAAGAAATCGCCCTTTTAGTGCTTCCCAGGAGACTCAGATTCTCCTCTGACAGCTTTGCACCCAGGATACATTGAAAAAAAATCTCACTTATAAGTCTGATAAACAGCTGCAAGATTACTGTCTATAAAATGAGAATAATAAAGATGGTTCTTTCTCTCCCTGCAAGATTGTTGGGAGGAGGGATCAGAACTGCTGTGGTGCCTGATTAGATAGTTATAAACATAAAACATCCAAGAGAATTTGCATGTTGTATTTTATATATTTAGATAGGGCTTAATACTGACCATGTGTTGCATATAGTTTGGATGAAATACAGGTCTTTTATGTGTAACGCATGATTGCATTTTATAGAGCCTACTGTATCTACTTTAAATTTGTATTATTTAAATGTAGGTATAATTTAAAATGTTTCTGAGACACATCCTAAATATAACAGATCAATGAGTTCATCCAATAAGCACATGAAACATGCAAAACAGCATCAGCTATCAGCTAAGTGCAAATCAAACTCATAATGAGATACCACTTTATAACCACTAGGATGGTTATAATAAAAAAGATATAATAAGCAAGGGTTTGGAATGGAGAAATGGAAAACACTCACACAATGTTGATAGAGTTGTGAAATGGTACAGCCGCTTTTGAAAACAGTCTGGCAAATCCTTAACAATTAAACACAGACATACTGTGTGAAAGAGTAATTTTATTCCTAGATAGATAACCAAATGAAATAAAAGTATATGGCCACACAAATGCACATCAATGTCCATGGAATTATCATTATCATCTAAAAGTGGTAGCCAATCAAAATATTCATGAATGATTACAAAATGTGATATATCCATAAAATGAAATATTATGTGGCAATAAAAAGTATGAATTACTGCTATGTGCTAAAATGTAATGAGCTTGAAAAAATTAGTTGTAATAGGTTACATATTTTATGATTCTATTTATATGAAGTATTCAGTGGACAACCCATACAGACAGTAGAATAGTGTTTGCTTTAGAAAGAAGCTGAGTGATTGAATCTATTCTAAAATGTTTGTATCAGTATCTTAATATATGAAAATCTACTAAGATACTTTTTAAATGAGTGAATACATACTATGTGAATTTATTTCACATAAAGCTATTTAAGCAAAAAGAAATGCTAGTGCTTAAGTAGAAATTTTAAGCATAAGGTCTAGACTGTGTGGACTACATTTTAATTCCACATGCAGACCTTTTAAGAAGCTAATTAGCTTATACATACAAACCATCTGCTTATAAGAACTACAAGATATTTGACCTAAGTATGGAAAATCTGAGATGATTTGCTACAGATTGACACCTTGTATGTATGTTTTGTTTATATGTATAGGATTACATGTATATATACAGGGAATTTAAATATGTACAGGGAAGTAAACTATGTTGAACTTCCATTTCTTTACCCATTAATTCATAAGGAAAAATTCTGAGCATGCATAAAGACCTTGAGCATACTACTTTATTTAATCTTCATAGCAAACTCACAAGACAACGGATTTGAAGAGCAAAGTAGTAATAATTTTTGTAGAAAAATGACCTAAGTAGATGATCATAAAGCTGAGAATTGAATGCAGATTCTGAGTTTAAATTGTGACTACAATGAAAAATCACCTCCTTCAACTTCCTCTTTATAGAGTGAGTCATGATAAAGAAATTGTCCCTATTTCACCCATCAACATCCTACCTTAGAGTGAATTTTGTTATAAATAGTGAACTAACTTTGACACAACAGTATCAACTACAATCCATAATTTAGAGTTTTCTCTATGTGCTGCATATTCTCAGTTTTGGCAAATATGAAATTCAGTTTTATAAAAAATAGTCTCACTATTCAAAAAGTCTTTGTGCTCACCAGAGATTCTGACAACCACTGATCCTGAAACTTTCTCCATAGTCTCCTGCTTCCAAAATAGCACTTGGGATCATACAATATCTAGACTTTCCAGATTGGTTAATTTCAACTCATAACATGACTTCAAGGTTTCTCAATGTCTTTTTATGGCTTGATAATTCAATTATTTTTAATGCTTAATAACACTGAATTGTCTGGATGTACCACCGTTTATTAGTTCACCTACTGATTAACATCTTGATTAAGTCCAAGTTTTCTCAATTAAGAATAAAGCTGTTATAAACATCAGTGTGCAGGCTTGCTGGGGACATATGTTTTCCACTCATCTTACTAAATACCAAGGGATATGATTGCTGATTATATGTTAAGAGTAGGTTTAGTTTTTCAAGAAACTTCCAGACTATCTTTCAAAGTGACTGCCATTTTGCATCCCCCACAAGTAATGAATGTGCTTTCCTTCTGCTACACATCCTTGCCAGATTTTTTGTTGTTGTTGTCAGTACTTTGAATTTCTACCACACTGATATGTACTTAGTGGATTGTCATTGTTGTTTTAACTTCAAATTCTCCAATTATGGTTTATATTGAGTGTCTTTCCATATCTTTATATGCCTTCTGTGCATCTTCTTTGTTGCGGTATCTGCTCAGACTTTTGCTCACTTTATAATATCATTATTCATTTCCTTATAAAACTTTTTAGATTTAAGAAAGAAGCATAGGGCCTCCCTAGCGGTGCAGTGGGTTAAGGCACAACACTATGAAGCTCTCCACATCTGCTGCAGCACTAGTTTGATCACCACCAGGGAGGTGACCCACATGGTGCAGCAGATCTCTCCTGTCTCACCTGCTGCTCCCCACTCTGTCTCTGATGAATCCTCTCACCCCCCCTGTATGTCTGGCCTGTACCCCAGTTTTTTATGTATAAATAAATCTTTAAAAAAAAAAGAAAGAAGCATAATGCATTAAACACTCCTTTGACCCATGAGATCTTGGATATAACAAAAGATTTCCAAAAAATGATCCCTAAACATAATTAGACCACTGTATAGTTTTTATAGCAATTGCAATGCACATATGCATTGATATAAATGGAAATAGAAATTATAATGATTTTATTTTCCTTGGTAAAGTGAGTCCAGATTGAATGGAATTGCAGATTTTAAGGCTGACTTATCAAAATAACTTTGCTATGAATAATCAATAGGGTTTAAACTTTGACCATAAAGAAAAGTTAGTATCCCCAGCATTTCAGTGGTTAATCAGAGGTCTTTTCTACTCTCAAGATAAGCTCGTAAGGACTCCGCAAACATCTCATTGCTTTGGTCTCAGACACCAAATTTCAAAAGCCTGTGCAAGAATCTGTTCTGTTCTCATGATACTGTCCCGATCTCCACTTTAGAAGCTGTACTGAATATCCATAGTAATTTATTTGAAGCAGTCTATTTGCCATGTATGCTGTTATTATAGAAGCTTCAGAGAATTTACCTTAACAACATTGACCTAGAAGCTCTCCATGGTATATTTCTATTTTCGCTATTTGTAGAACATGCCATGAGCAGCTCAGGTTTTAATTGTGTCCCACAATAACGTCAAGTGATGAGTCTGAGTAATAGGGAGTACTAACTATATTATTAATTTTTGAGAGTATATTTTTGAAGACTAAATTACTTTTTTAATAAAACTCCTAAAACTAAAAATTAAACACCAGTAACACCAACTGGAGAGTCAGAATTTAAATGCTGTCGAAGGTAAAATACTAACTACTTTTAGAATAGCTTTAACATTTCACTGCCTTCATCAACATTGAGCAGAGATGAAGGCAAGGTCTCTGACATTTCTTTTTTATTTTTTGAAAGATTTATTTATTTATGCATGCATTCAGAACCTGGGTTCAGGCCAGAGGTGCAGGTGTGGTGAGAGGTTTCACCAGAGACAGAGTGGGGAGCAAAATAGGCAGATTGATGAAGTACCCTGCTGAGGAGAGGAACAAGAGAGACAGGAGAGGTCCACTGAGCCATGTGGGTCACCTCCGGGGCTAGGGATCGAACATGTACTGACGCAGCTGTAGCTAGCTTGCAGTGCTGTTCTTTAACTGTTGCCCACCAAGGAGGGCCTCTAACTGATATTTCAATGAAAACACATTTAATGTCTCCCATGCATCTGCTCTTAACTTCCCACAGAAAACTTGAGCTTTTTGATCATGAAAAAGCTCTACTCTACCTTTGTTAGCAACAAAGTTCATGACTTTATATTTATATTATAATGCAGGTACTCAGCCAGCAATGAAAACTATTTGTCCATTTCTATTGGTGCAAAGTGAAGATTCCTGCACTGAAATCTTCTGTCATTTCGCCCCCCCAGTGGTATCACAAGGTTGGATCATGTGCTAAGGCACCATTTCTGTCTTATGATAGAAGAAATGCTACAGGAAATATACCACTACTTTCTGTCAGAAAATACTCATTTTCTACTATGAAACATATGTAGATTTATAGTTTTGCTATCTAACATTTTAGGGTTATTTGTCCTCCTGCAAAGCAAAATATGTCAAACATAAAATAATAATGCTGGCCCTTCCTGGTGATGCAACAGGTTAAAGCACAGCACTAAGAGGCTGAAGCCACTTCAGCATGAGTTCGATATCTGTGAGGGAGGTGATCCACATGGCGCGGCAGACCTTCCTGACCCACCCACTGCTCCCCTCAGCAGTGTACTTTATCAGTCAGCCTGTTTTGCTCCCAGCTCTGTCTCTGGTGAATCCTCTCACTGCCCCTGCACCTCTGGCCTGTACCTCAGTTTTGTATGCATAAATAAATCATTAAATAATAATAATTCTTACTTTTTACCCACCTCTGATTCAAGTGAATAGAAATATAGGGCATCTCTTTACCAATTGTCTAATTTTCCCTTGTTATTATTTATTCCAGTTAGTATATTTTCCTGATTTGAATTAAACATTCTTGTCTTTAAAACTGATAGAAACTTTGAATATTGAAAGCTTTTCTAAAACTAGTTTTCCCAAGCACTGCCTGGGAAAATGCATTCATATAAAAATGCATTGTTGGCCCTCCATGGTGGCACAATGGGTTAAAGCACAGCACTATGAGGCTATCCACAGCCACCAGCAGGAGTGGGACCCCCCACCAGGTGCTGCAGACCCCCATCTCGAAAGCTGCTCCCCTCAGTAGTGTATTTCAGCAGATCCCCCTGTCCTGCTCCCAACTCTCTCTGGTGATTCATCTTACCCAGGCACCTGGCCTGTCCCCCAGTTCCTGTATGCATAAATAAATCTTTAAATAAAGGTGTGCTGTTAGGCATGCATAATTCAAGATATAATGCCTTGTGAAAAGCTTAACTTTCATCTCAGTTTCTGTGAAGAGTCCCATGTGTTTCTCTTGGCCTTCTAGATATTCCTGCTCAGACCTGCTTCTAACATGAAATACCCTCTCTCAACTTGTTTACATCTGTACCTTGTAGCCAACTGCCCCAAATACTCCCCTAAAGGTTTCTATTATATTGCTGTTCTGATACAAAATTCTGTCATTAATTATTAGAAATATATTAAAAATTATCTTAGATTTTAGTGATTGCATTATTATTAGACCTCTGGTCAGCTCCACTCATTGTGATTTCATTCACATCAACAGAGATTAATTTTGTGCCAGTCAAATCAGCTCACTGGTGGTCTACTTCTTGAATCGATATCAATCATTTAAATGTGGTTTGGCCTTGTGGGATTCAAATTAATCCAAATGATAATTGATGTTCTCTTGCCCCAGAATTTGGTACCCATGGTCTTTCTTTTCCTCATTGGTGCAGAGACATAAGCAAAATCAGCGATAAAGAACAATGACTGTTCCTGCAGGCAGTTATAGGACAAAGGGGGTAAAGTGATACTATATTTTCACAAACGTTTTCCAATAACTACTTGCTAGCTTATCAAGTTAGGCAGTAATTACTGGTAACAGGAAACATGCTTGAATTCAAACCTTTATTAAATAAGAATTTGTTTTCCCTGCTTGCTTTATACTTAAACAAATTATCCTATTTATATCTACTTATACATTTCCTTTGTTCCAGACTCTTATAAAGACAAATGAGCATTTACTAACAGACACACAACAGTAATTCCTTTTTCATATTGAAAATTCCTGGAAAACAGTTTACATTAAAAGGGGAGTCCATAATTGCTTAGACGACAAAACTATATAACAAACTCATTTTGTGTATGTGACATGTTGTATCATGAGTGTTTACAAATTTTCTGAGAATCATCTGGTCCACGTCTTCATGCAAATGGAGAAAGGGATATATGGATGATTGCTTCCTGTTGCTTTTGTAAATACCTCTGTTCCCGCAAGACCAATAGTAATGATCATATGGTGGGGTTGTGGTGGTGACAGGCATTATAAGTTGCCCCATAACAAGATAATGTGAACATATTCCCAGAAATGAGCATTTTTCCATAATCTGTTTTTGCTAAAGTTGTGACATTTAATGGGCTATTGCCCAAGATTTTGCATTGATATTCTAATTAACTCACATTCCCCCAGTGATTCTATTATTACAGATGGAAATCATATTTCATGTACTAATGCCCAACTCTTCACCAGACATTGAGAATCTAGAGTATGCATCAAAATTTTAGTTCAATATTTATGTAGCTATTAAGATACTAAGGCAGGTGATGAAAGGACATCAGTGATGTTGTCTGGTCAGTTACCAACATGTACTATTACATAGCATTTCTTTTCTCATTCCATGGGGAAATAAATTACATGAGCTGAATATCCTGGAATTTTAGAGCTAAGAGAGGCCTGATAAATACCATAATAATTTGATTTAGCATTTTCACTAGAAGGAAGTTTTACATAATGGGTACTGGGAAGATTAAATGAGATAGTGTAGTATATATGCACTGAATAATGTACATCCAATGTAAGTGCTCTGTAAAGGTAGCTGTTTTATAGGTTAGGGAATAGCCATAGTTGTGCTAGTGGTTTACAATGTGATATAAATTTTTTATCAAGATCATTAAGTCCTGAGTTCAAAGTCCTGATCTCTCATCTAGTGTTCTTTGATCCATACCAATGGAGAGAAGTATAAATATCTCCTGCTTTCATAATAGCCAAAATACTCCTGGAAAAAAAATATTATCATAAAGTCATTCAAATTTTGTTAGCTTAACCCAGTTAGGATGAATCAGTTAGTTTGATAATATTTTTTATCTTTAGACCGGACCAAAAACTAAATCTTACAAATTCTTTAGATTCCATCATTGCGAATGTCCACATTTCAGCCAGTTCATATATTTCTAGAAGACACTACTTGTTTTTATTTCTAAATCCAGCACTTTGTTGATTATAATTATTTAAAACATTAATTCAATCTCTACAAAGAATAGTCAGCCAATAATTCAGAATATATTGTGTACACTTATTAATTCGCTTCCCAGATTTTCACTATCTACTCTACTGGACTCACCAAGTGTGATCAAAGCTGAGTGGTTCTCTCATGATAAACAAAGGAAGGCTGCACAATGAGTCCCTGATCAATGGATAAAAGAATATGATTCAAAAATAGTCTCAGTATTTCTGGTAATAATCCAGATCTCTTGATTTATCTATCTCCATAATCATTTGTTGACTGTTCATGAAATGATTTACATAGTTTCCCTTATTTGGAAAGACATATCAGTGGATCATATAACACCTAATGAATGCTTGGAAGAAATTAATAAATATTTTTTTCTAAATAGCGAGTACGAATACAACTTCTTATAAACAGTGAATAAGAATATAACTTCCCAGGCCCTCCATAGTGGTGTAGCGGGTTAAAGTGCAGCACTGTAAAGCTAGCGATAACCACTACACTGAGTTTGAACCCCAGCCATGGAGCTGACCCACATGGTACAGCAGACCTCTCCTGTCCCACCTGCTGCTTCCCTTAGCTGTGTATTTCAGTAGATCTGCCTATTCTGTTCCATACTCTGTCTCTGGTGAATCATCTCACCCACCATACCTCTGGCCTGTACCCCAATTCTTGTATTCTTGTATGAATAAAATACATAACCTCCCTTTTGTTGTCTAGACAGCCCAGTCAGGAATATTCTTACTCTACAAAAAACCCACAGACATCTCCATTTCTTTCCTCCCTCAGTTAACCTCTCACCTCTTCATACACTCACACACACCTCTGACCCCTGATTCCTGGGGTTATTCTTCTTCAGAGCAATTACCAGCGAATAACAGTCTCTCCATTTGACTATATATTTGATTGATTGATTTTTTTCTTTATTTGTTCCTTCACCGGAAAATAAACTGCAGGCGATAGGGAGTTTTCTGGGTATATCACTGCTAAATCCTAAGTGAGTATATAACACACTCTAGGCATTCAGTCAATATTTTAATGAAATAGCTCTTTCTCTAGACTTCTTTTCCTTCTATACACTGAGGTTAGGAATGATACTTTTTATTGACTCCAATTTATAGGTAAATTTCTCTAATCATTAAAATGATTCATAACCCATCTCTAATTATCATACTTGAATCCAAGCTTTCCATACTATGAGGATTCAGACTATAGTAATCACATCCTTAGAATAGCAAGTCCTCAAGAGATTTTTTTATCTTTCATGTCATCTATTTTATGATTGCCTGCTTATTGTCAGTTTCAATACCCCAAGCCCACACTTACCCTTAGACATATGAAAACATATCATAAAGGAAATTTAATGAGAGGAGACATCAAGTTTGTTTTAGTTATCAATAAATATTCAGTAAAGTGCACATATATGCAATTTTAAGGAGTAGAAAATAGATAAAATTACTGACTGATCTACCTACAATCTAGAGAGATCAACATTGCCCCTAGAAGATGTGAAGTTAGGGTCTGACTCACCTTTTTATGGCATTACCTCTCTACACAAATTGTATGTGCTGAATAAGTTGACCTTTACTGAACATAACCTATAACTTTCACTCTGATAATTTAGTTTATTCTACTCAGCTTTCCGGAGGAATTACAACCTAACCTCATATTAACATGACTGTATTTCATGTGCTTGCTAAGCATCCATCTAATATGAAGCTTTTCATCACCTCCTCAATCAGCACTGCAGTGGTATTTTCATTATTAAAACAGTACTCTGAGACCCAGGGTTTTAAAGAAGAACTTGTTGGTACAAAAGTATGCTAACAATAAAGATGTGTCTTTGTTTATCAACTGATCTCAAAGAGTTTATACCTATCACGGCAATCTCATCATGGGTTGGATCAGCCAGTATTCACTGACAACATAGTCTTTGCTGAATTAATAACTTCAGAAACATAATAACACATCAAGCTTCTCACAAAAGGTTCAGGAACAAAGGGTGACTCCTTCCTACATGATAACACTTCAGTTGCTCTGAACCATGTCCTGGAGGTCATATCCTGAGAAAATATACCTTGACTCTCACATTTCCACTCTCTTCCTTCACTCCCTGCACATTGTTAGGATTTCCCATTTGAGAAAAGAATCTAACTTCCATATGATATTTTTCTTATTCTCCCCTGAAATCTCTAGGCTGTTGTTAGTTAGTTCCACAGTAAGATAAGGAGACCAGAAATCCAGAGAAGACTTCACATTATTCCATCAGAGTGCACTGTATAACTCCAGGTAAAGGAAGAGCTTATTTCTTTATACTCATGGTAAAGAAAGATGAGAAGAAGAGTTAAAAGTGGATATATCCACCCTTGTTATCTACTCCAAGGGCTATAACTTATTAAAAGGAATAGAACAACAGATGGAACTGCTTTGAAAACAGATTACATTTATACTTACCCTACCTTGGAAGGGAGGTCAACTAGCTTAATCTATGACTCCATTATCACTGACAATTCTGTGTATGATCTGAAGTCTTATTTTTTTTAAAGATTTATTTATTTATTCATACAGAACCGGGGTACAGGCCAGAGATGCAGAGGGTGAGAGGACTCACCAGAGACAGAGTGGGGAGCAGAACAGGCAGATCGACGAAGTACACTGCTGAGGGGAGCAACGGGCGGGTCAGGAGAGGTCTGCCATGCCATATTGATCACCTCCAGGGAAGGTGGATTCAAACTCATGCAGAAGTGGCTTAAGCTTCTTAGTGCTGAGTTTAACCCGTTGCACCAGCAGGGAGGGCCTGAAGTATTCATTTTTATGTGTGTAAATACACAAGTATATCATTAAACAGAAAGATGAAAAGAGTCTGCATTAATAATAAATTGTACTTACACATCCACAAACTCACATCCTGGAGCCTGGATGCTGCTTTTCCAGCTCTCATTGTTAAGGTTCTACACTGTGATTAATTTTCCATGCATACTAAGTTATAAAGTCTTCATGAACACTTGATGTCTCATAGGCCTTTGATGTCTTCTCTGAACTTACAGACTTTGGCAGATATTTCAATAAACAGATTTGGATTAATAATCGTTGAGTAAGCAGAGGGGTGAAGAGAGGGAAAAAAAAGACATTGGGATTTTGCATTCACAACTGTGTTTCTAGACTTTTTATGAGCTTTGTAGTTTGTGCTGGATTCAGGAGGGGTCAGTGAATGCTTCTCAGACTCTGCTTTTCCTTTCTAATTAAATCCTTTATTTTCATTTAAATTGGAGACATACTACTCTCTCAATGAGCATGATGATGAAAGTATGAAAATAATATACATTTAAGGATAGGAATTCAGAGAAAATAAAATTTGGATTGCATACATTTGCAGAGCACTACAGTCACTTTGACAAACCAGTACTTTTCAAGTTCAACGCAGGAGTCCTCAGACCGTTGATCCCACAATGAAATCTCTGCCCTAGAGGAGCAATGCTATATTGTACACATATGTAATACCCTCAAAGGGCTTCAGCCAAGTGACATTTCTCATATAAGCCACAGGCAACATCTAGCTATGTGTGTGGAATTGCTTTGTGTCTAGAATTTCAGGAAAATCAAATGAGTTAACATTCTTTGACCATAGAAATCTCATCAGTTTTGCTTTGTGCTATTTTCTCACTCCATTTTTCAATTAAATGCAATTCAAGGATGGACTAAAGTGGCTGACAGTTATTTAGGACTTGAAATTTCTTTAGAAGCCCTTAGAAATAGCCATGGTTGAGGAAAATTTGATGCATCCTAGTATACATAGAGCTTCTTTTCTTACTTCTCCTGAAAATATATCATTTGCCATATTAGACAGTTTTGCCTTAAAACAAAACAAAAATCCAGACAAGGAAAGAGAAGAGTTCTCAGAGAATCAAGATGAATTAACTTTCATGCAAGAGTAATTCTTTGAAATTTTCATTGGTATGTAGATAGCATTGTAGCACTGAGTTTAGAGACATCTCTCATCCTGAAATGCATCTACAGGCAATAGAAGCTGCAAATAGCACCTTCTAAAACGCAGGACTGCACCCACCTCATTCCAATGAGATAGAAGTCAATTGATTTTATAGCATGCCTTTAAAATAATAATGAAAAAACCCTACTGACCAAATGACCATCCAGCTTTGATCTGTTATTTTCAGTTAAAAAAAAAATTGAAGAACTATAAAATCTACTAAATAGAAAATCATTCACAAGTTTATTTTTGGTAAATGAAAACAGACATTGGCTTTATTTAAAACTTTCAGTGCCTTCCTAGAGACCCACTGAGAGTGGTTTTATGTTCATGCTAAACATTAAAAAATTAAAACTTAACAATAATGAAATAAAAGACTAGTAACACTGAGAAACACCTGCTTTTTATTGACCAACCTAAATAAATTGCAAAAGGTAAACACCATAAAAGTTAAAAGGTCAGGTGGATGATTTGATTGTGTTCAGTTCTGAGACACTATACTGTCATTCTTATCACCAGAAAAATTCTCATCACAGTGGTGCTACCAAAATCTAAATCCAGCTTCCACTTCATGAAGTCATGAAACGTAAACATTTGTTCTAACTCTTATAACCCAAAAAGAGGTGCAAACAGGCAGAAAAGTGCAACAAAATAATAAATTGTGTTTTTAGTTGTTTAAAAATAAAATAATCAACACCTTGCTGTCTAATTGTTGGAAAATCAAAATATGTATTTGTCTGGTTTTAGCACATGCATGGGACTGCTAATTAAATATCTTTTGTTTTTGTCTTTTAAGCTAAGCGAGTTATTTGAACCAAAAAATAATAAAATACAGTTTCAAAATGCAGTCAGTTTTTAGTTATATGTGTCAAGATGTCATTTATGAAATGGTTTAGCTTTCTTTTCCTGTTGCCTAACCAGACTGCTTAAGAAATCAAATCATTTTAATACAAGGCTAAACAAAATGTAACTAAGATTAAATAACCTGAAAATGCTCTTCAAATGAAATAAACAAGAATATTTTTACAACAGATATTAAACATCTGAGACAATTTCTGCCCCATTCTTCTTCATTAGCACAAGCAACTGAAAAGTGACTTGACTTGTAATCGTGGATATGTCAAAACTTTGTCTTTTATTTCTTCAAAGTCCCTGTGATAACCAGGGGTCAGTGGAGCTCACCCTACTTTGACATTTGCACAAACCTGGCTTGAGTCCTTTAACTTGTTTTTCTTGAGACACAGTATTGTTTCCACAGACCGCACTTAACTCAGTGTTTTGTGGCCTTTTGCTCTGCCCATGATAAACCACCTGCATGACTCAGCTTACTCTTTGCTTTCTTAAAAGCAAGATATTCTGGTTTCAAAACCTTAACTAGGTTTTCAGCCGTATCATAGTATGTAATCATAAAACCTGGACAAATTCAAGCTAATAGCTATCTTTATTTTAAAATAATTTTGGCCACCTAATCAAACTGCATCACATATAGTTTTCCTTCCTTTATTATCCCTGGCCACTTAGTTTTATATGGCTTAGGTTTCTAGGTCTACCTATGTACTACACTTTACATAAATTCATTTTTTTATTCTTATAATTTAACAGTACTGAGGAACTTGCAGAATTTAACTTTTCTTTTCTGTCCTCACCATTTTTTTTGTAAAGAGAAATATGAAAGTATATAAAACTTCTTTCCAAGGAAAGAAATGTGTTACTTTCCCCCCCACTAAAAGGCACAAAATGTCACAAGCCATTTTAAGAACTAATTTTATTCTCTTTCACATATATTCAAAGCATTCAAAGGCCAATTTAAAATATGTAGGCTTTACCTAGGAAGATGCTAAAATAAATTTATTGATGGCAAATGAAAATATTTTGGATCGTACCATTTTATCCCATCCCATCCCTTTGCTGCAAAGGGTCCTATAGGTGATTAAAAAATCTCCCAAAGTTAACTCATCCTACAAGTACTAAACATCTTTCATACATAGAATTCAGTGTGATTATCTCTTAGAAGGAAACTTTCTTTGTTTCCAAGTCCCAGTTAACAGTTTTCCTTTGAAGATTTCTCCCCGTTTCCTAAGTCACACTTCCTTCCATATTCTGTACATATTTCTCTCTTGATATTTGCCACAACTTAAATTGTCTTTTTTACTTGTTGTTGATCCCCCTTAAAATTAGATAATGTCAGCTCCTCCCTGGTGTCAGAAGGGTTTAAAGCGCAACACTCCGAATGCTTCAGTGTGAGCTCCATCCCTGGCCAGGGACCTGTCCCACATGGAGTGTCAGACTGTCTCGCCCATTGCTCCCCTCAGCAGTGTACTTCATCAATCTGCCTGTTCTGCTCCCTGCCTTGTCTCTGATGAATCCTCTCACCACCCCTGTACTTCTGGCCTGTACCCAGCTCTGTATGTATTAAATAAATAAAACTTTTTTTAGAAAATTAGATATTGTCAGGTACATAATTAGAATTCAGAATAGTTGTATGAATAATAAGCAAATGGAGGTATAGAGAAAGAACCTTAAAATGAAACAATAAGGTAATATGTGAAATAAAGCAATAAGCCTATACCCACCCATCATTTATAATCTAAAAGAGAATTTCAAGTCATTGTTAAACATTTTCTCAGTTTGTCTTCTGTCTTTCAAATTATGCCACCTCTATGTTTAAGCTGAATCCAGAAGTAGAATAAGCATGGAATATTGAATATTTTTAACTAGAACAGCTATATCAACTAATTTTAACCAGCTATATCTCTACATAACATCTTTACATGCTAGATATTCAGAAATCTTGACAATCTTGATAACAAGGTCTATCATGAGGCTATTAAAGTGCTGTATAAGGATATTTTAAAGTAACTTTGTAAAGAATATTCATTTACAGAAACTTAATGGTCAAGACCATCTGAAATATGTCCAAAAAATACAAGGAAAAAAGTATATAATTGCAAAAAACATTGCAGTGATATATTAAGGTCTGCCAAGTTTCCCATTATAGCACCAGGTGAAATGATCCCTTGGGTATCACTTGGCATGAAAGAAATCAAACCAGAAGGGAAGCTAAACATTCAAATTGGTTCATGGTTTTATGAGTTGGAGAATAAAATTAAAGGAAAAGATATGAAAAATGATTTTTCTAAGTCTAACTCTTATTATTTAAGGAATTTATCTTGATATAAGACATGAATCCACCCTATTATCTGACACCATGAGACTGTGTACATTTCAATATGTTGGTTTGGATTGTGAGACCACCATGACTTAAAACCTACAATGGCTTACTGATAAATCAACAAAAGCTTCTCAAAATATTTGTGTGACAGAATTAAATTTTAGAAAAGCAGTAAAATAAAAGGCAGTTTTTAAAAACACACACCTTTCCAGTATAACTTACAGATGATTTCAAACCATATGCAGAAGTAAATATGAATTAGTGAATCATTTGAAGGATATGTCTCAGATTGACACTAAAATCACACTTATGTCCAGAGAAAATGCAGAAGGGGTCTGACAATATTGTTTCTACTCAATTCATTCAAAGTAGGAGCAGTGAAATTCATTCTCTTGAGAGTAATAAAATTGTCTTTTTACACTTTAGGTTTCTGATATTTAAATGAAATAGTTTCACTTATTTTACCTTAAATATTTCAAAACATTTTTGAATATTAAAAAATGAAATAGTCAGAATGTTGTTTTTATTTTGGAATTTTTTGCATATTGTATTAGCATTATATTTATAATTTTTAGTTTACCTCAGTATCTTGGGTTGATAATATGAATTTCTTGTTTCTAACTCATAGTATCATTTTCTTCATCCTCTTTCTCTTGCTTTCTAAAGTAGTTATCACTAGGAAAGTAAAAGAACTATAAAATATTATTTTGAATAATACACTACTACTTTATTTTAAAAGATTTACTTAATTATGCTTACAGTACTGGGGTACAGGCCAGAGGTGCAAGGGCAGGGAGAGGATTTACCAGAGACAGAATGGGGAGCAGAACAGGCAGATTGATGAAGTACACTGCTGAGGGCAGCAGACGAGACAGTAGAGGTCTGCGGTGCCATGTGGGTCACACCCCTGGCTGGCCGGGATCGAACTCATGCTGAAGTGATATGGCCAGCTTCAGTGTTGTACTTTAACCCACTATGCCACCAGGCAGGGCCCACACTATTTATTTTTATAGCAATAGTAAAATGCTACAAGTCATACAGAACATATATTGGCAAGTTAAACATGTACCTATAAGTATTATGTTGGAGACAATGGCTAAATATCAAATGACAAGATAACAAATCCTAAAAGTTGTTCCAGATATCATGCCATGGCATACAAGCATGTTCTTTTCCTAAATTTCCTATTCACTAATTGAATTGGAAAGACCAATAATTCCATTTGTTCAGAAGGTGCTGAAGGAGGAAAGACAGCCTCTTGGGTCCTACTGAACACTCTTGGGAACATGGACAATTGTTCAAATCAACTATGAAGTCTTCTTGCTAAACATTGTCCCACCTGAGTCTATTCTGCAGAAAACCAGTTGTGGCATAGAGGGGATTCTGTGTTCTGAAACCCCACTACATTTCAATCCATCAAAGCAACACTTCCTTTTTTGTCTGTTTAGAATTTATAGAGGATGAATAAGTTGTTTTTATTCCACTTTTCACTGCACCTTGTCTTTCAGTACTTTTTTTTCCCAGATAAAGCAGAGTGGATATCTAAACAAAGTTTAGCTCACTTTGATATTTGTGCCACATCAAACAGGATCCAAAATAAATTGGAGATTCAGAGATTTTTCCTACAAGAAAGCACTTATTAATTTAAAGACCCCCATATTTCAGTACTCCTTTAAGGCTTTTGTGTCTGTTTTAAGCTTGTATTCATCATTCATTGAAATTATTAAATGTATGGATTGAGCAATGTTCAATCTAGATGCTTGAGTGAATAATAAAATAGAGCCCACTCTCTCAGAGTGTGGTGAGCTTGTCGATCTCGTCCCTGTGTAACCACTTGGAGAAAAATGAAGATAAACACATTGCTAAGGACTATGAAGGCCATCTCTTTCCCCCTTCATTTTAATATCTCTGAAATTGGGGTGGCATCTTTTAATTGTGGCAGGCCAGACAGAATAATAACCTGTCCCTGCTTATATAGGAGAAAACTTCTGTTATTCTGAATGAAATGAGAAGACAACCCAAGACTCTGGACATTTTAGCTCATAAGTGATGCCTTTCAAAGACCATTTAAAGAAGAAATATAATTTCACCTTGTTGTCATAAAACCATCTGTTGACAACAAACCATCTGTTGGTAACATTGAAAACAGCACGATTATGCAAACAGTATGATGATTTGAACAAAATCCCAAGGAGAAAAAAAAAAAAATAATAATGAAATGTGATTGCACTGAGGAAATGGTATGGTTTAGAAAACAAGATAGACATACGTGATATTATAAAATATATTGAAAAGTTTTCTAACTAAACACTATAAAACAAACAACACAATTGACATTTTTAGTGTACTCAAAGCAATGAATTATTTTAAAATGAAAATGGTATTGATTTAGTAAATATATAAAGTAATTAGTGATAACTGTATGGATAATATAACAGATAGAGTGGCTGGCATCAGGTGAGGGTAGGGAGGGGAGTTATTTCACTTGCTGTCAATGGGAGTAAGTATTTCGTATTAGATTTGAAGAAAGCCCACTGACTAGCCCTAAGTCTAAGTCAGCTGAGCTGCAATTGACTAGCTCACTTGTACGTTTGATTATAATCATCACTCATCCCGTGCCTCAACCTCCTCATAACTTATTGGTGGTTTTTCCAAGTGTTAAAACCTAGTATGGGCTCACAAGACTGTGAAAACTGTTTTGAACTAAAAAAAAAAAAAAAAAAAAAAAAAAAGTTACCAATGAACAACTACAGTTATAAATTAAGTTACCAATGAACAACTACAGTTATAAATTAATTCCAGATTTATCCTCCCATAGAAACCATACTAACAAAAAGTAAAGAAACAACAAATCAAAACAGCAAGGGCTCTTAACAAAGTTCTCTGGTGCATTACAGCTTTGCTTGTTTTTACCATATAAAGCTCTAGTTGAGCTATGTGCATATTTAATTTTCAATAACTTTAAAAACAACTTTTTATGGTCAGTGTTGTATTCTGCATGCAAGGAGGTTCTGTAACTTATTTATGAATTTTAAAGGATTTTCTGTTATTTTAGAAATGGAGTTGTTTTTTGGTTTTTTTTTTTTTTTTAGACGAAGTCCTTTTGTCAACCCTGTTCTTATTCAACATGTTTTTTAATTCTAAATTGGTTTCAGCATTTAGAAGTATTATGACACAGAAAAAAATGATGAACTCTGTGTCAAATGCTAGCTCTGACTACCAAAGATAGGATTTGTCGTCTACGAAATAAAATAAATTGATAGCCTGTAAAAATATTTGGGATCATACCTTTCTCTCCCATCCTAACTACTCAATTTTCTGCAAAGTATCCTATAAGTGATTCAAAATCTCCCCAGATTACTCACCCCAATTAGTCTTAAACATCATTTAGGCATTAAAATTGAGTGTGACTCTCTATCCTTCCATTCTAAGATTTAGTAGCACAGGCATCAGCAAATACTACTCCAGCCTTCAGTTTTTGTGGAGAATCCATTGTTAACACTTAACAGCACAGGTCTGAAGGTAGCATGCATAAACAAAACTTCTTGTAGGTGTAAGACGATAAGTGTCCTGAGACTATGAACTATGAGAATCACAGTTACATGTAATATAATTCTTAAAATATGATAGCAAATTGCCAATTATTCATTCTTTCAGATTCCCAGACATAGATCATTCCAGTGTTAGATAGGGAAATACAACTTCCCCCAAATACAACTTCTTGGACTTCTTAATCCTCATACACACACACACACACACACACAATTACATCTTCCCAGCAAAAATGTCCTTACTAACCAGTAAGTCAGGACCCCTGCAGGACAGAAGAGAGGAGATAGTAAAACACAGGTCCTTTATTAGGCAAAAGTTTCCTTACAAAGTGGTTCTCATGTAAATACTTAGCGATCCACATCTTTTCAGCCTTCCACACCTGTGCAATTCATGTAAAATACTTCTGAGTGACTAGCACTTCATAAACTGCACACGATTCGAACTTGATGCAAGAACCATTTTGTCAAAGCTTTAGGAGGGCCTCAGCATAATTACTTCCTTTGCTGCTCACTGTAATAATATTAATCATACAGATTCTTTTCATTTTTACAGCCTTGCTTTGAAATTAATTCCCAAAGTCACTGCCATTCCTGATCAAAAATGGAGACTCTGCCTGTTTTTATTAATGTACTTATACCATAAAGATGATGTCAGAGTCCCCCCAAACCCTCTCCATATACACATCTGTAAAATGTAAAAATCTGTGTAATCTGTATACTTTAGAAAAAACAGATGAAAATTGAGGGAAATGTACCATGGTTTTCAATTGCTTTCAATTACCATTAAACCTTTCGGAGAACGATTTGCATAATGTTTCATAAACATGTAGGCAGATTAACCTTTTTTAGTTAATTTATTCATTAGCAGTAAAAATTCAAAGCACCTCTTATGAGAAAATAATGTCTTGCTGTTAAATTACATGGAAACAAAGCAATTGGGACATACTTGCCTAAGTTCGCACTGTGTCAGAGCACAAAAAAGTGGAGAGGGAAAAAAAAAAACTTTGCTGTTAGCGGAGTGTTGATTAAATTGCCGGTTTGTGAACAATTAGTGGTATTACTAGAAGATTAGGTGAAGTATTAATTAGAGCTAGGCCAAACAGCTTCTGAGAAATAAAGATACCTCCTACCCCTCTGCTGAGGTGATGTGAGGAGGCAAAGTCCTCAGTCAGTTCCAGGGCCTGCTCTCCTACAGGAGGAGGGGTGCTGGAGACCCCAATGCATGGCTCCAGTGAGGATGTTTGTGCATTACTGTGAAGCTATTTTTTAAGGTCCTTTTGTCTCAGGAAACACAAAAATATTTCACACACGCTAATTAGAAGTGGACTCAGCACTGAAATTGGTTTAAGCCTGCATCAAAGCTATCCCAAGCAATCATGCATGCTTTGGTAAAGGATGCAACGTACACGCAGTGACGTGCCATAGGCTACTCAGCAAACCCCCAGTGTGGAAGAGACTAGACATTGAGGTTTGTAGAGCTATACGTGAGCACACACACACACACACCATCGGGAAGCCTATGCAAATGTAAAATCATGACAAGGCAAAGGGAATTTGCTTCCAGAACAGGATGAAGAACTGGGGGTCTCTTCCAGGTGACAACCAGTGAGAGAATGCTGTGCTCAAGAAAGTCCAAGTCCCAGCAGGGTCCTGCTGACTGCAAGAAGATCCTTTTTGTCAAACAAAGTCATTTCTGTCTCAAGTGGCCAAACAAAATAACGACAATACCC
Source organism: Condylura cristata (assembly GCF_000260355.1). Lineage (NCBI taxonomy): Eukaryota > Metazoa > Chordata > Mammalia > Eulipotyphla > Talpidae > Condylura > Condylura cristata. The sequence continues at coordinate 12,424,391 of NW_004567114.1, forward strand.
TGAGACTAAGCTTTTGGTGCCTGAGACCTCCTCCACACCCCCCTTTGTATTCCCCTCCCCCTTTCAAAAACATTTGCTGCACCTCTATCAAGTGAAAAGCCAGCATGTCAAGCAGTATTTTTCTGTCAAATCTTCCCTTCTCATGGAAACCAGAGTAACTTTTTCATACATAATTCTCCAAGTCAGAAATCTTTAGTCAAGATATTTTCTTCAGAAAACATTCTGCATCCTTACAAGGTAATACAGAAAACTCCCTGGCTTGAGTTCAAGTTCCTGGAAGGCTTGAGTTCATGTTTTATTCAGAGGAGTATCTTCACGAAGCCCATCAAGGGATTTTACTGGTTGTATTTAATATATGCGTATTTAGCTTAATTAAAAAAAAAAGAATGTGTTCAAAAATTATATATCCTGTATCTATTAAGAGAAGAAAATAAACTTCAACAAAAAAGTATTGGATTTAAATAAATGTCTCACTCTATCCAACTAAAATGAAATATTTTGAGTACTGGGCTGTCCCGGTTACTCCCTCAGCCAATGTGTAACTTATTATTTCAGTGAAGGAAGCCAATAATTTGGTGCCTGTACATATATGTTTCCTTTCTGAAAAAGACATGGATACTCACTGGAGGCAAAATTAAAGCAGGGCATGCATAAAAGAAAAACATTCCATAAATCAATGTGCTTTGTTTGAAAAGCAATGGAAAGTAAAGTGACTCTGAAATGGGAAAAGAAAGGAAAGTAAATTGCAAAATTGAGCGATTTTTTAAAGGGGTGCTTGGTGAGGCAATAACAGACACTTAGAGTGACATATTACACTCTAAGTTAGAAGAGAAAGACACTCTCAAGCATCTTAGAGGTTTTCCTTAAAGTTAACTGTAAGTAAACTTGTATAAGCTTTAAAATTCAATCTGAGCAGAGCTCTGGGAGTTCATTTCATGAGAGAAGTTAAATTAACCCTAAACAGTGACAGCTCAAGAATTTCTGTATTGGCTATAACTTAAGGACTAGATGACTTGTCGGCCTAATGGATGATCTCCAACACTCCACTTTCCCTTGGAATATGTGTATGCATTTCCTGTATCCCTGTACACTGTAGTATATATATATTTAGCATATATGTGTATTTAGCATGTTGAATATATATGCTAAAAGGTATGGGAAACTGAGAAGGGAAAGAATCATGAGTGCACTAGCCACTAATCTCAAAGGAGACACACTAAACTTTGGAATAGGACTATCAAATTTCCAGCCCAAGAAAACTGAACTCCACTTAGGATGTGGTTAGTTTTCATGAACATTCACGGTCTGGTCTCCCGCAGACACTGACATCATTGGTGAGCAAGCTCTCTATATATTTGAAATTCATCACCAGTCCTAAAGAAATAGGCTTTCTTTTTAAAAATTAGCCACTGTGGGGGTATCAGAAAAATCTAGTTATCTGTGTGCCCCACAGTTAAAAAGGGGGTGTTTTTCCCACAGCTGGATTGTAATATAACCCCATCACAATTATCACTTAGGTGTATCTATGTGAAATCAGAAAGTATGCTTAAAAATTCAACCATTTCATAAGTCATGTTTTGTAATCCTAAAGCCAAAGAATACACAGAGAAGTTTTTGATTAATACATATTCACTGTAGGCTAGTTGATAGTTTAATGATTTAGATCTATGGATATCTCTAACTGATGAGGAAACTGAAAGAGATTAGGTATATTGCATTGATCACAAAGCTATAGCAACACAGACAGGACTTGATTCAGAGATCACCTTATAAAACCTTATGCAACACACTCGATGGCCATAATGAGGCTGCCTAGCTAAGTACAGATATCCACTTTCCTTGGGTATATCTCAGCCTGAAGCTCAAATTAGATAATATTGGACAAATGATTGCCTCTTTTTGCCTCTGTTTCCTCATCTCTGAAATGGTAATACCAATATTAATGATGTCAGAATCCATAGGAAGATTAATTGCATTAATTGTAAAGTGTTTCAAAGAGGTCCTGGCACATAATACAATTTATACAATCACCTTCAACAATCATAAGGTACTTGATCTCATGGAATTCACTGAATAGTTGAATAGCTTCAATCAAATGACAGACTTCTTTTTTAAAATCTAATTACATTCCTACATGACTTCAGTCTAGTAGAGCATGTTATTCCTTGTGGTAAATAAATCCCATTCAGCGAGTTTCCCTAGTGATAGGTCAGCATGTTAAAAATTTGAGATTGTCACAAGTTTTCTTTGGTTGGTGTCTCCAGTGGCACCAAGTCAAGTGGCACTGTTTGGTTACAAGTGTTTGGTTACAAGTTTAATTGTCTCAGGAGAAATGTATTTCATCTACAATGAGTTAAAGTGATGAACAGGATATATATGAGAGGCCATCACCACTCAAGATTTTGGAATGATGAGGTAGTACATCACAAAAAATAAGTACTACCATTCTAAGAAACAAAGTCCTTTTCAAACCTACTGTCTTGGCATGGAAACTGTTGGCTACATTTTTCAAAATCAGATGAGTTTTAAGGATAGATGAGTAATTTACCTTTATAAAACACATAGCACTAAGAGGAGACATTTAAGGGAATGCTTGCTTTTGATTCAGAGACAATTTCATGTATTAAAACTGTAATCATACAGTTTAAAATGTGGCATTAGAACTATTTAATCAAGCACTCTTAAGGGTGAGAAAAAAATAAATCTTAAGGGCATTTGTTTCAAGGATATAAAGTAAACCGAAGAATCAGAGAAAGAGATAAATAGATTAGATAGACAAATGGATGGATGGATGGATGGATATATCATATAATTAAAACAATTTCACTGAGAAATAAAGCAATGACATAAGTCTTACCCAAGTAGTTCCATATTTCCTATTTTTTGTGAATAAAGAAAAGCTCTTCAATATTTATTCTTGCATATCCAAATATAAAGTTATGACACTGATAACAGCACTTGATTACTTGGCTAGAAGAAGAGTTGCTATTTCTTACTTGTTGCTCTGGTTATAAGATTCCAGAATGACCCTGGAGCAACAGAATAAAATTTAATTTACCTTAATTTCTTCATTTTTTGAAATTTAATATATATAAAACAACTCCAAATCCCTAATCATTTTATCTCAAATTGAAATACAAAAATATGCACAACCCCTTGTAAAACAAACTGAAAATGTGTTTACTGAAAAATATTTTGTAAGCTTTATTTCTCCATATAGAACTGGGGTACAGGCCAGAGGTGCAGGGGCAGTGGGAATATTCACCAGACAGAGTGGGGAGGAAAACAGGCTGACTGACAAAGTACACTGCTGAGGGGAGCAGCCGGCAGGCCAGGAAAGGTCTGCTGCGCCACGTGGATCACCTCTGGGGTAGGGCTGTGACCGAACTCATGCAGAGGTGAATTTAGATTCTCAGTGTGCCACCAGGGAGGGTCCTACTGAAAAAATATTTAATGGAATTTATATCTTTTTAGATAAGTGTTGTGTTCAGAAATAAGAATCCTTGGGTCACTTAGGAGAAAAGTTTCATCAAAGCTCCCCTTTCAGTGGTCTGAGGTGAGCTTCCTAAGAGATAGAGACCTTGAGTTATATCCAAAGAACAGTTTTTTTATGAAAAGGAAAGGGGAGCAAATCACACTTGCCTGGCACAAGTAGGCAGAGGGCAGAAAGTGTTCCCAGGGAGAGCATTGTTAAAAGAGAGCTCTTCACAGTCACAATATTAGGAGGAAAGAATGTCCTGAACAAACTCAACAAATAGGTTTTATAGACCTCACCCCCAACCCAGACCAAGAAGATCCAAGATGACAAGGACTACAAATCCCATAATGCCATCATCACCAAAGGGAGGATGTTGGGAACTGAGGTTGGAATTTGGTGGCCAGGCTTGGTATGAAACCAGATATGTGGGCCTTGGGAGTGTCTGGATGTTCACTGGCCTTCAACAGGCTATTGTGATCCCAGCTCAGTGGAACTGGTAGGACACATTCCTACCACATATTTATCTCTCCCATTTCCCTCTAAGTTATTAATTTATTCATCCCCCCTTCTTTTGTAAATAAATCCTTCATTTGTATGTGTGTGCTTGCAGTTGACTCTCACTATAAATCTCTTAAGCACTGGTGAGAACCCATAGTCAGGCAACAAATTTCATGTCAAGGTTGCCCAGTAACAGTTTGGGGCCCAATGTGGTTGACCTGTGGTTGACCTTTGTGGTAACTTTCCTTACTTTGGTCGCCATAAGCACATTAGGTCTTGACAGGCTGGCAGTCTTGGGAGAGCTACCTCTGCTGCTTTGCAAAGAGAGAAGGTTGGTAAAGAGAAACATCTGCATAGTCACAGGCAGGAGAACGGCATCTTGCCAAGGCAGGTCTGGTGAAGTTGCACCGATAGAGTCTTCTCTTTGGGAGGGGCTCAGCCATTTTGGGGTATGCTAACTGCTGTTAAATTATTACCAGCATTGGCATTTAGGATTTTTTTTCTACATTTGGTTTGATTAGGTTTATTTGAAAGGTCTGGTGATTTATTGACATTGGCCCTCAAGCTCCTTATCTCCAGCTCCAGTCTGAATTTTGACTGCTCCCCATGGGTATTTTACTTTTCTATAGCTTATTTAATGTCTCTGTTAATCACTTCTACACCACTTCCAGCTTCTGGCCTTGTGTAAGCTACTTTCTGGTCTTGTGATGGCTCCTTCCCAACGTTTCTACTCTTAGCCTCCAACAGGATGACATCAAATTTGAACAGAGATCTAAAAAAGATTGTACCCATCCTCTCACTATCCCCTGGAGGCGGTGGTTGCTTTATTTATGGAAGTATATCAGCCACCTCTGTTGCTTTCCCTCTTCCTCAAACTTAATAATTAAACTTTTCAAATATTTTGTCATTATTTGCCACTCTCAATAATATTCCATTAGGCTTTTATTCCCATGTTTTCCCTCTCTCTGCTCAAGTAAAAGTCCTAGTGCTATCCAGGTCATGACTTTCCATGTTCAGTTGCTAGTTACCCCCAGTAGTATTTAAAATTGTTTATCATCTGCTTTTTCTTAAAATGCTTTCTCCACTCTGCTTGTGGAACATTACCTCTGACTTTTTAAAAGACTTTATTTATGCGTACAGAACTGAGCTACAGACCAGAGGAGCAGGGGTGGTGAGAGGATTCACCAGAGGCAGAGTGGGGAGCAGACAGGCAGAATGAAAATGTATACTGTTGAGGGGAGCAGCAGGCTGGTTAGGAGAAGTCTGCTGTGCTATGTGGGTCACTTCCCTGGCTGGGATTGAATTGGTGCTGAAGCAGCTGCACATAGTTTCTTAGAGCTATGCTCCAATTTATTGCATCACCAGAGAAGTGATGCAATATTTTATTATTATTATTATTATTATTATTATTATTATTATTATTATTCTACCCTCACTCTTCTTCAGTCTCCTTTGTGATGTCCCATTATTTCTGGATGTATAGATACTGACATGACTTAGAATTCTATTTTCAGAACCTTGTTCTTTTGTGTCAACTTCCTGAGTGTCGTTATACAGTTCTACGGTTTTGAATACTGTCAATAACCTGATGACTTCTGAGTATCTATATGTAAGCCCAGCCTCTCTGCTGCACTCTGTCATGAGATGCTGCTTTCTTGCACTCCCCTTTGAGATAGCCAGTTGCCAACAGACTCAGTTAAGTTCAGGACCAAAGAATTGATTTTCCTTCTCAACTTTGTGTTTCTGTCGGTGATACCTGGCTCTACAAATGACACTTCCATCTACTCAGCTGCTCAGACCCGGAGAGGTAAAGCCTTGCACCACTCCTTTCTTTCAAACACATACCCAATTCATAGCAAATCCCTTTGATCAAAATTCCAAATCCGTGTTCTATCCTGGCGCTTATTCTGTCTCTTCTGCAATCAGCCCTGTGTTAGCAATGATTACTTCTTATGTGTCTGTTGGAATAGTCTCTTCACTGGTCTCCCTGCTTTCCTTGGTCTGATTAATTGGTCTCCCTCGTACTGTTTAATCTATTTTCTGTGCTGCAGAAGAGTAATTCACATAAAACATAGATCAAATCATTCCACTACCCTGTTTCCCAATTGGCATTAAACTTATCTGTCATCCTTTGAGAAGGAAGTTTTGACTCAAGGATAGTTACTATCAGAGTTTTGTCCCAGTCCCACTGAATGGGTATATATGGATTAATTTATCATTTGTCTATTCTTTATTTAGTTCAAAAGCTGTATGTAGCTATATATACTTACATGATCTTTTCATTAACTTGGCATCCCTTGACACAGTTTTACCCTAGGTTCCCAAGATTACTTCAACACATTTCAGATTATTTTATAGCCAACATCTGTACTTTCATTGGATGGTAAAACTGGGTGGAGATAGCAGTAGGAAGTAATGGGAATCGTTTGACAAGGCAGGGATCAAAATAACATTGTGGAACTTGTTAAGTTAAAGGTCAGTACTATGACATTTTCATGGTGATCATAGGAAAAGTCTACATATTTACATGACTTAAAGATATCTGAGATTATAGAATTACTGTGAGAAAAATAAAGCAAGTTTGAATACTAAAATTGAAGGTTCCACAAATCTGAAGCTGTAGGATTTTGATTAGTAGTGTACCCTTTCTAGAAACATGATAGAGGAGATAAATGTAACATAGAAGGTAACTAATGGCTGTATGTTTTAAGTCATGACTTAAAATGTAATTACAGTATATATTATATATTACTAATGTTGAGATGTAAATGATATTGAGCATAAGGTATAGTAACGGTACCAAACACTAATTTTTTCAAACATTTATTTAATGTAATAGCTTCCTAATGTGAAGGATTGGGTCACATGTGTGTTCCGGCTACTCACTATTTGATCATTTGCTTTCATGTTAGGTGAAGAACTTAGATAATTATAGTTTTATATGTCATAATCCTCTGAAGCCCTTCATTTGAAAGAGGAAATGGAGAAATGAAATTACATGTATAGCACATCTATTATGAATTTATCAATCTGCTAAGAAATATGAGGATGTCATTTTATGCAAACATCACATCAATAAGCGATATGGTCTCCATTGCACAGGGGAGAAACTGAGTCTATGAGAATAATTGCAAGACTGAAGTCTAATAGCATCACAAAGGCATAAAACAGATCACTGTTTCACAGTGATACAATGTTTGCTCAATCTCACTAAGGCAATTTCCTTAGAAAAAAACAAAACTCAAAACATCATCATATGATTTCCAATGCCTTTGGCTTTGGTAGGGTTTCTCAGAGAGATTCAATTCGCTTTTATATTAATGTATATGACCAAGGTAATAAAATATGGAACATGGTTATTTCTATTTTTTTAAAGATTTATTTATTTATTTATGCATATAAATATTGGGTACATGCCAGATATGCAGGGCAGTGAGACGATTCACCAGAGACAGAGTAGGGAGCAGAACAGGCAGATGTACTGAAATACACTGCTGAGGGGAGCAATGAATGGATCAGGAGAGGTCTGCCATACCATCTGGGTCACCTCCCTGTTTGGGAATTGAACTTGTACTCCAGTGGCTGTGGATAGTGTCATAGTGCTGCGCTTTAACCCCTTGAACCACAAGGGAGAGTCCCAAACATGGTTATTTCTATCCCACCAAAACATTTACTTTATCAACTGGATTCTGTAAGTATTAAGATAGATTTTTAAGAGATGAATGCATACACTACTACTTTAGGAGCTATCAACACATAATTTAGAACTCTTTTTTATTGTTATATAAATTCAGTACACAAAAATCTAGCACTATGAAGTTTATTGAATTGTGTGACTTTACAAAATGATCCATTTGCCTTGGAGTAGGTGAGGTGAGAGTATGTGAGTAGGGTCGTATGTGTGTGTAGGTATGTGTATATATGTGTAACCAATTTTTACTGAGGAATTTAAATTAACAAAATGTTCAAAATATATACTTCCTGACAAAGAAGTGTTATATGCAATGACAATTTCCTAAAGTTTTGTCAAATATATTCTAACATTGAAATATTAAAAATCCAATACATTAATTATCCATGATTTTGGTGCAGGATCTATCTATACAAAATATGTATTATGTATATCACATTATATGTGAGTGCATATTTAACCATTTACCCATATACATATGCATACATACACACATAAAATTTTACTTATTGGCCAAAGACCACCATGCACAATAACATTCTAGAAATCCCTTATACTACCACAACTTGCCTCTTTTCAGTTTATAGCCATTAGATTTTTAATCTGTTCCTGGGGAAAGGGGTTCATTTGTTATCTTTTTTAGGTGTGCTCAAGGACCTGAAAACAGGGGGGGTGTCCGATATGACCTTTAAAGATCCCTTGTAGTCCTATGACTATGAAATAAATTAAAGTTTTATGATCACATTATGCATAAGCATCAGTGGATCTGGAAGACAATGAGGATGAAGTCTGTGCTCAGACTTTCCCTCCTAGTATTTATGCTTCCTATTCATTTCATGCATAACTAATTTCATATAGCAATTGGTAATCGCATCTTGGTAATGACACCACAGGCATCACAAAACAATTGCAATCATGACTGCAATTCATTGTAAGTACAGTTAAATGCCAGCATTGCAGCTGAAATACATCCCGGACCCACCCCAAACTAAAGGATAAGAAGAACAAAGTAGTAGGGCTTTGAAATAGTCACCTTCACTAAGTAGCTTTTAGTTTTAAATAGCCTGTGTGCCTACACTGTTTTTTTTTTTTTTTTGTCTTTTTAAAAGTATTTTCAAAGACATAATGATTTATTGAGACAATGAGATATGGATGCTATCCCTTCTTTCTAACATCAAAAGGCACCCATTCCTTATTTACGCCATTCCACCATTTTGCTCAAACCTCACCATGTTAAAGATTTGCTGATGCTAAGGCATAAGGTTGTCATAACTAAAAAACGTATGACTTTTGTCATGTTTTCTATTGTAATAACAAAAACAAATGAACAGATCCTATACATGATAAAATAGCAAAATCAGTGTGCTTTCCTCCTGAAATTTAAAGCCATCCTCAACTTGAGTAGTTGACTTGAAATTGTAAATATCATGATAACAAATAGCATCCGTATTTTAAACACTGGCATACATTTCATGGAATTTTTAATTCCCACAAAACACATGCCATTCTGGATGAAGCCAATATTAAGTATTTCAGAATCACAATTGAAAGATTGCGGCCAGTAATGTTTCTGCTTTACCCATATCACTTCCCCTTTGGTATCAAATTGACTGGCATCTTGTACATAGTACACAGGTGTAACATTTCTTCCTGAGTCTGAGTGCTGGAACCCAGACGCCAGTCCCTGAGACAATGAACCTGACACGGTGTCCTCCAGGTGATGCGGGCGTTGCAGTTCCTTTCACCTCCTCTGGGATTGTAACATATGCCTAATGTAAGAGCGGAGCCATCATTTTGGGGATTGCCTCTTCCACTGTGTTAACTAATGGTAAACACATTGGCTTTCATCACACCAGAATTCCAGTGCTTTGAATAACCAAGAAAAGGAGTCACTGTACTAGTTCTGCTTCATTAATGCTGAAAACCTTTGGAGGTTTTTCAGTGAGAAAGTCCTTTATTCGTCAGGATAACAGGAAAGAAAAGACCTATATGAGTTCCTGCTACTACTGTTACAGATTTATTTTATTCTTTTTAATTTTCATATATCTATTTATATTATAGTTTATCTCCTAACAATGTTCATTCCCTTCTCCCCCTCCCTCCATCCCTGTAGCCCCCCCGCTCCACATCCCTCCCTTCTGATCTCTCTCTGTCCCCCTCCCTTGCTGGATCTCTCGGGTTTATACTTGTCTGTTTTTGTATTGTTTTGTTGTGTTTTATATTTTTAAGCCCTATTTATACACATTTGATTTACCACAGGTACATTCAGTATAATACATACTTTACTCTGTGTGTGAACCTGATCAAGGTTAAATCTCAACAATTATTAAGTGATATATTAAATAGTGCATTTTGCTCTTAATGTCACCATCCTTTTCATTTAGCTGAATGATAATCTTTCAATTTTCTTTGAGATAATACCAAATTCATCATTTAAAAAAAAACTCAGAAGTACACGCTTTATAGACTTGAATGATTTAAGGGTGTCTGTATTGTGTGAATTAAAACTGACATTATAATCAATAAGTAAATATATCTGTTAATATGCTCATAAGGCATTTTCTAGTCCTTTTGATATGTCAATGCCTCAGGCAGTAGAAGAAACTCCATCAGCAGTGCTCTAGAGATCTCTTCCGGTGGCTTTGTCGATGAGAGACTTGCTCATAGCATAGGCTTCATCGATGAGAGACTTACTCATAGGTCCAACACAAAAAAGGCTCAAAATGGAAGAGGGGATTAATTTTAGGAATTAATGAACTGAAGAATTCAAACACACTTCATTTTCTAAAAAAAAATAAAATAAAAAACAAAGGACTGGGAAGGCAGAGTGAAGAGTAAAGAAAGGACACACTAGCTTTTGAATTATCGATCATTCACACTAACCACTGCAGTGCCAAATTACATGCAGCAGAATTAATGAGCTTTGAAGCCCCAAGAAAAGTAAAGCTGGAAACTCTGGTCTATATTAAAGATATTAATGCAACAGAAACAAGCTCCTTTCATAACAGAAAAATGGAAACATTTTTAACAAATATAAGTTTAGATTAAAAGTCAAATGAAAACACAGAAAGAGAGGATTATCTCTTGTGAGAATACATATTAAATTTTAATGATTATTAATCTCCAATTTTATTATTAGTGCCTAATAGAACACTTTTGGATGGTTTGCCTCTGTAGTTTCAAGAAAATTGTTTTATATGCATATTGATGTGCTGCTACTACATTTCATGAAACCATAAAGTTCTTAGATAAGCAAACTCCATGGTTCCTGCTCAATGTAAGGCACATCTTCATCTTTTAAAACATGTACTACTTCAAGTTCACTAGCTAGCTATTCACTCCAAATCAAATTTAATAATGATTCTTCAAAATTCTGCCAGAAAATGATAGAAGTGTTGAACTTTTCAATATAAAGTACATGTCTGCTGAAAAGGAATTACTTTAATTCTGCAACTCATTTAACACAAACCATAATGGGTCGTAATAACCTTTGAGAATTAGTCTTTTCAACAGTTCTTATTTTTTTAAAGATGTATTTAGTTATGCATACAAGAGCTAGGGTGCAGGGCAGAGGTGTGAGCGGGTGAGAGGATTCAACAGATACATATTGGGGGTGGCAGAATAGGTGAATCTATGTGGGTGAGACAAGAGAGCCCTGTTGTGCCATGTGGGTCACCCTCCCTGCTAGGCATTGAACTAATGCCCTAGTGGCTGAGGATAGCTTCATAGTTCTTTGTTTTAACCCATTGTGCCACCAGGGCAGACCCTCATATACTTATTTTATACTTATGTTACCAAGTGGCTCTTCTATAGATCTCTGAAAAACAAGATTTACATCATTGTTACTTTAATAGCAAACATATATAGACCCCAATATAATTCCAGGATAAGCCAGATAGTTATCACAATCTAATGGCAATATTTAAAAAATCTTCCCATAAAGAAAGTATTTTAATTGAGAGCTAAAGGATAGGTTCATAGTGCTGTGCTTTAACCGCTGTAGCATCAAGGAAGCCCCCTTTTCAACAGTTCCTAGCAGAAATACTTTTTTTTTTTTGTATACACATTGCAAATTTAATAAAGAAAAAAAATGAAGTTGCTGGTTCATTCTCTCACTGGAAAATAAATCCACACATTTTTGCTTGATTTATAACAAAATACCCAACATACAAAATACCCAACATATGTTTCTATCAGAGAAATGGGTGCTATATTTTTCTTCCATTTGCAGATGTGGCCTCTAGAGTAAGTGTTGAAGACACTATCTTTTAGAAGGTGAATGCAGTCTCAATATAAAGATCATCCAAACATGCCCTGAGAAGTTATGCACTCATTAATTTTGAATCACAGTTAAATTTAGTAAAGCAAGTGTTCCTAATTTCACTAATCATCATGGATGGTGCCATAAGTATCGTCACACCACAGAAGCTCAGATTCTCACACGTGAACACTACACTTGATGAATTTGTGAAGGAGTATGTTTAATGTGCATAATGGTATTATTTATCTATTATGTATTATCTATTACATACTATTATATACTAATATACCTCATACATTAACATATATTATATGGAAGAGGCATAATTATTACTCTCTTTGATTTGAAAACGGAAGTTACATAAGCATGGAGTCACTTATTTTATATAGATTTTAATAATGTGTCACTGATACTGACTATTGCCAGGAAGATCAATGACTAATGAAATCCTCTTTTTAGTAGAAACTTGTTGCTAATATGGTTTTTCCTTCCTATTGCAATCTGCTTATTTTTGAGATTGCAGAAAAATTACCTCCTCCTTTGGAGATGGACATTCTCTTTCTACAGAAATATCAATATCCTTTATTTCATTTGTTCCACAATAAAACCCCTTGTCTGCTGTGTTCAAATGACATTATGGCACAACTCCATTTTTCATATTAGAAAGTAATCAACATAGAATCAATAGGAAGTCATGTTTACTCAATAATTAATTAAATTTCCTAGAGAAAATGGATGTGCAATAATGTAGTAAATGGTACTACAAAATTATCTTTTTCCCCTTATTTTGGCCAAGTTTTTCATCACTAGTTTCAAAAGGATCAGACACAAAGTTTGGGAAATCATTAGAAAAATACCATAGGAGCTGGGCAATGTGACAGTTGGAGGAGTAAAAACAAGTGCTCATTATTTGCAAATATTTATAATGTACCCTAAGATGCTCTAGCATGGATAATAAAGTTGTTCTTCTAAAGAGAAATGTCATAATAAAGTCTGGGGTAGAAATACACAGGGGGCTCTCTATTGAGATCCATCCTTTGAATAGTCTATCTGGGTTCAGGAAAGTGACAACTGGGCAGTCCACGTAGGCATGCGGTCTAGCATTAATAATAAATATACACACACATACAAATTGAGCACTTCAAAGACTCAAGCTAGATAAAAGACATTAGAGGACACTGGTTAAAAGTATAGGCTTGCTGGCCCTCCCTGGTAGCTCATTGGGTAAACGCAGCACTAAGAAGCTAAAGCCACTTCAGCATGAGTTCGATACCCCGCCCCGGAGGTGACCCACATGGTGTGGCAGACCTCTCCTGACCCGCCTACTGCTCCCCTCTGCAGTGTACTTCATCAGTCAGCCCGTTCTGTTCCTCACTCTGTCTCTAGTGAGTCCTCTCACTGCCCCTGCACCTCTGGCCTATACCCCAGTTCTGGATGCATAAATAAATAAATCTTAAAAAAAAAAAAAGTATCAGCTTGGTGGCTGGGTTTATTCAGATCAAATCTTTGTTCTTCCATTTCCCAGCTGTTTGACTCTGTCCCTTTTCTATGCCTTTTCATTTGTAAACTAGAAGCAAAAACAGTATTCTATCATAAAGTTGTTGTGAACATTAAAGGAACTAAGAGAATAGTGTATAGCAAAGTGCTTAGTCCTCTGTTGATTGGATTGTAGACTGGACAAGTCCCTATGAAAAGAGTATGGAATATTCTCAAAATTACTCTACCATATGATCCAGCAGTTGCTCTCTAGGCTTCTATCTACCTCAAGAATGTAAGCTCTAATTCAAAGGGACATGTGCACTCCTATGCTTACTGCACTATTATTTATAGTAGCTGAGTCATGGAAACAACCTAAGTATCCAATGGTATTACATTAAGAGTGTGTGGTCTAAACACACAGGGAATATGACACAGCTATAAAAAATGTGAAGACTTGTCATTCATGAGGATGGGACGTGAGTGGGTGATGTTAAAATTAGGTCAGTAGGACAAAGTTAGATATTGGTTGATTGCATTTATTCTATATATCTAAAACACACACACACACACACACACTGGGGACAGACAGAACAAATACTAGAAAGCTTACTATGGAATTGAGACAATCAGAAGTTGGTAGGTGGTGGGAAGCAAAGGAAGGAAAGGACCCCCTGTGTATGGTAGAGTGTTATGAGTGCTTTGGTGACTGTGGCATGGTAACATGTATCTGAAGTATGAATGTACCCCTGTAAATGCTATGCAGTGCTGTCACCCAGCATCACCACAATAAAAATAACTCAAGTTCTAAAAAATTTTGAAGAGTTAATGGTTCAAAAGCTTCCTTGGTAGCAAAGTTGAAATTTTGACTGCCAACTGTCTGACTCTTTTGTATATCTTTTAATTAATTTTGACTTGTGTTGGAACATGCAGTGTTATTTATTGGCCTACTAAAGTTACAGCACACTCCTTAGGCAATGATATTCCAATTTGGGCTAGTGTTGCTCACTTTCTTTTTTTTTTTAAATGAGAATTTTTTTTTTTAAAGATTTATTTATTTGTGTATCCAGAACTGGGGTACAGACCAGAGGTGCAGGGGTGGTGAGAGGCTTCACCAGAGACAGAGTGGGGAGCAGAACAGTCAGATCTATGAAGTACACTGCCGAGGGGAGCAGCGGGCGGGTCAAGAGAGGTCTGCTGCACCATGTGGTCACCTCCGGGGCAGGCGGCAGGCGGGAATAGAACTCATGTAGAAGTGGCTTTAGCTTCTCAATGCTGTGCTTTAACCTGCTGCGCCACCAGGGAGGGCCTCACTCTCTTTTTTTAATTGTTATTTTTGAGTAGATTAACTGGGGTGTAGGCCAGAGGTAAAGAGGATTCACCAAAGCAGAGTGGGGAGCAGAACAAGAGGATTTAGTGAAAAACACTGAACACAGCAGCAAACAAGGAGCAGTCTGCTGTGCCATGTGGTCAGCTTCCTGGCCGGGGATCGAACTCAGGCCCTAATGGTGATAGTGCTAAGAACTAACACCTAGGCCACCAGGGAGGCCCTGCATTACTCACTTTTAAATAGTTCAATGTTTTAAACTAAGAAAGCCCATGTCTTTATGAATTTAACTCTGCCTGAGTGTATAGTTTTGTGTGTGTATAAATACTAACCTGCATCTCATAAGGCCAGATATTATCAGAATATATTTTGGACCATCCTGTTCATGAAAAGGAATTGTATCATCTCCCAAACAATCAGTTCCTGAAGATATTGCCTTAGAATTTATACCTATTTATTCTATTGAATATTATTTTTTATTTAAAATGAGGTGAATAGCACCAATATTCAATGCCTTGCATTGAAAAGTAAAGTGCAATAGCATGTGTAAAAAATTTCAAGTACATAATAGTTTCTTAAATTAATGTTGGTTTCTATCATGCATCAATCTCCCTCAAGCTTAGACTAGAATATTTTAAAACACATAGCTTCATTTCACTAAAAAATGTGATTCCCTGGAGTTTTTTATCATATGGCCCAGGAAGCTTTCATTGTTACTACTGATTAACCTTCTGCTTCAGGTTCATTCTAAATGTCAGCTTCCTCAAGGAGGTTTTTATTAACGAAGATTGCAGAATCCCCCATTCCAGCTTTTCCTGGTCTTCCCTGTTTTGCCAAATTAGTTACAATTATTATGTTCTACATATTTCAAAAACTGTTTGCTTAACTATATTACCAACAAGAATGTTGCATTCACACAAAAAGGATGCCAGTCTATTAATATCTAATTGTACACAGTTTATTAAGGGCTCAAAGCAGGTCCTATGTATGTGCTAAATGAGTAGACTAATGGAAAACTTAAAGTTAATACAGTGCTTGAGGTGCCAGATGAGTGTGAAGCAGACAAAGGTTCTTAGCACATTTTTTTACCTGAAGTATCTGGCGTGATAGAAAGTCATGTCTTTGTTTTTTAAGGAACAGCATAACTATGGAAGAACGATATCTTTCTTGGCAAGTGTCATTCTTTTAAAATCAATATACATGGCCAAAAGTGAATGAGAAAGGTCCCAGCTGAAATGGATGCCTGAAAACTGTCCTCAGAGCTTTGAGAGGGCTTACACTGCCACACATCTGCAGGGCACGGAGGTTAACACATCTGCTACTTAAGACTATGGTCACTGTGACTTGATTCTCCTGAACGTTTCCTTTTCCAAAGAAACTGCATTTGGCCTTTTGAGTTTCCCCAGGAGCTTGGTGAAACAGCTGTAGCCTTCATGGAGGCCATTCTTAGGAGAATGTATGAATTGCCTGTGCCAGGCAATTCTAATAACTCTAATAACAAGCTGCAGAGATACACAGTCCTCGTTTTGATCTCTCGAATGCCTCTATAAAGAAGCAGCAGTGAAATTTAAAAGGTACTTACTTAAAATACAAATTGTTTGCAAAGTTTATTAGCTAAAATTCAGCCAAGCCAAACTCAAATAAACGAAGGCCATAAAAAGTAATACACTGCTTTATTATATATCTCAAGGCTAGGAGCATCCTTTGTTAGAAAGCCACCCAAAATAACCAATCTTTCTGTCCTTCTCTTCAATAACTACTAATAAGCAATGCTCAGAAAAGACTTGCATCAAGGGACAGGAGAACTTTAATTTATTGAAGTAGAATCTGCTTTAGTTCATCAAGGGACAATTAGCACGACACATCACTTACTCTTTTCTCTCAAGACATAAAGCAGATGTATTGAACGCAATGAGGTTTACCTTTTCAGCAGTTTAGACACTGACTGTTGACTACCAAATCCTTCTTATGATGACATAGACATTTTGATGCAAGCCTTGTGAGGCTCAAGTCAACCTGGTTTAATAGACAGGGCACAGAACCCAGGTACACACAGAACTGAGTTTAAATCCTGCTAGTTATTTATTCAGTGTTGTCCAGGAAATTGATTTACATTTCTATGAGACTCAAATTTCCATCTAGAAATTGAATAAATAATTTGGACATGAAGGGTTGATTCTAAATTATAAATAATTTATAAATCAAGTATTTTAAACCAGAACATGGGCCATAGGACATAACCAGTTTTACTCATTGTAAATACTTTCTCTATTTGGTATAGTGTGATATAGGACAAAGTAGAAAATTCAAATTCCTACAGGGCCAGCCAAGACAAATGTACATGAGTGAAATTAGCCTTGGGTAGTAAGGGGGTTTATATAGAGTGTCATAAATGCAAAGAGCTGGAGGTGATAGCAAAACTCATTGTCAGTTTCTTTCCGATGAGTTTCCTCAAACCTTTCAACTATCCTCTCTAGTTTATAGTTTTGCACATAATTCTGGCTTATATATTCCTTTCACTTTTTTATTCCCTCTCTCAAATACACATCCTGAGTTTGAAACAAGAAGATAAAGGAAAAACAAAAATTGTCTTGGTTCCATATCTCTAGTACACCTCCACATGTCTCTGCCTCTCTCATCAAATTCTACAAAAAGACAGACTTTTACTCCAACCTACCTAATGTCTTCCTTACTTTTGAAATTTTAGGTTGGTTTCTGCCTTAATAATTTAAGGACAGTTGCCAGCACTAAATCATCAGTTACTCCTAGCCATCAAATCTGGTGGTGATTTAGCAGTTTTCATTTGAGAAGCTCACCTCCTCACAGCTTGTGTCTACCCTACATCTATTTCACAGTCTTGGTGGCTACTTTCTCCACTGCTCATCTAGTAAACATTATTGTTCCTTATACTTGTACCCTAAGCCCACAGCCCTTGTGATTCTCAGATTCTTTCAAGTCACCTCATCATCATCCTGGTTTCTGAAACAAACCTATGCTAACAATTCTTAGATCACTGAGATTTGACTCCGAACTTTCATGCCCAAGTACCTGCTGGACTTCAAACTGTTCATCTAACATCTTAAGCCAAATATGTCTAATACTATACATGTGATTTTCTTGCTGAAATTACACTTCCTTCTAGAGTCTGCATTGCCAAAGTTGCAATGCAGGGAGTCTCTGGCCAGCTTCTTTATTCACCCCTGTCCAATAGATATCAAATGCCAAGCTCACTCTGAGTCTTGTTCTCAAATCTCCTCCATGTTTCTGCTACCTGTATTTCCTAACAACTATAGGTGTGTCCTAACTGCTTGTTCCTTCCAAATCATCTTCCATCTAACTACAGACTTATCTATTTGAAAGTAATCCTGATCACGCAACTCAGTTTTGACACCCTTCTTTGGCCTTCTAGTTCTTAGACCAAATGGATTCCTTAACATCACAGTCACTGCTTCCAATCTGTGCTGTCAAAGTTCCGAGGTCACATCTCAGATTCTGGACTTTCCAGGCACCTTGAACTGTGTGCACTACACAAACTGAATATAGATAGAAATTCTGTACTAGAAATTCCACTTCTGGAATATAAACCCCACTGAACCATGTTCATCTAGAGAATGATCATAGCAC
Source organism: Condylura cristata (assembly GCF_000260355.1). NCBI lineage: Eukaryota > Metazoa > Chordata > Mammalia > Eulipotyphla > Talpidae > Condylura > Condylura cristata. The sequence continues at coordinate 12,442,746 of NW_004567114.1, forward strand.
CACTTAGTCACAATATTCCCAAACTGTGTCCTACTGAAATGCCTGTATTCATTTGCAGGGATACAAAAAAGGGTGGTGTATCCACTTAAGAGAATACTATCTGGCAATGTGAATGATGGAATCGTAATAATGCACAAAATCATCATTGTAAAAAAATGGACCCTCCCTGGGGGCTCACTGGGTAAGAATGCAGCACTGCAAGATAGCTGCTGCTGTTTCAGAGCAAGTTCGAACCCCAGCCCAGGAGGTGACCCACATGGCGCATCAGACCTCTCCTGACCCACCTGCTGCTTCCTTCAGCAGTGTATTTCAGTGCATCTGCCTGTTCTGCTCCCCACTCTGTCTCTGGTGAATCCTCTCACCACTTCTGCACCTCTAGCATGTACCCCAGTTCTCTGCATGCATGAATAAATCTCTAAAAAAAAAAAGAGTAAAAGATGCCAAGACCAAAGAACACATCACACATGAGTCCTATTATATAGGGCATGAACACAGTCAAGACATAACTAGGTGTTAGAAATTAGAATAGTAATTTCCATAGGATTAAAATCCACACCCCAACACAAGGCTGCTCATCTTTCCCATAGTAGAAACCATAGTCTTTCCAATGCTTTCTAAAGTTTAATTAGTTAATCACCTTTTTTTAAAATCAGCTAATTCTCCTACTATTTCTTTCCTTATTATTATGTTATATGCCCTATAAAACTTCAGCACACCCTGCCTCAGGATCTTTGTACCTGCTGTACTCTGCCTGGGAGGCTCATTCCTCAGATATCTACATTTCCCCCTACTTATAGTGTCTATATTTTTTTAAATTGCCATGTCTTTGAAATTTCCTCACTTCCCTGTTACTGATTTCTGATTTCATACCAATATGATTGGAGAAATACTTGACTCAATTTTACTCTTTGAAAACTTGCTAAAATTTGTTTTGTGAATCATTATATGATGTAGCCTGGAGAATAGTTCCTGTGTGCGTTGGATAGAATATTCTGTATGTGTCTGTTAGATGCATTTGGGCTAAAGTAATAATCCAATCTAACATCTCCATGTTGATTTTCTGTCTGGATGATCTATTCATTGTTAAAAGTAGGAAATTAAGCCTGTCCCTTATTATTATTGCATCATTGTTTATTTCTTCCTTCAGATCATTTAGTATTTGCTAAATATACTGAAGTGCTTTGATGTTGGGTGTATCTGTACTTATGATTATTATATCTTCTTGATAAATTTGCCTTTTATTATATAATGTTGGCTTAAAGTCTATGTTGTCAGATACAAGTATAATCATTGCTGTTCTCTTTTGGCTTCCATATGCTTAGAACATTTTTGTTTGTTTTGTTTGTATTACTTCCCTCTCAGGTTATATCTGTCCTTAAGGTTGCAGGCTCTTGTAGGCAGCAGGACATTTTTCTTAGCATTGCCACACTATGTCTTTTTCTTGAAAAATTTGATCCATCTACATTTATCTTAGTTATTCATAGTTTATGACATACTAACACCATCTTATTGTTTCCTTGTTGGTTCTTTCTAGTTTCTTCCTTTCTTACTGAAATTCAGTAATTTTCCATGGTGGTATGATTTGCTTCTCTTTTCTCCAACTTTGTAAACCCACTGTAGCTTTTTGCTTTGCTTCATGTGAACCATGAAGTTCACATGAAATATATCTGAAGAGTCCATTATGCACTGATGACAGCTATCTTTATTCACATACAAACTTCTACATTTTACTCCCCCCTTTAACATTATTTTTAAAGATTTATTTGTTTCTGCATACAGAACTGGGGTACAGGCCAGAGGGGCAGGGGTGGTGAGAGGATTCACCAGAGACAGAGTAGGGAGCACAATAGGCAGATCAGCTTAATACACTGCTGAGGGGAGCAGCAGGTGGGCCAGGAGGGATCTGCCCCACCCTGTGGGTCACCTCCAGGGCGGTATCGAACTCACACTGACATGGCTTTAGCTTCTTAGTGCTGTGCTTTAACCCACTGTGCCACCAGGGAGCATCCCCTTTAACATTTTTGATCTTACAACTTATCTCCTTTTATATTGTGTACCCATTAACAAATTATAGCTCTAACGTTTAAAACTTTTTTTTTTTTGCTTTAACATTTATACTAAAGTGGTTAATCTCTACCATGTTACAGTATTAGTGTTCTGAGTACTACTTTGTAGTATTTACCAGTGTTTTATATTTTCTTATGTTCTCTGTTGCTAATTAGCATCTTTCATTTCAGTTAGGAGAAACTTTTACATCATTTATTGTAAGACAGATCTAGTAATGCTGACTTTTCTGTTTTTATTTGTTTGGAAAAGTCTCTTCCTCTCTTTCATGTCTGAAGGATGAATTTGCCATATAAAATATTTTTGCTTGGCAGTTTTTCCCTTTGACCATTTTGAATATATCACGCCAGTCTCACATATAATGTAAGGTTTCTACTAAGAAAATCTGCAAGGGAGTTTTCCTGAAAGCTACATTTTTTTTTCTTCTCCTGTTGTTTTCTTCTTTATTTTTTTTTTCTATTTAAGTTCTTGGTCTGGATAATTTTAACTGATTTTTTTAAATTCATTTCTTCTTTCTTCTGCTTGTGTAAGTCTACTGTCAAAATTGTCATCTCATTTTTCTATTCCAATATTTCTGGGTGTTTGTTGCCCTTATTGAACTTCCACTCTTGTTCTTGCATTATTTTCCTGATGACATTAATTTATACTCTCTTATATGTCTCTAAAATCTTTAGAATAATTACCCTGAATTATTTCATATTTCTGATCATGTTTCTTTGCAGCCAGTTATTGGCCGACCACTTAACTTTGGCAGAGTTAAGTTGTTCTTTGCAGAGAATCGGGGAAACTATTCCTGCAGCCTTGAATAGTTATTGGAACCTTGGAACCGCTTTTGGTAAGGGCATACTTTCACCTGTAGGTAGGGACAAACCAGGTGTAGTGGCTCAAGGAAGCAAGTAGGTTAGCATGTAGCACCTTCTGGTCTGGGGTGGTCTCTTGGCTCCACCCTTGGTACCCAGAAGATGAGCATTGTGTGGTTCTTGCTAAGTGCTGGGAGGGATCCACATAGTTGTAAGGGCTGCTGGTGTTTTCAGTGGCATCTCCAGCTTCAGCGGCCAGTAGGTAATGGTCATACACACAGTGGTGGGAATCAAGGAAGGAAACAGGGTGAGGACCAACTACAGGCACAATAGTAGCTTCTGGGTCCCTGGCTGTTAGTGCTGAGTACCAGGGTTGTTGAGTCTCTCCATGGGCACACAGCGGTAGAACCTGGTGGCAGGGTTGTGCTGCAGACACACAGGTACTCACAAGAAGGAGCAGTTGTGGTGACCACAGTGGGACAGACCAGCAACAGAAGACAGGCTGTGGTCCATGCCCACATATCTAAGGTTCCCGGTGGGCTGGTATGCTCCCCTGTGGCTTTGGGCTCCTCACAGCATGCCCGTGACAGGTGTTAGGCCACTGCATGGGGCCCAGCAGCTGGCTGGTGTTTTGTTCTCATGCACCCAAAGAGGCCTGCACTGATAACAGGGTTTTCAAGTTTAGGCGGAGGTGAGAAGGAAGAAGCTGCCAAGAGGAACTCAGACAACTGCCATCAATTAACCCAAATACTTGTGGGGCAATTGGAGAGGTATCTGTGGCAGCCGTACGGTATTAATGGCAGCCGTAGGGTATCTGTGGCAGCTGTGCTGGCCACTGGCTCCTTAAGTGACTAACGCTGCCAGGTGTGTCTGCAGAGAAGGTCACACTGCACTATGATCACCCCATATTTGACTGCTCCTGGTCATCCCATTCTCCTTCCTTCCTGTTACTCATATCTATGTCTCAGGTTTACCAAGCTGCCTGGGATTAAATTAATTTAGGATCTTCTTGGGGTTCCCATGAAATGTTGGGGCAACTGTCACTTACTCAAATCTTTTTCCCAGCAAGTAGAACTCTTTCTAGCTGAGGAGTTCTCTTGGGATGAATCATACTGGCAAAATGAAGCTATCGTCTTCCTATTTTTTTTTTTTTTTTTGGTGTGTGTGTGTGTGGTTCTTCTCAGATTTTTATTTCTATTCTTGAAGCCTCTCTCTTTTAAAAAGATTTATTTGTTTATGCATTCAAGAGCTGGGATGTAGCCCCGAGGTGCAGGGATTGAGAGGATTCAACAAACTGGGGGACAGAACAGGCAAATTGAAATACACCGCTCAGGGGAGCAATGGATGAGTTAGGAGAGGTCTGCTGTGCCATATAGGTCACCTCCCTGGATAGGTAGAAAATTCAGGCTATAGTGGCTGCAATATCCTGATGGCACTGAGACTTTACTCCCTGTGCTGAGGTTTCAAATGCTTCACAGGAGCTGAATTTGTTCATGGATAGCTGTTTAATCCTTATTCTTCATTAAGAAAATGGGTGGGTTCTCTTCCACAATCATCTTGGAGATCCTAGCTCTACAAGAAGTGTTTTATCTCTGTTTTGCTTTACTTTATTCCTTGGTATTTTTATTATCTCCCATATTATACACTGTAATAATTCACATTGTTTTTCTCTTCCACTAGAATATAAACACCATGGGGGTGGGATTTTTTTGTTTGTTTGTTTTGGCTTGTTTTATTTACAACTCTATTCCCAGAGTCTGAGAGAGTGCATAGCATAAATGGCTGGGTAAATACTTCTTGAGTGAATGAAAGAAGCAGCAACATGGCCTAAATCCTGAAGCTTTATTGAGTCAATAAAGTAAGATTCTGCATTTTTTTGTCCAGGAATAGGAATTAAAGGACATGGATCAGACAGGGAAAGTAAGGATAAAAGGTGAGGGAAAATCTCAGAGAGAGGGTAAGGGGATAGACAGGCTTCTCTGGTCATAAGCAAACCCTGTGAATCTGGTTTATTATTATTGCTATTTTTTTAATACCAGAAAATACCAGAAAAACAAAGGATTTCTCACTGTTGCAACAGGCATTTAAAGGCCTAAGCTGGGCTGCTCCTGACTATAAAGAGAAGCAAAATGCAGAGTTTTATGTCAAACGATTAATGATGTAAGATGATTGTTAACTATTGGAGTAACTTAAAAAATGTAACTTTTAAGTAATCACATTTCACCTGGAATTTGGAGGCCGAGATTTTGGACATTCAGATATGAAAATAAGTAGTGAAATAATTTGAAATCAAATTCATCTTCAAAAGTATTGATCTTTTGGGATTATTTTAATTCCTTTGGTAAGTCATTCTTTTATTATCACATTTATTCAGTTCCATTGGTTTTGGTGTAAGTCCGTGGTTATCAATGTAAACTTCCTGGTGGAAACAACTGAAAAGATTATTAAAATTAATGTTGATGCCTGAATATCATTGCCAGACCTTATGATTTTATTGTTCTGGGGCACAGCTTGAGCACCAAGACTTAGTAAAGTTCTAATTTAGTTTAGATCTGGAAGTACTCACTGCAATTTTAATTGTTGAAATGAATAAATGTTTAGCATTATATGTATTCCCTTTTACATTTATATTTATCCTGTCTAGGGCACTGATTGGTAAAGAGAACTGGGGCGGATCTTTGGACACCTACAGGAGATTCTGTTGTCCAACGACAGGGCAGCTCCCTGTCTTGACAGTTCAGACAGAATTTGCCTTGAGCTACAAAGAGAACAGCTTCTGAAATGAAATCATGGGGTATAGGATGTTGTTAGCAAGGACAAGAAATTCTCTCAGTATTTTTTATGCTCTCCCAAAAATCCATGTGAGTGTGTTTTACTTCACCCTTCCAATTCCTTCATTCTTTGTCATGCCACAAGCTTTTATATATCCCCCAGTTATACCTTTACTGTTATTATTAAAATTTGAAATGCTCATCTAAGGCAGTAACTAACCAGAAGCATTTCTGTACATGAACTAATTGAAATTATGAAAAAAACTACATATGATATTGCTGCTTAGTATTGATACTTTTTTTTTAAAGATTTATTTATTCATATAGAACTGGGGTACAGGCCAGAGATGCGGAGGGTGAGAGGATTCACCAGAGACAGAGCGGGGAGCAGAACAGGCAGATCGACGAAGTACACTGCTGAGGGGAGCAGCGGGCGGGTCAGGAGAGGTCTGCCACGGCATGTGGTCACCTCCGGGGCAGGCGGGAATCAAACTCATGCGGAAGCGGCTTTAGCTTCTCAGTGCTGTGCTTTAACCCGCTGCGCCACCCGGGAGGGCCTGATACTCTGTTTAACTTTTAAAAAAGATTTATTTATTTATGCATACAAGAACCGAGGCACAAGCCAGAGTTGAGGGGGTGAGAGGATTCACCAGAGACAGAGTGGGGAACAGAACAGGGGCATTGACTGAAATACACAGCTGAGGGGAGCAGAGGGCAGGACAGAAAAGGCCTGCTGTGCCATGTGGGTCACTTCTCTGGTTGGGGATCAGACTCAGGCTGCAGTGGCTGCAGATAGATTCATAGCGTTGTGCTTTAACACATTGTGCCACCAGGGAGTATGCACCTTTCTATACTCTTCAAGAGTGGCAGTAAGATATCACCAAAAACAAGTATCTCACTCTATAAAAACTTAATTTTGTTTCTATGGCTATCATATAGACTAATACTAAATTAACAGTTAATATTTACTGAGGTGTTTATTTTTGCAAAATCAGTCTCTCTTTTAAAATACTTTAATGAATTAACTTATTTCATTCCCAGAGGGGTAAATGAGATATTATGCACTATTATTTCAAGTTCAGTACAGAAAGAAATTGAAGCACAGTGTTAATATACATATTGGCTTTGTGTTAAATGGTATGAATGTCCTTCAAAATCTAGATGCATACTCAGAATCCTTTGTATTTGAACTGCAAAATCTTCAGTCTTTCATAGCTCATACACCACTTCTCTGGCTTATTGTATATATATATAAAAAAAAAAGGTCTTGTTTGTTAATGTCATCATGAGTTTCAATACAACATAGTTTTCAGAATAAAATGCTTTTATAATGTTTCATATAAAAGTAAGGATGTCAAAATCTAATCCATGGTATCAGACGTTTGCCAGAATGTGGTTCGGACTGAAATGAAAAACATGATCGCTCTCAGGGTTCCCTTCCATAATGAAATCATTGAGATACGGAGGGTCCCAAGAGGAGGAATTTCAAAGTTCTAGCCATTGGCAAATAAGAAACCAATTGAGATTTGTTTTTAAAAGAAGATGGTGTAATATTCCTATAGCTTGATATTAGGAGTAAAGCCAAGAACCTAAATTGTGGACCATCTGGAGAAGAAATATAATGAGGAAAGCCAACAAAAATATAATTACAACAACTGGCTTAGAAATAACAACTGCATTTATTAAGAGCAGTCTAAGTAGGGATGTCAAGAACAAAATATGAGTTAAATTTCCATTTCCATTGGGCTATAGAAAAGAAAAAAAAATGCCTAGACTCAATCCTATATGCAATGGATGTAAGAATTTGGTAAATATCAGATTTTAAAAACAAACAAAAAAATAAAATACTCAATCCCTGTCTTTGTATTGTATTGTAAATAAATAATGAAAGAACATCAACTGTGTGGGACTATCTCAGGGTTTCTGGGGTTTCTGGGAATACAAAGAAAAGGCAAAAGTGGTTTTTTCCAGTAGATTCCTAAGTATGATCATGTACCTCCAAGCACAATGTTCATACAAATAGGCTAAGATAAATGCTTGTAATAGAATTTGATGCAGGAAGGCAATCTACGTCAGTCAGAACTTCCCTACTTCCTAAAGTATTAAAACAGGAAATCCATTGAATTAATAATTGTGAACAGTTTTTTTTTTTAAAGAATGATTTATTTATGCACACAGAATTGGGGTATAGGACAGAGGTGCAGGGGCAGTGAGAGAATTCACGAGAGACAGAGGGGGAGAGCAAAACAGGCAGGTTGATGAAGTACACTGCTAAGGGGAGCAGCGCACAGGTCTGCCGTGCCATGTGGGTCACCTCCAGGGCGGAGATCGAACTCATGTGGAAGTGGCTTTAGCTTCTTAGTGCTGTGCTTTAACCCGCTGCACCACCAGGGAGGGTTACCTTTTGATTTTAAAGATTTATTTATTTAGGGTCCTCCCTGGTGGCGCAACGGGTTAAAGCACTGCTCCGGGAGGCTTGGGCCACTTCCACATGAGTTCGATCCCCGCCTGCCTCAGAGGAGATCCACATGGTGTGGCAGACCTCTCCTGACCCGCCTGCTGTTCCCCTCAGCAGTGTACTTGTCGATCTGCCTGTTCTGTACCCCACTCTGTCTCTGGTGAATCCTCTCACCCTCCACATCTCTGGCCTGTGCCCCAGTTCTGTATGAATAAATGAATGAATCTTTAAAAAAAATTATTTATACATACAGAACTGGAGTACAAGCCAGAGGTGCAGGGGTGGTGAGAGGATTCACCAGAGACAGAGTGTGGAGAAGAACAGGCAGAATGATGCAGTACACTGCTGAGGGAAGCAGTGGGCAAGACAGGAGAGGTCTGCCAGGCCATATGAGTCACCTCTGGGGCTGGGGATAAAACTTGCACTGAAGTGGCTGTGGCTAGCTTGCAGTATTGCAGCCCAACCTATTGTACCACCAGGGAGGGACCTAGAACACCTTATAGTATATGCACAGATGTACTAAGTTTATTAGAAATACATGGAAACCATTATGTTAAGCACAGATATTGAAATAAATGTAATAGGCATACATATTTTTCTTTATGCTATTACAGACTTTAAGGATATATTTTTTTAATGTTTAAGATGTGATGTGTAAAGGAAGAAAACAGGGGTGTCACCTTTGTGTCAAGTTGCAAAGGGGAATATAGGGCAGCTCAAGAACACATTTCCTTTCCCTTTTGTAGCCGAAAGGCAGGGAGGATGAAAGGCGCACAGTCAGAAGTTCAGTGTCTTGTGAAAAGGGAAGGCTGGCACACTGGGAAACATCAAATATCTTGGGATGAGTGGAACAGGATGTGCAGCACAAGATTCAAGGTCAGTAAAAGTTCGACTGCTAGGAACACATGTACTAAGACCCCCTAATACCATTTAAAAAAACCAACAAACAGTTTACCTTGAAATTGGTGGGAAATACAATTGGTCCTCTGCAAATAAGTCACATAAACAGACCTCCTCTGTGCAACAAGCTACATGTCAAAATCTGCCTATACAGTAAGCTAACCAAATCTGATCACTTGAGTTTTAGATCCAGCGGCAGAGGAGTCTATTAGGAGTCTATTGTGTTTTATGGAGCTGCTTCTGGATCTGACTCCAATGCCATGCGATGGTCTTGGACATATAAACATCTCAAATAATCACTCAAGATTGATAATTTGTCAAATGCTGGGAAAGGCTGCGGCTTTTAGGGTCTATCCTCTCTGGGCATTTCGTATTGGTTCCTCTGCAGCTACATGAGCTCCATCTTATATACAGTGGAATCCATTTCCCTTCCTCCCATACTCCAGATCACCAACGGGCCTTCCACTGGCCACCTCCATGCTCCCTCCTGCCACCAGATATTTGCCTATGCTGTTCTCTTGCCTGGCATGGATGGTGCTCCTCTCCTTCACTTGTTTACTCTGACACATCACTAAACCTTCAAGCGTCTTAGGGGATGAAGCCCTCAGAGAGAAATCCCCTGACTTCTCTATCTGGAAATAAACTCTATGGGGGCCTCTTATTTGTTTATTGTGTTTCAGATGATGATTTATGGTAATCTCTAGGACGTAAGGTCCAGGAGGGACAGAGTCAACCAGGGGAGTCAAACCTTGAATGCCACTCTCTTCAAACTGAATCCATGGACTGTGTTCAAGTTTGCTGGGGGCTAGGCCATTTTGCACCATGGAAATGCCAGGTGAAGCCTTTGTTAGTGGCCAGGGTAGAGCCTAAAATATCTCTCGTGGGGTTTTGGCTTGTTCAACGTTTATACTTGAGCATCAACATTTTTATATTAGAACATTTTTTGTTCTTTTTTGTATAATATGTGAAATGTTAATCAAGAAACTATAAAGAGATTTTCAGTAGCTAGTTTTAAAATTATTATAACTTTTGAGTTATAATAAATATAAGTAAAGCATGGAAAACATTTTTTAAATATTTATAATATTTAATATTTATAATATTTAATATTTATTTCTGCAAGCAGAATTGAGGTACAGGCCAGAGGTGCAGGGGTGGTTAGAGAATTAATGAGATACTGAGTGAGACCATAACAGGCAGAATGACAAAGTACACTGCTGAGAGGAACAGTGGGAGAGACCTGCTGCACTATGTGGGTCACCTCCGGGGCCAGGGGATTGAACTGGCACTGAATGGGTGTGGCTAGCTTGCAGTGCGTTAACCCACTGCACCACCAAGGAGGGCCCCAAGCATGGAAAACATTTTTAAAGGGGTATTTCCTGGCATTTTATAATGTGTTAACCTTATGAGTTAGATTTTCATGAAAAATTCATAGTATTTCCCTGTGTATTTCTTCATATTTTCTTTTTATATAGTTATCTATAGAGAACAAAATTTAAAGGGATATTATCCCCCACTTTAAGTTACATTATATTTCAAATACTTAATTAAAATGGACATTTTTACAAGATAAGTTTGTGTAGACTAATGCTCTAAATTTATTGAGAATCTCATTACCACTTGACCTGACTTTGGAAGATTAATTACTGGTCTTCTGGTTTCCAGCATCTTCTCTAATACAAAAATCAGATCATGTTATTGATCTCCTACACATCCAAAACTCAGAATGCCTCCATTTGAAATAGTATTTCTCCTTGATAAGCCTCATTTTATAACAACACCTTTAATCCTTTAGATCATTTACCTGTAACAGCTCCAATATTTATAGACCTACTTAGGTTTTTTATAGTATGTACAATCATTCAACTTTCTTCTCACCATAAAAATCATTATCTCAAGTTGATTAGATATTCTAAATCATGGTAATCACTTTCTTTGACAATTAAATTCAAAATCATTATGATAATTACTAGTTCATTTTAAAACTTGTAGTAGGGGGTTCGGCATTAAAAATCTTGGGACTATTTATTAAATTTTTACCTTAGAGCCCTCAGAAACTCAGTTTTCTTTTTAATTACAGAGATAAGCCCACTTTCCTCACAATTTTGTTATCACAGGAATTAAATCAGCTAATAGTTTATAGCAGGTCTGGTATATAAATAATAAATACTGTTCCCCAACCCTCAAATGCCACAGAGCTTCCTCCTAGTAAATTCTGGTAGACAAGGTCATTCAAACACTGGAGAATGGGGGTGAACAGGGATTCTTGGAGGTAAAATGTTGAAAGCCAAAATGAATTTGTAGCAAATTTTATGGATAATCCAAGAAAAGTAGTGTCAGGACTAGAACTCGCTACTCTTCCCACCCAACTGAAGGCTGCATCACAATGTTTACCACAGAGCTAAAGACTTGTGAATTTCCTATGTTGAGTGGTGTTTGAAAATGCAGGTCACAGAAGAATCATAAAGTATCATGACCACTAGAGTTCTGATGTTGGTCTTGCCAGTTGTTTCTGGATGGAATGGATAATAACTGATTGCCATCAGCATGAAAACAGAAACTCTGAAATTCTTGGGAAATGAATCTGTGTGGGTCTTCTAGTTGATTGTATGTGCTGAAAAGGAAGAGGGAGTTGGATTCCCACCCATGATAAGGATAATTGGTTTTGGGGGACGTATATCCATGCTTTGTCTGGGACACCAGCTCCTGCTTACCTGAGGGCTCTCAGCTGTGTGCAGCTATTTTATAACAATGGCTGTTCAGATTGTCTTTCTTCTCTATGGACATGAATTCAGGCTACAGAATCCAGAGTAATCCTGAAGCCATGTGAGGTGTCTGACTGTATGAAGTGTCTGTAATCAAATCCTATAGCCCAAAAAAGATGGCTCTATTTCCAGACAAGAGATGCTACAAAGAATGTTTACTTTCACTGATACAATAATGGCTTAGCTAAACATTAGAAATTTTGCTTAATATTCTTGGTCTTTTGAAGCAAGTAAATAACTGGCAATAAGGAAAACATTCCTTTATGGAAAATATTGAAGAAATTGTTTCAACTAATGTTGCTGACCAGCTTTACATAATATAGTCTACAAAATATATTAGTGAACATGGTGCTAACAGATAATGGTGATAATTTATAATTTTCTGTAGACTAAAACCAAGTAAGAGGGAAGTTTATTTGCTATTGGCATTCTTGATCTATTCAATTTAGATGATTATAACTTCTCTTTTAATTTGTATATGCCTTAAGGGCCTTGGTATTAATAGTTGAAATTTTCCTAAAATTTTAAATTTAATAATTGTGAACAAATTACTAAATCAATGCAGTGATAGAAAAAAAAGGTATAAACAAATTTGAGGAAAGCATGTAAACTATCTCTTGGGGACAACATGGGAATTTGTTTTTCAGTAGCTGGGTCAATCTCTATCTCAGATAAAACTGTGTCTCAAATTGTATACTCTGAATTTTGTTTTCTTAGCACATCAAGAATGGATTTATCAACCAAGATCAATCTATAAATCTTATACACACACACATACACACCCCTATATAATTTTGTAATGAAAAATATGATTATTTCAGAGCCTGGATATATGCATCAGAAGATCAGTGTACCACATCCTCATAATGTATGTATCTCATTACTCAAAGAGCAAAATCTTACTTAGATCATGTCTACTTGAGCAAAACGTCAGGTCAAGAGTCTCTAGGGCTTGATTAAAGTGAGTTAGCTAGAGCAGGAAGTTGCCTACTGAACCCACTCAGTAGGGCTCTTTCCCTCTTGCCATAGCTTTGTTGGAAATACCAGACATGCCTGTATGGTCCCCCTTTTATGCTTCCATGGCTCCCTAGTTCCATTTATGCTAACCACATCCTTTTTTGTGGATCTCAAAACATACTTGAGTTACACCTAAGTCTTAAGAAGATTGCCATTAACTATAACATCTCTTTCAATTACATTATCATGTCAACTTTGTTTATGATATAAAACAGCATTCTTATTTTCCTCTCTTTATATTTTTAGGGAAGTTTCAATATTATCTCTAAAGGAAGCAGAGTAAAGAAAGTCATAAAAGTAGAAATGCCTTTCTGTTCTTGCAGTTGATGGCCATGTTATGATCATGTTGAAATTATCTTAAGGTTTTTACCATCAACTGTTCAAGCATGGTGGTATTTCTGTCTCATTTGTTTTACTAAAGGTCCATTCTAAGGTCTCTAAGGTCTTTTTCCACCAGCCTGTGAGATCTGTCGATTGCCCTCTGGTCATCTCAGTAGGTCCTGATGTATAAAACATAAAATGTTTTAGACTAAATTTTCTCCAAGCTATTTCTTACATTAGCTACCACTGAATTTATA
>NW_004567114.1:12456198-12563573 GCF_000260355.1 Condylura cristata
ATATATGAGACTAATTTCTCTTATTTTAAAAAAGAAGAATCAAAGAAGGTAAATATTCAACCCAAATTATCCTGAAAATCTGTGACAAAATGTAAGGATGACTCACTGGCTGAAGTTTATTTCTCCATTTTATAGAAAATAGTGTGCTAATCCTTCACCATTTTTCTTTTTTCCTAAGGAAATAATTTAATATGAACGTCTGCCATTAAAAATGGAGTTGGGCTTCATTTTTCATTAATCCTTAATTACCTCCCAAGGTCAATGAAATATCAATTTTGCTATTGTATATCTCTAAAGTATAATTCATATGTGCCATATAGAGAACCTGTGCAAAGATTTAGACTCCCCTTCTCCAGTTTAGATTTTTTTGACAGGAAGCTACCTAGGCAGTGACAATTCCAAATAACACTTCTCAGTAACAGTTTCCATACAAATCTATCTCTTGCTATTAGATTTAAGTGGAATCATGCCAATACCTCTCCCCTATTTTCTAACTAATGCAGACTAGTCAAATGCTTTAAAGGATAGCATACGAGACAGGAGAATTATTGCCTCATCCATTGCCATATGAAGGACTATGAATACTCATTTTGAGCTCTTTGTGAGTGGAAAATAACTACTTTTTTGTATATCCATATAGCATATAGGGCTGCTGCAAATAATCCCTAAACATAATAGAATTTTAGAATCTAGAAAACTAATGCTACGAAAGGTCACTAGTCATTTAATGTACCACTCACCTAAGTACTACCCAATCTATTAATTCCTTAGTGAACAAATTTTGATTTAGGGAAAAAGAGAACATTACTAAGAAATATATCTTTCCAAGGTTAACACAGCAACTCTGGTAAATTCGTTGACCTTTTCTTCACTTATTCAGCTGAATTTATAAAACCCTCAAAATTTATACTTGGCTTGGAACTAGAGAGCGAAATGTGGGAAAAAAAAGAGAATGGAAATAAAGGTTACTTTCTCCTAATTGAATAGAAGCTTGGAGAGATTTAAAAGAATTTTTTCTAGAATCCTCAATCACCAGCATGACCTAAAGCAATTCAGAGTACCATGTTCAGTTGAGAGGAAAAACATATTGTGAGATCAATGAAGATTAACTAAAACCAAGTGTACAAAACTATCTTAACTTGGAAAATATATAAATTGAAGAATGGCAGAGTAGAAGGTAAAGAAGTGAGCCAAATCAAGGAAATAAATGGGAGCCATGATCAAATTTTAGAACTAAATACTCAGTTCTACTCAATTTGTATTGGTTTTCTGTCAAATCAAACTAATGTACTTGAATATTCATTGTTTTAAATGCTTTTTTGGAATGTGTACAATGTCCACTGTGAATATCTGAGAGTGATTCTAAGTAGTAAAAACATTTTTTTTTGTCAGATTCCTTACATGTCCTTAATTGTCTAAAATGTCCTAGAAACTCCAAACCAAACTACCTCCAAATTTTCCTAAAGGGAATTTTTTACACATATGAAAAAAGCAAGATATGTAGTTGAGACCCCCATCAATGGGGCCATAGGCTCTCCTGTCATTTACAAGTAAATAGTACGAGAGAACAGCCATTACACTGACCTCTAGTTTGTGACAGGGAATTGCTTGAAAAACAAGAGATGATCATTGCATCTATACATGAAGTGCCCAATGCCCTAGTCTGGCCGACTGTTGGTTAAACCAATTCTTTAAAAGGAACATTAACCTAAACCAACTTAATTGGAGATGAGGAAAGTGTAAAAATCATGGAGATCAAACATATGAAGGTATGATCCAAGAAAATATGGATGATCCCCAAGAATCCATAGAAGGTAAGGAACAGCATGGAAAGGGAGAAACAATCTTGTCAAACTAGAGTGAGACAAGCCAGCAGCACAGGCCAGACCACACCCACACAGGATAGGAGCTGTGCAGCTCTCCAGGGCTGCCGGTGGGGTACACAGTGAGTGATATCCAGCTCTGCCCTGGTGGAAGTCTGCGGGGTGCTTGCCAAGACTTAACAGGAAGCAGGGGTACAAAAAAAAAAAAATGCAGCAGCCGCAAGTGGATGACTATGGAGACACAAGCCAAGGACAGGTTCAAGAGTTTCTTGGCTACCACAGAGCCACTGAAATTTCAAGTGACTTCAGTAGCTGTCAGTTACACAAGTATTTTATGTTTCTTAGCAGCCAGCATTGCAAGGAAGGAAGCCTTTCTTGCTCCTTCCGATGCCAGAGTCAGTAGAACCCAAGTCTCCAACCTGCCCCAGGAAAGCAATGCATTAGAGGATTCAAATTACTTCCAGAGACCCTGCTTTTCTGGAATAAAGAGTGGGCTTGAGTGTTTTCAAGGCAGTTGACTTCTGTGTTCAAACTTTCCCTTCCTGAGACTTCCAGCAACTCTTAGCAAATATTTAATTATTATCAATACTTTCTGGAGCAATACAAAAGCGGAGTAGGGCCCTCCCTGGTGGTGCTGAGGGCCAAAGTGCAGTATTGCAAAGCTAACTGCAGCTGCTTCACGGCGAGTTCAATCTCCAGCCCAGAAGGGACTCTGGGCAGCAGACCTCTCCTGTCTCATCCACTGCTCCCCTCAGCAGTGTACTGTGTCAAGCTGCCTCTTCTGCTCCCCATTCTGTCTCTGATGAATTCCCTCAGTGTCCTTGTACTTCTGGCCTGTACCCCAGCTCTGTATGAATAAATAAATCTTAAAAGCAAAACAGAATAGATAACTTCCCTTAAGGATTTTACGTAGTAATGAGGGATAAAGATGAACCACATATCAGGAGTTTATAACCACACTTGATAATAATAATGCAGGGGATGGAAATAGAGATTCGGGAGCAGGACTGGATACTATTTTGTGTATGATGACTAAGAAAGGCTTCTCTGAGAGTCAGTGAGATGCCAGAAAAGAGTAGCTAATTCTGAGTGTTTGGTGTTCTAAGCAAATACAAAAACAATTTCTAAGGATCTGGACCTAGGACATGGCTGGAGTGCTTACCTTTTCAAGTCAAACACTCTTTAGATGCATTTTTCTCTAAGTTAACCTTCTCTGCAAAATTCAGCATTTGCAGGCACCTCTGAACACAGATTCTTCACAATGCTATGCAACACTCCCTTTGACCCTCCTATATTGCATTATTATAATGATGCTGATCATTATAATTGTTCTTATTAAACTATAGGCCAAGACTAACCTCAAATTGGATCCTGTAGAAAAGTAGACCAAAGGGAAGTATAAAAGAAAGGAAACTTCATGGCTTGAGGTACTCATCAACCAGCATTACCCTGAACCACATCCTCTCAATTTGCCTGTTTATATCAGAAGAATCCTCTGTCATATTGTATTTCTGTGATTTAATGATATGTGATACTTTCCAGAGGGAAACAAGTTTACTTCGAATGGCACAAGTATGTCTTCGTCAAGACTAGCTGGTCAGAATTAGTCTACATAAATTAGAGATGAAGAATCCTAAGATGAATTAATGTTTAAGAAATTCTATGCTCTCATGAGGAAAAAAAAAACACATCTTATTATCTGTAGGGCTTCACAGTGGCAATATGCTGTGCATGATGAACATTTGCTAGATAAAAGCAAGTATCAGGTATTAGATCTTCTGGTAAAGACTAAATATTAAAAATAGTCATTCAGGGTCCTCCCTGATGGCGCAGCGGGTTAAACCACAGCACTAAGAAGCTTAAGCCACTTCTGCATGAGTTCGATTCCTGCCTGCCCAGGAGGTGGTCCACATGGCAAGGCAGACCTCTCCTGACCCACCCACTACTCCCCTCAGCAGTGTACTTCGTAGATCTGTCTGTTCTGCTCCCCTCTCTCTCTGGTGAATCCTCTCACCCTCTGCATCTCTGGCATGTACCCCAGTTCTATATGAATAAATAAATAAATCTTTTAAAAAAATAGTCATTCAGAAATAGAGCACAGAATTATTAGAAGCAAAATATTTTTTAAAAGATTTATTTATATATACAAAAACTGGGGTACAGACCAGAGGTAAGGGGGTTAGAGGATACTTACCACTGACAGAGTGGGGAGCAGAACAGGCAGATCTACTAAAATACACTGCTGAAGGGAGCAGTGGGCAGGTCAGGAGAGGTCAGCTGTGCCATGTGGGTCAGCTCTCCGGCTGGGGATCAAACTTGTGCTGCAGTGGCTGTGGATACCTTTATAAGATTGCCTTAACTCCTTGCACCTCCGGGGAGACCCTGAAGCAAAAGATTTTACATGGAGCAAGTGTGCCCAGACATGCACCATGCACTGTCAATTCATGCAGAATGAAAGAAATCACCAATGCTTCTGCTTTCTCTTCTTGCTTGGATCCCATCTCTCTTCCTTGTTCACTCAGCTCCGGAAATGGGCCTCTGTTGTTCCTCATACACACTGAGTTTGTCCTAAATTTTATTTGCCTTTTTCCTGCACAGAGTGTTCTTCCCAAGCATGCACAGGGCTCATTCCCTATGTCCTTCCCTGCCTCTCAGCTCCCACAAGATGTTATGGGAGCCGAGCTCCCAGCCTCACCTCCCTCTAGCACCTATAACCTGCATTCAGCAGGCATTGTGCACACTGTCCACTTGCAACTCATCCCTCTGATATTTGTCCACTAAAAGTACCTGCAGGGGCGTCAAACAGGTATCACTTCCTTTGTAAGAAGAAGAGGCTGCTTTTGTAAGACGTATATTTAGCATTATAGAAGTACTTAGTTTCCCATGTATTTTTTTTCATCCAAAACTTACAGTACCATATTTTAATATGTATTTTAATATGGCATCTCTTTTTCTTTCTGAAATTAACTTGTCCACCTTCACTTTTTCTCTTTTATTTCTTTTATTTGAAATCCTCAATTTTTCAATGTTTTACTTTTCTGGTTCTTTATTCTTAAGAATTATTATTTTTTAAAAAAATATTTATTTATGCCTACAGAACTGGGGTACAAGCCAGAGGTGCAGGGGTGATGAGAGGCTTCTCCAGAGACAGAGTGGGGAGCAGAACAGGCAGATCGATAAAGCACACTGCTAAAGGGAGCGGTGCGGGGAGGTCAGGAGAGGTCTGCCTGGCCAAGTGGGTCACCTCCGGGCGGGGATGGGACTCACACTCCCATCCCCAATGGATGCCAATGTGGACAGCATGCAGTACTGCATCCTAACCCACTGTGCCACCAGGGAGAGCCGAGAATTATTTTCACATAAGAAATAACACTGGTATAGAACTAACATATTTAAATGTGAATGAAATATACACTTTGGGGAACCCAGTCCTTTCGGACATTAAAGCAAGAATTAAAAACATTAAAAAAAAAAAAAAACCTGGCATGGCTCTAAAGAGTTAACAAATACTTCTATGTAGCTTTAGTCTTTGCTGCCAAAAGCAGGGCAGGGCAGCAATTTTACTGAGGTTCAGAGAAATTAAGTGATTTGCCTAATTTCACAGAGCTTATACTTGTCAGTTACACCCTTAACATAACTCTATCTTTAAACACCAGGCAAATGCTATGTTGTTCAGACTCTAAATTCGAAACCTTCAAAATGTGGTATAATTTCAGAGTTTCTTAAGGTTCTCGCACTCTAGTAAAGGACATAAAACCCAGGTTCGAAAAGTAAGTCACAGGGAAGGTAGAGACTGAAGGTAAGCTTCCTACTGGGCTGTATTTGATTTCCACACAACTCTTCCCTGACTGGAGCTGCTTGGCATCTTCATCAGGCAGAGAAGACCACTCTGGGGTGGGAACATCAACCTCTACTCTCAGTGACTCTCCACATGTCTTCTTATTCTACATGTCCTCACATTTATTTTGACTAGGAGTCTCTGCTTGGGATTCTGCCATTTCTAGAAAAAGGAGAGATGCTTAACCACCCTATTTTTGAAAAGAAAGCTGTTCATGATTTATTGGTTGAAGCAGGTCAGACAGAGACTCTAAATTCTGAATTAGATGTGTTCACATCCCTTGAGAATGGGTGGAGTGGAGTCCATAGGCCAACCTGAAGCATCTGCACTGGGAAGCGCTCCCTCCCCCAGGGAGGATGTTCGGTGTATAATACAAAACATCATCACTTATAATATTCAGATGAGGAAACAAACAAAAAGAGTAGATAGTAATTAACCAGGATATATTGCTCAGTTATAATCAAGGGCTGCTACTGTTCATTATTCGACACTGAACCCATTGCTTACGAGATTGGCAACAGCACTATAGATGTCCGGGAATGAGTGAGTCTAGTCAAGGAAGAAGAGAAGCAGATTCTTCATAGGTCCCATCCTACTTGGCCAACTGCCCACATCTCCAACGCTGAAATGGCTCATCTCTGTGGAAATCTGGGCCTCCAAAATCAAGACTGGAAAAAATATTTCTTCTACACTGAATTCTGTAAACCTCAGTTTTTCTAACAAGTGTGAAGCAGCTGAAATACAGTCCCTTTGGGTCTTTGATGACCCTAAGAGTCAATGAAAATCAGTTTAAAAACTTCCACTAAGTGAAAGATCTCCACTGTTTCCATAATGCCCTTTATCATAAGACAAGCACAAAGATGAGTTTTGATAGAAAATAATATATAAGTACCTCCCTGGTGGTACAAGGAGTTAAAGCACAGTACTATGAAGCTATCAGCAGCCACTATGGTGTGGCCTGAGACTGATCCCTGGCCAGGGAGCTGACCCACATGAGTCTCCTTACTCTCTCGCTGCTCCCTTCAGCAGTGTATTTATATAGATCTGCCTGTTCAGCTCCCTGCTCTGTCCTGTGTGAATCCTTTTACCACCCCCATACCTCTGACCTATACCCCAGTTCTTGTATGCATAAATAATTGAGTCATATATATGTGTGTGTGTTTGTGTGTGTGTGTGTGTGTATAAATGTATATAATTGAGGCACAGACACTTCTAACTTTTTACTTTTAAAATTATAAATCTCATAAAAGGAAGCAATTTTTATCCTTTAGTATCTTTAAAATAAAAATAATAAAGTCAAGAATAGTGTTAAATTAATTCTTGACAAATCCTGATTGTGAGAATCACTGCTATACAAATGAAATGGTTCCTTTGGTGACATACAGACAAGTGATTTGTAGATTAAGATGTATCTTGAAAGATATCAACTACGTGTCATCATTCTTCATTTGAACAAAGCAAGTATAAACTATGTGCTAATATTTGAAAGTGGACAATAAAATTAAATCTGTAAATAGTGTTATTATTTCCAACTTTGAATCTTTCAAAAATACATACTTCAGTGTTGACAGGTGAAATGCAATGTCTGGAAAACATACGCCAACATACTGCTATGGACTGAGGATACTGGAGCAGAACATGCATGAAATGACGACACTCCTGGGTCCATGCAATGTTTGTTGATGAAAACATTAGTATTGGCCCTCCCTGGTGGCGCAGCGGGTTAAAGCACAGCACTGAGAATCTGAAGCCACTTCCGCATGAGTTCGATTCCTGCCTGCCTCCTGCCCCGAAGGAGACCACATGGCGAGCCAGACCTCTCCTGACCCACCCGCTGCTTCCCTCAGCAGTGTACTTCGTCGATCTGTCTGTTCTGCTCCCCACTCTGTCTCGGGTGAAGCCTCTCACCGCCCGTGAGCCTCTGGCCTGTACCCCAGTTCTGTATGCACAAATAAATAAATAAATCTTTAAAAAAAACATTAGTATTAATTGCACTTTATAGGTTATCAATGTGCCATATTAAAGCATGTATGATAATTTATGGGAGGAAACCCTGTCCAGTCTTTGAGACCACAACACAAACTTCATTATGGCAACCTATGAGGCTTCATTCATGTGCTAAGTCCTATCATATTAATTACTTACTTATAAATTGAAACCAGAAGACTGAAAGTGACGTTAGCCAATCTTTCGCGTTGTGACACTTAGGTCACTGGGGCCACAGACACATATACAGTCACTTTCTTAGACTGTAGTCAGGCTGAACCAAAAATGAACATTTTTCTCTATAGTATGGGCTTTTAGGGGACAAGAGATTTCAATTTGCCTCCTTGGCATTGACAACAATTTGCTTAGTATTTGAAATACATAGAATACTTTTCTCTTTCTTAATACTCAAGGTTATGTACACAGGATTTGGATGTAAAAATGGAATATTCAATGCTTCTATCTTCATCAAACATAGTGTAATTAGACCCAAGAGGAGAGTAACTCCATTTATTTTTCTTCTAAGAAACTCAACCGGCTATATTTTCAACCTAAGCTTGACCTTGAGACATGAGACATGTGATGTCAACGTGAGGTTCCTTCCATCTCAGCAGTTCTTCCTGCCAATTCCTTTCTGTGATCTTTATTTTTAATGTGGCACTTACATATCTAGGATGTCAGCTTGTCGGCAAAAATCCAATATAAAATCCTTGAATATATTTAATTTGAGTCATTTGTGTCTGACGCAGTAAAGATCAGTGCTACAGTTTAATTCATGGTCTTGAATAAAATGCTGTCTTGTGCTCTGATGCAGCTCCATCAGATCTTAGGGCCATACAGCATGGTACAATGTTAAGTTTACTGATTCACGAGCTCCAATAATACGAGAAGATAGCATGTTTTATGCAAGCATCTGACATTTGTGTGTGTGACATTTGAGGTGTCTGCCATTTGTGGTGTTTGTACATGAGCCTAAACACAGGAGAAGTGTATACCGAGCATGTGAGAAGCCTTGATATGAAGTATGTTCACTGCAGAATTTCAAGTCACAGCACACAATAGCCTGCAGGTTAACATAGTGAAACAATGTCTAAGTCAGATTTAGATTTCCTTGGTAACTAGATCAGAACTAAGATAGATTCAAATTGCTTTCTCAGAATCTCCTCAAGTTTCACCCATTTTTCCTCTGTGTTATTTTTCCATTTTCTTTTGGGACCTATCCACAGCATTATTCCCCTATGATTGGGTAGAGAAAATAAATCATTTTAAACAAAATTAAGTAGCATATAATTCTATTCAATGTAACAAAGCACAGTTGTTAAGAGTAGTTCTGTATACTGTTTGTCATGTGATTTTTGCTTACTTGTGTGACTTTGAGCAAATCTCTGAATATCTCTAGTTCTCATTTTCTTCATCTACAGAAAGGAGTCAAGGATAGAACTTATTATGCATTATGAAACTTGATTAATATAAAGAATAATTAACAAAAATGCTAGGTCTGTATCTGGTAGATAGAAGATCAGTGAATTTTCCCTACATTTTTTTTTTTAACTTTCTTAAAGCCTTTACTTTGAGACATGATGGGAGAAAACAGACACACATGGAAAAGACATGATTCACAGTTGAAATACAGTCTAACCAGAATGCTTTAGAGCCTATTAGCTAATGTTGAAGCTGAATTATAGCATGACATGCCACAGGACCGAAGCAATTTTAGTATTACTCTCCTTCTTCCTCACCCTCGCCTTCCACAGAATCCACACCAAGCTCCTCATAATCCTTCTCCAGGGCAGCCATGTCCTCTCTGGCCTCAGAAAACTTCCCTTCCTCCATGCCCTCCCCCACATACCAGTGGACAAAGGCCCGCTTGGCGTACATCAGGTCAAACTTGTGGTCCAGGCAGGCCCAGGCCTCAGCGATGGCTGTGGTGGTGCTCAGCATGCACACAGCCCGCTGCACCTGGCCAGGTCTCCCCCGGGGACCACCATGGGAGGCTGGTAGTTGATGCCCACTTTGAAACCAGTAGGGCACCAGTCCACAAACTGGATGCTGTGCTTGGTTTTGATGGCGGCAATGGCAGCATTGATGTGTTTGGGAACCACATCACCACGGTACAATAGGCAGCAAGACATGTATTTACCATGGCGAGGGTCATGAGATTTTCAGTTTGCTTAAAAAACATTGTAAGAGATAGGGTGAAGGAGAATCAAAAGGAAATAGGCAAAATAAAAGATTAAAAGGATGAAAATGCTAAATCCACAAAGTAAAAGATAGTGATGCAAGAACATTCTTATATTTTAGTATTTTTAGATCTGTATCATCTTTAATGTCTACCATGGGATTGGTACTACATAAAACACCAGATCTTAGTAACCAAAAATAATAACAAAAATCCGTTTAAATAATGGCACACTACTCATCTGCAGGAGATACAATATAGGGGGAAGCTCAGGTGAGAAAACAAGCAGCAGACAGGAAGTGCTCTCTTCAGGAAGAAGCATGGGGTCTGTTGGAGCACAAGAGAAAAGACAGGCACTAGATATGGCGGTTTGACTGAAGAAATAGCTCTTCACTACAGTTATAAAGAAAGCTAACATCTGTGGTATTATTGTTAAAAGTTGATGCCAGCAAGTGAAAAACCAAAGAGACTTTGCAGGAGAAAAGAAATGCCCCTCTTCCCCTCTGGCATTTTTCACAGTCATCGGGCAATTAAATTAACATTAGATTAGTAGAAAAAAGAAACAAATTTAATTTAATTGTTAAACTGTTAGTCTATTGCTTTCCCCAAAGTAAAATAAATCAATAGATAAATAATATTAATAGTCGCTGTCTGAATTTAGAGGTCTTCTGTTTCAGTTCTATAGAATCAATTATTATCATTACAATAAACATCCTGAAGTAAACTTTGTATACATCATGACTTACTTAAAATATAATATCCCTAATGATCCTCTATTTCTAGTTGTTTTCTTTTACACTCCTATGAATTGAAGTTCATAGCTTGACAACAGAATGCTTACAGTTTTATGTTTAACTGTTTGCTGAATACCTCCCTGTGGGCAATCCCACAAGACCAGACTCTTCAGATGGGAGTTAAGCAATATTTTTCTAACTCCTCTTATTTCTGTGTGACAGCCACTCTCCCAGTGATCCAGACTCAAAAACCCTTACTCCACCATGACCGACCTCCACTGCCTTCAGATTTTTTCCAATTTTTTTTTGTATTTCTTCTTCCCTTTAAGTCCCTTAGTCACCATTTTACCTATAGTTTTGCTTTCCTTTCTGTTCTCCCCACAAACACAATTGCCTTTTTATTGTTTCTTGTCTCATAAATCTTTTATTCATTACAGATTTACTTTTAGAGTATACACATTTGCGTATTTAAAATCCATCAACTGTTTTTATCCTCCAAGGGAACATCATTGAGAGTAATGCCAATCAACATAAAATGGCGGACACTGTGATTCATCAGCTCTCTACTCCAAGAAACTCAGGGTGACATAATAAGAGGTCACAAAATGCCATACAGTACCAGGCTCTGCTTGCCAGATGCTATTTAAATTCCACCTCTTGGCTCAATAAGTTAAAATACAACACTACAAAGTTAGCCTGCAGTGGCCTCTTCAGCAGGAGTTTGATCCCCGGCCAGAGAGGTGACCCACATGTCACAACAGACCTCTTCTGCCTCGCCCGCTGATCCCCTCAGCAGTGTACTTCCTCAATCTGCCAGTTCTGTCCCCCACTCTGTCTCTGGTGAATCCTCTCATATCCAATGCAATTCTGGACTGAACCACAGTTCTGTATAAATAAATAAATCTTAAAAATAAACCCCACTTCTTCTAGCAATTGGAAGTTGTCTGGCTAAAGGGCAACACACACACACAAATCACACAAATGCTGAGTCAGTAAGAAGCTTTGTAACAAGCCACTTTTGTCTCATATATACAAGTATCTTTGGAAGGTGGAAATGCAAAGCTGTCTGCAATACATAGCACCCTGTACAAAACCTTAAAGACCACAGGGGGGTATCCTTTTGTTGTTATAAGTGTGAAAATAATCAAATGAAGAACATACCCATGAACAAACAAAGCAAACACTAGTGTCTTCAGACTCTGGAGAGTATGGGGTATAGATTAAAAGTCACAAGATTTGAGAGCTAGATTGAGGTAATACACATCACTTCTTCCAAATCCCTCAAAATACCCGTGAAAAAAAGGCTCAGAGAGTTTGCCATTTTCCTAAAATCACTGCGAGCTAACTTTCAGTAGGGACTAGAATATGGATCTTTCATTTCCCTGACCACTCCTCTAAATTCTGTGAAAAGGTAGGAAACAAGTACTATTTTCTAAGAACACATTTATTTGTCAAAAGTGTTTTTACCTATCTGAAAAGGGCACAGTCTAATGACACTAAGGTTTAAAGTACATTGCAGTTACTCCAGCAACTGTTCTGGAAAGTTCTTTCTGACAAGTTCAGTATCTTCCTGCTGACTTCCCTGGTTAGTCTGAGAACCTAGGTCAAGGCCCATGGCCCATGGTCACTTTGACAGACTTTGAATGTAAGAGGCTAAACCAGGAGCTTCTGAATTACGAGCCCTGAGCTATTTGGGGTTTGACATGTTTTGCACTTTAGCTAGAAAGTAAATTTTCAATTTCCAATTGAGTGAATCTGGGAAAAGAGAGAAAAAGAAATGTTTTTAACTAAAAACTGAAACACAAACTTTGGATTTTACCATGAACAAGAGACAATAATTTCACTGTGTTTGTCTGTGTGTTTTGGGGGGAGAGAGAGCGAGAGAGAGAGTGAAAGGACCATAAAAGACCATATAACAGAAACACAGTGTTGTGCCTGTGTGTGCTAGCTAGGGAACAGGCCACTTGCTGAAATTCTCTGTGCTTTGAAAGAGGACCACTGGGATGAAAGGAAAACTCTTCTGTATACAGCAAATACAGTCCCTTTTCTGATATGATCCTGTGGTCTCTGCCTCCATTCCTTGAGCAGAATAAGAACTAGCAAAACAACATTCACCAGGGAGAAACCCTATATGTCCCTGGCAATGTGTTGGAACATACCAGAGAAAATTAACAGCTTCAAGTCAGATAGGTTCCTGGATCATAGAAACCTGCTGTTGAACATTCATCATTTAGGCTTAGCTTTTTCAACAGAACATATTTCCAATCTGATGCATACACACCCTAGCAACCAACAATCATAAATGTTCATGCACCCCACATGCACACAGGGCATGTGTGGATGAGTGAGCACACACACACAAACACCCATCTACAGCCTTAAAGTCGACACATGGCTACAATTTTCTTATTCTCTCAAATTGAATTTGAATATATATTAAGCCAGCTAGATGATGATAGTTTTACAAGGCCTGGAGATAATTTATCAATTGAACTTCAAAGGTCTCCCAGTCTTTTCGCACTGGTCATTATAAAGTAGGAAAATATGTAATCATTTGAGAAGAAAAATATTAGATTTAAACTAATTTTGAATCAACGTGCATATCAAACATATCATCAAGCCCCATCTCCTTGTTCTTCTAATCTGCATTTCTTTAAACACAATCATCACTCTCTGATATCTTTAGATCTGGAATGGAAAAGTCTGAGGACAGAAAAAAAGTCAATGAAATGGAATAAAATGTCCCTCTTCTGAAGATCACGAGATGAAAAAATCCCTGAGAGATTGGGACCCTGTTGCCTGCTGAGAATTTATGACAAAATGCACTTAAAATTTAGAAGAAGGCAGAGCAGAATCTGACTACTCACCAATCCCTCAAAACTTTAGAAGCAACTAATTCTTAGGGAACAGTTAACACTGACTGCTCTCTAGTGAAAACTTGAATGAATAATTTGTGCATTTAATCTTGAGAACAACATTGGAAAAAGGTACTCTTTCAACTCCCACTTTATTTGTTCGAAAATGCCTCTTAGGGTGGATAAGTCATTTTAGTTAGCAAACTCTAGTACTGGCATACAAGAACAGGCCACTTTGACCCCTAAGGCCTTCTTACTAGCATGAGTCAAGTTAGAAAGGAACACTAAATCTGGTCTTTTCAAAACAACAGCAAATACTGCATTTGGCAAATACTACATTTGTCAAATACCATGTTTTCCCCTTATAACTAAAGTACGAACACAAAAGTATGTAGATATTTGACAGGTTAAGGAACAGATCAGACTTGCTCTTAATGTTAACAATATACATTGGACTTCCAGTTGGCATATACTTATTTCATATTCATGTTACCAAGTGGCTCTTCCATAGGTCTCAGAAAAACAAGATTAAAACAAACAGAAACCATTGTCTATTTCCCTAGCGTCATTGTTACTTTATCAACAAACATGCACAGACCCCAATATAATTTCAGGATAAGCCAGGTAGTTATCACATTCTAATAACAATATTAAAAATCTCCCCAGAAAGAAAGTATTTCACTTGAGAGCCAAAAGATGAAGTGAAATTGAGAGACGTAGATGAGAACAAGATTTTCCCAGGTTTAAGCAATGCTAGCAGCTAAGGTCCAGAGGGTAAAAGTTTGGGCTCCTTTCAAAGGCCAATTTTATGTTACCCTGACTAGTCTATGGAGTTGATTAGCATGAAGGGATAGTAGGAAATAGTGAGAGTCCATGTGCAGAGAAAATTCCATGAGCCTGAATTTTGTTTTACATTTTTTATGTGAAATTGGCTATGAAGGTATCATGGTAGGAAGTTATAAATCACCATGCCAACATTTAAAGAATAAGAAGTAGCTTTAAAGATATTCTATTTGTGAATTAAATTTGCATAACTTTAGTGATTTCTAGTATCTCTCAAGACACAAATACCCCAAAGGAACATTTGTATTGAAAGACAGTTCCAGTAGCCTGTGCAAATAAATATACAGAATACTTGAGACTATTTCTTATTGCATAACTAGCTGATGATATTCTCACATCCTATCAAAACAATTCAAGAAAACAGCCTATTGCGATAACTACTACAGATAACTACTGCTTCCAAGTCAAAAAGAGCTTGTTTTCTGTTTCCATTTGACTTTACGTTAGTAAGTAGACAACACTAAATTATCTGCAGCTGGTCAAGAGGCAAAAACACACAAAAGTCTGAAAATTCTACAAATTCCATTCAGACTTTCCTTATTGTTGTAATGCAGTGTGATAGTGTGACTGGAATTGGGGATATGAAAAAAGAGAAAAAGGCAGTTTGTCCTTAGATTCACCACTAAGTTGATTATCATTTCCTATTGCAAGTTCTACATTTTTTAAATCCTTAAGAGTTCCTAGTTGCTTGCCCCATCTCACGTGGCATACCACTTAACCTTACCTGCCAGGAAATTAAGATCTTTAAGTATCAAGTTGCTTCTAATATCAGAAGGCAGTAAATCCTAGTATAAAAACAACTCATTGAAAATAAATAAGGCTAAGAAAGTTGCATAAATCTTTCAGATTTTTAAAGAAGTTGAGAACCCCCAGATAGCATAGTACTTAGTGGCCCAAAGAGTGAAAATAAAGCAGATTCCACAAAGCAGTGGTATGTACCTGGAAACAAAATTTTGGTTTGTCAGTTGCAGCTGAGTTTAGATGCAGATGATGGTCTAAATTAAGGCTGTCTTGGCTTGATTTAGCTTGTTACTAAATTCTTGTATGGGTAGAATCAATACAAAAAGATTCATACTGATGGGTTTAAAAAATAAATAGACTCACCTCCTTTTTCTCAATTATTTCAGATATATTCATGGAGAGGTTTTCCTTTTATAAATCACAACTCTGATTATTTGCATCCAATTTAATAAATATCATTTTTCATAGGAATTCCCCTCATAATAAACTAAGTTAAAAACTTTATGTCCGGTGATGCCCAATGTTAAACTACTGTAGAATGAGTTCAATGTAATGCTCTATGTAAATTTGACCTCTATATCCCCCAAATCACCAGTAGTTTATAGAGCAATGCTTCAATTTCCTTCTACAGTTAGACCCTCTATTTTCCTTTGAATACATAGATTCTTCTTTGCTACATCAGTTGGCCTTTAATGTCATACAAATCTCAATTCTCCTACTCCAAAAGATACCAGATGGCTTCACTTATAGGAGGAATATAGAGAAACCAGTAAGGGGTCAGGGCAAAAAAATAAAAATAGAAAACAAAACAAACATAAACAAATAGTTATAAATCAGAGTCACCCCATAGAGGAGGGGTGGGAGAGGTATCAAACAGGAGCTGGAAGAGCACAGAGGACTTTGGCGATAGTGCACAGGTGAACTAGTGATGGAAATTAAACTATCACATAAATGTACATATATATATAATATATATATATATATATAAAGTAAATAAAATATGTACTGATTTCTTAAAATGTACTCTACAGTGGTGCTAGATGGAAATTAACTGTGGAAGCATCAATCATACAATATTTATAAAGACCTTAGTAGGTTCACAGAGCTGTGATTAAAACAAGAGAAATACCAGAATACAAGCCACTTCTACTTACCTTTGTGTATGTTGTCCTCACTTCTGTGAATGTTGTAGGCTGTGATTCTTCTCTACATTGGACAAGTCCTTCAAGACCTGGCTTAAATTCCTTCCTCCAGCCCATGGTGGAAAGTATCTTTGTTGAACAGAAATTGGACTCGGTGACAATATGATCACATTTAGCATAAAGTTACCATTTCTGGTATTTCTCTTGTTTTGTGAAAATAATCACGGCTCTGTGAACCCACTAAGTTCTTTGTAAATATTGAATGATTGATGCTTCTACAGTTAATTTCCTTCTAGGACCTCTGTAAAGAGCACATTTTAAGAAATCATTGCATATTCTATTCTTGTACAAATGTGAATAAGTTACCTGGCTTTGTATTCAGTTGTTTTAAAGCCTTACTATGCTATTAACTATCATTATACATCAAAAAAGGTCATAGTTTCAGATTAAAAATGACTCACCATTGCAAAATGCTGCATAATTAGATGCATTATAGACTAGAGTGATCCTATGTATCAAGATCCTTCTACCGCAGTCTCTTAAAAACTGGAACATGAGCCAAATAGAGTCAATTATTGTAAATAAAGCAGAATTTCAATGACAGGCACCCCTGAAACATTATTGACGCACACTCAGTGGTGTTCTCTGGAGCTGAAGAATGAATGGCAAAACAGCACTGTTCACAAAGATTGCATTTTCTTGGCTGCCTGGGTACCTGCCTCCATATTTTGGAGCAAGCACGTCCTAGGCAAGATGTTTCTTTTATATGATGAGTTCGCTCATAAAAATGTTACTGGGCAGGGAGAGGGGTACCCCAGGGCCCCAAACCTGCCTGCTCCAAATAGGTTCTGCCATCTGCTATATCACATCTTACTGTATAAGACCTTTAATGGAAAGGAAATTTAATATATTTGGTGTGCAATAAAGGTAAAGGAAATTTATCACCCCAGATTACATATCCCTTCATGGTTAAATGCCAAGTCAGACAGGATTGGCCCAAAACAGAACCACTGAGGTCCCTGTCATCTTCTAAGTCTAAGGCACCTTCTGTCAGGGACCCATGGAAAGGGGAAGGAGGAACCAGGATAGTCTGGAAGGAAGAGTAAAATCAAAATCAAGACAAAAGCTGCCATAATTAGCCTCCCCATGGGTCTCTCACCCACATCTGTTTCAAATGTTTCTTTCCACATCCCTCAGGTCCCTGGTCCCAGTTCAAGGCCAAGAAGCAAGTGCACCTTCTTCACATGTCTCTTCTGTGTGCCTCCACCCGGTCTCCTCTCCTCTCTCTGTTCTTCAACTTCCTTCCTTCCTTCAATCTCCTCTCCAGCTTCTTCTCCCTGCTCAGCTGCCCCTTCTCTGGGTGGGGCAGAAAACCTTCAACCTCCCCTTTTTCCTGGACACCTTGTTACAAAACATTTTATGGCTACATGTTTTTGCAAGATTTTTGTAAATTACTTATGCTAGATTTAGATTTCAGAATTTTTTTCAATCACTATATATATATATATATATATCTTGATTAAATAATTAAAATAATCTCAAATTTCAAAATTAATTTTCCCTGCTATATACATTACTTTGTAGAAATATTACAGATGGTCAAATGATGAATGGTATTCTAAGAATTGTATCTTTCAAAGCCTGGTAGTAAATACATCACTGTAGTAATATAACTGATTTATCTGCCTTTTCATGGATTTATCTCCATTTTTCTTTAATGTTCTTGTACTGAAAAATCTCATCAAGTTTTCTCTCTTTTTTTTTTTTTCTGGATTCAGTTTTCACAAACTGCTTTCCTCTCTCAGCACTTTGTTTATCTAAAGAATATGGAAAATCAAATATAGTTAATGAGTTCAAATTCCTCTAAAATGTCTAAAGTTTAGATCACTAGCAATTGTGTTCATTATCATTGTTACTTTAAAGCCCTCTGAATTTTAAATGCATAATATTGCTTTAATAGCTGATACCCATGGAGATTGACAGAGAATGAACTTAACATATTAACACACTGAAATTCCCAAGAGCATATGTCAGGAAGAACTTGTCAGATCAGGTGAAACTCTGATGAAAATGGCAGTTATCAGCATGGAACCACTTTATGTCACTGGGATTACAGTAAAAACCTGAACCATTTGCCAAAAATCATTTCAGCAATGTCTTCTCAGCACATTTTTCTGAGTATGAAATAGACTGAGGTCTTTCCACATTTGCTCAGTATAACTGTGATACCGAAAGCATAAAGCTAAATAATGAACAAAGAAGGGTCAATATAAATCCTCTTGGGAGAAAATAACATGGACACAGAGACAGAAGCAATTCCTCTTTGTTCTGCAGAATCACAGATACAGACATGCTGTAAACTTGACTGCAGATGGCCATTTTTGCAACCAGCTACAAAAGAAACTAGATGAAAGGAAAGAGACTGACCAATCTTGATGACCTTACTTTAACATTTAGATTGAGACACACCTCAATCAGCTTTACCTCCTTGGGTTTCTCCACTGCCTGAGCCAATTTCCACTTAAAATGTGGAAATTCATGTGATCTCACTATAAAGCGCATAACAATCTCATCTTCCTCTTGAATAACCCAGAGTGATTGCATTCTCATGCGGTGGACTTCGCTCAATATGTCCACTGTCCCCTACACTCGTCTAGAGGCTGAGAGACATGAAGTATTAATAGTATTGGTATTACAAGGTGTTACAGAGAATAGCTCCAAAGAATTAATTTTGCTGTAATTTTCTGTAGGATGTGAAAGAGCAGCAAACCTCAAGATATTTGTGTCAGTTTGTGTCAGTTAAAATCACACAGAGAAACCACACTGATACAAGAAAAAATCAGTTTCAAGGCTTTCCCAGAATCTATTACTGAGCAGCCCAAGACAAATTCTGTGTTTTCGTTCTTAACCTCATGCTGTCTTTTGGGTAATTCCTCCCCTCCCTGGGTCAAGTTCTGGAAGGGGCTTGCTCTCCACAGGCTCTCAAACCAACCTAGTTTAGAGACTGAAGACTCTTTGATAATGAAGGCCATGCATGCAGCAGGCTCTATGCCAGAATATGGACAGGTGGACTATTAACTCACATCCTGTGGAGAGTCACAAAGGAGCATCCCCCTGAGGCCTTCCTGAGGGAGAAGTCTCATAGAAAAGGCATAAAACCACAGAACATTCCCACTTTAGTTGTTTACTTTCTTTCCTGTATCATGGGAATTACAACTTCTTTAACATTTGTATGTCTAGACTTTTATTGAGATAATACTAGTGTACACCATTTTGTGTGATTTAGCTAAAGCTTAAGTTCTGGTTATCTTGTTGTAGTGCTTTACTTTCTGGGAAAAAGTAATAACACCTAATTTTTGGCTATCATGGTTTCTTACTAATGATACTAATTTACAAAACATTCCCTAACAAGAGGTGAAACCTAAATCCAACATTATTGGGTTAGCAAAAGGAAACATTTCCATATGTTCTCCTATGATTCTGATACATATATTTTTAAAGATGTATTTATTTATTCTGATATATATATTTTTAAAGATGTATTTATTTATTCATACAGAACTGGGGTACAGGCCAGAGATGCAGAGGGTGAGAGGATTCACCATAGACAGAGTTGGGAGCAGAACAGGCAGATCGACGAAGTACACTGCTGAGGGAAGCAGCGGGTGGGTCAGGAGAGGTCTGCCGCCGCCATGTGGATCTCCTCCGGGGCAGGCAGGGACTGAACTCATGCAGAAGTGGCTTAGCTCCTTAGTGCTGTGTTTTAACCTGCTGCACCATCAGGGAGAGCCTGATTCTGATAAATTTAAGAAAGTATTTCAGTCCAAGTAATGAAGACTGGATAATTGAATGCTTGTTTTCTCACTAATACTAAAATCTTCTACACAACTCACACAAACACACAATGTTACATAGACCCCCTCAACAATGACTAAGTAACATGAAATAAAAACCAAGCAAGGAAATGGAAAAGGACCTCTCGTGGCTTACACTGTTTTGAGAATACGCCTGCTAAATAAATTTTACACGTGATCCTAAGTGTGAGCCAAAGAAGTACATATGGTGAAACTTTAGCAAATTCTTACTAGGGGAGTAACCCACAAAGGAATTAAAGATCCTAGCCACATATTTAATTTTTTCACCCAAACTGTTAAAAGTTATGTCAGTTTTCACTGGAGAATGTAGGTTGGCTAATGGATTTAACACCACCATTTGGTCTCATTTCCTGATGTCTGCTCCAATCATTATAGAAGACTCTTTACAACGGGGGCAGAAATCTTAGAGCTTTATCTCCTTGTTTTCTGTGTTCTCACACAGACAGGCAATCTTACTTTTTAGTCATGGAAAGCTGAGGTTGATTGAAAAGTAGTGATTCAGGATAGAGATGAGTTTTAATGGGTTATATGTATCCCTTAAATCAAACTGACCAAGATATAAGCATTTTCCAACCTAAACCATACTTTAGAGCTCAGTATGGAAAACATGGAAGAAAGAAAAAGTTGCTTTATTCCACATATATAAAACATGTTTTCTTGCTTTAATAATTTTCATTCTTTCCTATTTGAATCTATTTTTATCTTCAAAATTTTGTGTTGCTCCAAGAATATCTCTGTATTGGTGTATTTTGTAACAAGGCAGTTATTACTCCCTGAACTTGAACAGTTCCCTTGAAATTTGCCTTTTTAAATGGGGGAGCCCCAAATAAAAGGGATCTCTCTTTCTAGCATTTTTTTTTTCCAATAGGATTTTGAAGTTTCTCTTAGAAGGATGTTGGAAACCCAGTCCCATTTATGCTATCCATGGTCAGGTAATTTGATTAAAATGTTTTTCAGGATTCAGTACTAAGCCTACCATTTAAGATAATGAACATTTAGAAACTGGCCTGGGCTTCAATCACAAGCCCATTCCTTATGAGCTGTGTGGCTCTAGGGTATTTCCATAATTTTTCTAAGGTTACCTCTTTATCAAAAATAAGAGATAGGAGGGTCTCCTTGGTGTTTAAGGGGTTAAAGCACAGCACTATGAAGCTATCCACAGCCATTGAAATAGTGTATTTTAGTAGATCCTCCTGTTCTGCTCCCCATTGTCTCTGATGAATCCTCTCACCTCCTGCACTTCTGCCCTGTACACCAGTCAGTTCTTGTATGCATAAATAAATAAATCTTTAGGGCCCTCCCTCGTGGTGCAGTGGGTAAAAATGCAGCACTGTAAGCAAGCCGCAGCTGCTTCAATGTGAGTTCAATACCCAGCCCCTGAGCTGACCCACAAAGTGCAGCAGACCTCTCCTGTCTCACCAGCTGCTCCCCTCTGCAGTGCACTTCATCGATCTGCCTGTTCTGCTGCCCACTCCATCTCTGGTGAATCCTCTCACTGCCCCTGCACCTCTGGCCTGTACCCCAGTTCTGTATGTATGAATAAATCTTAAAAAAATAAATCTTTAAAAAGATAAAAAATAGAAGTCGCTTCCATTTCACAAGATTGTTATGAAAAATAGCACCAGGGGCCCTCCCTGGTGGCACAGCGGGTTGTAGTGTTGTGAAACTAAGCCAAGCCACGGCTACTTCAGTGCAAGTTCAATCCCTGCCCCAAAGGTTATCCACATGGTGTGCAGGCCTCCTATGCCTCACCCGCTTGCCCACT
Source organism: Condylura cristata (assembly GCF_000260355.1). NCBI lineage: Eukaryota > Metazoa > Chordata > Mammalia > Eulipotyphla > Talpidae > Condylura > Condylura cristata. Next base: position 12,477,980 of record NW_004567114.1, read on the forward strand.
GCTCCCCTCAACAGTGTACCTTGTCGATCTGCCTGTCCTGCTCCCCACTCTGTTTCTGGTGAATCCTCTCACTGCCCCTATACCTTTGGTCTGTACCTCATTTCTGTATGCATAAACAAAATAAAATCTTAAAAAAAAAATAGCAACATTCAAAGAAATGTTCCACAAGGAAAGAATACATAAACCAAGTCAATGACTCAGCCAGTGCTATTATTACTGCAGTATTAAAATGATCATTCACTGTTATCCCTGTTATATCAGAACATTTTACATGCTAAAAGCTAAAAAAATAGTTGGTTTTGGCCATGTTAGATCACTAAGTCCACTGTTCTTCATTAAGTCCTAAATGCTTCTTATACTTTCATAAAAAGTGGCAAACATCTGTTTTAGAGTACTGATTCTTAATTATTATGTTGTTAATCACTGTAAGTTACAGTTCTAAATGCTCACAGCCCTCCACATGTTTACTTCTTACTTGTAACATCTAAATAATTAGAAAGGATTTTATACATTTTATAGTGAAAGGCAGCCTTAAGATGTAAATATGACTCCATTAATACAATTATCTGTTTGGTACAGTTATCATTTATTCTCATTGTGTCACAAAATCATGTATTAGATAGTAATAGATGATACGGATGGATGAATGCAAAGATAAATGAAAAACCATACAAACAGAGATAACAAATCACAAATTTAGGGTTTATTGAAATATAGTCCATAGTTTCACTTGTGGTTTCCTGAAAGTGGAGGGCAATAAGAACCATGTTGTTACCACAATGATGGAAATGATGATAGTTAATAAGAATGGCATCTGTGAGGACTTTTTCTGATGCATATCAATGTGTGAAGCATCCTTTAACCCCACAGCACCTCTGTGAAGGAGGGGTGTCTGTGCCACTTTGGGGCTGCATACCTGGTAGTAATAGCTGCTCAGCCACTTCAAGACAGGCTCAAGGTTCATACTTCAAACCATCTCCATTCTGCCAACCTGCCTAAGCGGCTGAGTGTACAAAGGGAATTAAACAAGAATTACATCTTAATGAAATCTTCAGGGGAGCTCAACATTGGACACCCCCTCCCTGCTCCTCCCCCCACCATCTGACAAGCATATCCAGTCTCAGGTCGAATAAGGTGTCATTCTGACGTTGCTTCAGCCTTCTTATTGCAAATGAGTCTATTTTGTGGCACATTTTCTTCATTTTTGTGTTTTTTGTTGGTGATTTTGCTGTTTTATATGCCCCAGGCCCAGCTCTGAGAAGTATCTAGTGTTTGTCAGCACAAGAGGCTGTAGTGACTAAAAAGTAAGAATGTGTGTTTGGTAAGCTGCTTTCAGAAGTGAGTTGGTGGATAACTCAATGTTGATCAATCAACAGTATATATTAAAGATGGTGTCATTAGACTGAAAATAAGACTAAGTATGGATTAGTTTGTGACAATACTCTAATAGAGACTCAGTTATCTAGAAGAGTGGTTCAATAATGGCCAATTCAGTGCTTACGTTAACACGAGAGAGCATGTCTTGCTCAGAAGCACCATCTAGGACAAACCTAAGATTGCATTTCCTCCCATCAGTCTGGGATTTCTTGCTATATGGGCCACTTCTTTCTCGGCAGCTGAATCCCCCTCAAATATACAGTGCATCAAAACAGGATTTTCTGTGTTGCTTTTTATTATGTATCCAGGCTTCAGCATTTGTCATGTTTAGTGAAGACAGGAGCTCACTAAATACTGATGCATGTTTGCAAGACTTTATTTATTCTTCTACATTTTGATTGGAATAAATCAATTCCAAAACAAAGGAAAATTGCAAACTACAGTCTTCCTTCAGCCATATGATTCAAATTTCCAGGAGAATGTTTGAATCCTCACTTTCATTGTATGTAGAAGGGGAGGTTATCTCCAGTTGAATAGAGATCACCTTAAAAATTTAGGAAAAGATAAATCCAATCTCATCTTTAATCTCATTCTCATTTTGATGACTCCTCCTCTCCCAAGGTCAAATTCTCAAAGGGGCTTGCTCTCCACTGGCTGCCAACCAAGCTAGTGTAGATACTGAAGACCCTTTGATGGAGATGTGCCAGATAAGAGAAGGCCAGGCCATGTACACCCTTAACTTGCATCCAATGGGAGCCATATGGGAGTGGGGGTTCTCCCTGAGGTCTATCTGGGTGAGAGGAGGGAGGAATCTAATTTCAGTGATCCAGTGATCATTCCCTCCACCAAGACCTCCCCTATTTAGGACCTTAGAAATTGGCAACACCTAAGGCTGCTTCCAGAGTTGATTTGGGGTCCTTATGAGTTTGTAGTCACCTAGTTTTTGGGTCTCCATCAGCATCCTCTCTATTGCCATCTGAAGTATTAAGTCAGGATCAGAAGCATAATTAACAACCAATTGTTTGTTCATGGGTAGTCATCATAAACCTTCCATTTATAGCTCAATGTAAAAATGTTTGAAGGGTTTGTGTCATGTTCTCTCCTTAATATATGTGGAAAATGGACACATTGACTCATTTTAAACTAGTGGGTTTAGTGAGAAAGAAAACATGTTCAGTATGACTGCTGTACATCTCACTAAGATCTGACTTTGCATTTAGCCTATGATTTCACTTTTAGCTCGATTTAGGATAAACATGCTAAAGGTAAGTAAATTGAACAACAAGCATAGGACATGTGAAATGGTGAGTAACATCTCAGCCTCAGCAGGAGAGCTAAAAATCTTATCTGCATACAAATGAGCCCATCAAAAATATATTGATCTTTTCTGCATGCAGACATAGAATAGAGGTGAAGCATCAATTAATGATGCTTCTTTGCTTACACCATCCAGTCTGTGAGTGCAATATGTGAGTGTGTGCTCTGTGAGTTTTAGTCCCGACCACTCTATGCATATGGGTTTCAGAAGACCAGAGCACACAGATTTTTTGAAGCCCAGGTAAAGTCATCTGGAATTATTTCTCTCCTTGCTTCAGTGTACACTAGCAGTTGCCTTTGAAAAATGGATGAGATCTATACTGTGCAGCCACAAGATGTAGAATAAAGACCTTGATTTCCGTGTAGAACAGCTAGGTATCAAGGAAAAATCATTCAGCTTCACTGAGGCTAAGATGCTTGTCCCCATGAAATAGAGAAAATGGTAAGACTTACCACTTAGAAGATCATTATGATTAAATGAGTTAATATATCCCAGGAAAGCCATAACAGGGACTCTCTCAAATGAGGTTCTGGCATTAGGTATGCATACACATGTGTATGAGTGAAGTATAGCACCACTCTCTTGCAAGGAATTTAAGTAATCAGAGAACAAATAAGTGACTTAGTGTTATCCTAACTAGAAGGGAAATTGTTAGAAATGAGAGGTAGAGATAGGCTTGATTGGTCAGAAATGCCCTCATGATAAATTTTTCCTCAAAGGTGGTATACAGTTTACAAAAGTAGGTAAAAAATGTCAGGAAGTGTTAGGGGAGGTGAACCATATATTCAAAATAAGTGGAAAAGAGCAGAGTGTGTGTGCGCCTGCTCTCACTGGCTGCAATACAAGTGAAGTTACCTCAGAAATATGAATAAGCCAATGTGGGAATTAAGTCAAGGCTATAATTTCTATTCTAACAACAACAACAACAAAAAATCAGTATAGATTTATTAATTTAAACTTTAGTTTATTTAAATTAAACATAAACTCTGGCCTGTAAGCCAGAAGTACAGACAGGTGAGAAGATTTACCAGAGACAGAGTGGGGAGAAAAACAGACAGATGTACTGAAATACACATCTGAGGGGAGCATCAGGCGAGATAGGAGAGGTCTGCTGCACCATATGGGTCACTACATGACCTGGCTGGGGATAGAACTCATGCCACAGTAGCTGGCAATGGTTTGATAACTCTGAGATTTTAACCCCTGAACCACCAGGGGCGGTTCACTTTTTCCCTTAAAATTTAAACCTTTAAATGCATGATACCTTCCTATCTTGATATTTTTAAACAAACTGAAGTTAACTAGTTATTATTGCCCAATTATTGTTTACCATAAGAAAAAAAAATTTGCATAAAATGAATTTAAAACATCCATTTTAAAGAGAGAATTCAGTAGTACTGTGTGAAGTAATCATAAGATTTATTAGACTAGAGATTATTTTGACCAAGTGTTGACAGTCTAAAGTCTTAGATTTAAAATTACTTTAATAGCTTTGCCAAATGCATCTTAATCTTTAATTAATGTGAAATCTCAAAAAAAAATTTTTGAGAGCAAAATAAGTCTTAATATTCCAGACTTAGTTTAGTATTCACTAAATCTAGCAATAATGCAGAACTCACTGAAATTTATTTACCCAAAAGGAAAGGACACAGACATTATATTTCTGGCTCATCAAGTTAAACAATATTTTCTCATTAAAAAAGAAAAAATAGTGGGATGGGCAGCAGATGTCAAAGGAAAATTTCATCAGACAGGAGCCTGACCTACACGCCTCCTCGAATCCTTTCTACACCCACCAAATATATTGAAAAAATTAATCTTGTACAAGATTGCGGGACCCAACAATGACCTTAGTCAAGTTTCATAACTTCTCATAAAACAAGCAGTGCCATCACCATGTAAAGAATGTGGAAGGTCAAAGTGCTCCTTCAATCTGAATGGCAGAGAAGAAGGAAAGGCTGTTTGCTTAAGAATGTTCCCAGTATAAATATACCCGCTACTAAAATATGCTTCCTTTGATTATTTTCCTAAAGTGTTAGATATTTCATTGTGTTTAATCAGTAAGATAATATTCACCTTGGGACGATGCTGAAGAAAGTAATACAGGCATCTACTCTCTCTAATTAGCTGCTCAAGCTTTTAAAACAATTTTAATAGTGTTATCAAAATTTATCTGACATTAATTACTACTTTGCTAGGATGGGGTCAAAAGGTTCAGATTCTGTTACAAATTTTCGAGGCAACAGATAATAGAGCTAATGCTTCAGTAGTTAGCTGATCAAAAGGTTGCATTAGCTGAGTCTAAGCTAGCTAAGCTCAGTGCAAGGACAACAGGCAGATACAGCTTTTAACACAATATTGTGAGTATTTTTAATCTTAGGGTGAAGAGATGCTAAAGCAGATTTGAATTCACGTAAGGAAAACATGAAAAACATTATTTAATAGCAGGTTGTGAATATTTTTCATCTCAGGGTGAAGAGATGCGAAGGGAGATTTGAGTTACTTTGATGGTTAAAGCATTTCACCACTGACAGATAGCTGACAGTAAAGAGTGCAGATTTTTGTGATCAGCACTGAATGGTTGGTCAAAATAGAATGACTCCAACCATTTCAACCACGACCAGGACTGGTCATTTTACACTTGCTTTCACATTCCGTATCCCCACTCTTACCTGGGCAAACAGATTACACCTGAGGGCATTTTTGTATTGGGTCAAACTTGATTTTTTTTCCACCCAATTCTCCCATTGGGTGCTAAAATGTTGCCATCACAACTTTTTGGGGTGCTTTCTATAGCACTTATGGTTGATCTCCTGATGGTAGAAGCTGGCATGTGGGAAGGGTTTACTTTCTTCACTTCCTTAGACTTTTAGAAAGAACCTGAGAAAATCATCCTATTAGTCAACTTTGAACCAACAATTGTTATCCTCAAGGTCAGGAAACAACCTTGAAGTGGAGCTTCTCACAAAGTATCACTAAAACCAGTTAGAAGGGCAAATAAGCATTTTCAGGACAGCCTGATACCACTAGTATTCTTGACCCACTGATAGCAAAAGGATAGGAGAGATATTTGTAAGATTGAAGCAATTTCTATTTCTTTAAGTGAAAGTTGAATTGAGAGCTAGATTTATTCTCATATCTTTATTATTAAGAATGTTTTTTTTTTTTTTAAAGTAACAAGTACTGGGACCTTCCTGGTGGCATAGGGGTTAAGTCTTAGTTCTATCATGCTATCATGGCGATGGCCTCAGTTCGATCCCTGGGCAGAGAGTTGACCCACATAGAGCAGCAAACCTCTTCTGTCTTTCCCATTGCTCCCCTCAGCAGTGTATTTCAGTCAGTCTGCCTGTTCTGCTCCCTACTCTGTGGCAAAAGCTCTCACAGCACCCTCACACACTTCTGGCCTACACTCCAGTTCTTCCATGCATAGATTAAAAAAAATCTTTATTAAAAAATAAATGCAAGTAACCAGTAGTAACAAGAAAATAGGGTTACTAAAAATAGAACACCTGCTTATATCTGTATGTCAGGTAAACAACAATAACCTGTATAAAATGCAAGCACATTTGTTTGCTAAATCTAGCAATTCTAATGAAAGTGAGCTAAAATTATATGCATACAAATGAAAAATATCATCTTCATTAAAATGCTGTTGTCTGATAAGTATCATCATGTTGGCAGAACAATAAATCAGTAATTAATAGCAAGAGGTGCATTGTGTGTTTTTTCTCCCTCTTGCTCTGTTTCAGAGAAGGTTAAGAAGGCATGGATAGATTTCTTGCAGTAAAGATCAGATCAAAGTCACCTGTTAATAGATATGAGCTAGTCTGAAGCATTGTGCCTGGAAAGTCAGGACACAGAAAGACGGAGTCCAGCTGGAGTTACTTGGAGAAATCATAGCACATAGATTTAGGAGCTGACACAAACGATGACCGGATGGATTTATCTGTATTTACAACACTTCTTTACTCATTTAGACTTAAGGAGAAAGTTTTAAGGATATATTAGTTCAAAGCAAAACACAATATGTGTGCATTAACATAAAATGTAATATGTCAATATATGTAGGGCAAATTCTTTCAAAACTCTAATGCTTCAAGGACCAGTAGGAAAAATCCCTTCTAACTTAAAGCACTATTTATGAACATCTTAACATCAGTTAAGATGTTGCATTGTAAATACATTTACCTTGAAACAAATGAATGACCACAATTTCCTAAGCTCCTAGAATAGTTCTTAAGATCCAATAAGTCAATTTCCTCCTCTTTTTATTTTTTAAAAGATTTATTTATTTGTGGGCCCTCCCTGGTGGAGCAGTGGGTTAAAGCACAGCACTAAGAAGCTTAAGCCACTTCCGCATGAGTTCAATTCCTGCCTGCCCCGGAGGAGATCCACATGGTGAGGCAGACCTCTCCTGACCCGCCCGCTGCTCCCCTCAGCAGTGTACTTCATGGATCTGCCTGTTCTGCTCCCCGCTCTGTCTCTGGTGAATCCTCTCACTCTCCGCATCTCTGGCCTGTGTGCCCCAGTTCTGTATGAATAAATAAATAAATCTTTTTTTTTTTTTCTGTGCATACAGAACTGGGGTATATAGGCCAGTGGTGCAGGGACAGTGAGGGGATTCACCAGAGAAAGAGTGGGGAGCAGAAATGGCAGATCAACAAAGTACACTGCTGAGGGGAGCAGTGAGCAAGTAAGGAGAGGTCTGCGCCACCATGTGATCACCTCCTCACCTCAGGGACAGGCAGGGGTCAACTCATGTGGAAGATGCTTTAGCTTAGTGCTGTGCTTTAACCCGCTGCACCACCAGGGATGGCCTCCTCCTCTTGTTTTTATATGAATTTAATTTTCTTTATTAAAATTCTATTTTAAAATATGGCAGCAAAACATCACTATGAGCTGCCTTTTAATGTTTTCAGGCATTTTCCATTAATCTGTCTTTGGAAGATTCTTGTGTACATCTGAATTTTGTATCCATTTCTATTTATGTACTAATACCAAAGATATATGGTTATATAAATGGCTACTTATAAAACTTCTGTGAAATGATTTATTGAGGAGAGGAATGCTGTCACGATGTTGCTCTGTCAGGTTTTCCTTTCCCTTTAGCTGTGTTTAAAACCATGAATGGACATGTGAATTGATTAGTGAAGTAAAATTTAAAGGTCCATTCTACACTGCAGTTAAAATGGTTTAGAGGGTGTTCAATAACATAAGTAATTCCTTTAAAGGATTGTTTTTCCAGATGGCTATCAAAAAGTTTAGAAAATAAAATTAGATTAAGAATGAAGATGGGGATATGAACTACATAGGCAATTCTTTGTGGGAAAGAGCTGAACCTCTTCTAAAAGTTGTTCCATTCTTTTTCTTAAGCCCACAGAGAACAAATTGTTTGCTTTGGTTACTTCTGCCAATATTTTTCCTAGAAGTTAGATGCCAGAGAGTGTTTTCAGTTCAGAGAAAATGGTGGAAACCAATGCTTCTCTTTATGTGTCTACATAAGTCTGCGCGGTAAAGAGAAAGATCGTAGGAAGCATGAGGCAGTCATGATGCTGACACCCATATGAGAAGCCTGCATCTTAGCTTACCCATGTGGGGTCATCTGCATGTCCAAACCCTGAAGTCTTCGGCTGACGTAACCTTTTCCACCTGGTCTTTTTTTTAACACCAGTGGCAAGGAGAATATATCCATAAAGCACTGCAACCACAAAGCATATAACCCCATAATAAAGCTATTGCTTATCTTAGGGTTTAATAATGCTATGCAACACCATTTAACCCAACAGTGACAAAACAAATCTACTGTGGTAAGGTTAGTGAGCAAGAGTAATTGCCATGGTGTAGCTGTTCATAAGCAGGTTTGGGGCTCGTCTCGAAGTAGAAAATGAATTGGTTGAAACAAAAAATTTTGGTCAACCAACCACTTGTCTTTCTTACCACAGAGTAAAACATGTTTAAATGACTTATAAAATATATCCAAGGAATGCATTAATCAATCAAAAATGAACACCAATAATTCCAAATAAAGCACTTCTTCATTAATCAAGAAGACAGCAGTTGCCTCAAGCAGCTACACTGAGCAAATCACTAAAATGCATGCCAGGAGGGATAAAGTAGTAGAATGTAAGATATGCCCCTTTTCTCAAGTCTCCAGAATGTAATAACAGCAAGGAAATGTTTGAGAACCTTCTAAAGATTTAGCTGGGTATGTTCCAATGTTGTTATTGTAGAGTATTTTGAATGCTCATATACACAGACATACAAAGGTCCTATGAAATGCTTAAGACTTATATGTAGTAATAATTTTGACATTTTCTTATTTTGAAATTTAAGTAATGAATTGGAGCCACAATTTCAAAATTCTTGGTCTGCAAGGATGACTAAGTCCCTGTACAGTAAGAAAGTCTCATAAATCTTCATATTCTGAGGAACTACTCCAATGCCTAGCATTGAATGAATGCCTAATAAAATTTTAGTGAATGGCTGAATGAATGGATCACACTAAAAAATATTGGGCTTCCCCTATATTGCATCCCTGCTGTTGTTACAGGTAGATTTCATTGATGAGTAAATGAATAGGTAACTAGATAATAGATGGGTAGATAATGAACTAAATTTAGTTTTTCAATCAACCAAGCAAGTTTTATATTCTTTTTCATCTCAAATTACACTTAGGGTTCTTTATGTGATATTTCCTTATTTTATTATGGCTAAGAACATAGATTTTGGAGCTGGAAAAGCTGGAATCATTTCCTAGCTCATATATCTTTATGTGCCTGTACAAGTTTGAAAGTAAAGAAAGAGATCATAAGAAACATGAGATACTAATGAAATAGCTCACACACACTGTCAATTTCTTTGTGACCCTTATCTTGTACAAATGTTTAACCATTAATTGTATCAGTGATCTCATCTGTAAAATGAAGATGGTACTAGGCCCTGCTTCATAAGTTTGTGCAGAAGTAAATGATTAATATCTGTAAAGCACTCAGACTGAGCTCTTAGGGATTTAAATAAATTGCCTTGGTGCATCCAGCATGTAAGCAGCCTTTTTACCCCACTCTTCCTTAAACACAAAACCTGAGATCAAAAACTGTCAACCAGGAAAGCTTGTGACTTGGACAGACTGTGGCAGCCACTATTCAAATATGTTCCAGGTAGTCACAGAGATTGCGGAGGTTCCACAAGGCCTGAATAGAAAATATTATATTATTCTGCATTGACCACCAACAGTGTTACTTGAGTAGGGTTAACTCCAGACCCAAATCAAAGGTTCTTAGGAGCTCAAGTAAATATTGTAAGCTATCACATGCTACCTAAAGCACCACTTTCTGTTTCAACCATGAGTACTTAATCCAGGCATAAACATCTCAGATTAAATCATTACTTTGACCCCAAGAGATGGGCGGAGTACATGAGTGTGGTTGTTATGACAATGAAATAAACATAAGTTAGAACATACAGAATCCTAGAGAAATGGAATTGGTCAAGCACTTAGGTTTTTGTTAAACCTTTAGCCTTTTGATATGGAAAAGGCTCCACATGTTGTGGGCAATCACTGTACATTCCTCTTTGTTTTGCTGTGAACCTAACATATAGAAAATACACTGTGAAATAATCATGTTTATACTAAAAATTTCTGGTTTTCACCATTATATAGAATTATATGGAAAGCATTATATACAGAACATTACATAAACAACTAAACCATAAACAACTAAAGTCAGCAAAACATTTAGACGTGGTTTTCAAATATTTCATAAAAATCTACATTGGGCATACTTCAAAAGTGGAACCAAATTTAATGGGCCTACAAAATCCCCCTGTTCTGACTGGAATCAATTATTAACAGGAAAGAGGAATCCCAGCAAAATCTTGGAGTCCTGCTGAGTTCAACAGAACAAGGTCAAAGCTTGAAGATACTAAAACAGGTGAAATCTGTGCGGTAGAATTTCATAAAAAGAGGGATGTGCACAGGAAATGAGTTCAAGAAAATTGCAGAGGTATTCTTGCTCGCATTTGGTAAGTATTACACCACGGATTGTACTTTAGTCAGGGTTAAATAAAGAAGCAGAACCTGTAGGATGTGATATACATATACGCTTCTATTAACTATATTATATTGTATTGTATTGTATCAGGTGTGTATATAGAGCCACAGATATAATCACTGAAAAGAGCTAGCTTATGAAATTTGGGGGCTGGTAAAATTGAAATGAAGCTATGTAGCAAGACATGCATATAGAGATTTGCATATATAGGTATATCTAATTCGTATAGTATAAAGTTACATGTATGTAATTGATTATATATCACAGAATTATCAGAGTATTTGAATTATAAAATTTAGAGGACTGGAATAATTAGCTTGAAGAAAGGCAGACAATTAAGAAAGGAAGATCATGACCAGGCTGGAGCTCTATGATATTGAGCTGAAGTTCAAATCCATAGGCAGGTGATTATGAAAATGAGATCCAGGGAAAAGGGGGAAAAAAGAAATCATTCCTAGCTGCTGCTTCTCCTGAATCTCTCCTCAAGGGGAAGGCTATTTGTTTAAAGCAAGGCTTCTTTAACAGTTTTTGTCTAGCTGAATCAGGCCTGCTCAGAATAACCTATTTTAACCAATTCAAAATTAACTGATGATGACTTTAAGTCCATCTTAAAACTCCTTTCACAGAAACACCCAATGACTAGTTGGCTGATACACTAGAAGAGGAGGAGGGCATGTGCAAACAGCTGCTATCTCTCTAGTAACCCACGCTACCCAAACTCAGGGATGCTAACAAATCTTGTTCATTCAGAAAACTTGGCATGTCACAAAGTGATCACAGGTGTGAAAAATAAAATTTCAAAAGGGAAGAAAAAAGGAGAAAAAGTCATAACCAAGTAGTATCCTGCATTCGTTTTAGAAGAGTAAATAGTGGAGTTCTAATGTGATTGAGTAAAAAAGCAAGGTTATGGGTAAGAGTTTACTCTACTTCTGCCTAGATAAAACCCTATTCCTGCTAAGCCCTCCTCATCAAGTTTCAACACAGGACAAAAAGTATCAAACTGATCTGCCAATAACATCAGTACTAGCACAAATAACCCTCACTGATCCTTAAAGGAAGAAAAAAATATAGAGAGACTCAACAGCATAATGGAAATGTTTATCAGGAAGCCAAAACTAGCTGACAAGCAAAGAGAAGGAAAAATGTTTACATGTGGCCAGAGAAGTATCACTGAAAAAGATACAGAATTGGATAAGATGATAGAATGAACCAATAAAAATTCAGTCAAATATTTAGTGAAAACATGAACATTTAAAGATGTAAATGGAAAATTAAAGAATCAGATTGAATTTCTAAATATGAAAAATAAAATATCTGAAATGAAAATGTCACCCAATGAGATGAAATACAAAACTACCTATTGCAGAAGATTCAATGATATTTAAGACACAGGGATAGAACCTATTAATAGGGATGCACAATAAGAAAAAAGACATGAAAAGAAAGTAAACAGCACCTAAAGATCACAACAGGGACAATAACAATACCATAACAAATTACTCTAATATAGTTGAAAAAATAGCATTTCCTAATTTGAATAGATGTATATGGATATACTCTCAAAAGTTTATCACAAATAAATTACTAAAGCAGTAATAAAAAAATTATAAAGGTAATGAAGGGAACTAACTACATATAGAAAAACAAAGAATAACAACTTTTTTTTTTAAATATTTATTTATTTATTCATACAGAACTAGGGTACAGGCCAGAGATGTGGAGGGTGAGAGGATTCACCAGAGACAGAGTGGGAGCAGAACAGGCAGATCGACGAAGTACACTGCTGAGGGGAGCAGCGGGCGGGTCAGGAGAGGTCTGCCTCGCCATGTGGATCTCCTCCGGGGCAGGCAGGAATCGAACTCATGCGGAAGTGGTTTCAGCTCCTTAGTGCAGTGTTTTAACCCGCTACGCCACCAGGGAGGGCCAACAACATTTTTTATCAAATATTGCAAACCTGAATATTCTGACAACTTTTGAGTGGTAATATATAAGCAAAAACTAGAATTCTTTACCAAGTGAAAATAGCATCCAATGTCAAATTGATTTTTCAGATAAATAAATTGATAAAAATCATCACCAATGAATTGATAGTACCAAGTGTCAAAGGTCATTTTGTAGGCAAATGATCATGATACAAGAAGGAAATTTGGATCATCACAATGAAAATAACCACACTACCAGATACAGTTTTTTCTAATTTTAAAATTTCTCAAAGATAGCTTACTATTTAGAACAAAACTAATAATATGCTTGAGAGCTGTAAAAATATAATTATTACAATGATAACTAAAAGAATAAGGTGAAAAAATGGGACTATTCTGTTGAAATATGTGAATAAATATGAAATGTTAAATATAATATCAGTATAAGTTGTGACAAGTTAACTATAATGTTAGAAGCCCAGGGTAAATTATGGAGGAGAAAAAGAAAGTAAAATTGCATAGGTAAAAAAAACAATGGTCTAATTTACCTTCTTAAGATGTTAAAAAATGACACAATGCTAAATATTTTAATTAATGTAAAAGAGAAATAGAAAAAGGAATGCAAAATAGGTGGGAAAATTGAAAATAAACAATAAGCTAATAGATTTAAATGTAAACTTATCAATAATTATATATATATTAAATGTAAATGTTCTAAACACTTGATTAGACTACAAAGACAGATTGAATAAATAAAAAATCCAAAATTCAAATACATGCAATCTCTGAGCAATCCATTGAAATGTAAGGAAAGACACAAAGAGATTAAAAGTAAAAAACAGGAAAAAAATGCATGCTAATTATAAGTACATTGAAGCCAATATTCTGATAAATTAGATTAAAATTCAGAACAAGGTATATTAACTCAGATAAAATGATCATTGTTATGATACCAAGAATGTCATTTCACAAAGACAACTTAGTGCCAAATGTGCATGTACTTCACAAACTACTCATCTATTATTAAAAAATAAAACATGTGCCTGGTGGCACAGCAGGTTAGAGCACAGCACTAAGTAGCTAAAAACACTTCAGCATGAGTTCGATCCCCGCCCCGGAGGTGACCCACATAGCATGACAGACCTCTCCTGATCCACCCGCTGCTCCCCTCAGCAGTGTACTTCATCAGTCGGCCTGTTCTGCACCCTACTCTGTCTCTGGTGAATCCTCTTACCCTTCCCCCCCACACACACATCTCTGACCTGTACCCCAGTCCTGTATGCATAAATAAATCTTAAAAATAAAATAAATAAAACATGAACCTTTGCCATGTGTGATAACATGGATAGTTCTGGTGGGGATTACGCTAAGGGAAATAAGTCAGAGGATAAATAAAAATAGGGGATACTTTCCCTCACGTGGAAAATAGAGAAATGAAATAAAAAAACTAACAAAGTTAAATCAAAAACAAGCCAGAGAAATATGGCTGTAGGATTGAGTCATTAGAAGCTAAGGGTGGGAGACAAAGGAGTGAGAGGGCCCTGTGATCTATAGAAAGTACTCTGTGGGGCTTTATAGTTTTGGGGTGGTGACATTTATCTGAGGAGTTGTGACCTGTTCTAATCGCATGCAATATTATAAACCAATGCTACATCAATTACAAAAAAAAAAAAGGACCATCAAAGATAAAAGTACAGTTAATGAAACTAAAATGTCCACACTGTTGTCAATAATAAGTAGAGTTAGTCAACAGAAACTGAGTAAAGAAGCATTTATATAATACCTGCAGATTACATGCTGTTTGCAGGTATCCATGAAACAGCCAACAAGATAGACTATAATTTGGACGATTTGATAAGTCTTAATAAGCATAAAATAATGGAACCATAAAATGCTCTGTATTCACAACATAACTAAACTGGAAGTCAGTAATATTTGGAAGTTCCTCAAATATTTGTAAATTAAAACAGTGTAATTCCAAATAAGACATGAACCAAGGGGGAAAAATCCAAGTACAATTATAAAATATTTCTAAACTAAATAAAATGAAGTAATACAACAAATCAAACATGTATGCTGTAATAAAAATCAATGCTTAGAGGACAATAACATCTTCAAAGATTTTTTTTGGAAAGAAAATATACTTAAACCCACTGGCATAAGCTACCTCCTTAAAAGGTTAAAGAATATAGAATAAATCAAATCCAATACAAGTGTAAAAATGAAATTATAAGTTTAATATCTTAAATTCATAAAATAGAAATCAATTTTAAAAATAAACAAAAAGCATATTCAAATCAAAACTGAGCAAGCCTAGCAAGTGAGTGATACTATGAAAACGAATGATAAAAAAGGAAAAATTATCAGACTAGACACTGAAGTAATATGACCAATAAATTAAGCTATTAAATTATTAAATTGAGTTTATATAGATCATTTCCTTAAAGAAGCTAAATTATCTCAAGTAATGAAGAAACAGAAAATTGTAATGTTCTCATGTCTATAAAGTAAACACAACTCTTAATCTAAAACCATTTCACAGAGAAAAGTAATCCTAGACAATTTATTTTATCATTTCTCTTAAACATTCAAAGTATGAAAAAATTGTCAATCGTATATCAACTCTTTTTTGAAATAAAGTTGTGATAATTTCCTAAATGGTTTTATAGGAAAAGTAATATTCGACTATACAAATAAAAAGATTTTTAAGAAAACTAGGAATTAGAGCCCTCCCTGGTGGCACAGTGGGTTCAAGTGCAGCACTGCAAGCCAGCCACAGCCATGTCAGTGGGAGTTCGATTCCCTACCCTGCAGGTAACCCACATGGTACAGTGACCTCTCCTGTCTTCCCCGCTGCTTCCCTCAGCAGTGTAATTTGTCGATCTGCCTGTTCTGCTCCCCATTCTGTCGTTGGTGAATCCTCTCACCCCTGCACTTCTGGCCTGTACCCCAGTTCTGTATGCATAAATAAATCTTTAGAAAAAAACTAGGTATTGATAGTTTCATGAACAAACCTCTTAAAAAATACTTCTTAAACCCATTATAGAAAAAGCATTTATTACAGGCAAATGGGATTTTTTAAAAATTATTTTTGTATAGAAGAACAGGCCAGATGTGTGGAAAGAGGATTCAACGAGGCATATTGTGGAATAGAACAGACAAATCTACTGAAATACATTGCTGAGGGGAGCAGCGAGGGAGACAGAAGAGGTCTGCTGTGCTATGTGGGTCAGCTCCCTGGCTGATGTTTGAACTCAGGCCTTAGCAGTAATAGTGCTGAGATTTAACCTCTATACCATCATGGTGGCTCCTCAAGTACTGTTTTATATAAAAATGTAATTTAATAAGATTATTGATAAAAATATAAATATACCCACCCTTACAAAACAGATATAGAACATATATTCAATGAAAGCCAGTAACAAATTATGATAATGACTTTCAACAAATAGGAATAAAGAGGGTGTTCCTCAATCTTCAAAACAACCTACATAACACAATTAACCATGTAAACAAGAAACATTCTATCCCATATAGAGGTCTTATCAGTGAAATGAAATTTAAAAAAAGGTAAGCTATAGAGACTAAAGGAAGAAATATCGTTTCTGTACACTGATGACAAAGATTCTTCAAAAATGACAACTAGTAATGTCACAGGAACATAAGGCCAGTATACAAAAATAAATCGTATTTGCATGTTCCAGCAAATATCTGCTAGAAACTAAAATTTAAAATGTATTACTATTTATAATAACTTCAAAAATATAACAGAGGGTCAAATTTAATAAAATGTGTAAAATTACAGGCTTCAAATTATAAGATGTTGGTAAGATAAGTTTTTAAATAGCCCAAATAAGTAGAGAAACAGTCTATGCTAATGGACTGAAATATTTAGTATTAGCAAGGTGTTAATTTTCCACAAATTCATCTACATATTCAACACAGTCTCAGTCAATACCCTAGAAGACATGTTGTAAAATTAGAACTTGGTTTAAAATTTATATGGAAATTAAACTATCTAGGCATGCCAGATAATTTTGAAAAAATAAAATAAAGTAAGGCTGGAGGACTTACAGTATCTGATTTCAAAGCACATATAATGAATACTCTAGTACCTAGACCTTTGGGGTCTGCTCAAGGACATAGATGCAGACTTCAGGAAAAATCCATCCATATATAATTCATTTCTATTTGATGCCAGTGCCAAGGTGATGAACTATTAGTCTTATCACCAAATCTGTTATTAAGAGTCATAATTGTTAATTTATAAAAAAATACAAAAAAAAGCTGTGTATTTTGAAATAGTTATATAGACAGGGATTAAGAAACTTTCAGGCAGCTAACTGTAAAATTTAAATCCACAAACCTGATTTCCCCTCTCATTTTGCATGGAGTGGGGAAAGGGAGAAATAACTAATTTCTTCATTGTTGGAAGACAGCAAACATCCACAGCCTATTTCTCTCTCTTCTACTTTCATTAACAAAAAATGTCTGGCCTTTCCTTCCACAAACTGGAGGTGGCTCAGAAAGTCAGCAGTCAGAGTACAAGTTTGGCCAGCTCATGGAATCTTAATGGAATTTGTCTAGCTGCCGTCATCCTACTGTGGAAAATCCTGTCACTTACCATCTTCACTTTTAAATCACTAGGTACATCTAAGACATGAAGAAAAGTTCCATTTGCTATTTTATGACACACATTGGTTTCTGGGATAAGAAATCAAGTAGGGGAAGATGGACGCTAAGCCTGAGGATATTAGGCTCTGGGGGCATTTATGGTTTTTAACTACTATGCTAAAGCCAATAATGTTGACATGGAGATTCAGCTCTCCATGAAGTCACAGTCTAAACAGAAAATAAATCTGAGTGCCTAGAGTGCAGTCATGGTGCTACATGAGAAAAGACGGCAGCTCTGAACGAAGCTACGTGGTAGGCAGTCAGAGCATGGAGCCCTCACTCCTCACTGCTGATCTCGCCACTACCCCTTGTCATATCTGTTTTACAGCGTGTCTACTAATTGTTTTAACTTTGCAGTTGCTGAGGCTCTGGTTGTGTGTTTATGTGTTTAAGATAATTACCAGTTGATGTCTTACTAGAAATTAGATAAAATATAGTTTTATATTTTAGAAACCTTGTTTGTTTATCAGCACAGGCTACTGGATTTGACTTGAAGCATGATTGGCTTAAATAAAACCATGTCAGGCAGATAAATGTATTCATATATATGGATATATATATATATATATATATATATATATATATATCCATATTTATGTAGCTATACACAATGAGTATAATTTGCCAGTATAATTGTCAGTTCTAAGGATATCTAAGTGTCCATAGTAATTGTAACAATTAGAAGTTCCTACTTCTATATTTACCCATGGTAAAGAATAGAATTAGCAAGTTAAATGCAATTAAACTTCTATGACTTTAGTATAATGATCTGTATGAAACAGAAATGAGATGCGCCTAATGACAGATTTCCAAGAAATAAGCATGTCTGTTTCCCTATCTCCTTTATTGTTCCCTTGTTCCCCCTTCTATAGCCTCATCAATAATTCAAATATTAATTGAACTAATTCAATTGATCAACAAACACCTAGGTTTACCCACATATATCTGGTATGTATTAATAAGCCAAATTATGTTCAATTCATAATTATGATTAATAAGATAACGTATAAACCTGCTTACTTTTAATGTATCAAGAGCTTCCCTCCTTAAGATAATAAAGAATATGACATAACAAAAGGTTATTTTTCATCATGCCCATTATATACAAGGAACTATAATAAAAGGTGTTGCAAATTAATTTTATTTAGCAATTATTTCTCTGGTGATTACTATGTACAGGTTACTCCTTTCAGTCACTTCGAGTTATTATTTTATTCACATCACTACTCTAGAATTGGGTATTAGCTCCACTTCTCTAATGGGATAGCTGAAAACTACTGAGATGTGGTAGAATTGGGATTTAACCCTAAGACTTCCAAGCACATCAAGTTATTATCATCAATGAAAGCAAAAACAAGTCTCACAATTCATACTTGGCTAATTCAGGATTTGAATTTGATCCTAGTCTGTGTTCTTAATCTCTATCGTACCTCAGTAAATGTAGTGATTTCAATCAATGCATTAAAGTTACACAAGGAGTTAACTAGTCCAAACATAGCAAAATACTTCTGATTAAGACTGACATCACACCAAATGTAGCAAAAACTGGACCACATCAAGTGCCAGTATGCTAAATTTGAGGAGCATAGTAAAAAGTAAGTCATAAGACTTCCTAATTTTTTTAACAATGAATATGATTTATACTTTATAAATAGACAATAAAGTCATTCTACACGAATAAACTTAAAATTTTCCTCCCCTTAGGGAACTGAATTTGAGGGAGAAGGTAATAATAAAAATGAGAATCTATCGGGGCCCCTTCCTGGTGGTGCAACGGGTTAAAACACAGCACTATGAAGTTCCTGCAGCCACTGTAGCACAAGTTCTATCCCTGACCAAGGAGGTGACCCACATGGTGTGGCAGACCTCTCCTGACCTACCTGCTGTTCCCTCAGCAGTGTATTTCAGAACAACTGCTTGTTCTGCTCCCTGCTCTGCTGCTGGTCAATCCTTTCACCCCCTGCACCTCTGGCCTGTACCTCAGTTCTGCATACATAAATAAATCTTTTTTTTTTAATGAGAATATATTTTGTCCCTAGTAGGAACAGGAATAGCTGCAGCTTTAAGATCAAAATGGTAATAAACATTGCAGAGAAGCCTGGATGATCATTTTAGCATATAAATTGTGTGCTTCCAGTGTGGAATAGTGATCTTCTCCTGCTTAGCAAAACACCAATATATTACTAGATCTCCTGCTCCTAGGGATTTACAGGTGATCCAGGAAATTGTTTTTCCTCCTGGTGTTATCTCCTTGGACAGGTTTACCTGTCTTCAGCATGTAAACAGGCTGGCCCACTAGATACACATCATGTATGGCACCTTGACAGGAATGACAGACTCATCATACACTGGGTTCAGCTCAGACTGTGGACCCAATAGTCTTCATGTTGATGGTCTTGGCTTGTGGGAAAGAGTTGTCAAACTTCTTCCTTGAGAACTGAAGAGTGAAAGAGTGATCATTCCAAGAAACCTAGATAGAAGCTGCCAGACTTCCTACAACCTAAACGAGGAACATCCCACTGCCACTCTGTCATATCCTGTTAGTCAAATAAGTCACTTAGGTAGACCACAGGGGTGTAGAATTAGGTGCCACCCTTCAAGTGCATTCATGGCACACTTTAGACACCACACGGTTGTAGCATCACAGCTTCAAATCACTCTAGCATACCACCTCCAAAAAGCTCTCTCCACTAATACTTCTGATTAAGACTGACATCCTTTGGGCCTTCCTAGCAGCATAGGGATTAAATACATAGCACTTTGAAGCTACCACCAGTCACTGCAGCATGAGTTCCATCCCTAGCCTGTGGCATAACCCACAGGGCACAGCAGACCTCTCCTGTCTCTTCACTGCTCCCCTCAGCAGTGTATTTCAGTAGATCTGCCTGTTCTGCTACCTACTACTGTTGAATCCTCTCAAATCTCTGGCCTAAGCCCCAGTTCTTGTATGCATGCATAAATAAGTAAATCTTTAAAAAAAGAAAAAAAAAAAAAAGGAAAGGCTGACACCCTTTATACCATCCTGAAAAACCACTTTGCAAACCAAAGTAGTCTCAACCATAAATGAAACAAATCCCATCTCTTCACTTTGACAGATCAGCCCACTGCTAGAGATGTTAATCTGATGATAAATGTGGTTTCCCAGTCCACCTGGGAATAAGGCATCCTCTTCATTCAGCCCTCCCCACACTCAAGTCCAGATGGAGAGAGAGGAATTTGATCTGTGGCCCAAACTTGCAGGACTGGTGTTTTTCTCTAGTTGGTAGAGGAGTGGAACATGCTGTTCCATTTACTTGAGTAAGAGAGTTCTGGAACTTCCCCTGTTGCTTTATCCCCCACCATTCCTCACCACCTCAAAATAAGCCACACTAAATTAAAGCCATATTGGTGGATCCTAAAAGGAAATTTCGCTTAGTAGCCAATAAATAGTAGTAGGTTTTGATTCTTATACATGTGTCGTGGGCCTGGCTGAGCGGTTCAGTGCATTGAGCTAGGAGACTGGTAATGAATTTCCCTGACAGATACATCCCTGGTCAGATCAGATCAGGGAAATGAGCTCTTTGGGGCACCCGCTTGTACGGAATTATAACAGTATGTGCTCACTGACCCCAAGTTGAAAGAATGTTTCATTCCAATACTCTGAAATGGAAACTGATAGCCTCTGTTGTTTTCATTGCTTAAACTGCACATTATTATGAGGGATTTTATTTTAAATTAACTTGAGTGGAAGCATAGTTTTCCATGAAAAAAAAAAAAGTGAAATCAAACACTCTGTATATTCTAGTAGGCCACTGGTTATCTGAAAGCAATTTCTTTATGAGTTTACAGAATTTCAGATAAAGTAAAGGTAACTCTGTCTCTCTCCCACCCTCTCTCTTTCCATAGAAGTGTACAAACACACGTGTGCATACACACACATTCTTTCTCTACTACTCTAGGTATTTGAATAAAGGTGATAAGTTCACTACTCTGTTGAGATCACATCTCTAGGGGTAGGGGAGGAACTGTGAAATCTTAGTTTTGACCAAATTTCAGTTAACTTCTTCTAATTAGGTTCCCTTTAAATATTGGTTTTCCCTTGGACACAGTACTTATAACCAAAATAGCCTCTAAGATTGGAGCCCAGGGACTGGTCAGCCTGTGTCTGACCTTTCAGGCAGATGTTTGTGAAGGGATTATTGCTTGTCCCAACCCAAACTGCGTAATCTTTGCTTACGGTTGTTTTCCATCAAAAGCTAAAGCCAGGCTGTGGTTTGGGCCACTGGGCGTCTGGAATAGGATATGTGCAGGACCCTGCTCTCTGACTAACCCCAACTGGATCAGGAATGAGTGTTTAAAGCCTTGGGATGAAAAGTTGATACATTAGGGGAATGTGTGGATCTGGTCTGCAAGATTCTTTACTTGCTAAAGCCCAAGCAGCGGTCTGGGCCACCATTTGGCATTGTAAGCAGAAGAAACACAGAAAAGTCACTCAGTTATGACTTGATCAAGATGCTCTTTGGCCCACACCACTCTAAATATGCCTCATGATGTGGGACATAACACTGAGCTCACACGTGACTACTTCCTGGGGATGGTCTCCCCTCAGGGAGCAAAATGGCAAGGCCCTAGTCCTGCCCTGAATTGCCCCAGCAGTTTCCTACATGATAGAACCCGTTTCCAAGTTCTATCATGTAGGAAACAGGATCTGAGAGCAGCGTAGGCAGGGTTCAGCGACTGAGTGTCTTCTGCTTATTCTAAGAAAAGTGTGAGCAGAGGTCTTGACAAGTGTATCAGTTTACCTCTTATAAAGAAAAGTGGGAATGAAGTCTGAGCGAACAGCCCATTCTGGTGCCAGGCCTCTGGAGGCATTCTAGGGCCCAGCTGCCCAGATAGAGGGCAAATCACATGGATGTCCTCTGAGGGGGTGAAGGTCCAATAATCAAAGAGTCTCAGGAAGCAGGAGCCTCTCAATGGAGCAGAAAGATTGGTGGAAGGAAAGGACAGACTGTAGCGGTTGTTGATCTTATTAGACAGTTGATTCTGCAACCTTCAGCTGTGGCTTTGAGAAAGTCATTTAGCCTTCCACTGCCTACCTTGTAAACAATACTTCCGATTTTATAGTCAGCCTAGTGGAAATGTACATAAAGCACCTAATACTAAGCCCCCCTGTGCTGGTAGTATTTTTTAAGTGGCTATCTCTGGGCCTACTCATGTTTTATGTAACAGTGCCCTTGTGAGTGACACAGAACCAGTTTAAATGTGATTTACCTCTTTGTAACTGTATGAATTAGAACAGATCTCCTTCCTTCATTGAACTTTATTTTCTTCATCTTTATAAAGGGGGAAAAACAACAATTATGATGTAGGAATCATTTGGTCATGAAATCAGTGATGTAATCAACAAGCCTGAGAGTTCCTGGCATTTCGTAGTGACATCTAATGTCTTTGCTCTTCCCACACTTATCTCAGAGTAGAGCAGAGATGAAGGAAGAGACTTGTCAAGGACCTTTGGGAAAAGCAGACAGATGGAGAGTTGAGTTCAGCAATAAGATAGAATCAATTTGTGGGAAGACATGGCAAAAACTCCAGTAGATCCCTAATAACTGGGAATGAAAGACACAGCCATGGAGATTAACAAAGGGAAACTGGAATCAGGTGAATGTCACGAGAAAGATTCCAAACAAAACAGTAGGATTCTTGTAACTGGTAGCAGATCTAGAAGGGGTGTGAGGGGTAAGAGATGCTTCACTTGCTGTTGCTGGTGATTCCTAGTTGTCATTGTTCTCACAACTGGCTGCAGACTCACAACTCCAAGCACATGTTCTCACTTACTTTAATTCTCTTCAGCTAAGATTTTTTTTTTAGATTTATTTATTTATGCACAAAGAACTGGGGTACTGTCCAGAGCTTCATGAGTGGCAAGAGGACTCACCAGAAAGAGTGGGGAGCAGAACAGGCAGATGGAGTGAAGCACACTGCTGAGGGGAGCAGCGGGTGAAACATAAGAGGTTAGCTGTGTCATGTGGTCAGCTCCCTCACAGGGGATCAAACTCGTGCTGAAAAGTTTGTGGCCAGCTTCGCATCACTGAGCTTTAATCTGTTCTGCCACCAGGGAGGGCCTCTTCAGCTAAGTTTTAAATGATTTACTCTTCTAAATTTGTTTACTATTAGGGTTTTCTCCTGTGGAGCAGTCCAGAGCTTTCTGCATACCCCATTTTAAAGGGAGTTAAAGGAATGAAAGGGTTGGTATTTTGCTGGAGTACTTATTTCCCCCAAAACTCACACCCAAGAGCTTTTCTATAGGCCAATTTGCATTCTGGCCACATTTGATGGCCTTGCCTACAGCAGTCACTGTGCAAACTCACACCACATGTGGTACTAATTGGTGCTGTTGGCAGCTGAAGAGGAAAGAACAGGGCTTGAGTGGGCATGGAATGTCTAACAATGCCCTCACACAATCCTCTCAACAGGAGTTAGAAACTAGAAGGAATTTGTGAGGAGCAGGATGGGCCTGCACAGCAAGACCAATCAGTTGAATCTCTAAATGCTTTGCAAAGCCACCCTTTCTGCACCCTACCTCCTGCCCAGACCTCTGCAAAAAAAAAAAAAAAAAAAAAAAAAAATCAGGAAAATTATTTGAACTAGATACTATATTTTATGCTAAACTTTCACAACAGACCAAAAAGAGTTTGTGCACTTAACATGTACAGCCAAGGAGCAGGAATGAAGAAAGAAGGAATTTGGTCCAGTATGCACCTTAGACTGTATGAAGAGTCAGCCATTGCTAGAAGCCAGTACAAGTCCCCGGATCAATTTTTTCATCTGTAAATGTTGCACTCTTTCATAGCATTTTCTTCCTACTACCAGAAGGCAACAGGGGCAGATTTGTTGTTTGTTAAAGTGCTTTGATTTTGCAAACTTCAAACCCAAAACACAGGGATCTTTGCTAACATCTTAGCTCCAGGTCTCTGTAGGCAAGAGGGAAGTGGCTGTGGTGCTGAGGATAATTATTCCCCTAGACAGCTGGGTTAGCACAGCTCTTCTGAGTTGCAAGAAACAGAATTTGCCGGAAACAGGATGGAGCCTTAGGGAATTGGGGTTAATTGCAAGGATACGCTGGGGAGAATGCAAACAGAGCTGCCACAGTAGGCGTGCAAAAAGCTTCATGGGAGTGGACAAGCTTTTGAATTTTTTTTTCTTTTTAATTCAAGACACAGCAGCATCTTAGGATTCCCAAATTCAATTATCATCATTTTAACATTCAGTTTCTTTTTTTCCCCCCAATACGTTGTGTGTATGTGCTTCCTTCCTATCAGATTAGAACACAATAAAACCAGACAGCTTCCTGATCTGACCCTATCAAGTTCCTTACAGAAGCATGAGCTCCTTTTCCCTAAGAAACAAAAATGTGATTTCCAGAACCTGAAATTGCACTTGTAATTTTCTCCCTTGCCCCGTCCTCAGAGCTCTCTCTCCTCCCTCTACACTGTGTCCCTTAAAATTTGCAATGTTTAAGGTGAGGGTCCACCAGAAACTCTTGAAATTCATTTATATCTTCAACATCCCCCTCCCCGCCAAGTTCCATTCCTCAGCAAAAGCCTCATGCACCTGTGTGTGAACATCCACCTGCTCAAGTCTAAGCTCAACCCACTCCCTTACACCTGCTCTTTCAGAGTGTGACAGTGCTCTGTCTGTAGAATGCTCAAGGAGCAGATTAGGAAAAAGTCAGTGTATTACTAGATGAGATTAAGAGACGGTAGTCAACAAAATCTGGGTCCTTCCTTGCGGGAGACCTTGACCAGCAAGGCGAGGGGGTAGAGCCCCAGGGACAGTGCAAGGAAGAAGGCAAAGATGGAGACAAGTGCGAGAGTCCTTTATTCTTACAACAGCCATATATATATATACCTGAGGGCGGCACAGAAGGTACGGGCGGGGTGGTCTGGTGGTCTAATGTCTTAAAGGCCAATGGGTTTGAGGGAAGGGATCCATCGTCATCTCTTTGTCTCTTTGGCGTCAAAGCTTGCTGAGCGGGAAAGGAAGGAGAGTGGGCGAAGGGATTCGGGTGTGCTGCATTCTCAACCAGGATGTTTACTCTAAGTTCCAATCAAGTGTTATTTTGTGCATAGGAGGCAAAGTCCTGGTCTTGGTCCCCGACACTTCCTGGTGGCGCAACGGGTTAAAGCACAGCACTGAGAAGCTAAAGCCACTTAGGCATGAGTTCAATCCCCATCTGTCCCAGAGGACCACATGGCACAGCAGACCTCTCCTGACTCACCCGCTGCTCCCCTCAGCAGTGTATTTCCTTGATCTGCTTGTTCTGTTCCCTACTGTCTAGGGTGAAGCCTCTCACCATCCTGCACCTCTGGCCTGTACCTCAGTTCTGTATGCATAAATACACAAGTCTTAAAAAAAAAAAAAAAGACGTTAGTCAACAAATTCCAGGACCACCAACAACCTGAGATAGCCTAGAAGAGGTCCCTTACACCCTACTAGAACTTTTTTCCCCTAGGGTACATATCCAAGGGAGACCTAGGTCACCTGGAGTACAGGACCAGGGATGCCTCCTGGACCTTGACATCCTACTTACTTACCTAATTCCTTCTCAACAGGTAATTCTACCTTAAAACTACTATAATGGGCCCTCCCTGGTGGTGCAGCAGGTTAAAGTACAGCACTAAGAAGCTGAAGCCACTGCCTCATGAGTTCCATGCCCACCCCAGAGGTGACTCACATGGTGCAGCAGACCTCTCCTAACCTGCCCGCTGCTCCCCTCAGCAGTGTACTTCAACGATTTGCCTATGCTGCTCCCCACTCTGTCTCTAGTGAATCCTCTCCCACCCCTGCACCACTGGCTTGTATCCCCAGTTCTGTATGCATAAATAAATCTTAAAAAAAAAACAAAAAACTACTATGTCAGCTACTACTAACATCACTACAACTACTAATGAGAAATTAATGGGAATATTTATTTTTAAGTGACAATTTTATTAGGAAAAGGCAAAGAAAAAGAGGCAACTGTGTAGCACAGGTAAGTAGAGTAGCTACCAGGGATAATATTGAATCTAATGATTCTCCTTGGGCAAAAAGTAAAGTGGTTCCTTCCCAAGTCTTTGGAGATGGGGAAACCTAAGACCAAGACACCAGAATCAATCTGGTGAGAATCTGTTTACTGTTTTATAGATGGAGTCCTTCTATAGCCTCATATAGATATGGTGCAGAGAGGAGAAAAACTCTTTCTTGATCGTTTATAAGAGCACTATTCTTATTTCTCCATCCTAATGATTAACCATTTCCCAAAGACTCCATCTAAAATGCTGTCACACTGGAGGTTAAGTAATTTTTTCATTCAGAATTATTCCTAGAATTGCACAGGATAATTCTTAACAATGTTCCTGGCAAGTAGGATAGACAGATAGAGGCCATGGTATATGGTTTCGTACTATTGCACAGCATAACAAAGCTTAATTGGGAGCAACAGGATTTGTTAGGCAAGCAAAGATAGGGAACACAGGGAGCTCAAGCTGGAGATGCCCTTGTAAAAGACAAAGCAAGGGAGGCCCTACCTGGTGGTACAATGGATTAGGATGTAGCACTGCAAGCTGGCCATGGTGACTTCAGTGGGAGTTCGATCCCCAGCCTCAAAGGTGATCCACAAGGCATGGCGATCTCTCCTGACACGCCTGTTGCTCCCCTCAACAGGAGCAGCTTGTTTGTCAATCTGCCTGTTCTGCCCCCCACTCTGTCTCTGATGAGGCCTCTCACAGCCTTACACCTCTGGCTTGTACCACAGTTCTGTATGAATAGATAAATAAAATTAAAAAAAAAAATCAGATAAAGCAAGAGGGAATACATCCAGAAGATGGAGGGGTCTAAGTGCTTAGGCATAGAGAGACTCTCCAAGTCACAGGGGAAATAAGAGTTGAAATTCAACACCCAGTATGTCACATGGATCACATAATTATGTCAATATTAATATTCCCATTTTGCAGAGGTGAAAACCACATCTCATAAAGTTAATGCCATCAATCAAAATACAGACATAAGCATTGACTTAGTGAAAATTCAATCCCAAATGTGTTTGAATTCAAATATTATATTTCCCAACCACCCTGGGCTCTGTTCTGATAGACACCACTGATCAATGCTAATCATGTACGTTTTAGACATAGTTTTCTGGTAACCCTGGGCATATTTGCAGCATGTTCTCTCTTATTGTATATGCAATAATATGTCATAAAATTGTATGGCAGGGAAGCAGAGGTCATTTGCCCTCTCAGATCATTTCTAAATATGCTTTGTACTTAAAAAGAAATTGGTCAAAATATATCCTTGATGGCAAATGCTAGAAATCTACAAGGACTATAGTTGCAAGATAGCAGTAGCAGTAAATTCCATTAAAGAAGTTGTAATATTGCCCTTCTATTCAAGGTACATGTGGGAAATATTTTAATGCTGAGTCACCAACATTTCTATAATTTTCTTATTGTGTCCCCAGTGATCTGAATCTCATGTTCACGTCAACCATGTCCATCAAGCTGAATTCCTCACTATTCCCCTACCACAACCTGCCTTGCATGGCCTTTTCCTCCAGATAATTCCACAATCAGATGGCCAGCCCTTCTTTATGACTTATTCAAATTCACACCATGTCACCACATCCCCTTGCCCACCCTTCCCATGGAGCTGGTTAGTTGCCCCACACTTCAGACTCAAAGCTGCAGGTTCAAATCCAGAAACTGCTTATGCTACCTATATGACTATGGGCAATTATCTTAAGCTGTATCAACCTTAATTTAGTCACCTAAAAAATGGGGTAGTCATTTAAATACCACAAGGTACTACTGCACATGAAATGAGCTTATTAAAGAAGCCAGCAGAGACCATGACCTTAAACCTAGAAAATGTCCTTTTAAATTTCATAACTAAGGCCTTTGCCAGAGTCTATTCATCTTTCTCATCAATGAAACCTTGCTAGTTTCTTTACTGATATTGTGATGTCACCAAATGTCTAATTCTCTACTTTTGTGAACTTTTATTTCTTGAATGATCAAATATTCAAATTGCTTTATAGCGTTTTAACAAAATTTTCTCTGTTGTGGGCCCTCCCTGGTGGTGCAGTGGGTTAAAGCACAGCACTGAGAAGCTAAAGCCACTTCAGCATGAGTTCGATCCCTGCCCCGGAGGTGACCCACATGGCACAGCAGACCTCTCCTGACCCACCCACTGCTCCCCTCAGCAGTGTACTTCATCGGATCTGCCTGTTCTGCTGCCCACTCTATCTCTGGTGAAGCCTCTCACTGCCCCTGCACCTCTGGCCTATCCCCCAGTTCGGTGTGCATAAATAAATAAATCTTATTTTTTTTCTCTGTTGTGTTTCCATGTAATTTGAACATGCTCATTAGTCATCCCTCAGGCTGTGTTCTATGTCATTTGTGTGTCTCCTCATTAATCCACCCACTCTGGGGTGACAGTCTCTGCTGTTGCATCACTTCCCTGAGGTCACAGAGTTAGGACGCGAGGACCAGGTAGGAATTCACACTCAGGCTACCTCACCCTGGAGTCTAGCCCTCTCTCACCTATTATAAAAGCTCATACATGACCAGCCGTGCACCAATTGGTCACCACCCCATACAAGTTAACTGAATATAATTAATAGGTGTTTGGTAAGCCATTCTTCTCAACATCACACAAAAATTAAATTAAGACAACACATCCTGTAAGGTCACTGTGCTTCATTCCTGACAGTGGATGCAGTTTCCTTCCACTGGCCGGTGAGTTATAAGGGTGTTATTTTTATCTCTGAATGCCCAGTACATTAATACTATTCCTGCAGCACAAACTATCTCAAAGAATTTTTAAATAAAACTGTAGTGGCGATAACACAAAAACCTATCAGCTAACCTCCTAAAACAAAGTTGGAATTTCAAATACTAAAGTGGGCAAGAAACTAAAATGTATATCTTTGTATTATCAATTTAATGCCAATTCAACTTTATTTTCCAAGTTACAAATTTTCTTTGAAGACTCTCATCTGTTTATTTAAAATAACTTACAATGAATACCCTTCACTTCCATGCTTCAGAAACTTAAAGATACTGTAAGGACTAATTTAAAACACACACACACACACACACACACACAAAGGGGCCAAAGTGTTTGTTATTTCAAACACCAATCATTGCACTTTAACTTACAACACAAGTCAAGGAAATAGATATACCTTTTTCACTGTAGCAGTGTTATTTTAAGGCAATGTAACAGCAAAGCTATCCTACAATTAACAGGTAATTTCAAATGTAGCTTTCAACCAGGGAGACTGCTACCAGGATAGAACCTCAATCATTAATTACAGAGTGGGGTTTTCCAAACCAGCCTCTGCCTAGGAGTTATGCCCCATCTCAGCAATCCCAGCAGAGGAACCCTGAGTTGCAAGATCATGTCTGCTTCTGTCCACATGTGACAAGCCTTTGCACACACAACTGTGTGGACCACACGCAGGCCGCTGGACCTGCTATGAATAGGAAACGGTGGGGAATTGGTGCTTTTTCTTGGCTATAAAATTCAAGCCAAAAAATAAATGAATCTGGGCGCATAGGAATGCTTTCCTTTTCAATCACCCAAGGTGACTTTCAGCAGAAACAAAACAAAAATGTTTCTCTCATTTTCAAGGGGATTTATGTCCTCTTGAAATAACATCTATGGAGTCACTTGAAATCTCAAGTATTCTCTCGATGTCACTCTTAACCATGACACTATGATAATTACCTGTAATGAGAAAAGCCTGAAAGGGTAATGCAAGTAGAGATCCACACTAAAACACCAACTCCTGGAAATTTTCTGAGTCACAAATTCCTGTATCTAACTCTTGCTACACCCATACCTCCTGTCACTATCAGATCCTTATAAACACCTGTCCTGCAAGCCCCAAACATACTTAAGTTCTCTAGGAAATGCCATCCTCTGACAATGCAGTTGATCACTCATGCCACTTACTAGATGGAAGTATTCAGATGCAAATGATACATTCATCATGTTGTTTTAGTTTTAAATTATATATAAATAACTGCCAGCACTCCATATAATAAACAAGGTCCCCTACATGTCAGGTTCGGGAATCAAATGTATATAACATATTTTAAGACTGCCTGAGAACTCATACCAATTTTTGTCAAATAGAAACCCTTTCTTTTCATTCTTCCTTTTTTCTGAATTACCACAGTCCTTGTACTCTAAAAAGGAGCTCTTACTACTTTTACTTAAATTGTTATTATGGAATTGCATTTTCTCATCCATTCCATGGCAAAAAGTGTGTTACTCTGTTATGTGAAATTACAAAAGATCATCAGTGTAACTTTCTAAATGAATTCACAAACGTGTAAACACTTAGTTACAGGCTTGAATATTGAAGGCTGGATATCATCATTTATTCTTACAGATCAGAATTTCCCAGAAAACCTGGCAAGACAAAAACCCCTGGCTTTCTTTTTTAATGTGTAATAGTCTTCGACTGTAATAAATCATTACAAGCAAAAATGGGTATTTAATAATGACACAGGAGTGCAGTAGAGAGAAATTAAACTTTATGGGATGCACAAGGCAGGTATAATTTTAATTATCTTAAAGACCGCAAGTTTTGTGATAATTATTTTTATGTATAAACTTTGATATAGTAGAATAAATTTTATCACATAAACATAGGCACAGGCCTAGACTAGTCATTATAATTCATGTTACGTTACATATCATCATCACTAACAGACAAGCTGGCTTCTTAATATTACCTATAGCATCAGCTTCAAGCTTTAGCATGACCCTAAAACATTCAAGGAAAGAAATTCAAATCCATCAACTATCCAGAATGTTAGTTTATTCAACACTAAACATCTGTATATTTGAAGCTCTCCAAATCAATGATTTGTTTCAATTTTTTATCCAGATGGTGGTGCAATTTATACTTGGGAAACAAATGAATTGCAGTCTAGCAGGCAGACAAAAGAAAAATAATAACATCAGTTTAAAGGATGAGAATGATAATGTGAGATTTATGTAAATGATATTATGAACCAAATGAGTTGATGAATCAAAAGCACTGCCTGGATCTTCAGGGTATCAAGAACACTAAATCCAGAATTTTCTAGTACTCCTCATATATTATTTTTTTTTTACTTGATAGCAGAGAGTGTATCTAAAGCCCTGAATATCCATGTCTTGTTCAGTAACTATTTTTAATACCAGGATCCTGTGTACTGGATTTCTATTCTATGCAAAACAAAACAAAACAAACAACAACAAAAAAAAAACTACAAACTTAACTGCTTAAACAACTACTGGATTTTGTTCTTAAGGTCCTACAGGGCTGACGTCAAGATAATGGATGGACGAAGTTCTCATCACAATACTCGATTAGGCAGAAATCTGCTCCTAATTTCCTTCAATTTGGTGACTGAATACATTTTGTTGCATTTTTAGATCTCATTTCTTCAAAGACAGCAAGAGAGAATCTTTGACCTCACAGGAGAATTTGCCTGATGAGTTTGAGAATAATCTAGAATAAAATTAAACTTGAAATGTTCCCTTTTGACTAAACATCCAATGACTAGGGACCTTAACTGCACCTTGAGTATCTTTTCCACTTTCCCCATATTCTGTTGGTTAAAAGCAAATTGCACTTATTTTTGAGCCTAATTGAGAAGGAATTACACCAGGCTATCCACCAGAGGGATCGGAATCTTAAGGGCCATACCACATGTCATCAAATCAGATTTATCTCTCATTACCGCCATCAGCCACCTCTCCGCCAACAGTGGTGATAGAGGTCAAAAAGCAAGATAGATAATTACTTACATGGGTTTTGTCTTGAGGTTCTTGTCACTGATCAGGAAGCTAATGAGCACAAAGGTCATACAGCCAGGTGGAGTCTTTGGCTGGCAGGGAGGCTAGAATATAAGAAGAACTCAGATTGAACACAGAGTGAAGACCACTCATTGAGGATACTGAATGCCAAGTATGGGCGTGAGCTGTGTGAAAGTGAACCATCACCCACCACCCACCCTCATCACCCTGTCAAGGATTGGATGTGGCTATGCTTGGTGAGTTTGCTGCTTCATTAGTGCAGAGATTAAGTACAATTTCCTGCTTCTAAGTAGGATACCGTAACAGGAAAAGGTGTCAGAGTGTAGAGTGCTGTGTCAACCTACCTATCGTAGACAAAAAAGCAATTTTCGGTGCTTGCGCTTCAAGATGCTTAATTTCTAAATGTGTTTGTGTCTTACACTCTAGAATCAGCTTTCATCATGGATTTAAATGGGGGATGTTTACATGCTGTAATTCATGAGTGTGGTATGATCTTGACAGTGAAAGCAACCAAAATGAATTTACTTCATTAAATTTTCTATCATGCTCAACTTATACTATGGTGTTTTCCTAGCTCTTTATAAACTGCTCAGCATCACTGAGGCTTTGCCCGTTAATTCTGAAGCTTGAGTAACTAGTTTAGTTTCCTGTAACTGATCAAACAGTACTTGAGAAACAGTGAAGATGAGGGATTTGTTTCTTTTATTTATTAAGAATTACTGAATTGGCCCTCCCTGGTGGCACAGCGGGTTAAAGCACAGCACTAACAAGCTAAAGCTGCTACAGCATTGAGTTCAATCCCTGCCCCGGAAGTGACCACATGGCGCGGCAGACCTCTCCTGACCTGCCCGCTGCTCCCCTCAGCAGCGTACTTTGTCAGTAGGCCTATTCTGCTCCCCACTCTGTCTCTGGTTGAATCCTCTCACCGACCCTGCATCTCTGGCCTCCAGTTCTGTATGTATATATAAATCAATCTGGCCCCAGTTCTGTATGTACATATAAATCAATCTTTTTTTTTTTAAGAACTATTGAATTGTCCTGATCTGGTTTTGTTTTTAATTAATTTATATATATTTTACATCGGGTGTAGTCCCATAGAATCTCCACTACCAACTCACCTGTGCAGTATTACCTTAGCCCCTTGTGAATTTTTTTTGCCCTCTTTTGCTCCTTCTCTCTCCCATATTCCTGCAGAATGTCTGATTTATATTATTTGGTTTCGCTATATTCCTACTATAAGTGAAACCATCTGATTTTTTTTTCTTTTTCCTTCTGACTTATTTCACTGAGCATAAACCCTTCCAACTCTATCCATGTTGCTAAAAATGCCAGTAGTTGATTTTTGCTTGCTGAATAGTATTCCACAGTGAATATGTCCCACATATTCTTGATTGCTGAATATAATTCCATTATGTATATGTACCACATATTCTTGATTCAGTCATCTATTTTTGGCCATTTGTGTTGTTTCCAGACCTTACCTATTGTAAATAGTGCTGCAGTAAGCACAGAGGTGCAGGTATCCTTTTGAATTAATGTTTTTGTGTCCTTTGGATAAATCTGTAGGAGTGGAATTGCTAGGCCATAGGGTAGCTCCATTTTTAGCAGTCTGAGGACCTCCACACAGCTCTCCATAGTGACAACTAAGGATACTGCAGTTATTGTCAAAGAGGCATAACATCATCACACAAAGACAAACCTCTACCACCATTTCTCAGGTCACAGAGACTCACCCAATGAAGAAAACATAGCTTTCACATTATAATTCTCTCTACCTTTTACATTATAATGCTCTCCTGGGAATCAAGCTATAGAATGTGTTCATATTTCTCTATTCTTTCAATTTTATTATAATTCTGTAGATCTCACCCCAAGTTCTCGCAGGGCAATGTGGTTACTGTACATACTGAATACTTGAATTGTTCATATAAGAAATAAGGGAAATAAAATAATTACTTCAATTACATCAATATGTAATGCATATGCAAACAGTGACATTCTTCTTTACTTAATAATGCAATGACTCATTCAGTAACTCAGAAATTATTGATTGAGTTACTGTAAGAGATTTGAAAATAAAATCATAGAATCAGTAAAAACATGGTTGACCTCCTGCCCTCAGGGAGCTTGCAATCTAGTGTATAATAGCATATAATGTGGTGATAATTGCCAAGCCAAGGTGTGGAATGTGAAATGAACAATACAGGCTCAACAGGAGAACCAGAAAAATTCTCTCCTACAGAGTGAGCTCATTCTATATGTTCATTTTCTTATTCCTAGCTGGGTCCTCAGTGGAATGTAAGTTTCCTGAATAGCACCCAGACTGTATACCCAATGTCTAGACAATGCCTAAATCAATGAATACATCAGAGAGTAGTGCCACGCAAGTTAAAGAGGAATGACTTAAGAAAGAAGGAAAGCTATCAAGCGTGTCAAATGATGCTGCAAGCTGCAATTACATGCAAAAGATATTACTTGTTTGATAGGACAACTTGAGTAATGTACCTACTATGAGAGATACAAAGGTGAATGAAATATGGAGACATGCCTTGAGTGCAAGCATCAAGTAATGCCCAGAAATGGTGAGAGAACATTCCAGACAGAGAAAAGAGCAGATGCAAAGGTGGAGGCAGAAGCATGAGCATGTATAAGGAGGTGAATGATGTGGAGAGTGGTAGCACAATGGACAGGTAGGAATGAGGTTGGAGTTGGCAGTTTCATACCCCAGATATGGCCTCCCAATCAAGAGAGAAACTGAGCTTTCAATCTAAGTGACAAGAAAGGCAAGGAACATCTTTTCTCAGGACAGTGAAATAATCTAACTGATGTTTGTGGA
This sequence comes from Condylura cristata, assembly GCF_000260355.1. Lineage (NCBI taxonomy): Eukaryota > Metazoa > Chordata > Mammalia > Eulipotyphla > Talpidae > Condylura > Condylura cristata. The sequence continues at coordinate 12,512,993 of NW_004567114.1, forward strand.
GAACACACTATGTCTGCAAATATTAGGCAAGCATGAGTGGACTTAGGCAGGCCTCTTATGGCTACTGCAGTAGGAGACCATAGAGGCAGATGTGGAGAGAGTCAAATTATTTCCATCTTAGCACAGACTTTTGAGAACATATATATTAGCATTAATGCTGGCTTGGGGTTAATAATAATGCCTTGGCATCAAGAAAGCCAACAGTTATGGAAAAATGCTCATCATTGCTTTTCAGAAGACATTCTGGTCAGAACCAAAATGAGCTATCATTTCCAAATCTCAAGCATGACACATATGAGTGACTCCAAGCGATCAGTGTTGGAGAGGCTACAGAGACAGAGGAACCTTAGATGGAAGAGGGAGAGAGAAAGAATCAATGAGTACAGGAATGGAGGTGGGAAAAAGATAATGTCCTTATTCACTGTAACATGGACAACTGTAACATGGACAACGGTGCATTAAGGTGGGAACTAAGTATATGCATCTGATATCTAAAGGTTAATGCAAAATACAAAGTTGGATGGGCTGGATAGCTGAGAAATGACTGGTGAAAGAAGTAAAAATAGGATAACAGCGCAAAAGTCTGGCTTAGAGTAGGAGTGGAAGAAAGTGAGTCCCAACAAACAAAAAACCAAAACGAAGAAGAGGTGACTTCAGTAAGACAGAGAACTTCAGAAAGACACCCATGGAAATCTGACTGCTGTCTGTAAACCTCCATCACATAGAAAACTGTAACTTCAACTACGAGCAGAAGAAGTGCAAAATATGTACCTTCTTCAGCTCAAATGAAATTGCATCATTTTTGTAATAAGTAGAAGTATTCCTACAGTACTGTCACTATGTATAATTTCTCATTTTAAAATTAATTCTCTATATGTAATAGTTAATTTTGACTTTTGGAGTTTAGAGTGCATTGCAGGGCTTCAGTCAAAATAGTTCACTGGTCTCACAAAAGAAAAAAAAAAAAAGCACAAACAAAATGGCTTAAGACCACTCTAATTAGCCTGATTATATTCCAGCCAAGGAGACAGCTTTCAATTAGCTAATTGTTTCACTTTTAGTTAAATGGACAGGCAACCTGAACAATTACTCGGAGAATTGTTATATTTGTATTTTCAGCACTATCTTACCTCTGAACTTCAGGTCTATCTCCCCAGATTCTGCTGGATTTCCTCCATCTGGATGAATGATGGCAAGACTTCAGCACTGCTGAGGCACAGAAGCCCTCTAACCTGAGAAAACAATTCTTCTCCTATATCACCTTCCTCCTTGTGACAGGACTAGGTTGCATAGTTCATGTATTTCTCATGATTAGTAGACCTCATTTTCACCTATAGTTACCCAGAATTGTGGATAAGGGGAGGATCTGGAAAAAGGCAGGTTAAGCAGCACCACCTGTGAATGAAAGGATATAAAATGGGAGAACACCCTCTTTATTGCTAGTATCAATTAGGGGAATCCCCTTGCTTCTTTGGAGTGTGAGAAGAAAAAAATGATAAGCTGCAGTAGAGTCTACTTCCTTTGCAATGGTGGCTATGAAAATGAAAACATAATGATAAGAACTTGAGAGTACAAAAGGTTGACTTCTAGGGAAAGACCTGGGTAGGGTATTAACCTCCTGAGGAAACTCAGTGTTTAGTGGAATCAATACCCACTGCAGCCTGGGGGCAGTCATACAGTGCCCTGAGAAGTGGTGTGGGGGGAGGCTCAGTCACAACTTCGTCTGTGACCAATGACAAACAGAGCAACAGTAGTTACCACCTGTCCTGTTGATAGAACCAGGACATGCTGAAGTGGGACCAACAGCAGCTCACAGAAGAGGAGACCACCTGAATACAAACGAGTCACTTTGGACGGCCATGGATAGCAAATCACTGAGTGACAGCCTAGCCCACAGGTGAGATGCTGTCTGTCACACCTCAAAAGGTTTGACCTATCATCCTCTGGCAATGCCAGAGAAATCTTTAAATCACCATACCCAACACTCCTCTCAACAAACAAAATGGTGTCTCCTTAGAAGCACAGAGAGGAGAGAATAAATGAGATAATGAGCATTTACCTAAAGACAGGTGCTGGTTCTTGAGACAGTCACCCCTTTTAGGGCTCATTTCCATGAATTGACAATTTAAAGTGGCGATTATCCCTTGTGTACTTGGTCTGGGGGATTTGGAGAGCAGTTAACCAATTATAGAAAGTAAGCAACCATGGTTTCTCTGCATCATTAAGTGGTAGTGAATAAAATTTCTGTTATATTATTGAAAGGAAACAGCTCCGCAAGCTGAAATGTTGCAGTACATAACTCAAACCCTCCTCCTGCTTCTTTTTCTTAGCTTAAAATCTGTTAACAGTAATTTCCAATTAGACACCTGACTCTTAAAATGCCCTTTCTTCTATGTTTCTGAACCAAAGTAACATTCTTTTCACCAGCTTTCCTATCTCCGTTCACACTACGGATTGAACTATATTGTTTTATTTACATTTCTAGTTCTGATTAGTTACTTCTTTAAATTGTGAAAAATAACTGCCCTGCCTGTGATTTGTAGCTACCTAGAACAGGACTTCTCAGAGTATGGTCCTGGCCTTTACAGTCTTATCTTTCCTAGGAACCACCCAGACAGGTAACTGCTTGATTCCCACTGAACGACCCCAAATCCGTCTTTTATTAAACTTTCCAGATGATGACAGTGATGCAGTATCACTTGATGCCTGCCTTCCCTCAGGTACCATAGAAGTGAGTCAAACTCCACAATGGTTGGTGTTGGGGGCTCTGGGCAGAAAAGGATAGACTCTTGTCCTCACAGCAGTTTCAGACAAGGAGATTTGTTACCATTTTTCCTGCACAAACTTCACCTAACGTAAAATTTGTGTAGGGTGTAAGGAGCCATCAAGAAATTCTTCCCTCTGGCCCTCCTGGTGGTGCAGTGGGTTAAGGCGCAGCACTGCAAGAGAGCTGCAGCTGCTTCAGCACAAGTTTGATCCCTGCCCCTGAGGTGATCCACGTGGTGCAGCAGACCTCTCCTGTCTCCTCTGCTCCTCCCTGCAGCAGGGTACTTCATTGATCTCCCCACTCTGCTCCCCACTGTCTCTAGTGAATCCTCTCACCCCCTGCACCTCTGGCCTGTACCTCAGTTCTGTATGCATAAATAAATATGTATTTTTTTCTTTGTTCTCCCCTGATATCCAATGCCTCCAACCCACTTGTTGAAAAAGCTATCTTTTCATTCAATTGCCTCTGCAGTTTTGTCAAAATTCAGTTGGCCTGTTCATGCATGTAGGTCTATTTGTGAGTTCGCTATTCAGTTCTATTGGGCTAAGTGCCTGTGCCTTTGAAAGACCACTGTCGTGCTGGTGGTAGATACACAGCACCTGGTAACATGAAGGAATTTCTCCCACTTTATTGTTCTTTTTCAAGACGGGTTTAGCTGTCCTCAGGTCTGTGCCTTTCCACATAAGGTTCAGAGGAAGCTTGACTATATCTACAAAAATATTACTAGACTTTTGATAGGAAATGCATCAGACCTACAGATGACTTTTGGTAAAAAAAAATACTTCCTTACTAGTTAGGTCTTTAAATCCTTGAAAAGCATCTTTCCCTTTATTTAGCTCTTTAATTTCTTTCAACAGTATGTTGCAAACATATTTGTTAAGTTTATACTTATGTCGTTTCTTTGGGAATGATTATAAATTGTGTTGTGTTTTTAATTTTGGTTTCCACATTTTCATGCTTAAATTATAGAAGTATGATTGATTTTGCTTGTTGATCTTAAATCTCACTATCTTGATGAGCTCACATATTAATTCTCAGATAAGTTTGCTTGGATTTTGTAAATTCCTTGAGCCAATATGTTATATGAAGGAATAATTCTACATTGCTTAGCACAATTCCTCAAGTCCCATAACAACACAACACATTTATCTTTCCAGATTCATCCCAAGCTCTGTTCTCAACTGATATCCTTACCCTGTGTGTGTGTGTGCGTGTGTGTGTTTTAAGATTTATTTATTTAAGCATACAGAACTGGCCAGAAGTTCAGGATTAGTGAGAGGATCCACCAAAGACAGAGTGGGGAGCAGGACAGGCCGACTGATGACGTACACTGCTGAGGGGAGCAGAGGAGTGTTAGAAGAGGTCTGCCACACCATATAAATCCCCTCCATCTGGGCGGGGATTCAATGTATGCTGAAGTGGCTTTAGCTCTAACCTGCTGCGCCACCAGGGAGGGCCTTTCCCCATGATTTTTGATTGTTTTTTAACTGTTATATGACTCCTGTATCATAATCTAAACTGGTTTTAAAAAAAAAAAAGTGACACTCTCAATAAAGAACACACATCTAATATATAATATTAAACAATAATTTGTATACATGCATTTATTAATTTCACAACATGCTTATTCCAGCTCAAGGTCACAGGTGACTAGAATCTTTCCCAATAGTTCAGGGCCCAAGTACTACACCAACCTTCCATAGTACTCCTAACAACAAAAGACATCGACTAAAATGACCTTTACAAGGGCATGCTATACTTGCGTTTACTTTGATTTGAAAATACCAAGTCTTTGCTTCAATCAAAAGAAAAAGAAATTATCTTTTTTTTTTTTTTTGAGCTTACCACCTACTTATAAGCCTATCAGTCAGCTCCTGGCTTCAAGATCTTATCACTGATTACTTCCAAACTCATATAACCTCTAAACCCTTGCATGTACACTGTAATTTTATTCAACCTACAGTTTCTCAATTCTGCACCAAACTGTCCCATTATTTTATTTCGGATTTTAATACAATCATTAAAATTGCATTGTATTTGATTTCAAATCAGTCCTGAATATAGCTTGGACAGCCTATAATATTTACTTGACCTATACAGTAGATATTTCAGATATGTATCAGTTTCTTCTAAGGCCCCTTTTCTCACATCACAATAGATGGTGTGATTTTATTAATTACAGAAAATGTTAGTGTCTCATTTCACCAAAAATCATGCTTTTGTTCATACTTTGCTCAAGGGCTATTCTATAACTTCTAATATTCACAACTCATTTTGATTGAAAATAACTTGTTTCAAATACCCAGTTTCTCAAGGGGATTTCATTACTGTTTTCTACTATGCCAGTTCCAAAAGTATACTCATAGTGGAGATCTCTCTCCTATCAAACTAAATTAAAAATGAAGTTATTACCAATTCTGTTTACTTCTTTGGTTGTTGCCTTGTTACATGTGATTTCTTCATCTCCCACATTATCAAAACATGTTTCTCCTATCACATGGGTGAAGGTTGGCTACATCCCCCTTGAAAATAATCTGATGAAAGGCCCTTCCTGATGGTACAATGGCTTAAAGCGCAGCACTGTGAAGCTCTCCACAGCCACTACAGCACAAGTTCAATCCCCAGCCAGGCATGTGACCCACACGGTGCAGCGGACCTCTCCTGTGCCACCTGTTGCTCCCTACAGCAGTGTATTTCAGTATATCTACTTGTTCTGCTCCCCTCTGTGTCTCTGGAAAATTCTCACCCCTCCCCCACACCTCTGGCCTGTACTCCAGTTCTTATATGCATAAATAAATCTTTTAAAAAAGAAAATGATCAGATGAAGACTTCCCGATTCCTAGTTCTCAAAACCAATGTATAACATTTTATTACACATTGTGAACTGTAATAAACATGTAACACATTGGCCACATCTGGTCCTTTCCCAGATTCCATTACACCTCACTCCTCTGAAACCTCACTAGTCTTTTTTTACCCATTAAAAACTCCCCTTTTACTCCTTAAATATGGAAAGTTTTCATTCTCTGATTTTTTTTCTCTCCATATTATTCCCAGGACACTATTCTTTTTTACTATTTCATCTATCTTACTTCAAATCCTGACTCAACTGACTTCATATTCTCTTGAGCTGTCTTTAGCTCAAGTTTTCTGATCTTTCTCCCGATTTCCACATGGACTCACCATGAAAATTCTCAAAGTATGCCAACTCAGTCTGTCTTACAACAAGCTGGACCTTCTAGCCATATTTGCTCCAGTGTCACCTCTTTGGGTGAGCAGAATGTCCTAGCCGACCAGATTGACTGAAGAAAGAAAGGATAGAACCAATCAGCCTAGTCACTAAATGCCGCCATTTCATCATCTACTACTCTCCAATTTCAAACCTGCCTACTCTGTACCACATGCAAAGCCACTGCCATGGTCATGATTTAGTCACACCTCACCTGAACCATTGAAATGGTCATGTGATTTCACTCCCCTTATTAAGCCTTTTATTTCCATACCATCCTCTCTCTATACCAGGCAAGTGTTTCAGATATGCAATTTCTGTGCAATTTAGAATTTTTCACTTTCCTGTTCTTATAGCCTTAGTAGTATCTACAAATTTTTGGTGACCTGACTTCTATAAATTTCCTATTAAGGAAGCACCTGAACGTAACTTTACTGAATCTTTTGTGCCCCATCCAACAATCTAATTCTCTCCATTTGTTTGTTTATGGTGTAAGTGTTTCTTTATTTTTACCTGGCTAGTGTATATATATATATATTTATCCTTGAAGACAAATTTAGGGGCCTCCCTAGTGGCCTAGGTGTTAAGTCTCAGCACTATCAAACTATCACGGCTGCAAACCGAAAGTTCCATTCCCACCAGGGAGCTAACACATATAGTGTAGCAGACCTCTGCCGTCTTGCCCACTACTCCCTCACAGCAATGTATTTCAGTAATTCTGCCTGTTCTACTCTGCACTGTCACTGCTGAATCTTCTCACCCCTTGCATTTCTGACTTATACCCCACTTCTTCTAAGCATAAATACTAAATATTTTTTAAAAATCAATTTTATTGACTTGTGACTAATGAAGCTTGTCCTTACTCTCAAAGGCAGACTTTGGTACATTTTCTTCTATTTTTTACATAACAGTTTATTTTTATGATCACATGCCAGGTAACGGTTTAGCTGTTGATCCACAAAATTCAATGTAAATTCTATTAACAGGGAGAATTGTTACATTCTAATTCAGATCCAAAATTGCATGCACAAAGTAGAAGCATAATAATCATGTGAAGTCTTGGACAGTGGCTGAGAGAGGCACATAAATTATTCTACCAGAGGATCAAGAATGACATATTTTGTTGGCCTATAAGTGGAACATGAATATATAGAAAATGAAAAGATTGTGATCAGAGATATCTGATTTTGGCCTAAAAATATATGACAGACAGGCCCTCTCTGGTGGCGCAGCTGGTTAAAGCACAGTGCTAACAAGCTAAAGTCACTTCAGTATGAGTTTGATCCCCTGCCTGGAGGTGACCTACACGGCGTGGCAGACCTCTCCTGACCCACTCACTGCTCTCCTCAGCAGTGTGCTTCATCAGTCGGCCTGCTCTTCTCCCCACTCTGTCTCTGGTGAAGCCTCTCACTGCCGCTGCACCCTTGGCCTGTACCCCAGTTCTATATGAATAAATAAATCTTAAAAAAAAATCTATCTATCTATATGACAGACACTATAACAGCAGAAGAGGAAAAGATGTAATTTTAGAAGTAGGGGCAATATAGCTAAATATGTGGAAATAATCAATCACAATTTCAGCTACATTAGCAAGACAAGAGGCAAAAGTATAAAAGATGATAGGTTCTATTGTAAAATGCCAATGCCATTCAAGCATTTTTGACAGAAATGGGTGAGTTTTCAGAAACTTTCTTTGCCATAAGTACAAAACAAAGGTTATATATTTTACAAATACTGGAAAGGTGGAGAGAATTTGAAGTGCTTTCAATAATTCAGGATAAAGGTAGCATAGAACTGAAGGAGACTGATGGATTCTAATAAACAATGACCCCTGGAATCTGATTTCTAACTCTGCTGACCACATTTCCAAAGGAGGTCTCCAAGGAAATATACCACTATCTGCAAGTACTTTCAACACAGAAGGCTACATTTTACTGTGTGCTATAATTGAAACAACATATAAAGTAAGTCCTGTTCCCATAATGAAGCAGAATATGATTTTATGCATGATTTTAAATTCTTGGATGCCTGACGGCTTTTCCAAACTAAGCAATTATGACATTGAATTAAATAATCAAACACCAAGAGAAAATTATGTTAGGTCCAAACAGAAAAATAATTTTTAATGAGAACTAAGTATGGATGAAAAGTTCACAAAGGAAAACTGAAAGAGTCTACAAACATGTAGCATGGTTATATGACGTTTACTAGATTTTAAAACCTGGATGGTATTTGTTTGTCTGAGGATACATCATTCCTAGTAACAGACTCTGCACTAAGCAATATTGTAAACAGATAGACTTGTGTTGTACATACACAAATATAAAAACAGATCTAGTGCAAACATTCTAGATTTACTTTGAAGCTTAAATCTGTAGTTTCAGATTTCGTAGCCACTATAAATGATGACAAATATCAGATAAGAGCACACTAAACAAGAATTCAAATTCTTATCTTTGCTGCAACAGATGGCCGTCCATGAGAATTATACCTAGGAAAGATTCTAGAGGTCAGTAATTTTGATTTTTGCCAACTTCCACTGCAGCTGTAATTTGTGATCACTCTAGTTTGTAAGCGGTAAAGGAATATACTTACGCTTTTTGAAAAAACATTCTATCTCACAATCTTTACAACCCTCCTTTCTAAGCTTATGGTCTGACATTCAACTTGCATAAGCTTCCTTGTTATGGAAGAGTCCTCTTTCAGCACCAGATGTGGGCACTTAAACAACAATGCAACACAACATGTAATTCCTCCTCCAATGGGTTCTCATTCTTAACTAGCTGGAAGGGTCCTTGATGCACAGACCACGTAAAATATACATTTTCTCTCTGTAACACTTAACCAGTCACTGAGTGAAAACTCATACTAACACCACTAAAGATACTGTTGAATTGGATTTAAAAATTTTTTATAGATTGTCAGATGGTCTACATAGACTGAGAAATTGCTTTCTTATCAACTATGCTCTTTACTTAAATGCAATGGTAACCTTACAACTCTCCCTGACAAGCCACATTCCATGGGTGTGCAATCACCCCACTTTCTGTGCTTCATCCTGTCACTCTCAGAGCTGCTTCCAGGGTCAAAATTTCACTCTGGTATAAAAGCTGGAATAAATACTGGAGGGTTCATACTGCCTCCAGTAAAAAAGCCACTCCTACCAACAGCTCATAGCCAAAGGCTTTGTTCAGTTAGAGGTTAAGGAAAGCTGGGATCTTTGATGGACAGACCAGTTATTATGAAAATTTGTGATGCTGTAAAGAGATTCAAAGATCCCACCACAATCTATACCAACAAAACTAACTGAAGAGAAAAATTCAAGTAAATTGGTCATATACTATTATTTTCAAAAATATTTCAAAAATCCTCATATCAGGCAATATGAGGAAATGCTTGGCATAATCAGGTTAACCTACACCAATAAAGCACAGACACAATTCTAGAAATTTCTAATTTAGGTAACCATTTTCCTCCTTGCTGCAGATTTGTATAATCTGTTTCTAATTCTGCAGTTTTCCTGGTTTTTCAACTTCTAGGAAGTCCTTTAAAGTTGTGGATTCCTTCATTTCTGATCCCATAAAACCTGTCCATACCCTATCTTGAATGTGGTGAATGACACTACAACCAAATTTCAGAAATCTAAAGAACAATTATTAATCATATTGTACCAGATGATTTTGTCCTAAGGCAGATATGAAGAGTCTTTAAAAATGTATTGATTCAGGCCCTCCCTGGTGGCACAGCAGGTTAAAGCACAGGACTAAGCAGCTAAAGCCACTTCCGCATGAGTTCAATTCCCGCCTGCCCCGGAGGTGACCACATGGTGTGGCAGACCTCTCCTGACCTGCCCACTGCTCCCCTCAGCAGTGTACTTCATCGATCTGCCTGTTCTGCTCCCCACTCTGTCTCTGGTGAAGCCTCTCACCGACCTGTGCCTCTGGTCTGTATCCCAGTTCTGTATGTATAAATAAATAAATCTTTTTTAAAAAATTTAAAAAAATGTATTTATTTGGTCCTCCCTTCTGGCAGTGTTTGTTTAAAGCACAGCACTGCAAGCTAGCTGCAGCCAATTAAGTGTGAATTGGATCTCCAGCCCCAGAAGTGACCCACATGGCGCGGCAGACCACTCCTGACCCACCTGCTGCTCCCCTCAGCAGTGTACTTTGTCAATCGCCTGTTCTACCCCCCACTCAGTCTCTGGTGAAACCTCTCACTGCCCCTGCACCTCTGGTCTGTCTCCCAGTCATGTATGTATAAGTAGATAATTTTTAATGTATTTATTCTACCCTTCTGGGTTAAACAGCATTTATTTGGGGTTATTTCAAAGCACCCCTTGTTTTCTGTCTTCATGCTGGCTTCATCCAAAACAGGGTAAGGCAGGAAGTGAGATCGTAGGAAGGTGATGCCAAAGTCCTCCCCAGAAGGGAGAAGAGGACCATAAAGAGAGGGTTTGAGGGAAGCCACACTCCTGGGGCACAGCCTGATGCTGACAGCCCCCCTAAACTAGACCCGGCAGCCTCTGCTTCCCTAAGACTGGTCCTGTACCCTCCCCCTTCCTTTAAAGATTTTCATAAATTCTGCCAAAAACCCTTTAAAATTTTCTCCTTACTAAATTTCAAGTTACTGATTTCCTGCCATCTGTTTCCTGCCAGGATCTCATTGATATGTTTCATATCTTTTTACCAGGAAATCCATACTTTAAAGAGATAAAAAAAAAAAAAAAGACAGGAAGGACAGGGTCATGGAAACTGTTCCTGAGGCTCCTTTAAAAAAAAAAAAAAAAATGAGACGTTGCTTCCCCCACTCAACTTCACAGCTCACAGCAACTGGAGCCCCAGTTTAGACAGAAGAGCACACAAATTATGGTGCTGTTCATAGAATTACAACCTAGATTTTAAAAAATAAAAGGGTCTCTATTTGGGAGGCTAGCTGGAAATTGTCATGCCCTCCATCTGTAATCTGATGATTGAAATAAATTAATTCTTAGAACTTGCAGAGATTGGCATGCCCTTCCCATACCCCCAGCCCCCCAATTTGTAAGGCTGTTCTACCTATTCCTTTCTTTACTCCAGGCTCCTTGCCTTGACAGTATTTTAAATTTAGTAAAGAGAAATTGTAGAGGCTTTTGGCAGAATTATACTCAGCATGTTTAAGATAATTATATCTAATATATTTTAAAGAACTATACTTGGTCAATTAAAACATTTTATAATGCATAGTGTAGTTATGTTTTATAATTTTTCTTCCCTTAGGAAAGCAAAACTTAATTTTATCTGCTGCCCTTTCTTGGTCATCACCTCACCTAGGTGGTTAAAGTGAACACATGCTATATGTTGAAGTCTGACAATGTGTACAACTCTGGCTTTTCATTTTTGTGTAACTATTCATGTTTATAAATATTTCCATATCATTCTCTTCTTCAGATATTATCAAAAAGTTGTACGTACAATGTACACATAGTGATACTTTTCACCATTTAAAGTTCTGACCAAAATCCTCTCAGTTATACAAATTATCTTCTTAAATGGTCATCTGTGGAGAAAAGACCAAGAATCCACTCCTGATTTTGTAAATGATGCATTTTATGTAAAAAAAAAAAAGGACATTAGACTGTTGATATAAGGTATAAAGTTACATATTATTTGGAAATTATGTATGCATGGTCTTAAACTTGCTTCATATATCATGATGCTAGAATTATGTTGGTATTTTTTCTTTCCAAGAATAGTTTTGAAAATATTTCTAGGCATGATCATACATCACATAAATATGCAAAGCTTGTGTAGATGCCAAGAAAATAAGTGAAAAATAGACTTATTTTTCATCTTTATCAAGTAATATGGTCATCAGTGGGAAATGATCATTATTATCATAGTATTTCTCCAAAGTTCTGTCCTGCTGTCCACATAAAACAGAGAGAACTTTTTATATTGAACCTTGTTTGTGCAATTAGAAGAGCCTTTTATGATCTACAGTAACAATGCCAAATTTCATTATCCTATATTTCAATAATGATAAAATAACTCAAAGCGAATCTCAAAACAACAAAAATCAATAATTCAGGAAAGCTGAGATAATGTTAATGATAAATATAAAAATGTTTGCTCTTATTACATAAGTTTATACCTACCATTATGATTACCCCCACATACAATTGCAATACCACTAAAAATAATATTTTTGGTTTCTTAAATCTATGTCAGCTTAACATTACTTATTTCACAATTTAATTTCCATTAATAGAAATATGCATTGAACTATTAACAATGTGCTTTAAAAGAATAAATTGGAGTTCTATTGAAAAATTATTTTCTAATAAAACACTAAGTGGTTGGATGGTTAAATCTGAAATGAAAGCCTATCTGCAGAGGAAGACACTATGGCTTATATAGCTGAACCATCTGGTCAACCTTCTGACAGGAACTAGCAGGAGGAGGAATATGTTCTTTAAATTAGAAACCAAATGGCAACTGCTGAATACGTGGCCCTAGAGGGACAGTGCCTATTTTCCATCAACAAAAGTAACCTGTCCATTGAGCTGCCTAGGAGCAGTACAAATACCTGGGGGACAAATCCAGCAAAGCTATTTCTTTAAAAAGGAATCCTAACAGTATAAAGGCCTGTTGTTTCCTAGGGACTTAGACAATTCTATCTCTACTAATATTTGGAAACATAATTAGATAGAAAAACACATCATCAGATTTATTAGAGGATTAGACAAAGTACACAATGGATGGAATTGTACACTGATGAAATATAATCTAATAGACATGTCACTCTGTTATTACGGATGGTGACTCACCTTAGAGCCAAGGAAGACATTCTGTAATGCTTCGGAAACAATAAATAAACTTAGAATGTACCACAAGATAAGAACTATGGAGGAAGCTCATAAAAAGGCTGATATTCAGGTTCAAGTGTGTTTTTTGTTTGTTTTAAACAGAAGCTTTTGATTCATGTTGGCTGTAGCTCAAACTCTAATTCCTTTTGTATTTTCTAAATACTATTGATTGCTAAGATCTACATATTTTCATTCTTTTTTTTACCAATCCCTCCTGACAAGCACTCAGTACTTTCAGTGTACAGAATGTTATGCACCTCTGGCCTGTACCCCAGTTTTGTATGCGTAAGTAAATAAATCTTAAAAAAAAAAGTAAAAAGACATTGACTTATGTAATTATGAGGGTAAAAGTCATAAGATCTACAAGGTTGGTCAATAGCTGGTGAGCCAGGAGTACTAACAGTACAATTCCAGTACAAAGTAGACTGAAAACTTAAGAAACAGGTGAGCCATTATTTTTAGTTCCTGTCCAAAGTCAAAAGGTTTAAGATCAGGAAAAGTCAATGTTTTCATCTGAGAATGAAGGGGCAATGTCCCATCTAGGAGGCAGTAATATAGGAAGAACTATCTCGTATTTGGGGAGCTACCCATTGTTCAGTTCTAGTCAGACCTTGGACAAGGCTCACCCAGGTTAGGCAAGGTGATTCATTTTACGCAGTCTACTGGTTTCAATGTTAACCTCACTTAAACATTCTCACAGTTACACATAAAATAATGTTTGAGCCAGTTAAGTTAACATATAAAATGAGCCATCATACTATAGATGTCCCAATCTTATGCTAGAGTCAAGAAATATCCCTTTCAACCTGTACATAACTAATATAGAATTAAATCACAAGTGAGTAGTAAGTCCCTCTGAGTAATTCTGGGGAGGAGTTTACTAGGTTTTCACCACAAATCAATCACTACATCTGTGTACAGATAGAGACATTAAATAAGTCCAGTAAATACTCTATGTGCAATGATAGAAAGTGTAGTGTTTATTTTATAGAAAGATACAAGCACACTTTAATTAGGAAAGTAATATGGCCAGAGGTGTTTTAAGGTAATTACTTTAACAAAACATTTAGATTGGTCAGGGTGATACTATATATATATGGCCTTTCTTATGCACTAAAGTTCTAAATACAGTTAATGTCACAGGGGTTGGGCTTCATGTTTCTTAACTTCTGTATTTTTCCTCATTCCCTAAGGGAGAGCATCACATATTTTGGCACTTATGTAACTAGGAGTGGAGTGACATTAAAAGATTTAACAACTGAAATAGCTGAGGAATGAGCAATTAAAATAAAAGCTGTTTTAAAGTTCTAGAAATTTCCACTGTGCTAAATATCAGTTCTTAAGTAGGAAGATTATGGGGGAAAGTTAAGACAAATTCAAAAGTAGAGGATGAATTTTTGGTCAAAGTGACATGTAGTGCAAATTCTCTTATGGGTATCAATTATAAAGCCTAGAAAACTCAAGTCAGTGGCTGAAAAATAAAATACCTGTGAATAAAATCCTCAGGTTAGGGCTTGAAGCAGCCACTGATCAAACATGAAATGTTCTGAAGTTAAGCTACAGTTGGGTGAATTCTGTAAATGTGCTGCATTTATAAGTAAGGACATTCACCTTTACATGTAGCTTGATTAGCATGAAACTAATACTTGCTGACCTGAAGTGTCAGAACAGAGCCCAAGGCTGAGAAAACTGCTTGAAATGACCCTCTCAATTCCTCAAAGTAAGAAAATCATAGACACTCAGCTGTAAAATGTCTTTGCCTAAATCTTTGGCTGATGACCAAGTCACACATAGCCAAGACCTCCAAGTATTAGGATGAAGTGGAAACTAGAAAGACACATAGACAGAAATACAGAAATGTGAGATGTTTATATTGCAAAGGAGACAAAATTTTACAAATCCAGGACATTTAAGTGTCTTGTTGAACAAAAAGCAATGATTCTCAGAACATAACAGCATTTAGTGTTACTACAACAATCTTTTGACAAAATCTAATTTTTAAATAAAAATTAAACATTAAAAAAAACAGGAAGACACACTTAGGAAGTAGATTAGTTTAAATAATCCTTTTTCCCCTAAGATTTATTTATTTTTGCATACAAGAGCTGGGGTACAGGCAGGAGGTGTGGGGGTTGGGGAGCATGAGAGGATTCACCAGAGACAGTAGGGAGCAGAACAAACAGATGTACTGAAATACACTGCTGAGGGGAGCAGTGGGGAGACCGGAGAGGTCAGCAACCTGGCTCCTTGGCTTCATCGTTCTGAAACTTAAATTCTTTCACCACCAGGGAGGCCCCTAGTTTAAATAATCCAAGAGGACTAAGATGTTGACATTAGCAGGCAGGATTTTGAAAGCAGTTAATATAATTAATTAAAAAGAAACATGGTACTAATTACAAAAAAAAATGGAGTCTCTACATGGTGATATAAAGTATTACATGTGGAAATGAGCTTACTGGAAAAGGGAAAAAAATGAAGTAAAAATTTGAGAGCTGTTCCTAGTAGCAGACTGGAAGTACCAGTAAAAATAATCAGAAAACTTGTAGATAAAAGCAAAGTACTCAATTTGAAGGCTAGAACAAAAGAACATATTGAAAAAAAATGACCTCATCAAATTTAAGAACTGCAATTTGTAGAAAATATGAAATGGCCAAATAAATGTTTGAATTTCAGGAGCAGAGGGAAGATGCAGGAAAAAATATTCTAGAATGCAATGAGTATAAATCAAAATTGTGGGGAACTAATATTTCTATGAATCTCAAAAAACTCCAAACAAGGTGAATAAAAAGGAAAACAGTTTTAGGCACATCATATTCTGACTGCCTATAGCCTAAGAGAAAAGTCAATTTTAAAGGCAGAAGTCTGTGGCACTAAGAACCCAGGAGTCATTAGTAGTTTCCAATTTAAAAGGATGGGGCTGGCACTTATGTTGCCTGATAGAAACATGAAACCTAAGATGTTCATAGTCACTTAAACAAAGGTAGCAAAGGTCACAATGTCAGTGATGTGAAGCCAAAATTTCTTTCATGGGTCATTAGGAATAATAGTGAAACAAACCACTTTAACCTATATACTTGATTTGCAGAATTGAAGATTCTGGTTATAGAGAATCTAGAGGTGGTTATCGAGATTACAGAGACTACAGCAGCCATTGAGGAAACATTACACAGTCCAACTTTATAAATGTTATCTCCAGTTAGCGTCACCAGTTGAGTCTTCAGGTAGTTCATCAGGGTTATAGGGCAGATGGCAAGCAGGAAGGCAACGTGAGCATTCATGGGCATAAACCTATCTATGTTCTTTCTTCCAAATATGCCCTGAATAGAGACAATACAATATTCACTTTCAGAGTAGCAGCACTTTGAAGATCCAGGAAACTCCTTTCCCAGAAGTCCCTTTCTATGATGGGATAGTGCTCCTATATTCAACCTCTCATCAGTATGTTTATTTTCTGGATCTCCCATAATGGTGCTATGTGGAAGCCAAAGTTGATACTGCTCTTCCTGCTCTTGACATTTGGACTCTCAGCTGGGATGGTATGCAGCTTAACCTTGGTGTGGGAAAGTCCATGATTTCAAATCCAAAGGCGAGCTCTTTTCTCTCCCTCCTGGGTACTTTTTTTTTGGTGTCATCTCTTTGATTTAACACTAGGATTGCTAAGAAAAGAAAAATTCTGCCATCTACATACTAAGTCATCTAATCCACTTAACTGTGACCCTACTGGTAGTGAATAAAATTAATTCATATTTATGCAAGACCTGAAAGTCTCCACAATATTTGTACAGAACTCCTTACCAATAATGATCCATACTTATATCGCTGTTAACCATCTGGAAATTTCCTTATGAAGTGACATAGATCAATAGCTCTGGTTCAGTATTACATATACAATGAAAATAAAATAGTTTCCACCTATCTTCCCACAGGAAGGATCTTATTTCATTACTGTGTTGTGGGGTCACCCTTCAACACAGACATGCATTCACCTCTAGCTAACGCCAGTATGTTCTGAAGTTCCATCCAACTTCAGCAAGACTGATATCTCAACCTCCCATAATTCATAATAAGAAATATCTTATGAGGTAATAGAGAGCAGTGAAGCAATGAGAACTCACTTGAGTCACGACCTCTTGGAGTTTGTGTTAGACTCCAAGATCTCCCTTGGCATGGTCTTCCATCGCATTTCCAATATTTTTAGGTTTTGATGGTTGCTAACCCAAACAGTTGCAATGCAACTGTTTAAAGTCACTTGGCCATTTATTGTTTTGTGGCAGTATTTTAGCTTCTACCATCACCAAGAACAAGCCGCACATTGCTATAACAATGGTGAATATTTGTTGGTAGTAAAAAACAACAATTTCTCTAAATGCACAAGGAATCGACTGTTGACTCACCTATGAGTGTCCTCCAGAGGCCCTATGCAGTATCTCTACCTGCCAGACACTTCTCTTTCCATGGATTCTCCTGGGTTGTACACACAAGTAGCCAGGGCAATGGAACGTGCTTCAGAGTTATTTCTTGTTCTGAGTTCTGCTCAGATCTTGCAGCAAAAGTCACAGGGTATTAAATCATATCTATACAAATGTGTTTCTTTATTCATGATAGATGACAGATACAACTTTAGAGGTATTCTACAGGCGTGAATCTTACCACCGGGTGCCTAGAAATTTTACAAATGCAACAAGTACCTGACAGTTCTCAGAGGTTATCACTCACCCTCTGACATAGATAAAACTTAGTTAACTAGGGAGCTTGCTGCTTCCTGCCCTTACATTCCAATTAATATCATATCATCAATATCAGAGACTGGGTATCTGTGCTATCAAGATTACCAAGTTTCCCCCTTGTACACTACACTGTTGGTGGGAAAAATCAATTGGTGTAAGTACAAAAGAAAACCCAGAATAGAGGATTCTCAAATCATTAAATATCTAACTACCATCTGATCCAGGAATCTCATCTGAGTATATATCTAAAAGAAATAAAACCACTACTTCAAATAGATTTTGTTTGATCATTGCATTAATCATAGTAACTAAAACATAAAGGTAGCCTAAGTATTTGTCAGTGGATGAACAGATAAATAAAATCCAGTCTATCTATATAATGGAATATTGTTCAACCTAGAAGAGAGGAAATCCTGCCACTTTGATAACAGGAGAATTGGAAAGACATGCTCAATGACAAAAGTCAGACGCAGTAAGGCAAATACTGCACGATCTCATTTGTGGAATCTAAAAATGTTTGACTCATAGAAGAGCTGTTAATAAAATCTAAGAGGGAGTGGGGGAGATGTTTGTCAAAAGCTACATAATTTCAGTTATAAGTAAGGTCTGAAGACCTAAATACAGTGTATTGGCAGCAATAATATATTTTATACTTGAATATTCTAAGAAAGAAGGTCTTGAGTGTTCACTCTGTGCACATGCACAGAGCATGTGACATGTTGCCATGAGAGATTATAGATTTGTTAATTGCCTTATTGTGATCATCAATTCATCATGCATACTTTATCAAAATATCATTGTGGCACCTTAAGCATATGCATTTTTTACTTTATCAATGAGACTTCAATCAAGCTGGAAAAAGAAATACAGAAAAACAGTAACATTTCCTTTATATTCCATTAAGATAGTGAGAGAATTGTCATAAGACAGTAGAGGGAGACCATAGTCATTTCCAGCTGAACACACTTCTGATTAAGTCTGGTAGTAGGGATGTAAAAAAAAAAAAAAAACTACAGAACTTTTTAGGCCATTAACTGTATACCAGGTGCCAAAGCCACTGTTTATTTTTTTAGAAAGATATTGCACTTGGATTTACAACTGTGAGTTACAGTATGACCTGATTATGTCTACAATAATCTAAGTCATTTTCTATGATCTACCGAGCTTTCCAGCTGACCAAAATGCACGATAGGGATGATGTATCAATCAAGACTTTTGCATCTATTAAGACTTTAATAAAACACTGATTTGACTGTAACCTGGTTCTCATGTAGCTTTTGGTTTTCTACCTTCAGATTGTCATTTCTAGGAACTTCCACATGGCCATTTCTTACTACAAAAGAATTTAGTTTAGGGAGCAATTGTAGAAGTTCTCTTGTTTTTTATTATATATACTCCAACCATATCATCTGTGTTCAGAAGACAAAACAAAGGAGAGCCCACTCCCACTGAAGACACAGCATTTTCTGACTCTAATTAATAGCTATTACCCATAAACCGTTGCAGCTAAAGAAGCACACTGGTATTTAGGTGTGGTGATGTTCAAAGTTATTATGCAGTATCAAAAGAAAGTTGGGCATTTGTCTTTTTGAGGTCACTACCACTCTGGATACATCTGCGAAACATCTTGGGGGAGGCTTGGGTGGAGGCACAGGGTGTAAATCTATAGCCACATCACAAGGTCTTCCAAAAAAGCAATTGAGTTGGGGCCTTTGATAAGGACCTTGATGGCCAGGAAAGAGGCTTAACTTTGTTCTCTTTCAGTCGGGCTTAGAAAATGTTGCTTATATGTGTGTCAAATAGCACCTTAATAGGTTACTCGTCTATTTAATTCTTCAGGATTTTATGATCAATTAACTATCACAACAGATTCTTGAGGGTTTATTTTTTTTAAAAAATCATTTATTTTTTTTACATACAAGAGCTGGGGTAAGCCAGAGGTAGGGATTCACCAGAGAGTGGGGAGATGAACAGGCAGATCTATGGAGATGCATTGCTGAGGGGAGCATCGGACGAGACAGGAGAATTCTGCTGCTCCATGTGGATCAGCTCCCTGGCTAGCTGGCTGGGGATCAAACTTGTGCCACAAGACTAGAGCTAGCTTTATAGTTCCATCTAACCCCTGAGCCACCAGGGAGTCTCATATCTCTACGGGCTCAAACATTCACTACCACCATGTCTCCATGACTGTTAGGACAATTGTGCCCACCTTGTCTCTAATGATAAAAGTGTTGTTTCAAGTCCTTTAGAACAGCAAAGTAAACCCCTAATAATCCAGTGAGAAATGACCCTGTACTTCATACTCTTTACATACTTCTGATACTTCTCATTGTTCAAAGTTCACTTTAAACCAAAGACCAAGAGACACCAATATAGTCTGGAATAAAGACTAGAGTGGGAAAGGAGGAGCAGTGAGTCTCGAAGAGTAGAGGGAAAAGATACAGCCTTCTTCCCAAAGGTGAACTCCAGGAGCCCACAGACATTGTTTACTACTTTCCCTGCTATGTAACTAACTCCTAGAATACTAAAAGTCACACAGTACATGCTAAATAATCATTGAATGGATAGATACATGAATGGACATATTTAAGACACTAGATATGCTACTAAACATCAGAAAAAACACAAATAAAGTAAGAAAGACACAAGAAAATGTCTAAGTGATCTTTTGGTATTGGATTTCCAGTACATGTTGTCTTTCTGTGTCAGCCCAACTTTTCTTTTCTTTTTTTTTTTTTAGGATTTATTTATTATGCATACAGAACTGGGGTATAGGCCAGAGGTGCAGGGGTGGTGAGAGGAATCACCAGAGACAGAGTGGGGAGCAGAACAGGCAGACTGATGAAGTATACTGCTGAGGGGAGCAGTGGGTGGGTCAGGACAGGTCTGCCACACCATGTGGGTCACCTCTGGGGTGGGGATCGAACTCATGCTGAAGTGGCATTAGCTTCTTCTAGTGCTGTGCTTTAACTTGCTGCACCACAAGGGAGGGCCCAACCCAAAATTTTTTAAAGATTTTTATTTACTTATGCATACAAGAACCGAACTTTTGAACAACTGAACCAAGTTTTCTAGATGCTCAGTGACTTTTACATAAAACTCTTTGTTACCCCTTAGAACATATAGGATAATATTCCAGAATCAAAAAGCATTTGTAGCTTTATTCTAAAATGTATCTTTCCAAATCTGTCTATAGAAATTTGTGATTCTATTCATACATGACATCAGGCTCAATACATGTTTTATATATTAAAACGAAAATACCACTTGGGAAAAGGATGTCTACTTTCTTCAATGAAGATTTAATTTTAAATCCTCTCTCAAGAAAACATTTTTGTTGGAGAAGACAGAAGGATAGTACTTGAATATTAGGTATCTATTCAGAAACAAAAAAGGAATATAGTTTTAATGTGGGGCACCTATTAAAAAAGGAGTGATGTGTACATATCTGGTATATTGAAATAAATTAGCACAAATTCTTTGAACATCTTCCCATGGAAAAGTGGAGTGGATTTCTCAGCTCCCTGACTGCAGGTCTACCTGTTGGTTTATTAGACAACAGGATATAGACAAATGTAACATGAACAAAGGGCTATGCAATTTAGGCTAGCCTGTTCTTTCTGCAGGACACTCTTCTATCTTGCTAAGAATAAATCAACATTATTAGAAAAAATGTGGTACATATACACAGTAGAGTAGTATTCAGCTATAAATAACGAACATTTGCCATCTGTGACAACGTAAGTGGAAATGGAAGGGACTAAGCTAAGAAAAATGAGTCAGAAGGCGCAAGATAATACTGGCTGGTGTCACTAATATGTGGAATATAGAGAAACAAAAGGTCAGATAAAAGCAAATCAATGATGCTACAAGACATGAGGGGGAAGACAGAAGAGAAGGACACAGTGGACTGTGGTGGAGGACTGAGGGCGCCTAGGTGATTGGTATGGCATGGTAACATGGGTGTGATCTTACACATTTGAATCAAGACAGTGTTATAAATCAATGCTACCTCAATAAAGTAGTTAACTTTATTTTTTTTAAAGAATACATTAATTTAGATGTATTCTTTAAAAAAAAAATAAAGTTAACTACTCTAAATTAACCCACTGGGTGATGAGATACCTGTGGCCTTGCCCCATGCAACATCAAGTCACCATTTAGACAGGTAATTTAGGCAGCCTAGACAAAGCTCTACCAGCCACCAAATATGGAGTAATCCTGAATCACTTTACCCCAGGCAATGGGCACAATACTTAGTCAAGCCTCCAAAACATAAAAAGCCATCAATATCCTTTTTTTTTTTTTAAATAGCAGCTCGTGGGATGATTTGGCATGCACCCACCCCCCAAAAAAAGAAATTGATAAATCACAATCAGAATTCTTTCCCATTAGCACGTTTCTTTGTCTCTTCTTGATAAAATGAAATAATCAATTTCTCCTTGTTCAAAAAAATAATGCCTAAATGTTAGGGCGATAGAATCTGCCCGATGTGCTGGAGAACCCTAATTCCTGCCATTACTCTGATTTGCCTGTTCTTCACCCTTCCCCCTTCTTCCCACCTGATTCCAATTTGTTACTGGATTTGTGGGCAGAGTCAATCATAGCTATGGGTGAAGAAATCTCCTGTCACTAAGTAACACTTTAGGGGCATTTATCAGCACGGAGCCTTCCTTCTTGTTTAAATTGCAAATTCCCTAGGCTGAAGTCATATTTTAAATTGTTTCTTGTCACTTTTGCTTTTCAAAAAGAGAGATTTCAGTTCCATTCTCAAGAAGAGATTTTGATGGAGAAACAGCAAGAGACTAATGGATGCCTACAGGTGGAGTGGCAGTACAGTTGATTAGAAATAAGAAATATTGTTAAGAGAACTCTAAAATAGAAATCCATCTCTACTAAGTTTTCAACCATGGACTCTGATCATATATTCATATCATATAAAAACTGTCAACAATTCTTATCATGGAGTCAATTCTAGAATTATAATATTCAATATCTACTTTTCTTCTTCCCATTCCTACTTGAGGCAAGAACACAAATTATTGCCAAGAAACTAAATATACCAGATACTAGATATAAAGTAAGCAATATGTATTAGATTGTATGCAAATGTCCATGTACAGATATATATATACACATTATAGATGTATAATATAGACTATAGCTTATAGACTATCAATTATAGACTATCGATTATAGATGTACAATATATACTATATTCAAATATTTATGTTAATTATGCCATGAGCATATATATAGTATATATATTTTTAGCTTCACCCTTCTTTTAACCTCAGACATTGACAAAGATGAAATTAGACTTTTGATAGTAAGATAAAGTGAACATAAGTGTAAAGGTAATTATCATTTTTTGAATCATGTGATTTCATTGTAGGGATGAGTTCCATATAAGAATAATAGAATCCTTTTTAAGATTAGATGAAAGACAGATACCAAAACAATACATCATTTACAGACTGTGAGCTGAGCTTGCTCTTTGTCCTGTCACAATTCAAGAAAATGAAGTACTTTTTGAAGTTAAAAAGCAACAATCCTGAAGCAGATAAAATGCATCATTTAGTATTTTGCAGGCACATAGCACCTTGTATCCCAAAGAGCTTTACACCCTAATAATTTGCATTCCATAGTACTTTTCTTGTGAGATATTTCAAAGCCTATTACATTAATATAAATTTAACTATGATACATTCCCTTCAAGTAGGGATTTATCCTCCACATCCTCATTTTACAGACAAGCACATTAGATGCCTTGCTGAAGGGTACACAGCAACTCATAAGTCAGTTAGAAAATTGATCCTAGAAATCCTAATTTCCTACCCCTTGTTCCAGTACCTTGACAAAACCATTTTCCAAATGGAGAAACATATTACTCTTCAGCTAAGTAGCAAATTAAAGACATGCTGTCTCATGTAATCTTGTAAATATGCTTTAAGAGCCACCAGTACTCCTGAGAGGATTACCATCTGTCTCCCATGGTGGAAAAAAAGAAATGGAGCTGAAAGGAAGAGATTGAATTGAATTGAGCAGTCAGAGGTAGGCAGTCTGCATAAACTGGAGCACCTGAATTAGCATCCCCAGATTATCTTTGCAGCAAAGAAGTTAATCCCACATCTCTCTGCTGGAGAGCATCAGACTTAGCAAAGAAAGAAAAAACTACAAAGATCCCTAAGCAATTCATGAAAAAAAAAGTTAGGTGCTGACAATCTGTGACAATCAGCCTCCAAGATGCCTCCCAATGAGCCACCTTCCCCTGACCTCCACCACCTGGTGGTCCATTCCACTTTGGACTTTGGTCTCCAGGTTCACTCATGTGGTGAAGCCAAATTCCATGATGAGAACTCTCAAGCATCTATGTTGAGAGGCCCATGTGCAAAAGAACTAAGATTTAGATCAACAACATCAGCACCAACTTTTGAGTTATGCATTATGAAACTTCTTGAGACCCCTTACCTAAACCTTGCAGTGCCTAGCTATAATATTTTTCTATATAACTGTCGGACATTTAATGGAATATTACTCAGCAACCAAAAAATAGAAACACATGTCTTTTGCAGCAACTTGGATGAAACTGGAAAAGATCATGCTTAGTGAGATAAGCCAGAAAGAGAAAGAAAGATACCGAAGGTTTCGCTCATAGCAGGAGTATAATGGACCAGACGAGAAAATAATAAAAATAATGAACAGCCATATACCAGAGACATTTTGTGGGAGTGGAGTGGGGAATGGGATCAAAAAACGGTGGGGGGGGGGAGTGCACGGGACTTTGGTGATGGGTACACGGGTGACTTAGTGATGGGAAAACCATGGGGATTACAATTGAGATGAAAAAAAAAATGTACAAAATGATGTAAAAATAAACTGTTAAAAAAAAAAAAAAACTGTCCCACATTCGGTCCTAAGTCAGCCTTACCTACAAAATCTCAAGTTCTGACCTTCAGTCTTTCCAACACACCAAGTCCTTTATTCCCTAGAGCTCAAGCAAATGGTCTTTTTCAACCTTGTCTAGCCCTGCTCTTCCTACACAGCTCTGTGTTGTCCACTTGTTTAAAATCTTTATGTCTCAGGTTAAACACCTTTATTTTTGAGCCCCTTTTTTTAAATTTATTTATTTATGCATACAGAACTGGGGTACAGGCCAGAGGTGCTGCGGTGGTAAGAGGATTCACCAGAGACAGAGTGGGGAGCGGAACAGGCAGACTGATGAAGTATACTGCTGAGGAGAGCAGCAGGTGGGTCAGGGGAGGTCTGCCACGCCATGTGGGTCACCTCCAGGGCCAGGGATTGAACTCATGCTGAAGTGGCTTTAGCTTCTAGCTTTAACCTGCTGTGCCACCAGGGATGGCCTCTATTTTTTTAGTACTTTTCTAAGCGCCTCCCTCCATCACCATACACACATGTACAGATACACTGGAACATACATTTTTATCACCACAGGATTCCTGCTGGTTTCCCAATTCACTAACACAATTTGTAAGGTAAGGTCTGAATGTACTTAACCTCCTTGATTTTAAAAACCCACTGGTCAGAACTGCGTCTTCATGTTAGGCACTTCATCATTAGTTGTTAAAATGAATACATAAAAATCAAATACAAACATAGCATTACAGGGTTTG
This sequence comes from Condylura cristata, assembly GCF_000260355.1. Taxonomy (NCBI): domain Eukaryota; kingdom Metazoa; phylum Chordata; class Mammalia; order Eulipotyphla; family Talpidae; genus Condylura; species Condylura cristata. Next base: position 12,538,194 of record NW_004567114.1, read on the forward strand.
TGAAATCATTTTTGGAAAGACTGCTTGGAGGCAGTGGCATTTAAGGGAGCCTCATCTATTGATTTGGGTTTAAGGCTCTCAGTATTTGTGGGAGAAATCATTCTAAGGTACATACTGAATGTGGCAAGTGAGGAGGAGGAATGATCTCGATTTTAGAGCCTGTTGTGTTTGGTCTTGGTAACCAGTCTTCATTCTTCTCCAATAAAAACCAGAAGAAGTTATGTTACTATCACCCAGAACTCCTAGAGAAGAAAGGTAACACAACAAAATTGACCTTATGGAGGAATCTCTGCTATTGATTCAAAAATCAAAACTGCAACAAAGAGGTAATGCTTCATCAATGGTGGTCTGAGGTAAGGGTGTGGAAGGACTGAGAAAGGCTTATAAGGAGGACTATAATATTTCGTTTACATCTTCTTGCTTTATTCTAATATAGTGTCAGTATTTGGGCAATTGTTTAATGACCCAAAGTTAATGGAAATATTGATAATTACTAGACACAGTCACCTTTAAGTAAATATATGTAAAAGTGGGGTATAAATATGAAATAAAAGAATTATGGAAATAGTCACCAAAAATATAAGCATTATAAAGACTTGAACTCTCAACTAATTATGAAGATTTGCAGATGCCATGAATCATGTGTCTTTTGCATGTTCATTTCAGGCTATGAACTGTTTTTTGAAAAATGTCACTGGAAACTTGAATGTCTCTTTATGCAGGTGAAATAACACGCACGATGGAAAATAACATATATGCATGTACTCACTTAACATCGTTGATAGGTTCTTGGAAACTGCAACTTTAAGTGAAATGACAAATAATGCAGCCGTGTCCTTGAATAACATTTTGTTCATTGTCAGTCAAGATTGATTTTTCTCATCAACATAAGAAAATGATGTTGAACAAAATGACATGTGGATGTATGTGGATGTGCACAAAATGAAACCAACCAGTGCACACTAGATGGTGTGTGTACAACCTACAGTTTGGGTAGTCTCGTCAATGCTGTGGTTCATCTGTGAACATGTATGTCCAGCTGAAATGAAAAGACAATTACTTCACACTTTGGTCTGGTCTGAAAAACTAAAAACTAAACATTGTGTAATGTGGAAAGTTCTTTCACTGGAAAGATAGACACTCTGCCCAGTACTGAGCCAAGAGCTGAGGTTACAAAGAAGAGTAGACTATGGATCTGACTTCAGAGGTTGCCTTGGCCGGCTCTCCCGGGGACCTCTATACCTCAATTGTTTTTTAAAGATTTATTTATGCATACAGAACTGGGATTCAGGACAGAGGTGCAGGGGCAGTGAGAGGATTCACCAGAGGCAGAGTGGGAGCAGAACAGGCAGATTGACGGGAGCAGAACAGGCAGATTGACGAAGTACACTGTTGAGGGGTGCAGTGGGCAAGGCAGGGGAGGTCTGCTATGCCATGTGGATCACCTCTGTGGCTGAGGTTGGAACTCACATTGAAGTGGATGCTGCCAGCTTGCAGTGATGCGTCGTAACCTATTGTGCCACCAGGGAGGTCCCTATATTTCAGTCTTTTTAAACAAGCTATCATAAAACTTGATTTCTGATCTCAAGGGAGATCTTTTTCTGTACCTATTTACAACCAGCATCAAATTATTAGTGTGCAAATGGTCTACAACCACATGGATGTGGATTTCCTTAATGAATTTCAGTTGACCATGCAAGGGAGACAAAGATCTTAATTTACCAATTTCTTATCCTTTGAACACATTATCAATGTTTATGCCCAAATGGTACTTCTAGTCTGTTTGGGTTTTTGTTATTTTATTCACTCTTTTGCAGAATTTTTCCTTTTTCTTTCCCCCATTCATAGATCAGACTTTCTAAAACTGTTCTCATCTTTTGGCTTGTATTCTTCTTCCTCTCGCCTTGGAGAGCCTCCCATATTTCTCCACCTGAAAGGCAGTCTACAGAATCCACATCCTTCTCTGATGTGAAATTTCTCTGAATGGTCCACAATGATCTCTTTCCTCCAAATTCATGGAGTCTATTTTTGCTATAAAATTATACTATACAAAATAATACAAAGACTTGCCAGCTTTTCTATTACCCTATATTGTCCTAGAGCATTTAATTTCACTGAAAGGTAATATTATTTCCTTTAAGTTACCAACTCTAGAGTTTATGTACCAGAAGACTAGATTTGCTTTGTATATAATAAAGTGCCAAACATTTTAACATTTTAAGAATTTTGAAACAAAACATTTAAAAATGAAAGATCATGTTTTCTAAAAGCTACAATAGTTTATTTATCCCATCTTAGATACACCATTATGCCACGTTAACCATGCTTCACCCAAGCAGAGATGGTATGTATGTTTCCTGTCCTTGAACCTGGTAGACCTTTATATATTTCTGAAACCTCCAGATAGTGAATATTATGACACTGACTGATCTTAGGCTGGGTCACAAATGTAATATAGTCCCCTCCTGTATTTTTGATGCTTTTTTCCTGCTCTCTGTCTATGTGTCTTTAAAGCCACTATGCTGAGAAATTTCAGAGAGGACAGAAATATCAAACCAATTGAATAGGCTGCTATTCTCCTACGTCTAAATCTTTCCAGTGAGGTGCCCAGACAAGGGAGCAGAGAAGCTTTTGAGAGAAATTCAACCCCAATTACAATTTGACTAAACCAGCAAAGAGAATCCAGCTGTCACCACCCAGTGGAGACAAGTTAATCCCCTAGAATGTGGAGGAAAACAATAGTTGATTGATAGTTTTAAATCACTCAATTTGGAGTGATTTGCTAAATAGACAAGTAAAACAGATGGCAAATGTATAATAATTTATTTCAATGCTTCTATGTATGTCTTAACACAAATACCATTAACAGCATTTGCTACTTTTCAAAAATATCTTATTGTTTATTGGGTTTGCTTGTAATATTTCTTAATTTTGTCTGAATGCCACTAGAATACAGTCTCAAAAAGGGCAGGACTTTGCCTGTTTTTGTTAATTTCCACATCCCTAGCAGATAGAATAACTTCAACATACTTCCTTGGATTTTAAGTCCTGGCTATAATTCTCTTAATAGTTGCCATTGGAAATAAACAGGTAATTGAAGAGTAGGGATTACAGAGGGCTGACACATACAAAAATTACTGTTTTTTATTTGTAGCACATGAAATATGAAAAAATATGAGTGGGATCTTCTTTTTACATAAATATCCACATTCTTAAATTCATGCATGAGACACAATATGCTAATTTAACATTATCTTTCTATTCTAGGGTCCTACTGCAATTTCATTATTTTTTCTTCCATTGTAAGTCTGAAGAATTATTCAGTAGTTCTCATTAACTATACATCATTTTCATTTAGTATTGGTTCTGAGAACTACCTATTCCTCAAGCTCTGGAAAATCTCCTTTCTCTAATTTCAATTTTTTTTTTCAACAACTCTAAGTTTTACGGGTTTACAGAAATGTTTTCCCTGAACTCACTAGGACTTTCAAAAGCTATTATATTAATATCACCCAAATTTACTGTGCTGTTTGTTCCTTTTCAATCATTAAAAAAGATAAAACAAGACCCCTTACCAAGCTCTTGTCATTTCTTGATTTGCCACCATCAGCCAATCATTCAACCAATTAATAGAGCTCATATCAAATCCAATTTGGAAAGATGCCTTTTAAAAAACAGTTAATTTAGTTCTTGTTATTCCCAGTGTATGTTTTCTGTGTGTCCCAGTTAACCCCTAAGTTCAGACTGTTTTCCTGAGAAGTTGCTGAGATAGAAACTCAGAAAAATATAAAATAGAGTAATACATTGCTGCACCTGCCTCCTAATGGCATCATTTTCTATGAAATGAAAGAATCTGATCTGACAGGAGTCAGGTAATTCTCTCCTGGACACATGGTTTCTTAAAAAAGATCAAGCAATAAATCAGCCATGACTGAGTTGATATGGATGAAATCAACCTGGTGAGATGACTGTGGTGGCATAGATCAGCTCTGTGGTCTGTTGATTGTTAGTATTCTTGGTCTCTGCTCCGTAGAAGGGGTGTTTTATGCAACCTTTTCACAAATGGAGATCTGCTTGATAACTAGTTATCTAAAGTGATCCAGATGCTGCACAAGTCTGAGCTCCTGCCATTCATTGTGATTGAATTCTCCCTCCAATAATATTGCAACACATTAGGGGTGGGGAGGTACTTTCAAATCAGTGACTTTCTTCCCCAGACATATTGGATGATATAAAGAACATCATCAGTCCTCAAAGCAAAGTGACATTTAACAAGGGTTTGGAGATGTGGTATCCATCATTTAATAATACGCATTGTCCTTCCAGTTTCAATACAACCATAACGGATAATCATTCTTATCACCTAAGGTTCTAAATGATCTTGAAATGTCTTTCGGTATTTGTCATTAACCCAAATAGGTGGGATTTCCCATACCCACAAACCCATGCACTTAAAACCTAGCAATGCTTTATTAGTCACTGAATGTTATAATTTTCTACCTTTAGTAGATACGTGTAACCAGATCAGGTTTTGGTAAGAACATTTTGTCAAATCAAGTGAGTCATGAACTTCAGGCACTTTATAAGGCATCTGGCTCTCATTCCTTATTCCTCCATCATCGTAATCTATTTCAACTGTGATTCAGATGCCTTAAATAGAGAATCAGAAAGTGACCCAGAAAGAATAAGTAATGAGTTGAATCAAGATTCTTCTCAGCTGTCTCAGTCTCTTCCACCCAGTCCCGCCATGCCATCGAACGTTGCAGGTTTCTAAGCCCCATCATTTTAGGGAGCACACATTCTCCCTAACCCTAAGAGGCTGGCAAGGGGACATGTTTTCCCAGACAACTCACTCTAACATTGTTCTATACCCAGAAAAATTAGTGCACAGCCTCACCCAGATTCCCTGTTACATATTCCCTTGGCTATCTTCTGGTGTCTGGTTACCTCGTACACCCTCAGTTTACGGGCATACCATGTCTAAAAACAATTGAAAACCATGCCCAGCCCTAGGAAGTCTTTTAAAAATCTTAATATTTGCAAGTAACAAGATTTTATTTTTACTGTATTTTATGTGTTTAATATGAAAACAGGAACAAATTAGTGTTTGTTATAGCTCTTAATTTGATTTTTCACTTTTTTATACTTTGAGCCTCTGAAAGAAAATTTTCATCTTTCAACCCCTGCCAAGGCCCTGCCTGAACATTCCATCTTTGTCTTCATCACGTGATGTTGTTCCAGTTTGTTTAGACAGAAGACTTTTTAATCTTACTTTTCCACTTTTTATAGTCACAGCAAGAAATAATCATAAATAGTAGTTTATATAATCATAGTAAAAATAATGTCTTTTAAGGTGTTGGGTACATGAACACTAGCCAAATACAAATATAGGAGGCCTCTGGGCCAGGGTGGGGGGGGTGGAATCAGTCATCTCAGATAACTAAAGTCACGTAAGACATTTAAGACTCTAACATTCTTAAAAGATCGACTGCATTTAAACACAAAATGATTTCAGTACATTACAGGTAAGAAAAGATAAAACAATGTAAACAAAAATACAAAAACAGCATCCCTAAAATCTCCCTCAGTTTGTCCACGCAGGAACAATTATTCCAATCTGACTCACAATACAAGACAGCCTGAAAATGTATTCTGACTGTCAGCAAAACTAAAAATGGACTTAAAATGCTTTCCACACACAATGCAAAAGAGACATCAGTCTTGAGATGTATTTCTGTATCAACAACCTGTACCCCACAAGTATCTAAAAGAAGTAGGAAATGTCTGAAATCTGACCTTATTGTATGTCTATTTATTGACCCTTCCAAATTCAGGACGATGGAAACTCATCAGAATATGGACATAAACATTCATTTGATAGAGCTCATAGAATGGCAGAATCTAATGGCAGAAGCTCACAAGGGTTCTGAGTTGATTGTATCTCAGCCTCACATCTCAAGTCCAAAATTGTTCTCCGCTTCAGTCAACTTAGTAGGATTTTCAAGGGGAAAGAGAGAGACAGGAAAATGCAACCAACTGCCCTTAAGTAAGCTTTCATTCAGATGTTAAATTGACTGGTCAGTAAAAGTCAAAATTATCAATATGCTATATAGTGCATTTTACAGCAAAATCATTCTCTTCCCTTTCAAAGAACAATTTCTTTGAAGGTGCATGACCAATAACCTCTAGCACACACATATAAATGAACTACAGTTATCCTACCACCTTCCAATTCCTGTTTCATATTTAATCATATGTTTAATGTTGCAACTGTCTGTTTTATCGGCTATTTGTTTTTTTTTTCTTGGTTGTGCAAAGAATCGTTCGACATTATATGCTGTGATTTTGAACAAAGAGACCCTCTAGTGGCTAAGTTTTCCAACAATATCTACAATTACCTCCGCAAAATGGAAAAAAAAGGGAAAAAAAGCAGTGTTTACCTGCAGAAATTGAGGAAGAAAAGGCTATCAATCTATTTCCTGGGTGTTAGCCGATGGGCATTATTCTTTCTGATCACTCAAGAGTATCTGTTTTGCAAATGTCCCAGGCTAAGTAGGCTCACTGTGGTTCTAATAATGTGAGGAAGAATTTTATAGCCCTTGCATCATTTTCACAGGTTTAAATGGTGAGCAGGGGAAACAAGCCAGCAGGGTGACAGCACCTTGAGCCCTTTCCTCTGGACTTTCTCTCATGACCTCTTTATTCTCAGAGATGTCCTGCTATTCCGCTGAGGGCTGCGCGGCGTAATGACACCCTTATATCCCTGACCCTAGAGCTGCAAATGTGCACACTGGCGCATGCGCACGCACACATCCATGCTCAGGTGTCCTTGGGTAGATACCCGCCCTATGCCCTTAGGCTTAACCCCACCCTCTTTTAACAAGCCTTCAGGTGATAGCCACAAAGGCCAATGGCATAAAAGCCTGACCAACATCATTTCATCATTAACTCTTTCTGAATTCAATACCGAAAAGCTCTTGAGTCATCTGTCCTCATTCTGGGCTGATGTGACAAAGGCAGCTCTGAGGAAAGAGATGCACACTTGTCACCCACCCTATTCCTACAACGTGTTTCCTTTCTATTCTGTGCTGCCACCCCCTTTACCAGAACAGATAGTGCCTCCGTGGTAAATGAAGTGGCAGATTTAGTTTTTAGACCTGAGAAAAATGCATGGCGTGAATCCTTGTCCTTGAGAGAATTCGCTGAGTAGGTGCCAAGTTATTTTCTGGCTACTTGTAGCTAAAGTTTAAATGAAAACTATATGTTTTAGAACCATCCAGACAGCAGACTCCTGGTTAAGAAACCTGCCTTACACAAAATGTTTGCCTAAAGCTTCCACTTGAGATTCAAAAACCTGGTTCTTTGGGGTATAACCCTAGAAGGTGAGATGCTAAAATATATGGGAGTGACATCATTACCCAGGGTTCTGTTTGGAGCTGGCTGCTGAGAGCTTCAACATCTTAGTTTTTAATTAGTTAATTTAATTTCATGCTTAACCCAGAGCAGCTCTTTAAAGAAAAAAAAAAAGTAATTATTTAAGTAGTAAGATTATCAGCAATGAAGGCCAAGCTCACCTGTAGGCAAAGATTTGAATGTGGGAAAGAAAGGAATAAATCAGTCAAGCATTTATTTTTCAAATGGAAATCTGACTCAAAGTAGGTAAGAAAAGAACACTTAACTGGGTTCATTCACTTTAAAGTGGAGGAGTTAGAGAAGATTCTGACATGACCAACCAAGATGTCAGGACTAAGTTTCTCTTCATCGCTTCCCTTCACTTTCAGGTGGGAATAATCAGTGCTATAGCTGCAAAATTTAACACCTATGTACGGAATCCAGTAAGTTAGAGTAGCTGTCTTTCAAAGCACTCTGGACGTCTCATTAGCCTCACCAGGTTGTGATATATATTATGCCAGAGGAAATTGAGATTTGGAGTGGCCAGAACTGGTCACGTGGTATCACCTGAGGGAGTGAGAACCACAATAAGCTCTCAACTTTCAAGTAAATAGAACAAATGTAGGCAAGTAGATGGTACAGAAATGAAGACCCCCTCCCCCCTCCACACACACACATCAACCTACTGGTGATTGCATCCAGGGATCAATCATTTCTCAAGCTCCCAACAGCCAATCTTAAGAAATATTGCCCCATAGACATTCAAAGTTCTCTCCCACAGAAGACCTTTCTCTACCCAAGTTCCCAAGTTCTTGAATGTCTACCATCGTTCATACCTTAGGGCTCTTTCTGGAGATTTGTTTGCCTTTGTTGATTAATTGACACACAAACTCAGGCAATCTTGTCAAAGCCATTAAAAGGATTCTATCATTATTTTTTCCCTTATACAAGTCAGGAAACTGAGACTCAGGGAGACTTCATTGTTTGTGTAACATCCAGCAACTGTAGGTGGTAGCTAGTGATATTGAAGCCAAGCACAACTGATATGGGACTAACTCCTTAAAGAATCATTCACTGCTATAGCTGCTATCAATCTGAGTGTTAAAAGCTGAAACCAATCCTGATCCTTCTCACTTGCACTCTAGTTCTGAACTGTATATAATTACCCCCACAAATTGTATCCCAAATACAATTTAGAATTATATATTCCCTTTATTGTGGAAATAAACTGTCTGATGATTGGTACCTGCCTCCAAATTATCCTCAACTTTCCTATTTCTGCATATACATAAATAATGAACAAATGAAAATGTACCTTAAAAATAAGAAGCATAAAGAGCATTCTGACTGATGAGTTGGAAGTCCCATCATACTTATAGTTCTGGAGCTCCTAGAGAAGAGAAGGAAAAAAGAAAAGTCACCAAAATTATAAGTGCAGGAATACAATTATTATATTATATTACATTATATGCCATGGACCTGGGTAACATATATATAAAAAAAAAAATCAAAGAGATGAAATGTTAGTGTAAGATTGTTAACCAACTTTTTCAGTCCAATTTGAGATTTTTTTTAAATAGGGGAAGTTGACTATAGTATTGCTATGGGCCACACACTGTTTTACCCCTAATTAGTATCTTATATTATTATGATACATTTGTCATAATTGAAGAACCAGTATTGGTATGTTATTATAAACTCCGAGCTTTATTCAAGTTACCTCACTTTTTCCCTAACATTCCTTCTCTCTACCAGAATCCAACCCAGGCCCCCTACCACATGACATTAACAGTCAGACCTCTTCATAGTGACTTTGTCACAGATAGTTTTATGACTTCAGTTTTCATGAATACTGTCCAGCCAATGTGTAGAATTTTCTTACTTGTTTCATGTGTTTCGTTAGACTGAGGAAATGTGTTCTGGGGAAGATGGTCAGCGGTAAATCCAGTCTCCTCATGGTATATCAAGGTACAAAGTGTCTGAAAGAGACACTGTCAATTTGGGCCCTTTAAAGTGACTCCTCTATTTCCCTCCTCCCTACTACATAGTCCCTGGAAGAAAAGTTCCACCCACACAGCCCACACTTAAGAAGTCTTCATGGCTGTGCCATTACATAAATCATTTGGAGTCTTCTACATGGGAGCTGTGTCTACGCTCACCTCCTTATTTATACCTTTACCCGTCTATTTATAGGAATATGTACTACTGATTACTCACTTTATTATTTAAGGTGTAATTCACTACTATTTTATTACTCCAGTTGTTCAAGGTTAGGCTCTAGGTGCTCTGTCAGTTGACTTCTTAATCCCTTATCTATGTCCACACCACTGTGGGTTTTTTCTTTCTTTCTTTGGTTAAATTTTCCAGTATATTTTTTTTTTAATTTGGGTACTTCCTAGCATCTACAGTGTCATCATGTATATTTTCTGTCCCGTCTTAAAATCTTCCCTCTGTCCAAAGAACTGTGGTTACTTCTTGGATGATGACATTAAAGTCTGAGCGCTTTGCTATTGGTGTTGTAGTCCCTAAAACGTGTAGAGATACATCATAAGCCTTTCTGTAACCATCTGTGTTTATGTCAAACTACATATATTCTTACTGTTTACTCCAGCTTGTGTGTCTTACATCACAGAACATTTTCATCCTCTCCCCTGGCTTATCTGCAATCTTCGGCTCCCATCATCTGTCATCTGCCTATTTAACTGTTCAGGTCCACAATACATGTGAAGTAGTTTCAGAATTGCTGACACATATCGATATAGGAAATAACATTATTTACTAGAACGCAGTATCTGTCTGCAGACCTCAGTCATTGATAAGGCCACTCATGCCAGTACCATATTCTACCAACCCAGTCAGCAAGATTTATACAAACATTTTTAACACTGTTGGATTCTTTGGTCACATTCTGGGGTCCTCCAAGTTCTGAAATGATCTCATTGATTTACATAGATTAATAGTTATACTCACTGCTGTTAAATTCTAAGTTTCAACAGATGTTTACTAAATTGTGCTAATCATTATAGTACTCCAAGAAATCCTTTCACTACTATAAAAATCCCTCATGAAAGTTCCTCCAGCCCCCAAACATTAGTCTGTCTGTAGTTTTCCTTTTTTCAGACTGTAACATAATTATAATCATTCAGGTTTGTAGCATTTACATGGGCTTCTTTCACTTAACAATGAGTTTAACAGTTATCTGTTTTATGGTTGGGTAGCTTATTTCCTTCTGTCATTGAACAATATTCCATGTAACAGTCATGTTTGCTGCTTTATTCACTTATTGAATAATATATTGTTTGTATTTATAATTTGAGGGTTATAATAAAGCTATGATAATTTGTGTGTATGTGTGCAGGTATTTGTGTAGCTGTAAGTATTGAAATCAGGTAAATGCTGACAACTATGATTGCTATATTAATAGCCACACTGTTTTTAGAGTTGTAAAAAACCACCAATCTCTGAAGCTAACTGTGATTTTATGTGTTACCAGCAACAGTGAGTATTCTTCCACATCCTACCTTACAATTAGTATTGTCAATGTTTAAACTTTTAGTTCTTCTATTAATATATACTGGTATCACTTTATTGTTTTAATTTGCATTTCTTTTATGATCAGTGGTATTAAACATTGTTACATGTTTGTCATCACTTTTATTTAACTTCTTTTGTGAATTGTTTCTCCAGATCTTTTGTCCATTTTCTGAAACACTTATTTTCTTATTGTTGGATTTTGTTTATTCTGGCTATAAGTCCTTTAGCAGATATCTATCTTGTAATTATCTTCTTCCATTCTGTGTAACTGGGGTTGCAATATTGGTCACCTTTAATGAATCTTCAATGAATTCACCAAGTGACAACCTGCAGGGATGATTCTGTTTACTGACTACAACAATCCTTGTGTTTTTGGTCATTTCCCCTTAGATATTTAATGAAATGTCTTTATCTATCTGATAATAATCTGAATAGAGATGCTGACAACTGTCACTAATTTACCAGGGTCCTTGTCCCGTGTCCCTCTCAGGTGTTAGTGAGAAATGACCTGTTCATATGATTTATATGGTTTATTTCATAAAGGATCTACAAACACTTTTTTCTAAGATAAATACTACCGCTAAATATCATACGTAATATATTCACACAACCAACCATCAGGCCAGTCATTCCTCAGGCTCACATAACAAGCAAATTGTAAAAACAGAACACAGAATCACCACAAACAGTATGAGAAATGCAACAAACCAGCATAACCTTTCACTGAATAAATTGCAAGTTTTTATGATCTGTCATCACCAAAGGTGACCTTGGGGAAGTAATTCAGAGTTGGAAAGGTGTAGTCTGTTTTACTCTAGAAACCTTATATGTTACCATACAATTTAGTTTGCAACCAGCCATTGAACACATAGTGCCATTAGCTCCAGCATCTGGGTCATGCATCACAATGATTGTCTTTTCTCTAATTATTGAGTGCTTTAGGAAGAATAATTAAGATTATTCAAACAAAATTCCTGTAAGGAAGGTGTTGCTATTGTTCTCATTTACAGATGGGGATATTGAGGTCTGTGACTAAAACTACTTGCAAATGGTCACACACTTCCAAGTGGCTGCATTTCTCTGATGCTTTTCTTATTTTAGACATTCTGGTCAATCTCTGCAAAACTATGGCAGGCAGATGCCCCAATGGTCAGGAACCCCACAAAGAGAACAGGAATGTCTCTTTCCTGTAGCTGTTAATATATTGAGACAACATGGCAGGTAATTAAAATATCAGCCAAGAAGGAACTATGATGAACTAAATTAGAAAAATGTGTTTGTAGAGATCATTAAAATCTGAAGCAGAGACTAGAAACCAAAAGGCTGAAAAGCAGAAAGGAAGGAGACAAATGTGAAGGCTGATTAGAGAATACTAGAAAAACTTTCTCCCAGCTCTTAACTACTAGCTGTGGCTGGACCATAGCCAAAGCACACAAAGCAGCAGACAGGTATACACATTTTATAAGGTCTGCATTAAAATAGCAATACTAGAAGAGAACACAGTTACTTTGAACCACAGGACTTCAATCCCAGTTCTGGATCTACTAGATATGTTCCCTGAGGAAAGTTGTTAAGCCTCGCACTACCTCGGTTAAAACATTGTAAGTTTCAGATAACAATAGCACTCCCACCCAGAGTTAATGCTTTAGATAAAGCACACACCCAGTAGATGATAAATGATGGTAAGTAACTCAGCTTCCTGCACTTGGGGGGAAAAAGAGCCCGAATCTTCATATAACAGTATGTATGTCTATCTGTGCCCAAGATTTTTTTTATAAGAGTATCGGACATATAGGTTTAGGATCTACCTTTTTGACCTCCTTTTATTCACTTATTTTATTTTTTAGTTTATTTATTTATGCATACAAGAACTGGGGTACAGGACAGAAGTATGGTGTTGAGAGCATTCACCAGAGACAGAGAGGGGAGTAGAACAGGCAAATATACTGAAATACGCTGCTGAGGGGAGCAGTGGGCAGGTCAGGAGAGGTCTGTTGTGCCATGTGGGTTGCCTCTCTGGTTGGAGATCAAACTCGTGCTGCAGTGGCTGCCGATAGCTTCAGAGTTCTGAGCTTTAACCGGTTGCATCACCACAGATGGCCCTTGACCTCATTTTAAACTGATTACCCCCTGGAAAGAGCTTATCTTCAAATAAGGCCACATTCTGAACTACTAGGGCATAGGATTCAAACATGTTTTTGAAGGGGCAAATTTCAACTCATAACAATGATAATGATCACAAATAAATTAAATATATATAGATATGTTGATGTATATACACCTAGGGTCACTTTAATTACATGGCAGCGTCTGAAAATATTCCTTCTTTAGTTGGGTTAAAAATTTGACTTCTCTTACCCATCATCTGTTTTACTTCATATCTTGAATTTTCACCCAACTGACAATATCTACCAATGTCAGGTACAATCTATAAATTATCATCGCAATTGCATTGTGAGTTGACAAAAAATTTAAAAGCTTCATATGTTGTAGACTACATGAAGTTTAGATTACAACAAGATTACCAGAGAGAGCTGAAGAGGTCCTTTTATCCACAATCATTTGTTGAATCCAGGTGAGCTTCAGCTTTAGATTACAGGTTACATCTTTAGTGCAAAGGTGAAGGAGAAATAAGCAATACTTTTCACCCTCTTTTCCAAAAACCTGGAAATTGTCTTGAATTTTCTTGCAAGCTGAAGAAAAGCATCTTCTCTGAGGAGAGTTGTCATATGAGCTTGAAGTCTAAACTTATGCAATTTAGGGCGAACACCTTAGGTAAAAAATTTTGTTTGAAGTATCCAACTCAGATCCACAGAAGCTGTCAGGAATATAATCTGAGTCCTCTCTGTAGGAACTGATATGAGTTAATACTCACAACTGAATTTCCAAGGAATATGAGTCAAGGTAAAAAAACAATCAAATCAGAAAGAAAAAAAAAGGTATTCTGAACAAGAGCCGGCAAAGACAGTTGCAGAATTATAGATGCAAAAATGGAAGATGAAGATTTACTTCACTCACACACACACACACATTCCATATGTTTGAAAAATGAGTATTGACTACATGCCAAAAGGTAACACATAATTAGAATAATGAAAAATCTGCCATAAAAGAACCAAATAAACATTTTGAAAATTAAAAATCTAATTATTAAAAGTAAAATTCTATGAACAAATTTAGAACTGATTATATTCAGTTAGAACCAATTGAAAAGAAAACCAATAACCAGATATAAGTGCTAACACATGCACACACACAGACACACCCAGTTTTCACAGAATGAACAGTTGAAAAATCTGCAACAAAATGAGACATAAGAAGAATAAATTAAAGCAGTAGAACATTGGGAGACAGCCAATGAGGGAGCACTGAGAGTGGGTGGCGACTGAGTAGCGACTGAATAGACTGGTAGTGACTTTACTCAAGGCAGATGGAGAAGACTCTTGCAGAAGGTGAGTCCAAATTACATGTGGATAATTTAGAATTCCAAGAAGAGAAAAAATCTTGATAAAAGAAGTGACAATCTTTGAAGACTATTTGGACTGCTCCGAAACAAAACACAGATTTGACTATCCTACTATTATGAGAGACAGGGGTTAGGAGATGAGTAAGAAAATAAGAGGTGAAAAAAAAGACAGAAAAGAAAAAGGGAAAGATACATAGTAATTTATGGTAAGCAAATTTATTTGGAAGGGAATTGGAGTAAGAAATGAATATATATATATATTTTACTGATGACTAGAAATTCTACTTAACAAATTTATTTTGTCCTTTGACCCTGAGTCCCTGGTGCACATTTAATCCATCTCATTTCATTAGGCATTTATGGAAATGCTTTTTTCCCCAGCACCTATAAATGCCTTTTGCCCCAGGGGAAACATTCTATTTAATCCTACTCTATCTTGTCTGCTTTAAAATACTTTTTTTTTTTTTTTTTGTAAATACTTAACATCACACTTCATAGTAAGGTCTTTTTTCACCCCTTAAAATGTGCTCTACCCTATCTGTTTTCCTGAGAGTATGTCTAGGTGTGGAGATTTCTGTCCCCGTTGGAGCAGGTTGGGGACACCCCAATCTCAGTACTGTACTATCAGCTTTAGATGAGCAAATTGGGGAGTTATTTTCTGGGATGGACATAGGTGGAGTAAGCCCAAGTTTGTGACTACCTGGTCTCATTTCTTGATTTTGTTGATTATAATTTGTGATATTATGTTATACGCACATATACACAGATAGGTATGTATGTTAATGCATACGCATATGCTCTATCTCAACGTCTATCATGAAGCCAAGGAGTGAAGCCACACTTTTTATTTCAGAAGGAAAAAATGGAGGGTCCTCCCTGGAGGTGCAGTGGGTTAAAGCGCAGCACTAAGGAGTGATCTGCAGCCAGTGTAACATGAGCTCAATTCCCAGCCAGGGAGGTGATCCACATGGTGAGACAGATCTCTTCTGTCCTGTCCTGTCCTCTGCTCCCCTCAACAGTGTATTTTGTCAATCTGCCTGTTCTACTCCCCACTCTGTCTCTAGTGAATCCTCTTACGCCTACACCTCTGGCCTGTGCCCCAGTTCTTGTAGGCATACATAAATAAATCTCAAAAAAAAGAAAGAAAGAAATGGGAGTGTATGAGTATAGGCTTAAAGAAAATCATTAAAACCCACAAATTTCGGCCCTCCTTGGTGGCGCAGCGGGTTAAAGCACAGCACTGAGAAGCTAAAGCCACTTTCGCATGAGTTCGTTTCCGCCTGCCCCGGAGGTGACCACATGGCGCGGCAGACCTCTCCTGACCTGCCCGCTGCTCCCCTCAGCAGTGTACTTCGTCCGATCTGCCTGTTCTGCTCCCCACTCTGTCTCTGGTGAAGCCTCTCACCGCCCCTGAGTCTCTGGCCTGTATCCCAGTTCTGTATGTTCAAATAAATAAATCTTAAAAATACATACACACACACACAAATTTCTACATAAAATAGCATCTAAGTAGGACCATTTTTATTTTCACAGTAAAGATCTATGAAGGCAAAGGAAACCACATTTCACTTTGGCTGACAAAAGCAGTTGGGAGGGGCCACGTCCCTGATCACGTGAGAGACAGTATTAGAAATCTCGGGACACAGACAGGAGGGACCCACGTCGTAGGGAGGTGCTCAGCACACCCCTGTCATTTGTCTCCATCAGTGTACCTGCTATCCAAGACAATGACTGCAATTTGGATTCACATTCTGCAGGAGTCCTCTCCATCTGCCTTGAGTGAAGTCTTTACCAGTCTCACCAGTCGCCACCCTGGTCCCCCGGCTCCCTCACTGTCTGCCCGCTCTGATCCACTGATCTCTCTCCCTCCCGTGTTAGCAGATACCAGGTATGAAGTGTCCACTGCTTTCCTATTTCACCCTCACTCTTGATGTTTTCTTCCTATTTCTTGTCCTTCTTTCCCATATCATAGACACCTAACAAACTTGTAGAACCACATAGTCCTAGTTTTTATTTCATTCCTTTCAGCCACTCTTCCATTTTAGCCTTCTGTCTGTCATTAAGGATGGTCATGCTAATTGAGCTCAAGATCTATTTGGCAACATGTGCAGTCCATAGAAGTGTGACTTTCATACTACATTACTTTGTTTTATTTTACCCCATGAGAAGAAAATATACTTTCAAAGAGTAACACACCAGAAGAAAACTTTCTGACAAAATCCCGTAGTTTGAACTACTGTTCTATGTCCTTCTGTGACACACACACATCTCAAAAGTTTTACCAAGAAAGCAGCAATTCATTTAAGAGTAGGAAGATTCATGGAAAACCAAATGGGGATTCTGGTCTTCAAAAAGACTATTTTAAGCCAGTGACAGGTCAGGCTCAGTTCAGAGTTCCAGCACTAGGTGCTTCTGCTGTAAAGCACATACATTTCCCCCTCTACTGTTAATACTACTATGGCTTATTTTCTGAAGCAGTGGACACCTTTTTTATTAATTCAGTATTTTTATATTAGCAGTGATAATCATTTTGACAAACTAAACTTCTTAGAAAGTTAATAACTTACTAAAGTAGTCTTTAAATAGGATCCATCAGGGGATGAAAGAGTTAAGAGATGCATTAGAATAGACATTTCTGGTGTCAGCAAAAACTATATAATTAACATCATAAAAATACTGTAAATTAGTGGAAATAAGGATTATTGTGCCAAAGCACTCAATAAATAAGCATTATTGAACACCATAAGCAATGACTTGGGGTACTGTGTCACCCAATATTCTACCATAGAAAGAAAATATTACTTTTAGAAAACCATGGACGATGTCTTGTTCCTCTTCTAGATGCAAAAGTCATCATGATTGATCATGGAATTTTGATTTTGAGTGATAATCCTTCATGAAAAATTATTCTACAAGTAAGGGATTTTATAGATGTTCCTAACACACTTTGTGCTTTGCCTAAACAATTTATTTTTTCAGGGCAATGTTGAGATAATCTCTATACCATGACTTATGTATTAATTATGGTCAGTTCATCCATTCTTTTGATTCTTTTCTAATAGTGAATAATAACTGAAAGACTCATCTCAGGACATAGACATATATTTTTCCAAGCAAAGAGGAATCGCTGATGTTTCATTAATAGATCTATTTCTTCTAAAGAATGCTTGCAATCATTATATTAACTGAGGGAACTGAAAAGTAGTCTAAGTAAATCCATGTTAAGCATTTAAGGCTTTAAAATGCACTAATAACTAAAATGTGAAGCTTCGTTATCAAAACCTGATTTTGTTTTAAATAAACATAGTTTTATCTTACAAAGAAATGCTATCAAGACAGATATCCCCTAGAAGCAAATAAAATTGTATGTCTATAGGATATAAACTAATCATTAATCTTTTCCATGATTATGTTTGCTGCAGGAATTGAAGTTCAAGCTCTTACAACATACCCATAGTTCTTTTGCTCACTATTTACAATAGGCTTATGTGAATTTCTCCTGACCTCTGAAGTTATCTAGACTTCACTAGTCTGAGGTCATGTAAATACAACCATAGACTATTACTCAACTGGACAAGATTAGTCTTTTCATTGTGAGATAGTAAATATTCACTGCCTCATGGGTATGCACAAATGTGAAAAGTAAAACAGAAAGTAAACTCTAGTACTACTCTTAATCTTCACAGTTCCAAGTGTAAATTGTCTTGGATTTTCCCCTAGGTTTCAAACTAAATGTATTCCTATAGCAATTGGAAAGCAGATTTATTTTTGCATCAGTAAGAAGTCTAGTACATAGAGGCTTAACCATGAAGTAGTTTGATTTCTATAATGTAAACATAAAAAGCACAGGACCAGTAATGTTTGAATGTCTGGACACTGCCCAAGGAGGAGTCTAGCCCTGCAGATGTCATAAATACAAAAAATTAAGAACAAAACACTGAAGAAGAAAAAAAAAATTCTGAGATATTTACTAAGACATTTCAATGCACTGAATCATTTTCTCCTTGTGTCTTTCTATATTTTTCTTAATAATCCACACTGTCAGAGTTAACTGCATCTTTTTACTTATTAGAGAAGAAAATTCTACAGGAAAAAATTTAAATTTTAGGTGATGGAATCAGATAATTGGATCTAGATCCTAATAATTCCAAGAAAAAAAAATGTAGTCAATTATAGCTATTTGTTGCTTACAGTGTATTAAATGATCCATTTATAATGTGTTTTTTATATGTTGGCAGGAAAGAAAGAAATAATATAGGAATAATTTATTTGGAATCTCTCTAAGCAAATTTAAACATTATCAAGGCAGTCTGGTATTTCCCAAACATTAGTTCTCTAGACCAAGAGACAAAAAGTGTGTTGTATACATTAAATCTCAAAAGTAGATAAAATTTTGTATTGATGGCCATACAAAAATATGCAGCATCTCTAAATAACATTGCCAAATATTTGGTTTAAAATTAATAAGAATTAAATGAAGCAAGAACACATGATCGGTGTTGACTATAAAAATCAATCAAGAGACACAATCGACACAGATATTAAAGCCAAAATATAAGGCCATTGTCACTGTTATTATTACTGTATTTCAGATGTTTAGTGACTTAGGTAGTGACTTGGAAGAAATATAAGATTCTGTAAGTCAATAACTAGTGGTGAACATTTCAATGTTTGAGATGAAAAATACATTTGAAAATACATTAACAACAGATTAATCTTGGCAAGAAAAATGATAGATAAATTTTGTTATATACCAATCAATAGTATACAAAATTACGAGAAATGATCAAATAAAAAATAAAAAGAGCCTGAGGGAGAAATGCGACAACTTCACAAATCATAACATATGTGGTATTAGAATACCCTAAAGGGGACAGAAAATATATTTCTTTTAATAATGGCCAACATTTTACAAATATGACAAAGATTACAAATGCATAGATTTGTAAATAGATTGCATACTTTTATTTAGAGAACTTAAATCAAAAAACATGAAGACTCCTTTGCAAAGAATTTTTTTCATAATCAAAATACTGAAAGCTAATAATAAACAGGAGAGCATAAAAGTAGTTTGCAGTGGGGATAAGCACACACTTTTACAATAATTAGGAAAAGCATGATAGTATTTTTTTTGGCAGAAAAAAATTGCAAATATTGAAAACATTTTCCCCACCAAAAGGAAAGATGAAATGCAGTTGTTTCCAACAAAAAATGGAGGGAATGTGAAGAAGCATGTACAGCAAAGGTTGCCACAATGATTAAAAAATATACTAGACATTTACATAGTATACAAATAGAGAATATAAAAACATTAACAAAAAATCAGAAGACATCAATAAATGTTGTGCACAAATTCATTCACAGATTATTTTCTTACCAGTCATCCATGAGATTTTCAATACTTGTACATTTAATGCTTATTATTAGATTGAATAAAGGAAACAAAAAGGCCTTATGTTACACTTGTTAGTGCCCTAAGACTTTTTAATCATTGATAAGAAACAAACTCTGATCATTTTTTGTATATATGGATAATCAGATCTCAGTACAACAATGACAAACCCAAATACCCTGTCATAACTAATCTGGATTGGAATACGTACTTATATATATACACACACACGTATCTATTTGTGTGTGCATATGACTGACTTTACTACTTAAATGATAGATTCAAAACATAGGACAACATGCTATGATTCCAGTTATCAGATTTTATTTAGTGTTCTTAAAAACTGGTATATGAATAACATATAATAAGTCATAATAATACTTTTAATAAATAATTCAACTCAATACACTTTATTCAACAACCTTTATATTGCTTAAATTTTCATTGCATACTTTTATTTCATCTAAAACAGGGGGATATTTTTGGATGGGTCTAAGTTTTAAAATAATTTAGTTCACAGGGTTAGCTCTATAAAATAATTTCACTAAGGACAGCATTGTAAAATCTCAATGTGAAGCTATAAAACATCAATAAAGTTTAATTTGAAAAGTTAACAAAGTCCATGGAGAGTCAAACATATTTTATAACAATTCATTATAGTTACTGTTATTACTGCCATGATGTAAACGTATTGTGGCAAATAAACTTGCCTCATTTTTTTTTTTTTAGTTACCACAGCCACATACATAAACTTAACAGTACAGCTATCACAGAATTAAGGTAATAACAATTTTGTGTGGTAGAACACCCAGAATGAGAAAGGAGGAAAATGACAAGGAGATTTAGAGCATGTATATATTTTTCCTTTTTTAAAACTTGATTGAGCTTTGACATAAAACTTGAATATATTCATGGTTTACAGCTTGATATTTTGATTCATGTGTCTATTGTTAAGAGATAATAGCCATCAGTAGTATTCATCATCTCCACATAGAGACCTCTGTGTGTGTATATATGTGTGTATTTGATATTTAAAATCTGTCCTAACAAACTTGAAGAATACAAGTTAACTCTCATCACCTCGCTGTCCAGGAGACATCCAGAACTCATTCAAACTTTGAGTGAACTTTGGACATTTAACCAGCTTTTCTCCATGCCCTTCCTATCCACACAAGGAGACTGCCTTCAGCTTCCATGAATTTTAATTTTAGATTCTACATTTAAGTGAGTTCAGGCAGCATTTGCTTTTCTGTATCTGGCTTACTTCTCTTAGTCTAATGTGTTCCAAGTTCATCCATGTTCTCATTAATGGCAGAATTTCTTTCCTTTTTGAAAACTGTAGAGAGAGAGTGTGTGTGTGTGTCCTGCATTCATTCATCCATTGGAAGACAGTTAGGTTTTAGGCTAGTTCCTTATCCTGGCTATTGAATAAAGCTGTAATGAATTGATGAGTACAGATGTTTCAAGATTCAGATTTCACTTCCTTCGGAGATATATACAAACCAAGATTCAGAATTCTGGGATCATATTTTATTTCTATTTTTATTTTTTCATGATTTCCCATACTGTTTTCTGTCATACCTATACCAACTTACATTTCTACCACCAGTGTACAAGGGTTCCCTTTTTCCACATCCTCGCCCACACTTGTTATCTTTTGTCTTCCTGATGCCACTCATCCTAACAAGTATGAGGTGATATGTCACTGTGTTTTTTGGTTTGCATTTCATGCTCCCTAACTTCAAACCACATTAGAAATCAGTAGAAATCAAAAGAATAAATTGCAAACATAAGCAACAGACATTTGAATGAATGGAATAGAATAGACAGCCCAGAAATGTATAGTATTTATGTGAATGAACATATCAAGAACCAAAAGTGGGAACAGGATAGTCTCTTCCATAAATGATATTGTGATAATAGGGCATCAAAGCATCATCAAAGGCCCATCAAAGTGGACCTTTATCTCACACAAAATACAAAATGAATGCAAAATAGACTAAGACTTAAATGTGAATTCTGAACCTGTAAAACTTCTTGGATAAGACAGAAAGAGCTTCTTGAAGTTGGTCTTGATGATATATCTTGGTCATAGTACCAAAACCCAGGCAACAAAAGCAAAAATAGACAAGTGGTATTACAGCAAGTTAAAAAGCAAAGGCAGCAATCAGCAAAATGTAAAGGCAAACTCTATATCCAATAAGGAGTTCCTACCCAAGATACATATGGAACTCATATAATTTGATAGCACAAATCCTCAACTCACCCAATGAAAATATCAACAAAAGCTCTGAGTAGGTATTTTTCGAAGAAGGCACATAAATAACTAAAGAGGTAAAGCACAAGTGAAGTACAAAAGGTGCTCAAGTATGCATGCATTTTTGACCAGTTTTAGGAATCTATCTGGCAGCAATATTCATGCAGGAAAACAAAAGCATCTGTATGAGCTGTTCACAGCAATCGTGTAAAAGTACCAACTCGATATCATGTAGAATATTGACACAGGCCCAGTTTTTTCCATTGATTAACTTTGCATTAGTGCTTCCAATACAATATTAGAGGCCCCCAAAATTAGTCTTTTGGGACATGTCTGCCTGAAAACTATCTGCAGAAGGCCTTTGCAAAGATGCAGACAGCACAATAAGCATGAACTCAAGCACCTGCTGTGTCCTGCTCGCATTTGAGAGTCATTTATCAAATGTCAAATGGGTACCAGGTGTTCTGGCAGGAACTATCACAGACTCTTTCTGGATCAGTTACCCAGAAGCCTTGTTTCTAAAAGAGTGGATCCCAGTGAAGAGCAAAAGAAAGGCTGTTTCACTCCAGAAAACCAAGTCTTCAGATAAATGCAGGTTACTCATGGTGACCATAAATCAGAGCTCAGTGATATTTCTCATTCAATATAGGTCATTTCTCAAATACCTCTTTATCTCCCAAATTTTGCTTCTATATCCTCCTTTTGCTGAAACCCTGTCCATATTTCTACAGCCAGTTATAACTGCAACCATTCTTTGAGCTTGTATTTCCAACCCTTGGTTTTTAGCTGATGTTTAATAAATGCTCAGGGAATGTTCCTTATTATAAATAAATGCATATGTATTATTATATGCATATATACATCATCTGGAAAAGCAAATACATATAGAAGTCATTTCAAAAGATGTTCCCACAGATGATAAAGATATTTCAATGTTAAGAAATCGATGTCTACATTATATCTCTTGAAGAGTTCATAATAGCCCACTGTGCAGACATGTGGATGGACAAAATTGATTTAACCAGACAATATTATTAGAATCTAAAAAAGCAACACTGCAATAAAGATGCTTATACATGTCTGAGTAAATACTTTGTATACACTACTTCCTTACATCAAATACTCAGATATAAATTATTAGCTCAACAAATACTTGCAGGAAAAAATCTGCAATCGATTTTTACATTTTAAAACTAAAGACGACTTTTTCCTTAGTCATTTCAGCAAAGTGGGTAGCATTACTTTTTTTTTAAACCTTGGTGAATCTGCTTATGCAAAGTACTATTCTATTGTTTAATAGCTCATTTTTTTTACTACTAATATACTTTATTTACTGTTAATAGACAAATATATATATATACCAGATAACATTATATTTACTGTAATGTATATACTATATTAGCAGATAGCATATAGAATATATTTATTTCACTTACTATTACAACATTTCATGTCCTTTATATTTTTCTAAACTTTTCTACTGCTTAAATTATAGCGAAGAATCTATTGTTGGGTGGCTTACAAACTTCTATAGGAATAGTGGTGATTAAAAATGTGTTTACTGGGCCTTCCCTGGTGGCACAGCGGGTTAAAGCACTGCACTGAGAAACTGAAGCCACTTCCGCATGAGTTCGATCCCCGCCTTCCCCGGAGGCGACCACATGGCGCGGCAGACCTCTCCTGACCCGCCCGCCGCTCCCCTCAGCAGTGTACTTCGTCCATCTGCCTGTTCTGCTCCCCGCTCTGTCTCTGGTGAAGCCTCTCACCCTCCGCAACTCTGGCCTGTACCCCAGTTCTGTACGAATAAATAAATAAATCTTTAAAAAAAAAATGTGTTTACTGTTACATTTTCAACATCTTTATTTGTCACTGGCTGATTTGGACTAAAAACTCTATTTTGCAAGTAGGTATAGCCTCCATTTTATAATAGCAAACAGTTGTGTCTTCTTGTATGAAAAAAAAATGCTTGCTAATACTCTTAACTTAAAAATTGTGTTGATTTTGTATTAAAGGTATTCTCTTTAAGGGTGATGTTTGCATGGTAGCCATTCAAAGTCCAGAAAAAGAACAAGCCAAAAGCATTATTTCAAATGTTGAAACATCTAGTCAAAATCTTGAAAATCACATTCTTGGAAGATTAGAACTCAGAAAAGAGAACTATTGGAAGAAGAAGAAAAGTGAAAACAAGCACAAAAAAATGGAAGAAATCCATGCCAAATTATCCAATCTTGTATCTCTTCAGCTCCTTCACCAGCAGTCTTCTGAACCTTCTGATCCAAACACAATTGCTGACCAAGAGGCGCCTCTAGTTTCACAAAACACATCACATGGTGAACTGTGTTGGTCAGGGATCATAAAGAAGACAGACACACAGACTATCTGCCAAAGACTATTTTGACTGTCAAAGGAGATAGACTTTTACATTCATCACTAAATCTAACTGAAAAATCAAAGCTTGCTTTCACTTTCAACAACAGATGGCACTTTCTATCCCCCATTTTTTTGTATTTTTAAAATTATATAGAATACACACCCCTATTGGATCCCAAAATTCTAAGATGTATTGTTTGTGTATGTGCTATTGACTGGAAAAAGTGAAGCACTTTATAAACTTTTATTTGAAAAATCGGTGGACTGCAGAAGAAAATGAATTCCAACTGAATCCCCAAACTATAATGAAAGATTTGAAATCAGATGCAATCAAGGCTTCTAAAAGTCTTTGTCAAGGTGTTACCCCATAAAGTTTGTTTTTTTCCATTAGCCCAATGCATTTGATGGAAAATTCAGATGAGTGGCTTGAGCCCACCATAGGGCAACAAAGAGAACTTCAGTTTAAAAATTTGTCTTTTGTCTGCATTAGCATTCCTTCCAGCTGATGAAATTCTGGGAACTTTTAATGAATTAAAACCTCATTTGCCTAAAGAAGCCAAGAAGTTACTGACTGATTCAAAAATAATTATGTGCACGGTAGGATAAGAGGACACTTAGTAATGATGTTGCTCACTCACCAGTATTATTTCTGCCAAGTTTGTGGTCTGTATAATAACTGCATGTAGAATGGATTTCCTCAACCCAAACAACACAGAAGCATGGCACAGAAGGTGGGCACACTTACTAAGGAGTGATTAAATCCATAGGTATGGAATTAAAGAAGAATTTCAAGAAGAGCAGCAGCATATAGAAAAATGAATATGATGTGGCTAGAAGCAAAGCTATGTCCTAAAAGAAACAAAGTAACTATTCTTTCTGACACCAGACTTGAGAGGTTTTACCCATAGATTGGCCTATAATCTATTTCACATGTTGATTTTTTCGTGCTCTCTCACTCTCTCTCTCTCT